>NC_140224.1:31980611-32716861 GCF_951802725.1 Rutilus rutilus | reverse complement strand
ATCGATTTGACAGCACTAATTTTTACACAAATGATGTCTGTCTCTCAGTTTTGCTGCAATTACCACCATGACCAAAACCACTGTCACTTAAAAAAGTTTTCAAAAGTATAATTGGTAGCCAAAGAGAAGAGCTTGAGGTGAAATATTTGAAAAAAAAAACAAAAAAAACAAACATTTAAAGTCTGAATATATTATTGTGCGTCATTTCTCAATAAGCTGTACAGCAATTGTGTCAAATTGTAGAAAAAAATAAAATAAAATCATATTTTTGTATTTGGATACATAAAATGCTAGTAAATAAGTTTAGGCATTAGTTTTAAATGCCCTTTCTACCAACGTCACTTACTACTAAACTACATGTAGAAATTACATTTGTTGATTAAGAAAAATAGGGTTCAGACAAAATGAGGGATTTCATATACATACTCTCTATTGGACATTAAATAAAATAAAAATAATTAAAAAATGTGAGTGCCCACAGTGCCCACAGTTGAAGAAACACAAAAGGCTAATAAATGTTAACAGAACAATGAGCAATTGAATTGAAATGAAGAAATGAAAATGAATGAAAAGAAGAAAACCAGGAAAATCCAAGGGTGAAAAGCAGAAGTAATGAGGAAGAGTGATAACAGACGAGAATAAACACACAGACACAGAGAGAATAAGAGGAATAACAGAGAGGGAGAAAGAGGGCAGATAAGAGATCATTATATTAAATTAGTCTGGTTTGAGCACAGGCCACTCTCGTTGAGGCTCTCTGCCTCAGTGTGTGCCATTTCAGAGCATTTAGGAGCCCCATTCCCACAGATGGGCTTTTAATGGGAGAACTCGCATTCCCTGAGCCCAGAATACGTGAGGTCTGTCTAATACTGGCCGTCTACAGCACAGCGAGTAAAGCTCTTAACCCGAGAATCAACCTAATGAGCCTCTATCTCGCTCTCTCTGAACTTCACATCCTCCAGCAATCTTTACGTTTCCAAGCATTTTGAGTGAGGGATGCTGGACGGACAAGGATAAGGGGAAATCAAATACAATTGAGCAGCATATGAGTCAAAGAGTGAGTGAGCGAGGAGAGAGAGAGAAAAAGATGGAAGGCATGGAAGATCTATTGTTAAAAGAAATCCAGAATGATTCAATACATTTTCACCTTTTAAAATGAAATCAAATTAATTATTATGCAATAATACGTGTAATGGGACTTATAATAGTATAATTTTGTAAACTATAGAGCTGATTACATTTTGTCAGTGATTACATCGACGCATCATAGGTGACGAAAAGTGTATTGGGTGAGTCACTGAATCATTCATTCAAACGTGTAAAAAACACACTGGCTGCGTCCGAAAGCTTTAAAATGCTGTCTTGATGGAAGTAATCAAGGCACGTCCCAATCCAATGCTAGCTTCACTTCCTGTCTCCTGAGATACCTTCATCTGATTGATTTTTGAAGGCAGCATATGTATCCTTCACTGCCTTTGATATCCAAAGTAAATGTATGTTTTTGACCAAAGTTTTCCACTTCTCATGTCATTTCTAGTGAGAAATGACTATGGAAGTAATTAAATATTTGCTTAGTTTTGCTGTAGATCATTAAACCGTTTCGTTGCATCAGAAGTCTGTCTGAAATCAGTCTCGAGAGCTATACCTTCATTGCCTGATAAGGGAGTGAGGCAACAAGTCAGATGACAAAGTTTCCGGACGCAGTCAATATATCATTCAGGAATGAAACAAGTGACTGTCTTTCGAATGAACCACTGAATCATTCATCCAACAGATTCGTTCAACAGCATTGATTCATTCAGTGTTGCCCGGAGATGCTCAACGGTTCATTCTGCTGTGGCTCGTTTGAAACTGTTTTTGTGGCAAATCAAAAATGAACAAAGCTTGCATGGGACATCTTGTTACATATAAGATCACAGCAATCGCAAACCACAATTATCCAGTGACAAAAAATCAAGTCCCGCCCTTCGTTTTTCTTGCTCGAGAAGGCATGTCACAATAGGAAAGCAAAGACGATCACAACTTTCGTTTCATGGCGACTTTAATATTAGTAAATAAATGTATTATAGTGTTATCGTACTGCTTTTCCCCACTCATAATCATCGATAAGACATGATCACATTACTTGACAACTACTTCTACTGCTTCATGTGCACGCTGCACGCACATATGGAGTTTAACACGGATTTGTGCATTTACGCCTGCACACATATGGGAACGTCAGAAGCTGCTATCTGTCTTAACATTCCCTGCCAGCACAACATTAAATACCTGCAGATACACCAAAAGCTCTCGCTGCTGGCACCCAACTGTGTCCCATAAACAATCACAGAGACACACTACAGAGAACACACTTTTCTAAACAATGTGCTGTCTTTAACACAGGTACATGATATCTATAAAAAAAAGGGAGAGAGAGAGAGAGAGAGAGAGAGAGAGAGAGAGAGAGAGAGAGAGAGAGAGAGGCATCTGAAGGCTGAAATCTACTCCCTAATGAATCTGAAGTAAACATCTTGTTCATGGCAGACAATACATGACACATGACATCTTGCTCACAAGGGTCAGAAATACAAGAATGTCCAAAGAGGCTCTGTATTCATATTTTGGTAACAAAAACCATTATAAGTGCAATAATAATATTATAAGTAATATTAATATATCAAATATATCAATATCAAAAAATGTTTCAACAAAAATATTAAGCAGGACTGTTTTCAATAAAAAAAAATTCTTGAGCAGTAAATCAGCATATTAGAATGATTTCTGAAGGATCATGTGACACTGAAGACTGCAGTAATGATGCTGACAATCTTACTCATCCCAAACTTTTGAATGGTAGTGTGACTTCAAGTATATATGAAGTCACTTTTTCCGCCAAACACATTGTAAATGCAAACAGCACTGCACTCTTTTTCACTTTGTAGTCCATTTTCAGTTCCAAAATCAGTATCAGCAGGTTTTTGTTCATCCTCAAATTCAGGAATAAATATATAATATATATATATATATATATATATATATATATATATATATATATATATATATATATATATATATATTTATCTCTGTTAATTTATTTCAAAACTTTGAACAGGGAATAACCCTTGAGAGAGAAAATGAAAAAAATATGAGAAAAGAGAAACAAAAAATAGAAATAATTCAATAATGATAAAGGAGTAAATAAAGTTCCTTTGATCTGAACATCAGAGTTCCACATCTAGTTCCACATCTTACATCATGTATTATTTGATTTGATTTGAAAGGTTATGATGCATCTGATTCCAATTTTATTGAATTCATTCAATCAAGTATTTAAACCAAAAGTTGATGGCAAATGGTTTTATATGGTTAGAAATGATATGCCTTCATAAATAAATGCAAGAAAATCAAATGCAGGCAGTGAATATTGGCCCTTAATGGACAAGTTTAATTTCACATTGCACACTCGTGAATTCCCAAAACAACAAATAAACTTCTAACTATGAAAACTTACAATCGATAAATCGTTTCCCTAATGATGCTTATAATAAATAAATGGAAAGAAGTTGCAGCTTTGTAGAGAAGGAAACATTTGTGTCTTGGTTTACGTTGACGTGTGGTCCTGCTGGTGGCTGACAGCACGCTGTCTCTAATTGCACCGCAACACTGCTCAAACTGACATGTGAGAGAATAAGCTGTATGTTCAGGACATAAAAACAGAGCGACACCACCACCTTCACATCTGTCAACATTTCAGTCCTGAAAACAACCGCCCTACAACTGATATGAGGGAAAATGGGTATTATCACACACAATGTTTCCATTTCTTTTAAAGGAATTCATTTCCATTGGCCAAATAATGTGCGTATGCTAATGAGATGCTCAGTGATTGGTAGCTAGCACTCCACAGCCAATTAATTAGGGGCCAAGCACCGAAGGTGCGTAGGCACCTATTGTATCTGTTCCCGTTCCTATTATTATTATTATTCTTCCGTTTCTTCCGACTGGGAGTCTATGGCAGCCCATAGAACCGATTGCGGGAAAGTTGTAATGGTTTGACATTCTGATAGAGGACAGTCCCAACATTAAATACACCAATTTTGGTGTGTCTAAGTCATTCCCTCTAGCGCCACCACCTGTCCAAAATTTCACTTTTATTTTGCTAATAACTTTTGAACCGTAAGTCCAATCAACAAAATTCTTTTTTTCTCTTATTTCTGAGCTCATGCCAATTCGATTGCACCCTATGACGTCATTTTCGTCATAACAATATGGCCGCCATTTTGAATGTGCTGAAAAAGCTACTTTTTCGAACTCGTCCTAGATGGTTTGTCCGATTTGCACGAAAATTGAACCAGATCATCTACAGGCAGTGCTGACCAAAAGTTATGGAATTCAAATTGATTCGTTAAACCGTTTTCGAAAAACGCTCGAACTAATTTTACGTAGCGCCTGCAAAAACAGTCGTAGGGCTCTATCTCCGCAACGGTTTATTGTATTCAGACCAAACTTGGTACATGTCATCACAGGCATGACCTGAGGCTACATGCTGTGTTTCGGCGCAGCGCCACCTACTGGTCCGGAGATATGGAAAATGGCTATTTTTGCTTATAGCTTTTGAACAGTTTGTCCAAAAATCATAAAATTGGTCTCGTTAGATTCAGGGCAACATGTCGATTCGACTGATATCCAATTTGACCATATCGGCCATTTTGACTGTCAGCCATTTTGAATTTTGTGCTAAAATGCTGTATTTTATGAACGCATGAACGAATTGTTACGAAACTTGGTATTGGTCATCATCACGATGTCCTGAAGGAACCTGAGAAGTTTCGAAACAGCGCCACCTAGTGGTGAATTTTTTTCCCCAAATGCTTATAACTTTGGGTGTGGTCGACTTATTTTCACGAGACTCATCTCATTAGAGTCCTGAATCGTTACCGAGTCCAACGATACCAAACATGTTAGGTTTCGCCTTATGGTTTGTGTAGCGTTGTGATTTAGCGCTTAAAAAACATTTGGCTATATCTTTGAAACCGCTTGTCCGATCGAGACGAAACCACCTTCAGAAGTTTGGAAACATAGGTCGATAGCTATACGACTATGCCCAAATGCGAAAATATTGATGTTTAGGGGTAGTAAAATCCAATCAAAGTCATGTGTCAGTCAATTTTTACGTGTTTTTTCATATAAATGTCTATAACTCCGAAGCGAATTGAGATATTTTCACCAAAATTGACACAAATATGCATGGGCTCACTCTGAGGACACATTAAAAAAATGGTGTGACTGAGCCTCTTGGTGGCGCTATAACAGAACAAAACATGAAATTCCCATTGACTTCAATACAGTTTTGTGAAATAAAATGCTATACTAAACAAATGCATTGGTGTAATATTACGAAACTCAGAATGTGCCATCAGCTCCATCCCCTAAAGGTACCCAAAATATTTCGAGACAGCGCCACCTAGTGGTCAAAAGTTATAACAAAATTTCCAAAAAGGCTAATAACTTTTGAATAAATCTGGCTATTGAAATGCCACTGGTCTTAATAGATTCCCTGGGTCAAGCCGAGAACATAGATACCAAGTTTTCCTTATTTGGCCAAACTTCCTGTCCGCCATCTTGATTTTCATTCAAAACTTACTTTTTCGAACTCCTCCTAGACTGTTTGTCCGATTTTCACCAAAATCGAATCGTATCATCTCCAGACTGTGCCGACTAAAAGTTATGGATTTCGTGTCGATAGACGAAACCGTTTTCGTATAGCGCAGCAGCAAAGTTGAGGCATGATGCCAAAAGCACTATTCAGGCTTTATCTCTGCAATCCCTTGAAATATTGACACCAAACTTTGTATGTGTCATTGTCACTTCACTCTGACCACATCACATCAGTTTTGTAATTGCTCCACCTATTGGTCGAAAGTGATAATCCATTAAATCATATTCTGAATTACTTTTTATATGATTTTTCAGCCATTTCGCCAAAAATCCTCTCTAAATGTCTTTAATTGCTGATTGTTGCAGTTGGTCTGACACCTTCAGCCATGTTGGCATATCCTGTCATCTGCTTGCGCTTGGCCCCGATAATTGCTGCTTGCAGCTATATTTCTTATTGGATTTGCTGCTTCACTCAGTTCCGTCAAAAGGCTCATTTAAGACGTCAAGCGTCATTCAGCTCTCCCTCACAATCTACACAAGCAAAGACAAATATCAAGTTTGAGTTATTTGCTGCAGATTAAGCGGATGTGTTTGAAATACTTATGCTTTTACAGGATGAATATAAAGAACAAGCAATCCAACATTCTTATCATTTCATTACTCAGCGCAAACAATAAAAACTAACATTCCAGCTCCCAACTAGGCCGTCACAGTATATCGCACTAAACTGGTCTTTTCGTTCATTTTTAAGCTAAAGTGGGGCAAATAGCCACCCTGTGGTGAGCAGGAGGTCACCGCGTCCACATGTTTGCTCACTTCAGCAGAAAAAAGGGCCATTTTGATTTTATTTGATAAGAATTCTGTCATTTCTACTGTTTCACTGGGCTGCTTCTGAACAGGTGAGTTGATGAAACAAACTGCTTACTACACAACTGTTTGCCAGGCACTTGGTGTGCATGCTGTTTCTCGGCTCAATATTTACACGCTTGTTTTAAGTCCATCTTCTTGAATCATTTATCCTTGTCAGAAGCAGTCTGTATGCAACACAGTTTGTGCACTTGCAGCAAATCATTTATTCAGGACAGTTTATGTTGTGCCTGTTATGGAAAGTACAACTGTTTGTATGGCTGATACACAAGGTTATGGATCTGAAAAAAAAAAAAAAAAATTAAACTCCGGTGCATAATTCATCCTGACTCATTTGTATATGAATAAAACCTCAAACACCTTGTTGGAGATTTATTTTTCTAAGTCAACAGACTTCACTAAACATTTTCCCTGGCAGGCACAGGAAAAATCCCATCGACATACACTGTAGGACTAGAACCACATCGAAAAATCTAGCAACCCAACAGAACACCTTAGCAACCGTAAAGTAATGTGCATTGAAGAGCAGTAATTTAAAGTCAACTTGAAATGGCATTTGGACAAAATATTCAACAGTATTCAACAACAATGACAACAACAAAAAGTGGGCATAATAAGTCAGATGTGAATATCATTGCCTCTTTTTCAAGTATATTGTTATAAGGTATTTTTGCTCTGTGTTTTGTTGTTTGATTAACATTAAAAAGAAAAAGAAAAATCACTCACTACTCTAGACTGAATAACTTTTGTAACTTTAATAAGGATTAACATATGTTTCATGGCAAGAGTGGCAAAAAGTTAGTTTTAGAATTACAATAAATATTACAAAAGTACACAACAAAATGACTAAAATGTAAACTAAAATTAAAATTGTATATACATAATACTTAAATAACACTGATAACTATGTGGCTACTGGTTAAAACTATTTCTGCAGTAGAGTCATTGCCTTTTTTACAAGAACCCTTCAATCGAGCCCTATAAAGTGTGAATGGTTGGAGTGCCAAGTGTTTGTTATAGTTCATGTTTGGTCTCTCTGATCTCAAAAAAACATCAAAACCACAGCATAGTCTGGTTAATAAGTTATCAAAGACCTAATATAAAGAATTAAATAGAATAAAAAAATATCTAAGCAACACTGAGGCATTCCCTAACCTCAGAAACTCCACTGATTTATCGTTCCCCTTAAACAACTAAAGGAAAAGAAAAAAACAGACAAAATTATCATTTTGAAGCAATAAAAAAAAAAAACAGCTTTCACTGGGAAAACAGCCATGTTCTGTCGCATAACAACACTTCAATCTGAGTGACACTCCGACTAATTAAAATTCCCAAATATCATCAGCCTGACAGCAGCTTTCGACTCCTCTGATGAAGGGCTGTACTAGAAAGGTCTTTCTGTATGAAAACGTGCAAAAAGATGCCTTCAGAAATCAATTGATCTATTAAAGTAACTGGGTCGTTTAGAGATCTGAGCGCTGGTTTAATTGCCTGTAAAAAAAAAAAGGGAAAAGAAAATGTCATCGTGATGATTTGGCACCAGCCAAAGGATCAAGGGAAGACTAATTATAAGTAATTTGGAAGTTAGGCCATGTTCCTTGCTCAAATTCAGTGTCTGTTATGAACAAATAAATATATTCTTTATAAATAAGGTTGATTCTTTATTCACACACACACACACACACACACACACACACACACACACACACATACACATACACATACACATACACATACACATACACACACACACATATATATATATATATATATATATATAGAGTATATATACACACACACACACACACCATTTGCCTGAGGGCCATCTAGCTAAGGCAAACAATATGTGTGTGAATAAGAGAGAGTTCTTTTCTTCAAGTTTTACTTATGATGTAATCCAGATCACTGGACTTCATTTCCATACTACTAAAAAACACGATCATTATACACAAAGATTAAGATACTTTAAAACTGTAACAGTCACTCAATCTACTGTAGTTGAACTAAAGTCACGTTTTTCATTTTAGATAGTCTGATGCACATCAAACAAACAACTAACAGAAAGTAACTACACTGAACCAATTTCATTTTGTTATTCATAGATAATTGGCATTAAACCGCATGAAGTAAGCATGAAACGAAAGTTTTAATTGTATTTTCTTCCCTATTGTGATTTGTGACAGTATATATGTGTGAAATGACTAATCTACATTACCAAATTACTAAATATTTAGAACGGTTTTGTGAAATTAATCTACTGATTCACTGAAACGATTCAACTCAAAATAATAATTTATTCATGATCTATTCACACAATGCTACATCTCTCATGAGCTCTTACGAAAGCACCAAGAGCAACGAGATGTTGAGATAATAAAATAATAATTGCTTAAATTTCTGTCTATTTCTCACAGAAAGCTATCATACGTGTCCACGGACCACAACTAGTCTTCTTCTTTTATCATGGTCACTCATAACTCAATATGTTATCTTCAGACTGTATTGCATTTAGGGATGCACCGAAATGAAAATTCTTGGCCGAAACCGAAAACCGAAAAAGAGGAAACCAAGGCCGAAAACCGAAAACCGAAACACCGAAAGAAATTATGCCAATTATTAGTACGATTGCATTTATGGCTATGACTTTATAACTATAACTTGACTATAACTTTACTAAAATCAAGGCATTGCAATTGCATAAATTAATATTAAAGTTTCAAAGAATAAATCAATTAAAATTTTATGCAAATATTTATTTAGCACATTGCAAAGTATAAAATTAAATGTTTAACTAGACCCCACTCATGTGTACATTAAATAATAATGTAAAAGCCTACTGGCCTGCAGAAAGGTTTAAAAATGAAATGTTCTCTCATAAAAACAAACTGCATTTAGGTCAATACTGCCATAGCCCATAATAATATCTGCACCTATATGCTCATGGACGTGAGTTGCAAAAATCATAAACAGCTAAGGTAAACACACACACACCTCTGAGAAATGACGGCTGCTCTGCACACACACACAAGGTCTCTCGCTCCCTCTCTTTGCCGCGCGCCCTACGTATGCGCGCTCATGCTCGCTCGCGATTCCGGGAGATTTAAACTAATTTGCGGGCAATCAGGGAGCCGCTATCAATACGCGGGAGACTCCCGGAACTTCCGGAAGACTTGGGATGTCTGTGTTTTGAAAATCGCTGTCCGTGGGTCACTCTCAGTCTCAGATATATTGAAATACGTCCACACCGCAGATATGTTGCTTCAGACAAGCACGTGCAGGTCGCGGTATCTGCTGTTTGCGTCATCACAACATTTCGGCCGTATTGTTTCGGTGATAAAAGTATTTCGGCCGAAAACCGAAAATGCACTTTTGGGCCATTTTCGGCCGAAAATTTTCGGTGGCCGAATATTCGGTGCATCCCTAATTGCATTCCCATCATCCAGTTAGGAAATGGCCTTATGTTCACCATCATAATAATGATCATAATTACTGGTAAATGACTAATTTCTCCTGTTACTTTTTGGTTTACAGTCTATCTGGTTTCCTGTCCAGTCGCCCACCAACGGACTGACACCAAATAAAAGAACAGCCTTCTCAAACACTGGCTGCATATTAAAACAAGGTAGTGTTAAACACTATAGAGAAGCACGTCTCTATAAAGGCCCGAAGATACGGTGTATTAAGCCGATGGAAATAGGCTTTCAGAGATCTTTCAGAGACAGATGGGAAACAGGAAGGATAGACAAGAGAGTGAGAGAAACAGAGAAACAACTAACAATTTATAGGAAGCGGATGGGTGTACTTGCAGTGAGAAATAATGAGGTGTGGAGAAAAAAAAAAAGGGGAAAAAGTGTAAAAAAATTATATCTGGGATTTTTGTTAGAGATATAAGGAATAGTTCACCCAAAAATGATATATATATATATATATATATATACTTTGCAAACAATAAAAAAATTATATATTATGCAAATATATATATTTGGGTGAACTGTTCCTTTAAGATGGTGTTTGAGTGTATATGTGTGCAAGGGCTGAACTGATTAGCATGCAATCGAAGCTAAGATTTCATGTTTGCGTGCCTTCAGCATGTTTTTGACCATGCCATTTGTAAGCTCACTCATGAATAATACCTTTCTAATTACCAGCTCCACTACAAAGCGTAATTGACAAGAGAACATAATCAAACTGAATATCCGTGCGAGGGCCCATCTTTGCACTCTGGGGCCCTCCATCTTACATCGTTATTCACACAGAGACTGTGTTCATAAAGCAAAACGTGAACTGACTATAATTTAGTCCATTTAGCTTCCCTTTTACTGCGTACCAAATACATTTGCACCGATAAATCCAGAAATAGAGATGGAAGCAAATTATATTTATTTTGCAGCACTCGGGTAATTCCATCGAACATCTTAAAAAGTCAAAGGTGGAAAAAAGTCAGTCAGTATGTTAAAATGTGTTTACTTTTCACCACTAAACATCCATTTACATACATACGGAGTATCTAAGTGCCTTCATAAAGACCCATCTGCTCTTTTGCAGCACTCTAAAGATGAAAAATTGGTATTATTGCTAAATTTGAAGCACTTTGGATCTTTGTAGACAAGGGGGCTTCACTTTACAGTCTCTCTACAGACACAATAAGAGCAGCGCAGGTCGACATCGACCACCCGTGGCAAGAGCTGATAATTCTTGGACCGGTAAACAGTGGAGTGTCCCAGTGGAGAGAGATTAAAGAGCGAAAAACTGTGTGAGAAGAGTGAGATCTGATACCGTTGGTGATTTTTTTTCCATCTTTGTTTAGCAAATGTATTTGTTGTCTATTTGTTTGCTCTATAACAGACAAAACCAGCCTTAAAAATAGCCATTTGAAAAATATATGCAACCACTCACGCATTTTAATCACAATCCAAACAAAGATGCTACACACATGTAACATGAGCATTTGTTTTTGATTTAAGTTAGACGGTATCATTTCAAGATTTAAAGCAAAAACAGAATGGTCTGACTTTAGATTTGTGAAATTATGCTACATAAAGCATATCTGCACAAAACAAAAACAGCAGAAGGACTGAAAGAAAATGCAGTTTCACTCTATGACAGTAGGTGGCGCTTATGGAACAGCAGCAATATAGCGATTTCTTGGTTATCGCTGTAAGCGCTTATAAACCATACTTTAATGGGCATTATACAGAGGTAAGAGGAAAAGAAAATAGCATTAAAACTTAGACAGTCAGTTATAACCCCTCACCCCCAGTTCAAAATTGATATTTTTCTTCCAATATTTCGAGCATTGCGAACAGTGAGCTTGTTGAGCTTTGTTCAGTATCTGCTAGCACATCTCCTCTCCTCTTTGCGTCCTTCTTCAGCGTGTTCCCTCTCTGGCCTGTGTTAACGTCCTGTTTACAGACTTTATAATATTTCCACACAAATGAAATTTGGGAAATTACTTTGTTTGTAGTCCGGAATAGAGATCAGCCAAAATAAAACGAAAAACCGATATTGTGGGTGATATTGATTTATTGCCGGTCAAACCTGTTCATCTCTAATATTATCCAAGTCAATCTTTCTTGCATTATCACATTGATCTGCCTCTCTTCTCTTTTCTCCAATTGATCTTAAGACATGGACAACTTTACTGTTCTCAAAACGTAACATTTTAACTTATTTATTTCTTAAAATGGCATTTCATTATCACTTGCTACCCCTAAAACATCCATTCTGGATCCATCTGTTCTCAATAGTTCATGTAGATTAAAATTATGGCTGTCAATCAATTAAAAAAATCATATTAATGAGATAATATGCTAATTAAATGAATCAAATGATTACACATGATTGTGTATATCATTTTTTGCTCAAAAAAGACCCTGATTGAAGATATTATTTTGACAGTCAACTGGAGTTATTAAACTTCTCTTTGATTTTCAGTGACTTACACCGTGAGCGACAGATTTTGAAGAATCTGTGTCAAGTTTAAATACGTTCAGCTTTGAAAAGCACATCTTAAGACATATACATAGTGTATTTTTCCTCCAACTGCACTGTCTAGTTGTTTAAAACTCAAGAATGAATTTTGCCTGCTCTCATGAACTAAATTGTTAACCCTAAACATAACAACCCTAATTAAAATAAATATGAAATTTAAGAAAAAACTTAATCAGGTATCCTTCCAAAACCAACATCAAACCCTCTTTTCCCCATTCTTTTTCATAAACCCCTACTGGTCCAGATTTGGACCCGAGAGCAGCACTCGGATAAGAGTGGTCTCCATGGTAACCTCAAGCCTGGAGCATCGGTGTTGAGTATTGCATTAAGGCCGTCGGTTCAGGAGTTTAGGGAGCTGGTAATTCATTCGACAGCAACAGGGACTACACTACTGTGTGAGGTTATACCCGTAATCCCTCCAAAGGAATACCACAGCTTTTGACAGCAAGGGACAGCGATGAGGGAAATAAACCGTGCCAACCACACTTGAGCTGTGTATTGGAAATCTGGGGGGCTGGAAGAGTGCAAAAACTTCACCAGTCACTTTACCCAAAGTTCACCCAAGGCAACCCCAGACAAGAAGTGAAATTCATGTAGGGTCTAAACAACACCAACATTAAAAAACAAACATATCTTAAACCGGTACTTTTTTTTTATAGGTCAGATTGGGAGACCAGCTTAAACCAGCAAACCAACGTTGGTTTGTTAAAGTCCCCCTGTGGTGAAAATCAAGCTTTTAATGTTGTTTATATGTCTATGTGGTGTATGCTTCAAGACAAACCATGTGTAAATTCATAAGTCAGCACCACTGCTGAGTGTTTTCTTTTTAAAACTGTGAACCAAAAACACAGTTTGAAATTGCCAGTGTTTCTTACGTCCCAAACTACCTTGTAACCAATCACGTCAAAGTGCGGGCGGGCTTTAGCATATCATTAGCTACGCTGTGAAGCAGGGGTCTCAAGAGAAGCAAGGTTATCCCGGTATATTTTTCTTTTGACATGAAAAATCGGGTACATTTAGCAATATAGCGAGTGAATTATGTTATCACACATTTTTTTCTTTAGTCAAATCAACTTAGATAATTCATGTGGGTTGAGATAACATACTATTTTGAGTTGCTGTTGATTAAACCAATCTCCTTCATTGTATTAACTCAAATTTTTTATTTCAATGAACTCAAAATTTGAAGGCACCCAGGTTACTTACTGTACTTGTTTAAGCAAAATCAACAAAAAAAATGTACAGTGTAAAGTTGACAGAGTGGATCAGGTACTCTGAGCTTGTGTGATTGTGTGGAGGCGGGGCTAATTTGCGTATTCATAGAACTGAATGAAACTGTATACTAAATTAAGCAAGGGTGTAGAGTAGCATTCAAGCTATTTTAAGGTATGACACAAACAAAAAAGAAAGAAATTAAATATGTCATTTTGGTGATCAAAGATGAGTTTTAACCACCATCTTACAGATACCCAAAACATACACAGAACAAACAGAGCAAGAGCAATACATAACTTTGATGTTATGGTGGTATTGATTATTGAGAGAAATGCCTTTACAGATCATTGATTTAACTTCTCAGCAGCTATTAATCATGCATAAGAGATTTTACTTCCGTCTGCATCTAAACTGTCATCAATCGTCTCTCTTAAGCTTGCGGTCAACATTTAATTAGAACCTAAATGCTGGTTCAACATCAGCCGGGAAGTTCATCGATCATATCAGAAGAATTCTGCAGTCATTTCCACCTTGAAAGCTATGGAAGCTTAAGACCAATATAAACATTTAAAGCTGTTTACATTTTTTAATAAGCAAGGATATGTGAATTTATATGTTTAGCTTGTATGCAAATGGCATGTATAGTAAACATCTTCTGAAAGCTAAGCCTTTTGCCGTAATGGAAAAGATTATTAGACCGCACACATCAACACAAACCCATTAGGATTCCCACATATTTTGACTAATGAATTTCAATGACTTTTGCAGTTTTTTTTATTTTTATTAAAGGGTTTTTAAATATCATTTTTATAGAGACTACACTCAAAAAGAGCAACTAGCTGATGAGATATTTTAGACTTGTTATTACAACTAAAAAACATTGACATCCTGACATTTCTAGGTTTCCATGACTGTGAAAGAGGCAACCCATGCACATACACTTAAAATGTACCCAGAATAAATAAATAATAAAAATCTTTTTGCATACCTTCATTGTCTTTAATTGTAAAGTTGGGGTTGGCAGGAACTCCTCCGGGAAAAGAGAAGGAAAATCCTTTTCCATTGGCAAAATCATCTTTATCCACAGCAGTGATTGTCTGAATGACCTGCCGTCAACAGAACAAAATCAGGAAAGACATCGGTGAGAAACACTTTCATGCCCATCTGGGATGGTTCGTGAACTTTCTTAGCTTATCTTTAGCTTTTTTTGGTCTCTCTGGTGAAGGTGGTCTTGCCACAGTAGTTAAGATGCCTAAATTGCATGTAAATATTCCACCAGAAGTCTAATTCAGCAGGGTTCAGAAGATCAGCTTATAGTTTTGCTTCATTCTTTCTGTTTTTCTCATTCTCTTTCTCTCATCTCAGAGTGAACTCAGTGCTTCTGAAATCTCTGCAGGCATCTCAGCAGCTCCAGGAAGCTGAGTGCTTTGTGCATCAAAACCAGCAGGTCTGTTGGTCTGAGTTGTCCTGGCAACCCAATAGGCATTCGATTCCTTGAGTGTAGTCCATTATGAGTTGCACATCCCTCTGCTGGACTCCCTGCAAAGAGCAAACACTTCCAACTGAAGAGGCTCAGATCGAAGGAGACCTTAATTGGATCACTTCTCGCTGGTGTGAAACCAGAAACGATAAAAGAACAACTTCACAATGAAATTTGTAAAGTGAATGCCTGTAAATTACTGTGAATGTTTTTAGAATAATTTAGTTTTTTTATCAATGTCAGTATGTTTTATTATTTCTTTATTATTTAAAGAAATTAGTGAGACAAAAAGGTTTCCCAAACCAGGTAGTCCTGCACTAAATCCACACCATTGGTTGTCATTGTCAATTGTTTCACTGTTATATAAATGAATTCAGTGTCATATGATCCTTCAGAAATCATTCTAATATGTTGATTTGGAGTTCTTGTTATCATTGCTGAAAACAGTTGTGCTGCTTAATATGTTAGTGGAAACTGTGATACACTACTGAGATGCACTGATAACCACTATTAATAATTAGACACAAATAATAACTGATAATAATTGATATGAGAATGATATCTGGATGATCATGTGACATCGAAGAATGCAAACGCTTCAGCTTTGAAACCTGAGGAAACTGGAGCAATTTCTCAAGTCCTATTTTCTCCTCTCTTTATCAAACGAAACTTGCAAAGTTCACTCAGAAAACTATTTCACTTTATTTAAACAATTCATTTCTATTTAACACCACTGTATCAGGTTTAAGGTTCAAATGTGATTGCTTCATGTTAAATTGACTTGACCCAATCAAACAGGACTTCCACTTCCCATCATGCTTTGCAAAAGGGTTGAATTGGGAGAGCAAATGTTGAAATAAAGTGCTATTTTATGCATTATTTTAGCAAGATGAGAATGACTTGTTAATGTTTAATGTTCTATTTTGTCGGTTTTTAGAAGTTTCTGTTATTTTAGTGGTTTTGCTGGTTACCATTGTGGTGAAATGTTGTGCTGGGTTGATAACCTGCTAACAAGAAGTTAAACTGCTTTGATAATATAAAGTAACCACTATTGGCGCTTTTCCATTACCAGTACCAGCTCGACTCGACTCGCCTCGCCTCAGCTCGGCTCGGCTCGCTTTTCGCTCCGTTTTCCATTGCAGATAGTACCTCCACAATAGTACCTGGTCGTCATAGCGACGCCGCAGGAAACTGCCGTGACTTAATCTTTTACGCGAGACACACCCGCTACCCACACACACACAGGACAATGGAGGAAATCGAGTGTATGCTGTTTTTGGATGTTTTTGTTTTTGTTTTTGCTGTTTTTTATTCAGGATACTGCGTCTGGCGCGTGCAATGATGACGCAGTGAATAGTGACGATTCTCTCTGACCAATCAGCAGTCTGCCATGATTTCACGTCACATTTTAGTATCGCCTCAGCTCGCCTCAGCCCGCTTAGAACCTCGCCGGAGGTGGTACGAAAAAAAGTACCTGGAAGCAGGTACAGGTACAACTTTTACACAGTGGAAAACCAAACAGAGCCGAGTCGAGTCGAGCTGGTACTGTGTAGTGGAAAAGCGCCATATGGTAGAGCTTTCTGAGGTTTTATTGGGTTTGACTTGTTTCATGTTCAGCCAAAGAGCTGATAAGAGTGTATAAAGTGTGTTAAAATACTTCCTCCAATCCAGGTATATATACTGTACAGACAACTGTAAAGTAAACCATCTGCATGTTGATTTTGTCAAAAAATCGAAACATTTCTCTGTTCTACTCAGCAACACCGTCTCAACCAATGATGTGAGTTTGGGGGTGAGGCGATCTATTTTTACAACCAATGGCAGATGGGGGAGGAGTTTGCGATCATCTTTATGTTGGTAAAGTCAGTTTGGTGATGCTAGTGCTGAAGAAAGAACACATTACACTTTTAAAACACATGAAAAGTGCACAGAAGCCCTTTAAACTGGTACTCCCGTAATGTAATATGGATCATTTTTGGAACTGAATGTACTGTTTTATGTTGGGAACACAGGGGATATTAAAATGGCCTTGACCTCATCTGTCCTTTATTTTCTCTCACTCTCATCCCTCTCTTTCTTTGGGCCACTGGTGAAAAACAGCTTTTCAAAATTAAATGGAAAAGTGTGGGTAGGAAAATAGGAGTGTGCTTTAGTGAGTCAGAGCTGTCACGCTTTGTTGATCAGATTTTTATTCTCATTGAGAGATGATTAGCATTCCTATAACCCCCTTCCATTTTTCTATTTCAGCCCCTCTAAATATTCACGCTTTCTCTCTTTTCCACACCATTCATGGCAGGGAACTGTGGCGCTCCTTAAGGGAATTTTCTGGGCAGGCTGATAATGTAAATCCATATTGATCAGACCCATAATGCAATCTTTCAGATGACCAACTTAACATTTGTCAGCACAGTAACTGCTAGTATTTTTAATCACCGCACAAACAAATACAAAATGCATATTTGTGCATTACATGCATATAAATTATGCTAATTAGTAAATAAACTGATTAAAACAACAGTTAGTTTAATTGTTTTAACTGCTACGTTCATTTTGAATGCATTTTTTTTTTGGTGGACTCAGCCTCCTTTGACAGGCCGCCACTGACAATAAATGGTGTCAGAGAGAAAGTGAGACGGAGAAGCAGTTCGGCTGTTGTGGGACTTGCCTGTCCTGCTCTGGTGCTTTCACAGATGATGATTTCATCTTCTGTGTTGATCTTCGGAGGATTGTCGTTCACATCCAGAACCTGCACTGTGACGGGCACGTGGCTCTGAAGACTGGGATTGTCTGAAAACAAACAGAAACATTACAGCGTGTGTTAAATACATCAGACGGCTTATGTGAAAGAACATCCGAGTTAATGAAGATTCATCTGTCCATTATCAAAATCTTTCATGTGATAATTCCAATTCAGAAGAAATCAATTTGATAAAAATTTGGTAACACTTTAGTTTAGGGTCCAATTCTCACTGCATATTACTAGTATATTGGCTGTTTATTAGTACTTATAAAGCACATAATGCCTTATTCTACATTCTTAATCCTACCCAATACCTAAACTTAACAACTAACTATTAATAAGCAGTAATTAAAAGTTTATTGCGGTAAAAGTCATAGTTAATAATTAGCTAATAGTGAGAATTGGACCCTAAATTGTTGCTATTTTAGTTTTTTTTCCAAATAATTTTTATGTTTATGTTTTGAGTGACCTCATAAAGATAGTTCTTAAGATATTGACAGGTTCAAACAGTCTAAATACTTTTTTTCACATTGTTTCCATTGAATTTGATGGTAAATCTGAAGAAAACTATATTAAAATAATAAAATAAAAAAGTCAAAATATTTTAAAGAGATCTGTGAGTACTAAATTCTTCTTAGCCGAAAGCATAAAACTTAGCGAGCTATTTAATGAGCCATGTGGACATTAATGAACTAGAATATATTGCTGAATAAAATTAAATTATATGTAATGACAATGACTAATTCATATCTGATTAACAAACACAGGTTATGCAAATTCCTAGCATTCTGTCTCAAAAGAACACATATCTAAACTGTAATCTCTAAAAGAAAGGTACATTTGCATGCACCCCTTGATCCCTGGGTGGGATTCGGCTAATTTTGTTTACAAATTGGCTAAATCATCTAATAGCAATTCTCAGAGTGAGTCGGACCCATACTGATTTAATTCATTTGAATCAAAACACTATAAATGCAAAAATGCTAAATTAACAAGACATTATAATGCTCCTAAATTAAAAACAGGTCCACGGCAAGGATAATAAAATATTCTGCACAATTATACGTTGAGTAATTAACAAGATAAATTGCATTCAGTTAGTGGCTTTTGAATCTACTTAGCATCTTTTAGACTCACTTATCATAGGTTTTAATGAACTAATAATGCTTTTTCTTTTTTATTTAAACATACTTTTGTAGTTTTTACCAAAGCGTGCATAGACAGACAGACAGACAGACAGACAGATAGATAGATAGATCTTTTTGTTTACTGCTTTTCAGTTTTCATTTCAACCCATCTTTAGCTTCTGCCTCCCATTTGCCTTTTAAATCACTTGCGCGGTCTTTCTCTCTCTTGTTCGTTACATATGAATAGTTATTTTATACTGTACATCATGCATGCGTTCTCTCCACACTGCTGCTGTGTGAAGTATTTCATAGAGAATGTGAGGGAGTAACAGCCTATTAAAGTTTCTTGGGCTGGTGTTGTGCTCGGCGGGTGTAGTGTTTATTATTAGATGACTTCATGCATGTGTTTCACAATGCTTTCTGGAAGAGGTGCATGAGCTCTGTTCGCCCTGTTTCAACAGCATATCTACTCATTATAAACAGGGAAAATTATCAAATGGTGGTGGTAGGCTTTTTTCTGATGAATAACACCTCGTTCTTCCCTCTATATATTTCCAGGAAGGTACTATGTTGGCGTATAGAGTTGATCATTAGGGAAATAAATACTAAAAAAGAGAGATCTTCCGTGAGATGTACGCTGTGAGTTTTCAACTTCGTGATCGCAATAATTTTTTTTACTAATTGTGTTTAAAAGGAGAAAAGAGCACAGCAGTGACCACCTACTCCTCCCATTAAGCACTGTGAATGATGTAATCCAGTCAATTTACTTCCACATTCAAACTATTTGTATATAGTCTATCTGATATTTTTAATGCACTTACATTGTTTTTAGATTTGATCTTTGTTTTTGATTTGTTCAGTGCTTCATGAGACAAGTAGTTTGTTCTCATATAAAATATGTTATATAATAGACATTACATAGTCTTGTACCTTTATCTTTTTTTCCAATATTCAAATAGTTTTTTCTTCAAATCAAAGTTTGTAATGTTGTGATTCATCTTAGAGCTGGTTGTTTTGGTTCTTATAGAAACTTTGTGAAATGCAGAACCAAACCAAAATAAAAAAAATAAAATAATGTTATGTGAGCGTAGGCTGTTTAAAATCTGGCAAAATAAAGAGACAGATCTATCAGTTTTATAACTCAGAATATTCATGCACCACAACTAAAAGTAGCAGCTAAAACAGCATGATTTCTGTCGACGGCATGTGAAAGTGAAATAAACATGCGTATAATTGCCGAGGCGTCTTATAAGTGTACAGGTCAAGTGAGTTCCTCTCCCTCGTCATACTCACTAAAAAGCACTCTAACATCAATTCCCACCCAAAGCATGACCAGAAATGAACATTTCTCAGAATGAAGCCTTTAACTGCAAGCCATTGCCAAGGCAACAAACAACACACCATTAGTTAAGAAAAAAAAAAATTTATATCTTTTTTTGATAGCATACAACAACACAAACACATCAAAATAACATCAGAAATTTGATTTTGTGCTGTCATTTTGCTTACTTTTCGGCATGTTTGCTTTGTATTTACTTAGGGTGTGTTCACACTTGTAGTTTGGTTCACTTGGTTCGTACAAAAAACAAAAAAAACAACAAAATACATTTAGTCTTGGTCAGCTTAGTGTTCACGTTGGCATTTTAACACCAAACCTAAAGGCAGTGTAAAGATCACCAGTGAGAGTGCCCGGGATTACCATCAGATGCCACTCCACCACGGACTATACCACACATCCACAGACTCCATTCCCCATAATCCTTTGCTCAGACTAATCATCCATTATCACATTCACCTGTGTCTCATCTTGTATACTCACCCTATATAAGCCTGGTTCTTTTCTTGATTCTCTGCCTGTTCCCTCGGATTTCTAGGAGGATCTTTAGATCCTCAACCTTCTTGTCTCAGAGCAGTACGTGACAGACGGGGATATGTTCACAACCTGATTGGTCAGCTTTTTTTTTACGTGTATTTCACGACGGAACTTACCGAACATCCAAAACAATGCTGTGTGCTGGGCTAAATGCACTTGTTGTATGTGCGTAGCCGACATTTGTTGGTATTTTGACCAGCTGAGAACTCATGAAGATCTTCTAAAATGTCTAAAAAGGAATCAAAACAGCGGCAGGAATCCCTCCGTCACACACAAACGAAGATCTGCCACGACGAGACGCGGTTCTGACGCCTGTACTGAACTGTGATGGACAACATCACGACTACGATGAGAAAAAACAGTTATGCTTGAGCATTCTGTCCTATTTAGGGTTGCATCTTGTGACATCATGTCCCGTTTTTGGTTCGTTTACATGTCTTTGGTCCGTGTTGCGTTCATATTTCATTCGAAGCGCATGAGAGTTTTTTCGAAAGCGAATCGAGACCCATCTTTTCAGCTGCCTCGTTCCGCTTGTTTGGTGTCACCAGGGTTCAGATGGTAGCTTTCACACTTATTCAAATGAGTTTCTTTTAATCTAACCAAACATGCCAAGTGAGAACACACCCTTAGATTAATATTTTATTACACTTTCATAGCTTTGCCACTGATATATATATATAAAAATGAAATTCCTTGAGATAAATAAAAAGACAATTGTTCACAAACAGAAATAATATAGAGCCCAGCTCAGATAGTCATAAAATATGTACCCTGATTGCACTTTAAGTCGCTTTGGATAAAAGTGTCTGCCAAATGTATAAGTGAAAGAGAAATGTTGATGAACAAATCTGAGCACAGTTTGAGACATAGTTAAGCTTTTTTCTGAGGCTCTAGTGGAGAAAAATGTACATCTCTGAGCAGAAGACTTATGTAAAAGTCTCCATTTGATCTCATCACTGTCTAGGGAAAATAACCGATATATTAAAGTGATCTCATTTTTCATTCACATGCTGGAATATCATTATCATATAGAAGACTGAATGTGTGTCATTCGTGCTGGGTGTAAGGGTAATTACTGTGATAAAATCTACAGCAGAAGAGTCACGGGACTCCATTTATATTACTTCCAGTGATTTTAATCATCTCAGAGATTATACACTACAAATAAGGTCCCTCTTCGGATTGTAAATATTACAATCTTTGCTTGTTTTTGATCTCTTGCATGAGTGGCTTTTTTAAAGGGATAGTTCACCCAAAATGTAATTTCTGTCATCATTTACTCACCCTCCTTTTGTTTCAAACATGTATTCATTTCTTCTGTGTAACGCAAAAGGCGACTCTTTAAAGATTGTGCCGATTGCTCTTTTTCCATGCAATTACAAAGCATCAAAAAGGGCATAAAAGCATCATAATAGAATCAGTGATCTATACGGCAAGACTTACGAAAGCATTGGATGAGCTTTGTGGAAGGAAAATCTTGACATTTATACTCCTTAGCATGTTAACGAGTTTAAAAGAGTAGCGATGCAAAATCTCTGAATGAATCATTCTTTTGATTCAGAACTTTCAGCGAATCTGGAACAGAAAAACTAAATCTGAAAGATTCAATTATAAATCAGACTGAACTGGTTCTCAAATTCAACTGAATCAATGATCTGGTCGCAGCAATTAACAGTTCACTGGAAAGGAAGTTTATGAGTGCAACATCTTCCATGTGGAGAATATAGTGCACAAGCCGTATCTTTCTACCACAAGGACCACTTGGAGTTCCTAAAGGCACGGAGGTTTCTGATAGTGATCTAGGCCTGTAGGCCAACATGTTTGTACTTTGGGGGTCGATGGATTGTCACACCTTTAGTACGGTGGGGGAAGTGTAATTATCTGATTGGTCAGTTTGAATGTCTCACATCTGGGTTTTATTCACATGGTCAGGGAAAGGATAAAATAAGATTGAAACTGTTGCTCTGTCTCTTTGATGCTCTGGCTCTCTGCTTCTCTGGGTCCCTTTCTTGGGGCTCCCTCCTTTTGCCTCCTCTTCTCTTTGTCTCTCTCTCTCTCTCTCTCTCTGGTAAGATTTTACATGCTGGGTAGGGTTAATGGTATAAGTTATCATCATCTCATACATCTATTTTGTACCTATTTTAAGTGTAACCATAACCATATTTTGTCATTAAACCTTTTCAATTACAACTAATGTGCTAACTAGTTTTGATTTGGTATTGACTTTGAAGTGCAATACAATATTGTCACTCTCTATAGCAATGCTCTCCCACACATAAGTAACTGCGCTTATTTCCGTCGTTGGTATAAGTGGCAGTGGGTGGAATAGACAAGAAATGTGCAGTTTTCTACCATCTTGCTAATAACGGTTCTTTAGTCATTCGGCAGTCTTGCAGCTTGATCCACTGCAGAAATCCACCCTTACAGAAATATATCATCATCATTGGAACATCTCTGCTCAGTGAACGTTGCATTGCACACATACCTCTAAGCAAAATATATAACTCTCCCAGCTCCCCTCCTTGTGTCTAAAATATGAACTCATGCATTTTAAACTTCATAAGATAATACAACTGATTATGAATACTTATAAAGAATAATAATACAGATACATAATATTAAATAATGAAATTTTAGTCTTCAGACTCCCTTTTAATGATCTTCTACAGTGTTTCTGCTTCTGTTTTGAAGCTTGAAAGCTTTGGGCCTCATTCATTTTAATTGCATGGAAAGAACCAACAACCAGCAGTCTTTAGTATTCCCCTTTCTCAGGAAAAGGAAACTCATACGGGTTTGGAACAACATGGTTGAGTAAATAATTTTAATTTCTGAGCAAACAATTCCTTAAGTGGTTAGAGGTGTGATCTTTGACTATTAACAGACCTGCAGAGTTAATTTCACAGCAGCGAGCGGGGCGAGCGATTTTTAAAGCGAGAAAATGAACGGCAGTCCGTTTCTCATGAGTGCACGAGGCGTTTATTGCAGAGACTTGTCTTGGAAAACTAATTTGCAAGTTATTAAAGTGACAAAGTTACACCAGAACGGCTTCTGGTAGTACCCACCTTCCTCTGTTGCCATGACAGTGATGTTGTGCCAGGGCGTGTCCTCCCGGTCCAGGAGCTGAGTCGTTCTAATGACTCCACTGATGGATTCAATATCGAAATACACCTCTTTGTCTTCTCTGCGATCGATGAAATACCTAAATATAGAAAAGAGAGCATGAATACTGCATGAGCCTTTCCGTCTTTCACCCCTCTTCATCATAGCCGTGGCATTAATAGCAAAAACAGCTGGAATATGCATGATTATAAGAGAGATGGCATTGCTGTACACGGCTTGGTCGTGAAATCCTGCCAATTTCACGTGGCATGACTTACGGCAGGAATACTCGACAAAGCTCAGCCTAAAGGGGCATATTAGTAATTTATATAGTAATTATTTTACATTTTACCGAACAAAAGCTTATTTCAGAGTAATTATACATCATGCCACCCAGCTCTATGACAGATCACTGTAGAAATACAGAGTGGAATATATAATGTGAAAAACACAGTGACTTCATGGAAAGCTGAAAGGTAAAGATGGAACATTGTAAGAGGTTCATTAATTTAAAAGAATAATGCTCTAAATGCAAGAGTTCTTTTCACAGTTTCTAATTAAATTAGCTTACATTATGTTTGTCGGACAAAATGCGCATTGTATTGAGCATTAATATTGTCTCAAAACTCTCATTTTGTTCATATGATTTCTCTAAATGATCGATCACCCTGGCAGACACCAAACAGGTCATTTTCAGTGAGATTTATGAGTGGTTTTAGGTATATACGCAGATGTGTATTAATATTCCAGTTAAAATGACACAGTGAATCAGAGATATTTAGATAACAACAGACCTGGCAAAACCTTAATTATAAAAGGAAGAAGAAGAAGAAGAAGAAGAAGAAGAAGAAAAAAAAACTACTGGAAAAAACTGCAAGGAGGAAGTCTGTGAGAAGAAGCATTAGTTGGACATAATTAACAAATCCTCAAGTGACATGCTTGGTAGAGACTCTCAAAAGACTGTCAGAATCTCTTTCCAAGTATGAATGCGAAATTAAACCACATTTGCATTTCCTCAAGAAAATACTAGAGTATGCAAGGCAGCTGAAAATTAGTGTTAACATTTTATGTAAGCTTATAATTCTAGTTTTGGTTTAGGAGAGTTAGTTTTTGACTTTGGATCTGCTGTTTTGCTTTTATATAATAATATATCATATATATTAGGGGTGTAACGGTACACAGAAGTCACGGTTCGGTACATACATCGGTTTTAGGGTCACGGTTCGATACAAGTTAAAGTGCTATATAAATGAAGGTGCTTTGACTTGACTTGACTTCACCACCCAAAAAAAAAAAAGACATGCTTAAGTGCTCTAAAAAATATTTCTGTTTAGCTTTTATCATGTTAACTTGGAAGAAATATATGAAACACAAAGATGTCTCTGCAAAACACAAAACATCATCTCAAAATCTCTGTTAATTCAATATCAGGGTGTCCATTGTGAAGAATATGCCTTTAAAAACCATTTTCACGGCAGCATCTCATGAGACAAATGCTTTACAAGATATATGATAATGATCAGATGCATCATTATAATGGTTAGGAGCAAAACTAAGGAGATAACAGTGACCTTGCTTATTTTTCCATAAAGCTAATGCTGATTCTCAAACTTCAATGCCATTTTATTTGTATGCTAATGGGTACATACTGCAGTATAAATTCTTGTACGGGAATGAAATGTTGTTTTTTATGGGAAATGCAGATTAAAATCGGAAGAGCAGAAACGCAATAAATGGACTGAAAAAAGAAAATAAATGTGCTATCCTTCAACACAGACTAAAAAAAAGAAGAGATCAGGGATTATTTATGAGACTTTTCTCTTGTTTTCTCTCATGTATTTTATTTATCTATTTATCACAGCGATAAATGCTGATGTAAAAGCCGTTCGTGTGAAACCGACGATCTCACTCACATCAGCCAATGAGAATCCCAGCATTTGCATGACCGTGAGAGTTATGGCCCCTCTGTCACGCATGGACTGTGAAGGTTCATTCAAAGATGGCTTGAAAACACACATCCTCAACCCACTAGTAGAGAGAGATGCTAATAAACCATACAGGTCATATCTCATTACCACAAGAAAATGTGCACCGTCCTTGACTGCATGAGACATGAGAGAAAAATAACAATAAGGATTTTACACTTTATGCATTTTACTGCCAGTGAAAGGAGCATTCTGACATTTTATTTTTCATTCCATTGTTCACTGGCGCGTCATTCAAATTGTTATGTTCTGTAGACTATGATGTGCACAACCTTTAATATTAAGAATGCTCCATTTATTTTGTTTACAAAAATGTCTTTGTGTCTTTGTTACACGTTACATGTACATACCCTAAACCAAACCTATAGTAAGTACATGTAGTTACTTAATATCACTCAGTACTTAAATGTATAATTACAGTGTAACAAAGACACCTTAAAATAAAATGTCACCAAACTTTCTTACATGCATAATATGATTCTACTGGAATTCCACTGGCTTCTTTAGGCAAGCAGCATGCTATCAGTGCACACCCCTCTTTCATTAAAGTGTGTGGAGGTAATTGAGCCTTTGGCAGCAGTGTTTTACTAACATGCTAACATGGGGTGCCTTAACTGCTCCAATTAACATTATCCTCCATAGAAAATATAGAGAGAGAGAGAGAGAGAGAGAGAGAGAGAGAGAGAGAGAGAGAGAGAGAGAGAGAGAGAGAGAGAGAGAGAGAGAGAGAGAGAGAGAGAAAATGTCAGATTATTTTGCTATAGCATGGCATTTGAGCATGCTATAAATAACCCTGATTTACTAAAATCTTGCTAGCGGAAATTCAAAAAAAAATTGTAATGTGTTTTGTAGGCATATTGCTGGCGATTTACTATGAATTGCACAAATAGCTACATATACTAACTTTTTTGATAATATTAATTGAATAAGTATACCCACCTTAATAATAATATTTATAAGATTATATTATAATGTATGTACTGTAATATTGTACAAAGTTATTTAATGTTAGTATTTGGCTGATAACAGGAATTTTTTTTACAAAATAGTGTGTATATCAAGAAAAGCAATAATTAGCTAAATATGTAGTTTTATATATATATATATATATATATATATAGGGATAAATCACAATAGTCGTCTAATCGACTATATACATCAGGACAACACATTTATGTGTGACATTATGGCCTGCGTGTAATTGTATTACCGGTCGGAGTGTTATTTTAACCCTTCACATCTTCTTACCTGACAGGGCTGTTTTTGCTGTCTGGGTCTCTCGCTGTGACGGTTCCCACTTCACTTCCAACCTTTGCGTTCTCGTACACCTCCAAAATGTAATAATCCAATGAGAAAACCGGCGGCTCATCCACGTCTCCGACTGTGATCTTGAGCGTGGCATCATCTTTGAATGAGCCCAGATAGGACAAGCGTGGGTCCAGGTGTGTGTTCTCTGCAGCGATGTGAAGGCTGTACTGCTTCTTCTTTTCATAATTCAGTTGCTGAGAAGAGAAAACAGGAAACTTAGGGTGTGTTCGCACTTGTCAGGCTTGGCTCCATTAAAACAAACTCTGGTGTGATTGCTCTGTTAGTGCGGCTCATTTAAATAAGTGTGAACGCTGCCATCTGAACCCTGGTGCGCACCAACCAGGTGAACTGAGAAAGATGGGTCTCGGTCCGCTTTCAAACGAACTCTGGTGCGGTTAAACTAAAATATAAACGGAACAAAGACATCTAAACTAACCAAACAACCAAACGCAGAAGAATACTTGTTTATTCTCCTCATAGGAGCTATGTTGTCCATCACAGTTCAGTACTGGCGTATGAAATGGCGTCTCCACGCATCAGATCTTCGTTTGTGTGTGATGGAGGGATTCTCACTGCTGTTTTGAATCCTTTACATTTTATAAGCTCTCGAGTTGTCAGCTCCATCATATACCATCATATGTAGCAATGCACATACAGTGAGCGCATTTAGCCCAGCACACAGCATTATTTTGGATGTATGGTAAGTTCTTTCTTTTTTTTTCTTCTTTTGTATCATTAAATTTGGTCTCAAAAATAGACAGTGTGAACGCTCACCGAACAAGGTCTAAATGTATCATTTTCTTTTTTTGGTCCGGACCAAAAGAACCAAAGAGAACTGAACTACAAAGTGTGAACTGGATTATAGATATACACAATATTTTCAGTCAGTCAGTTTTAGTCACTTTCTTGGCGGCTTCTAGCAGTTTCAAGTACTCCAAAAAGTTATGAACTGAGATTATATTGAGGTCAGTCTTTTTTGCTTCCGGAGCGCAGAAGCTAAATCGCTCTCTAGATGGGGTCACGTCTGTAAACACCAGGAAACCTGCCTGACCTTCACCGCCCGTCTCGTCGGACAGATCTGGCAGGCATTTATTTACAAGACTGGCTTTAGGAAAACTCAGTATTCACTGCATTCACAGCTTTCCTGACCTCCAGGACTGAAGCTCAGAATTAAGAAAAGAGACCATTAATGAGCATCTGAGCCATGAAGAGTGCCAGACGTCTGCTTGACCTAGTCAGGATGGATAGATCATACATACATGTATTTGTCAGTGTATCCCTGTAATTTCAGCGTCTGCAGCTTCAGATTTGATGCTATTTTGACAACATCTTGACTGGTTTAATTATACCATCCTTTTGCGTTCTTTTGTTGAAGACAAACACTCAAGTGAAAAGTGTGAAAAACCATATTGCAATCTGGATGTTATTCAAATTTTTTACTTGCTAATGTGGGTTCATGCATGACTGCAACTTTCTTTTGTTGTATTTTTCATGTCTCTGTTGGCTCTGCAGTCTAAATAAAGAGACATTCACTACAATGATAATATAAACTATATTTTCTGCTCTCTAGATATGGTTCATGTCCTTCCACAAAAAAGTCCACCACAAAATGCTTTTTACATAATTTGAGATATTGCAGAAATGACACTGTGGTGGAAACGTTCATTACTTTTGGACAGAAATCTCCTGTGATGCATTTATATTCACTGGTGAACAATGTTAGTCAAGTATTTTATCAGAGTTTATTTTCTAAAAGCCCACCAGCCAAAAAGTGTTCATACAGTCGCTTATTAATGAGGGTTTAGAAAACCCTCTAAACATAGTATGAGCAATAATAGTCATGATGCTTGCTTTAGTAAACACCAATGAAAATGACAGCAATACCTTTCTCAGCGTGATAACACCCTCTCTAGTGTCTTTGTCTGTGGAGATGGAGAACATTCCGGCCCCCTCAGGGTTCAGGATGCTGTATTTGATCTCTGCATTGATTCCGATGTCATCATCGTTGGCTTTGATCTTCCCCACTGGCTTTCCCACCTGTGCCGACTCTGGGACAAACACCTGGTAATTCTCTGCAGACACACACAAAAGCCCGCATGGTGGTTTGTTCGATTGGCTGCGTGGTATTTTAAAGCATATCTATCATGATGCCTCTTTCCAACTATGCCTCCAAACAAGCCACATTGAGCTATTCTAGAAGTATTTCAATATCGCTGTCATGCCCCATTCCCAAACCACCTGATTACAAAAACTAAATGCAACAGAGTGCGACGTCATGTCTCAGTTTTCCGACGGCCATGGTTCCAGATGTATTTTGGGGATTTCAAAAGCTCCGAGATGAATCACAACATTACAAACTTTGATCCATGGTAACAGCAACTTCTCTGATTGGTGGATCTTAATGAGGTGGACTCATTTAAAAGCCTTCTGGCTTCTACAAAATCACATTATACTGTGCTGTAGCTTAATATTGGAACTCATAGTCTGTCTTAAAAGGTTTATACATTATCCTTAAAAACATATGTTTCTAGGGAGAAAATTAATGTTTTTTTTTTTTTACTTCCAGAACCCTGCTGTTGTGCTCTGTTTCTGAGGATAAAAATAAGACAACAAAAACTCAAGATCCAAGACCCATAATTGGAAGCTTGCACAATAAAACAGTGTCCCTGTCTCTATTCTCTTCATGCTAATTAATGATAAAAATTTGCACTGCAAAGCACAATTTATATGAGTCATCTGATAGTGAGACTGCATCTACAGTATATTAGGAATATTTCCTTCTCTTCCACCTAATTATATAGTATCCATAAGACACCCTTGAGAAAACAAACAGTTTTCTTGTGATTGTCTGGGAAAAAATATATATACTTTGAGAGAGAGAGAAAAAAGTGCATTACAACAGCATACTGTATGGTTAAACTTTAAACAGTAATGAGGATATTTCTAGAAGATGAAGAATCGGAGAAAAGCGAGATCAAGCTGTATCACTTCTTTTGCCAAGATGTCTCACAGATTTGTTTAAGAAAGTTCAGTCTGGATGAAGAGTTCAGGAGCGAAAATTCAGCAACAGCTCTGTTGCAAAAGCTAGTCAGTTGCATACAGATTTTAAAGGTTGCATCTTAAGTCAAATAGAGTGCAACAGTCGGGTTCCGGATATAGAAATAGATTTTTAATGAAAATGTATAAACCTTTAAAGACAGCCTTACTGTGAGCTATGAGGCAGTTAATCGATAGTGTTTGCTTCTGCTGAAGCCGTTAGCCTGCATTATTTTAACTTAGTATTAAAATAATCATGTTTAACAGCAGGATTTGTGGTGAAAAACTATTACCCATGATGCTGTGCAGAAAATTCCACCAATCAGTATTGAAACTGTGGTAGATTTTTCTTCTATTTCACACCTGACCTAAGTCTGCAATCGACGTCCCCGAACATCTACAGTCGACGTGAGTTCCCCTGGGTCTCGTCTACAATCGACGTCCCCGAACATCTACAGTCGACGTGAGTTCCCCTGGGTCTCGTCTGCAATCGACGTCCCCGAACATCTACAGTCGACGTGAGTTCCCCTGGGTCTCGTCTACAATCGACGTCCTCTATCTCTCACTTGTTCCCCTAACTAACTTGCTTCCCTAATTAACTTGCTTCCCTAACTAACTTGCAGCAATAATAACAGACAGACTTCAGCAAATGTCCTCTAAATGCTTTAATCACGGCCGGGAGAGTTTCCCGAACAGCTCTCAGAGAATCTCCCCACGGCCAGAGGATCTCAGACAAAAAAACTACTTTTTTACTTCAAATCAAAGTTTGTAATGTTAATGTTTGAATGACATATTTGGAATGCTGTATATGAGTCATCTGATAGTTTAGACAGAAATTCTGTGCATTGAACGACCAGCGCTCTGTGAAGAGTCTTATAATACTGCCTCACTAGGTTGCTCATTAGGTCTTTGAACCAAAATCTACTGATGTCCTTCTATAGCAATATGTTGCCACTGTATTTGGTTTTCACAGTGGCTAACATTACTCACTCTGAGGGAACTTTGGTGGGTTGTCGTTGATGTCAGTTAGCGTGATGTTGACCGTGGTGGAGCCCGACAACCCTCCAACCTGCCCTGCCATGTCTTTGGCTTGAATCACCACTGAGTAATGTTCTCTTGCCTCTCGATCCATGTCTGCCAGGGCTGTTCTGATGATACCTGCAAAATGCACACAAACATATGGCGGCTTACGTACATACATAGTATAAATGCAAGGGTTAATAAAGTGATAAGCCAGAAGCAAATTTTCACAGAATTCTTTTCCTTAAATGCATGTATAATTTCTATACTTGATTGCATTCTCACTTACACAGATGATCATCTCACACAGCGTTCAATTTCTTATCATTTTTGGTAAAAATGTTTCAGCCAAAATACGTACGTGTGAACAATTATACATTGATGATTGCCATGTGCAGTGTGACATTTTGTAAGACTTGTTAAAATAAAACGCTTTTGTGTCTGGAAGGTCTTTTCTCTGCCAAGGTCAGTTTCTGTACATTTCACTACCATTCAAATGACATCAAAACCTTGAAGTACTGGTGAACTGAACCGTAGTCTTCAATCATACACAACTCAACAATGACATGCATACACTAGATATGGACAATTTTTTTGATTCTATGGTAACATTTTCACTGCAGTGTTTTAGTGGTTGCTAAGTGATTGCTTATTAGCCCAAGTCATAAGAGATGACAGTAAACCAGGCCCATATCTGAGGCCAAACTAAAAATCTACTCAAAATTTTGTATTTAATACAATGCACATATTGTGTGCATATATGTTTTACATTGTACAAATATATAAAAAAAAATGCAGGCATGCATTTGCAGCTGTTGGTAATTTCTGTAATTACATCTATAATTACGCAGTTGACCATTCCCTTACACCTACTCATACCACCAAACCTGTCCCTATCCTTACCCGTATCCCACCTCAATAGCAGCAAAAGTGTTTTGCAAAACAAAATGAACACAATAAGTACATAATACTTATTTTTTTGATGTAACAGTTGAGATTTCAGTAACATTTTAAGCTTTACTGATCAATGTTACCTCAGGATAACAAATACTTTTTTTTTCACCTTGTACATAATAATTATGCAATGGTAAAAATGGTTAATAATAAAAGGAATGACTTCAAATAAATCAATAAAAAGCCTTTTCATAGTAACTGCTTGCTGGCAAACATTCTGAAATGTTGTTCTTGCAGAATGTGGAGGTCACGCATATTGCTCTAGAGAACTGTGCCCATCAAAAAAAAAATATATATATATATATATATATATTATTCACGTTTGTTTTTGTATTTAGAGTCACATAAATGATTTGTATGTTATGAGGAATTGCTTAAATGTGTTTGCTGCCCAGAAGCAACATTATGCCACAGTGGAATTGATATGACGCTTCCACTATAGTGAATATTGCAGTTCAGCTCTCATTCACTCAACATTTTCATGAACAAATCATGAAATGAAGGAACAACTGACATCCCTCACAAGCAAAAATCATATATTCGTGATGGCCTTATAAACATGTTAATATTAAATTGTATACATGGATATAGATTCATACATATGGTAAAAGAGTAAGTAAAGGTAGGTGCATTATAGCTTCAGCTGCGAGGTTCCTCTGCATAAAGATGCAGATTTGAGTTTGTACAGCTGGCTAATCAGAAGACTGTGATCTGGGTCTGTTTTAAAGTTTTTTTATTGCGTCTGAACTTGTTTTGAGGCTGGCACACTTGGCATTGCTCTAAGATCTTGCTGCGCGTGCTTTCAGGCAGAAGCCAGTCTTTAGAGAGCATCATGTTCGCTGAGAGTAGACAGAACAAAAGGAAAGAGTCTGCGGAAAGCCCTTATATGGACATGATTTGGCTGCATTTTATGCAAATTATACACGGTCGCTCATTCAGAATACTCCAAATTCATTAACATTAGAATGAGGTTGAGAACAAATTCATGTGCGTACGCACGTGTTGTGAATTAGACGGACATTTTTCATGAGAAGAACAATAATAATTTTTTTCCTGTGCGTAAAAACACGAATAATCCATGATTAGTGGATGAGACCCAATGTTTTTATTTACATTTGTTCTACTTTGTCGAAGTACATACTTTTTTGAACATTTTCTTAACATTTAGGTGAAAATTTAAGTCAAAAGTAAATCCAGGAACCAATTCAGTGGCAATCCACTGACTCCTGAGAGACCCTCACACTGGTTCAAACATGTCTCTGAGTCACTACCGCCTCACACAATGACTGTTAGTTCCTTTCCTCTATCTCTTTGTGTCCCACAATGTCTTTCTTTCTCTCACTCAAATCTCACTCCCTCTCCTTCTCACCTTTGTACTGTGCCACAGACTTTAAGTCCTCATTTGATGATCAAACCCGCAGTCAGATGGAAATCACACAAAAGCCACTGCTGGAAAATCCACAACTATATATTAGTAAGTAGGACTGAGAGGTAATTTTTGAAAGTTTGGTAATGATTTCATATAGTTCTTGTGTCATCACTATCACTTTCCATTATTTTAGTCTTTTGTACAATTCCATTGACAAAAGCAAGTTCCTACTGACATCATCTTCCAGGAAGTGACACAATTTTAGAGGGAAAACAACAGCACCAGAATCAATGGATTTGGTGGGTTACTGATATTTTGAGTACTATGATTGGATGGCTTGGACATCGTGGATGATTCTGCTTTATCTTGTGTATAAATATGGCCCTTCTTCCTTAATAAACTTGAGAATGTTATGGTATTACACCGTCTCGGTGTCTGCTTGATCATTCTCCCAAGATCTCCTGCCACACATCACAGAGGTTGAGACGCCTGTTTCCATCTGATGACTGATAGCCTCGAGGCTGCCGGTTGAGAGTCTACATGAAAATGAATCTAGCAGATCTGGGGGCTCGTCCGGGATATTCAAATTCTGTGATCATTTTGTGTTTTTCGATCAAAAACAGTCCAACCTGTTTGATAAAAGCAAATTAGAAATTTTTATTATATAAGCATAATATAGAATTTAATAAATAAAAGCTATTGCTCAGAGAGGGAATGACAGTCGACTTATACAGTCCATTTACACTACTGTTCAAAAGTTTGGAGGTGGTAAGATTTAACATTTTTGAAAGAAGTCTCTTATGCTCCTCACCAAGGCTGCATTTAATCAATCAATAATACAGTAAAAACCGTTATATTGTGAAATATTATAAAATGTAAATTATTGTTGTTGTGGAAAAGTAAATGCTCTGTGATTACATCCCGACAACCACAGACACTTCTCCAGACGGGCAAAATATGTTCAGAATGTTAGATTTTATTTGTGCCAGATTTGAGGGATGTTCAGTCAAGGAGGAACGGCAGGAACAATCGCTCTTTACAAAATGAAAGTGTTATCAGACAATCCAATCCTGCTTTATATTTGCTTGAAAACAATAGCGTAGGTAGCCCGCGGCTTCCTCTGATAGAGGGGTTCGACTGACACACAGTCAATACACACAAGCCATTAAAGAACAGATTACAGACTCATGAATAAACAGACTCGGTTTTTGAGTCAGGCTCCAGACCGAATCTAAACAGGAATTCAGCACGCCGTTTGCATCCCCATAATTGACTGATTCATTTTTCAGTCACTTTAATTTATGAAGTGCAAACAGAGAGAAAATATTGATTTGTCATTATTACACTGAAAAGTGGTTTGCGTAGACCATAAATAACCGTCGGTTTTCTCCGTTATTGACTACAATCATCCCAAACCTTTTTTAAATACTTGTTTGGTTTCATTTCCCTCATGATAATGAAGAACTAGAGTAAAGAATAAATGATGATGACGCCAGCGTTCTGTGCTCATACACCGAGGGCCTGTTCTCCCCATGTGAAGAGTGTTGGGTTGACAGGCTCAGGATTAGCTGTCTGTGGGCAGGTTACAACATCAGATGCCGGCCAAGGCACGAGTGACCGGAGGCAACACTATTAACATACAGGGCATGTGAGGTTGACCATTGTCACCTGTCACAGTGAGAGCAGGGCAAAGGCCTGCAGAATGCACTAGGGACAGACCAGGATATCTTGCACTGTTCCAAAAATACCCAAGAGAACAGTCAATTGTTCAAACAATTGAACATTCTTTCTTGTTTTTTACAGACAGGTGTTATGAGTGGTTGCAAGGACATTGCTGTGGATTGCTAGTGTTTCTAAGTGAAGTCATAAGGGACGACACTAAATCAGGCCATTCATTTGTAAAAATGAAATAATTAGAATATTTCACAATTGAACTTTCATATATTTATCATAGTGTTGTGTTATGATGCAAGAAAACCAGATTGCACAATGTTATTTTAGTGTCATTGATATACTATTATCATTTTTGCCATCGCCGGAATTTTCCAGCAATCCATGTTCACTGTTATACGGTAGAGGACGCTGTTACACATCTTCTGAAAGAATACAGAATCTCCAGATAAAAACACAGGCGAAGAAGAAGCAGAAACAAGCCATAGAAGCATTACACTCACGTAAGCTAACACGATTATCAAACACTTAAACATCATAAATCAAAACTGCCTAACGTTACACAAAGAGCTATTGGACTGTGGAGCTTTGGGGGTGTTGATTTACTCCATCTATATTTTGATCACCATTCTGAATCCGATCCAAACGTAGTCTTTGACAAAAACAGCTTTTCTCAGCTTTTGTTCAAAATGTTGCTTCATTAAAAATGTAACTTACAATCAAGTGGATGCATGATACAAAAGAATGCATTTATTAATTAATAATATATTATTATGATCTATTAATTATTAAATGTATTATTTCTTTTGATATATTCTGTGTTCAGATGGTCATACCACACAATATTCTGGGGGACATGAAAGTTTTGTCAAAATGATAAAAAAAAAAGTTCTGGCTTTTTTCTAGCTTTCACACTGATCTAAGCTAATTTACAAGAAGAAAAAAGGTCGATATTTACCGAGTTTAATTTCTAGTTATTTTGTTCTTGTCATTTTTATTAGTTTTGTATATGTATATATACATTTTATTTAGCTTTAGTTATTTTTTTTGTATTTTTGTCAAATATTTTATATATACATTTGATAGTATTTAAGTTAATAATTATTTAATTTCAATTAATGAAAATGTTTTTTTTTAAGGTTTTAATTTTAATTAACGATAACCCTGATAACCATAACTAAGAAAACCTGCAGAATTTGACACTTGTAGTGTAGTGTAGTGCACTCGCATTTTAGCTGTATTGCCGGTGTTAAATGCACCCTTCCATTTATGTTTCATCATCTGTGAATCACCCACATCCCAATCCAAGGGGGTCCGTCCTTATTCCACCCCCTCAAACCTGTTGGATCTGTCACCAGTCCTTGTTCTGGGACCTCACAATTTACAAATGAGAAGAGGCATTAAAAAACAATGTCATAAACACATCCAAAACATCTCCTAATAAGTACCGCAAGCGTACCGAAGGTTGGAAGATTTCCCAGAATGCATCTCAGCAAACAAAAGCCCAGCACAATGGTACAAAAGGAGGTTTGTAAACTTTCCAAAATGAATCTCCCATCCATTTCTCCTGCTTTAATGCCATAACTCCATTTCTAGCCTGCCAACGCTCGAGCCCCAGCGGCTAGGCAGAGATATTACTCGAGCTGCAGCATTACTTAACCCAGGCTCCTAAGGCAACACAAGTCTCTGGCACACAGCCATTCACTCCATTAAAACAACACAAAGACTAATGTTGTGACCTTTTCATCAATCGTCAGGGGTGAGGGACTGTCTCTCCGCAGCTATCACTCAAGTTTATTGTGTGGGATTGGTAAGTGCTCTTGAGGAAATGTGATACAGGCTTGCTGTAAATGAGGGAGAGTGTAGTATTTGTTATTAGGATGTACATGAAGGCTTCAGGGAAGCCCCCAAAAATGAAAACCCTAAAAAACAAACATCCATCCTTTCATCAGAGCCGACTTTAGACCAGCAGCATTAAGAACCCCACAGCATTCTTCCTTTGCTCAGAAGAACCATGAGGTATCTATGGAAACCGGATAAGCCAATTCCTGCACAGCCGTCGAGGAACAAGTGGCAAGTCTGACCCAGGGTTAGCTGAGTGAGCACAACTGTTTTAAGCCTTTGACTGGTCTCTCCCGCACCCCTTCTGTCTGTAATCTTCTATCGCTTCGTCTTATTCCCTCTAGGTTTTCACAGGCTGTACATTTATAAAGAAGGTCAGTCTAGGTGAGCAAAGGGGATTATGGGAAATTACCTTTGACCTGGCTGAGCGCTAAGGGCCGTTCACACAGGACTTTGTGAAGTTTACTTCTGTAGCCTGATGGGTTTAAACAGGATATTCAGCAAGACAAATTATGTTATCATCACACAATGCCAAAAGATCGATTTTGACTTCATGTTGACTTCAAAAACCGCCCTGTGTGAACGGCATCTTAGTCTGCAAGACCTGAATTTTTTTTATTATATATATATATATTGTATATTATATTGTGTATGTGCTTTTTTCCTCTGGAGGTGAAATAGCTCAGGAGAGGTTGGTAATATGTTGAATAGCATTAGCGGCTGGGGAAGGCTTTGACAAACTGGCATGATTTTCTAATTTGATCAGAACAGGAAGTTGCTCTAATCCTTCCTTTTAGAGACTCCCTGATCTGTGTCAGAGAAGCTCTAAACTCACACTCTAAAACCCTCCAGACTCCCTGATCAGCAGAGAAATTAGCCTACTTATGTGTATGGGTATGTGTGTGCGTATGAGAAAGAGGTTCCTACGCTTTGCCCATCATCGAGGCCTCTGAAATTGGGAATTCTGATTATTCCCTAGAACCTCTTTACAAGAAAAAGGGGAAGATGAAGATCCGACCTCACTTATTAACAAGCGTAACGTCTTGCTTTGCGTGTGCCGGTGAGTGGGACATGTTTGGCCTCTGCGCTGCCACTAGCTGATAATGAGGTGTCTTCACACAACCACACTTTCTTTATTTCTAAAGAATATGTTCATTTTCAAATCATAAATCAACAGGGACGGTGCAAACTTGTCAAGTTTGTGACAATTATTAGCATTGCTCGCTAAAAAAAAACACCACTATTACTATTGTTTGGTTAGGGTTAGTGATTTGAACAAAACTTGTTTGTAATGATGCTTCAAATTGCACAGCTTGTACATTACGTTTTTTTAATGTCTCTTGTGCTCACAAGAGCTGCATCTATTTGTTCAAAAATACAGCACAAACAGTAATACCTATCATTACAATTTAATATAACTTTTCTATTTTAATATATTTCAAATGTTGCGAGAACCAATAAGGTTCATTCTAGTTCCAGCACACTTTTGGAGCATCAAAGTGGTAGTTGCGTAAACTCTCAATGGAGAGACAGAAATCACTCTGATTTTATTAAATATATCTTCATTTGTGTTCCGAAGATGAACGAACGTCTTACGGGTTTGGAATGACATGAGGGCGAGTAAATGATGCCAGAATTTTCATTTTTGGATGAACTATCGCTTTAATGCTTTTGTGGAGACCACCATATCGAGAGAAGTTCTACCTTGGCCAGTAACCAACCGAAACGCCACAAATCGGTACACTAGCATCCTGATGGAAAGCTTTGCACTATCAAACACCACTCACATTTTCCTTTCATCTAGTTAATTATTAAAATTATTCATTAGGAAGAATCACTATGCTTGTTAACTGCTAGTTTATATGAGCCGAATAAATCCCAACACCTGACATTAACATCTCCTCTGTTTCAAATGGAAATGAACCAAATAAATAAATAAAGCCATTGCTTTTAGTTAACCACTATTTATTGTAATGGAGCGGGAGGTTGAGCACAAATCCATAACCGTGGCATTAAACTTCTTTGTAAATCCCACCAGTTACAAATGAAACTGTATATTACTACTATAGCATTCTCCTCCTAAATGACATGTCATTGTCTGGCCCTGACTTTGTTATTCTTTCTGGGTGCATCTGCTGACCTAATGACCACAATCATCTCAGCCAGCTCAAAACGATACGACTGCGCTTACCATATAATCAAAGCCAGATTGACTATTGACCAGCTCTCTCTCTCAGTTGAATTGATTCACGTGGGTTTCTCCTCTGTCTCCTAGGGTGCTTTATCTAAAAGTTTTAATCTCACTCGTCGTCTATATTTGTGTTCTCTGACATCCTGAGAGAAAGAATTTAATCGCCAATTACCAGTGAAGCAATTCAATAGCATATTAAAGGGTGGAAGGTGATGGTATCTCATTTCCAAGAGATGATTTGAGTTTGCCTGCAGCTTTGACTGCACGTTAGGTGGAAATGAGCAGTGTTTGACTTTCTTATTGTGAGTTTTCTAATAGGATGTCAATAATTTTATACGCAGAAAACAATATTCAAGACTCTCCAGGCCCTGATATACTTCAAGCAAAAACTGATGTGAAGTCATATTGAACAAAATCAGACTAAAACGAAGTTTGATTGGAGTTCGTTTTGGGAGTTCGAAGCAGCTTTCTTGAAAAGTTCACTCCGGCTGGTAAACACCTTTGTACTACCATTGGTTCGATTTTTTAAAGATTTTTCACCCATTGAGTCCGTCAAGGTCAGATGTCCGTGAGTAAAAACATGAACACAGTAGAGAGCCGCTTATAATAGAAAATGAAGTTGTACTTCTAATGAAATGAGACACGGACACTGTTTTTCATGTTTAATACGGTAAAGCTGCTTGATTAAGCAATCTATTGTGTAAAGTGCTATATAAATAAACATGATGTGACGAGTGGCGAATTGCCTGTGCAAATATATCCATGTTGCTATGATCAGATGCTTTTCTAATGCTTTATTTATAAAAATGCTTACTGTGTTCTCAATTTTGTTGTGTTTATTTTGTTATAGAGAGGAAAGCGTGCCATACATATTCATCTTATCACTACTCTCAGCAGAGTGGGCGGCTTCAGATGTTGGATAACAGTATATCGCTGCTCACATATTTAAAACGTTCATGCAACCATAAAATATGCAAGAACAAAAAATGAGCAAACGTATAAAAAATATAATATTATATACGTTTTATTTCTCAAAATCAATGCTTTAATTGTTCCTCAGCAAGGAACAATTAAATTGACCAAAAGACATTTATAAATGTTCAAATTAAAATATATATATATATTTTACATTTGGATATTGTATTCTGGAAAATGTATTATGTACCATAGTTTCTGAAAACTGGAATATTGATGCTGAAAATTCAGCTTTGCCATCACAGAAATAAATTCTATTTTAAAATACACTAAAATAGAAAACAGTAATTTAAATATTTCTGTTATTACTCAATTTTCATCAAATAAGTGCAACCTTGGTGAGCACAAGATACTTTTTAGAAACAAATAATAATAATAATAATAATAATAATAACAATGGTAGCTCTTTATTTTACAGTCCTGTTCCCCATGTAAATACTATGTACTTATTATAGTAATTGCAATAACTGGTTAATAACTAGGTACTAAGCCTAAACCTATCCCTAACCTTAACCCATGTAGTTACCTTATATACCAGTGCTTTCTTAGGTAAAAACACTGTAAGTACACATAAGTGCACATACTGTAAAATAAAGTGCAACAACAACAACAACAACAACAACAACAATAATAATAGTCGTACATACCCCAAACTTTTGTAGTATATACAGTGAGGAAAATAAGTATTTGAACACCCTGCTATTTTGCAAGTTCTCCCACTTAGAAATCATGGAGGGGTCTGAAATTGTCATCGTAGGTGCATGTCCACTGTGAGAGACATAATCTAAAAAAAAAAAATCCAGAAATCACAATGTATGATTTTTTAACTATTTATTTGTATGATACAGCTGCAAATAAGTATTTGAACACCTGAGAAAATCAATGTTAATATTTGGTACAGTAGCCTTTGTTTGCAATTACAGAGGTCAAACGTTTCCTGTAGTTTTTCACCAGGTTTGCACACACTGCAGGAGGGATTTTGGCCCACTCCTCCACACAGATCTTCTCTAGATCAGTCAGGTTTCTGGGCTGTCGCTGAGAAACACGGAGTTTGAGCTCCCTCCAAAGATTCTCTATTGGGTTTAGGTCTGGAGACTGGCTAGGCCACGCCAGAACCTTGATATGCTTCTTACAGAGCCACTCCTTGGTTATCCTGGCTGTGTGCTTCGGGTCATTGTCATGTTGGAAGACCCAGCCTCGACCCATCTTCAATGCTCTAACTGAGGGAAGGAGGTTGTTCCCCAAAATCTCGCAATACATGGCCCCGGTCATCCTCTCCTTAATACAGTGCAGTCGCCCTGTCCCATGTGCAGAAACCCCCCCCCAAAGCATGATGCTACCACCCCCATGCTTCACAGTAGGGATGGTGTTCTTGGGATGGTACTCATCATTCTTCTTCCTCCAAACACGTTTAGTGGAATTATGACCAAAAAGTTCTATTTTGGTCTCATCTGACCACATGACTTTCTCCCATGACTCCTCTGGATCATCCAAATGGTCATTGGCAAACTTAAGACGGGCCTTGACATGTGCTGGTTTAAGCAGGGGAACCTTCCGTGCCATGCATGATTTCAAACCATGACGTCTTAGTGTATTACCAACAGTAACCTTGGAAACGGTGGTCCCAGCTCTTTTCAGGTCATTGACCAGCTGCTCCCGTGTAGTTCTGGGCTGATTTCTCACCTTTCTTAGGATCATTGAGACCCCACTAGGTGAGATCTTGCATGGAGCCCCAGTCCGAGGGAGATTGACAGTCATGTTTAGCTTCTTCCATTTTCTAATGATTGCTCCAACAGTGGACCTTTTTTCACCAAGCTGCTTGGCAATTTCCCCGTAGCCCTTTCCAGCCTTGTGGAGGTGTACAATTTTGTCTCTAGTGTCTTTGGACAGCTCTTTGGTCTTGGCCATGTTAGTAGTTGGATTCTTACTGATTGTATGGGGTGGACAGGTGTCTTTATGCAGCTAACGACCTCAAACAGGTGCATCTAATTTAGGATAATAAATGGAGTGGAGGTGGACATTTTAAAGGCAGACTAACAGGTCTTTGAGGGTCAGAATTCTAGCTGATAGACAGGTGTTCAAATACTTATTTGTAGCTGTATCATACAAATAAATAGTTAAAAAATCATATATTGTGATTTCTGGATTATTTTTTTTTGATTATGTCTCTCACAGTGGACATGCACCTACAATGACAATTTCAGACCCCTCCATGATTTCCAAGTGGGAGAACTTGCAAAATAGCAGGGTGTTCAAATACTTATTTTCCTCACTGTATATTTTTTTTGAGTGAATGTTGACAAAACTGAATATGTATTAAGCCATATTACAGGTTATTCTCTACATCGTTCAAAGTGTACTGCATAACAGAAATGACCTATATATGAAAATACTTTTTTTTGTTTTGTTGTGGGGTCAAATGAGAAACACTAGATTCATCATCTCATCAGTCAATTCAGTCATGTCAAATTCTGTTTTAGGAAATAATTCACACCAAACTTCATTCATATGTCTTTTGAGGTTCTGTGTAAAAAGAGAGGTCAACATTATTTAATCACATTTTTTGAAAATACAAATGTCTAACTTAACTGTTGTGTTTTACTTGCAAAATAAAAGCTTTTCAACACCATGCCTGTGATGATCAAAGAAAAACATGAAAATAAAGAGAGAAGTCCCACAAACCTCCTAGAGAAACAACACCTGATACAGCTGTTGACAGCAGGAAACATCAAGGAAAAGCAACCCTCCTACACTGTCTGTCAGAGTATATTAAAAAAGATGTAGATTAAGGGGTGAGATACGACATGCTAACATGACCTAGGGCGTCATGCATACAACTTTGCATTACCTTCTTTAAATGAAAGGTAGAATCTGCATATACACCCACAGCACTGGGTCATGACTTCAGCATCAGTGCTGGAACAAACTCTTGATAAACACTTCAGAAGTGAATACTACCTCAATCTATCTTTGTGCCTCGCACCCTTTATGTTTTCACTAGGTAGTAGACGCATTTTAATATTTATACACACCTACCTAGTAACCAGTCCTGAGGTAAATTAAGCAGCTTAATTATTTAAGCCAAGCCTCACATAGAATCAGTATTGAGTATAATTGAGTATATAAAAAACAACAACAACAACAACAACATAAATACATAATATAATATAATAACTTATACAAATGAAACATTAATATAAATAAACATTTAAATGCATTATATATTTTTATATTTTCTTTAATGTGCAATAGTGCATAATAAGACCTAAAATGTGTATTCTGAGACTTGTCGACTTTGAAGTACTCACAATATGCGCTGACACCATCATCTCCAAATGGGATATTTGTGTCTTCAGTATTAAATGTCCCGAAAGGTAGTTTGTGAGAGACTGAAAGTGAAATGTCACTAAAAGGCAATGCAGTAAAGCAAGAATAAGTCAATCTTTGTTGTCTTTTTTTTTCTTTCTCACACAATCCCTTTGAATCGGTTTTCATGTCTCCTGTCTAAATGCATTAAGTCCTTGAACACCATCTAAAATGAACTTGAACACTGATACTGTCTCGCCACAATTCCATTAAGCATTTCATCTCTAAAAACTAATATGATATGCCTGCATGCTCTTGACAACTTTGCGGAACAAAATTCTTCATGGTTCCCCTCCAAACTGCTGCATTTGTCTTTACTAAAAAGGCCAAATGTTCACAAATCTGGATGGACTGTATTATCAGAGCACTAGTCTGTCAGGGCTGATAGAAGGGATTCGCGAGGGCATATTTGGGTGAAGGCTGAGAGGTGTCTAGAGATTTTCATCAAAAACTTCTTTGAGGTATTTCTGGCAACATCTCTCAAAATAAGCAGTGTACTGTGGCCATGAATATGTTGGGATACATTGGTGGTGCTTGCGTGTGTGTAATATGTAGTGAAGTGAGGGGTGTTTCAGCACCATGGACAGCAGCAGCTAATCTGATAAAAGCACAGAGGGCCGGGAAGCATTTCAGCACAATGGACAGGGGCTTTTTTCTCCATTCCCTCATCTTTCTGTCTTTCTTTTTTCATTTCTGCATTTCTATAATTCTTTATTTCCTTTTATACTTTTTTTCTGTTCTTCCCTTCCTTAATTTTTTTGTACTTCTTTCTCTTACCTTCCTTCTTTTTCTCTTTCCTTCCTTTATGTCCTCACTTCTTGTTCTCCTTCCTTTTGTTTTTTGTCTTTCCTTTTCCCTTTGCTTTTTATTACTTCCTTTTTCTTTCCATCATTGCTTGGTTTTTCGTCCTCACTATTTTCCACTTCATTTTTTTGCGTTTTAATATTTAAAAATTTCATTCATTCATTATTTCTCTCATTTCTTTCTATACTTATCTTTCCTTCCATTTCTCTTGCCTTCCTTCCTTCCTTCTGTCATCTTACTTTTCTTCCTTCTTTCTATCTTTCAATCCAATTTCTTTTGTTCTGCTTTTTTTTTTTTTTTGTGAGACAAACACAAACTGTGCCTCTATTAACATTTAATGGTTTCTTGTAAAAACCCTCAAACAATGTCCACCTCTAATGAACACCAAATCCATCTCAAAGCACTCTGAATCTCTTTCTCTCTCCTACCGTCTTGTCTTTATCCCTGAAAGCCTTTACAACAATGTTCTCTCCACCTCATTCTCCAGGGATGCTCTCCATTATACAGCCAAGATCCAAACAATACTGCATGCATGTCAAGCTCTATTTCTGCACGGTAAAAAGTGCTAGTGGTGTATTGTATTGCTCACAGCTGTTTTCTGATGAACAAAGTCAGTCTAATACAAACATCACATATACGAAGGTAAGGCACATTTCTTATGTGTACTTTTTTAATTGTACATCTACTCGACAAAATGCACCAGCAGCTCGAAACCTTCAAGCAATAAAAGCACTTTGTGTTAATTCACCCTCACGGACACTATGAACAGAAGTCTTGAATTTACCAGTTCTGGGGTCGACGGAGAAATATGGCTGTCCGTGCAAAACGCTGTACACCACCCGCGCACTGTTTCCATACGTAGGGTCATCTGCGTCTGTTGCTGTGACTTGAAAAACTGATGTTCCTGCAGAAAGAGAGAGAATAAAGAATTGGTGGATGTGTTTGAAGGGCGGAATGAATGTTCTTAATGTGTTTGTGTGGAAGTACACAAAAATATGGAGAACAAAAATATGTCCAAAATGATTCCTTCAAAATGATGACATCTTCACATTTTCTTCATGTAGACCTAAAATAAGTCCCTCAACCACACAACCACACTGTTTCTGCTCAGACCAAGTCAACAAAGATTAAAGACAGGCTGGAAATGCAGTTGTGTGCTTTGTAATCTCTCTCTGTGTCTTTTAAGCCCTCTCATTCCCCGCTCTGTCTTTGCTCATTTCAGCCATCCGCTTACAGTCTGTCTTTCTAGCATTCTTTCCCCCCCCCTCCAGCTGACAGTAGATCTCTCATTTCTTGTGCTGGCTCGGGTCGCATTTCTCATCTGCACTTGTTCTTGCTCACTTTCATCACAGCTCACCAGGTTCAATCCATCCATCTGCATTGTCTGGTGCTGACGTACTGCAAACACCACAAAACATTTAATGCAGTCTTGAGGGCTGAGGCGTAAAATAGGATTATGGAGGCAGAATCTTGAATTGCATTTTTTATTTCTCTCAGTCTCCTTGCAAATTGTCTCTCTCTTTCTCTCTTGACCTCTTTTCAAGTATTTTTATTCTAGAATAAAACAGATTTTTGTTCTGTGTTGTATCGTATTTAAAAATAAGAAAACAAAAAGAATCATTTGGTTTAAAAGCTAACACCATATAAATCAAAAATGTTTCATTCTGATTTCTTGAAGAAAACAAAAAATATCTTGTGTAAATTTCTCTTGTTTTAAGGATGTTTAAGTACTTGTATCGAAAAACATGACCACCCGACTGATTTTCTGCAGTGTTCTCTTGCGGTGAGAGCCAGCCGGAGTAAAGTCGAAAAGCTGTGTTCTCCCACAAAGACTTTCAAAAGCTTTTCAATTACGGTCATCACTCAGCGTAATGCACACGAGAGACACCACGTTCACTGGTTTCTGCATAGTTCAACAGCATAAAGACCCGATAGCCGCAATTACTGTAACCGCTTCAGATAATTGTAATTTTGGTTCTAATCCTGAAGCTTCAGTGGGTTAAAATGAGATATCTCATCCCTCTCTGAACTGTATCCAGCTCTCAGCTTCATAAAAACATTTCTATCAGAGTCTACCAGCAGCTGGAAAGTTGCTGAAGCAGCTTGTCTAGAATTTTCTGATGAGCGTGTCTCCGAGGGCCAGCAGATGAACAGCGTGTCTGTGTGTGTGTGTGTGAAGGGAGTAATAATTCTGCACCACTAATAAAGATACTGAGGTTTTTCAGAAACTCCAAATCAAAATTTGACCCATAAAAATAAATTATAGTAAAACTGCAATGCAAGCAGTGGCTGCTAAGTAGGAAGCTGGGTAATATTTAGAGGTCAATACTGATCTTCAGCTGTTATACATGGCTATACACACTCAGCAGTCACTTTATTAGGTACCTCTTCTGAAAAAGACCAGCTTACACCAGCATGAATTTCCAGGCTGGTTTATGCTGGCTTTGGTGCAAATTGTCTGGCTTGTTTTCCTGTTAAATATTTAAAAATCCTTAAAAACAAGATACACTTACAAGTCTTAAAGGGGTCATCGGATGCAAAATTCACTTTTATATGGTGTTTGCATATAAATGTGTCTTTGCAGTGTGTGGAGTCTGTGGACACAACCACCATACAATGAAAAAAAAAAATCCATTCACTCCTTTTTTTTTCAATCCTCAAAAAGCCTTAACACTCTCAATAATCGGGATTTTCTGAGCAGTATGACATCATATTGATCATGCTTTGCCCACGACCCCTGATGGACTGTCCTGTATTAGCATATTTCCCGTATTGGCATAATTCCGCCCTCAGCCATTTGTATACTGTCCACCAAGGCAGGACTATGTGACTTGTGTTGACACCCCCCATGGAATTGAGGGGTGAGCAGTTGCTCATTATCATTTAAAGAGACATGCACCGAAACTGGTCGCTGTGAACAGAGGTAAAAATGGTGTTGTTTTACACAACCATTGATGAATTTTAACCAAAGTATGTTACAAACTTTACATAAGGACCCTAAAGAATCATACCGACTTGTGTAAAATGGGCATCCAATGACCCCTTTAAGATATTAAAGGGGTGGTTGATTATGATTTCACTTTTCTAACTTTAGTTAGTGTGTAATGTTGCTGTTTGAGCATAAACAACATCTGCAAAGTTACGACACTCAAGGTTCTAAGCAAAGGGAGATATTTTCTATTAAAGAAATTGCTTTTTTAAGGACTGCAACAAATGGCTGATAGGGACTACGCAAGCTTCCTCCAGGGTTAGTGACATCACTAACCCTAAAATTGACATAAACCCCGCCCCCGGTAACACACAACAAAGCGGGAGAGCCATGTTGAGAGCCATCAACTAACCGATCAGAAACATCCTGTTGCATTCTGCATGTTGTCACTTCTTGAGTCTCTCCGTCATTGTCAGACTCCGGTTTGAACATAAAAGGTTGAACAGTTTCTGACATGTGAGTGTGTGTCTGCAAGCTGCTAATAAGCTCCGCCCTCTTTGCTGGGAGCAGCAGCTCATTTGCATTTAAAAGGACGCACACAAAACGACACGTTTTTGATCACCCTCAAAAAGTGTCAATTTTAACATGGTATAGGCCTAGAAAATTATCTGTGGGGAATTTTGAGCTAAAACTTCACATACACACTTCTAGGGACATCAAAGACTTATTTTACATCTTGTAAAAAGGGCATTATACCACCCATTTAAGACTCTCTTTCATAAATAGTAGTTTTAATATAAGTGTATTTTGCTATCTATCTATCCATCCATCCATCCATCCATCCATCCATCCATCCATCCATCCATCCATCCATCCATCCATCCATCCATCCATCCATCCATCCATCCATCCATCCATCCATCCATCCATCCATCCATCCATCCATCCAACCATTAACACATTTTTTTTTGGCCAGAAAAGACCCTTCCTTATACATACTTCGAAATGACCAGAAGATCATGTAGTAGTGGACACAATGTATATATGATATGTATGATAAGTAATGACTATTAAAGGATGTATAAGTTTGCAGTAATGATCCTCTCACATTCTTCGTTATTAGACCCTCTAGTTTCTCAGAGCTGAAAGGTCCAGTCAATAAATTCAGACTGGCAGAGACAAACCATCAACACACAATTAGATCCAGACACTCAAACGCACAGGGAATATTGACAGCAGTGGACTAGTGCTGCGTGGGGGCAGAAGTGTTACCATCCAGACGGGCTCATTCTGCTCGAAGATGCCTACAGATAAACGCCTCCAAACACTCAGCCTCAGAAATAAGAGGAAACAACACTAATTATTCATTTCCCTCTTCTTCTGTCGATCCTCGTTACCACAGCATCTCTTCTCCATGTATCTCATCAATACTAATCGACTGAGCATGTGTTCCTACAGCTGCAAAAGCCAGTCGAGGTGATGCTGTGCTGGTGGACAACCTTTGGATTATCTGGTTAGTCTTACATTTCCAAGAGCAATGAATGTTATAAACCAGGTAGTCCTGATAGCGAAGAGTTTATATCAATGGAGAAATTATATAAAAAACTGTAGCACAATCCGGAGCGGTACTTTGATTTTACGATTGCAGCCTTAACTCAAATCAAAACCCAAAGCCAATTAACCAGATTCATCTGGTTTTCAAACATTTGAACAAAACTATCAGATGAGACTGATATCCCATAAAGGCAGAGCATCACCTCGAGATAAAACTAATCTGTGATGGTCAAGTGGACAGTACCGCTCTAACATAACAGCGCTGTGTTCTCTAAGACATCTATAATTGGGATTCTGAACCCACTCTGCGCATGAATCGCCAACAGTAATGGACAACAGCCAGGCAATAATAGACTCCTTCAACATTGATTGCAGCTGGTCTTCAAATCTTACGATATCACATATCATTTGTATGGGCTTCAGTTGCTACGGCAACAGCCAACTGGGACCTAAATAAACAATAAACAAAGCTTTCTAAACCCACAGGCCATAATCTCCACCGAGAAGTGTCGCACACTGCCAAAATAAAGAGACATATTTCATTACATGCAAGCCAGGAATATAGCCTTCAAGACTCTCAAAGAGATAAAAAAAAATAATAATAATAAATAAATAAGACTAAGCGTGAGAACGTGTGCAATGGTGACATTGGTGTACATATTACAACATCTCTTTTACTTCTGATATACCAATAATATAATAAGCATTTTCAAGAAATCAACAGTGACATACTGTGTGTGGGTTGGAAGCAAGTTTACAGGAGAAGTGTTTCTCAAAGGCAGGAAGTACAAAAAGTACAAGATACATGGATAAACAATTTGCAAAACTAATGTTCATCTTCAGCTGTCTATTATGTTGCATTAATGCATTAATGCAAAAAAAAAAAAAAAAAAACCTTCCTGCCTCTGTAAGTATATGAAATACAGTGCTTAATGAATGAAACTACTGTATGTCTAAAACCACTTGAATACACATAACATTGGAATTTCAACTTTAAAAACGTATAATTAGTATATCAGAAGTAAAAGAGATGTACAGATAATATACATTCACAACTCTTTGCACTTAATGGTGACACTTTGCAACAACTGGAAATTGATATATAACATAAAACAATACAATATTGCTGCGTTCGACAATATGATAAAAAAAATCTTATGATATACATAAAAAAATCTTACATCATAAAACAAATGTAAATCATATGTTTAATGGGTAAAACTCTTCTTATGTCAGAGCACAGAAGTGGAAAATTAATGAAAACTTGATTGCTATATAGAAGCAACTCCCTGCAAGCGAGAGTTAAATGCTAAATTAAGAAAAAAAAGAAAAAAAAAGTGAATTGCGTTGAACAAATTTAATTATGCTCATAAGTTAATGTATTGACTTATCCCACATTAGCATTTCTATCACAACCGTACAAACCCCCTGCAGTTCCATCACAAACCCCTTGGGGTTCACAATCCCTGGGGAAACCCTGCTGTAAGAGAATCTCTCACTCTCTTTATATTTTTGCACTATTTCTCTAAGTGGAAGTGGAGCATTCCGGAAGAAGCATGAGCACATAATGCTCTCTAAGAGCTACGGGGCTCCTGAGGGAACTCCAGCCGCAAAACACAAAACAAGCGGATAAAAGCCATGGGCTGGATAGAAAAAAAAAAAGCAGTTTGACTTGGGAATGGAGTGAATCATGGAGATTTGAATTAGAAGTGATGGATCTTAGAGAGTGACAGCTTATACGTTTGCACCAGTACGAGCCTTTGGATATAATTGTTTTTTTTGACAGCTATGTTTTTTAAAAGCCATTTCAATTTTCACAAGCCTTTTTTTTTTTTCATAGACCTGGACCCAATCTCCAAAACTTGACATAAACATTTTAGACAGGGTGAGCAATATACTATTCACTTCTCCTCAGAGAAAAGTGAGAACAAATCTCACGTGTTTGAACCAGCAAAGGCACATTTGCTCAGAGCTACGTGGTAATGTAATACCCCTTTTCCACCAAGGCAGAGCTGGTGCTGGTTCGGAGCCAGAGCCTAGTTTCAAATCGGTTCTTTGTTTTTCCACCGCCAAAGCACCAGCTCCGAACCAGTAAAACTGGTTCTTAAGTAGCACCAAATCATTGCAGGGTCTAGAACGGCGCCAAGAAAGAACCGCTTGCGTCAGAGGCTGGGGGCGGGGTTACCGTGGCCAACAAGACTGAAGAGAAACTTGTGACCGCCATTTTTAAATAGCAGCTAGTCGAGCTAATAGCAGCTCGATTATAATATCCGTCTATGTAAGTTACGGCGAGCTGCACGAACGCGTTGGATTCGCCGTGTTTGGATGCCGATTTATTTTCGCAAACCCATGAGCATCCATAGTAACGCAACGTCTATTATTGTTGATGCCTTGTTCGAGATGCATCGGAGCAGCGTGGACCGATCAGAGATTCGGGAGTGTTTGGAGATCATACGACTCCTTGTGCTTTTTGATCGCTTTCGCAGTGCTTTGATTTCATGTGCTGATCGTTCTGCGAGAAGCCGATGCATCTCGAACAAGTCTGGTGTGTTTGTGTTTGGCGCTGCCGCACTAGCGTTGCTGGGCAACATGATACGTATGCAGTGACGTAAGATATAGCTCTGTTGTGGCTCTCTGGCCGGTGGAAACGCAAACGGGTTCTTAGTAAGCTCGTCAGTCGAACCAACTCCGAACTGGCAATAGCTCTAGCTCTGAACCAGCACCCGGTTCTTGTTGGTGGAAAAGGGGTATAAGAGGTTGTAAGGTGGTCCCATAAAGACCAAAAGTCAAAATAACCTACTTTCCTGTATTTGCACGGCTTTAGTCTCTCATTCTATGCAAATCTATAGGAATTTTGTACCTGCTTGATGAGAAATCGTAGGCCAGATTGACTGGAAAATGATCACACCTCTCCTTCACATTCACACTGTCAGTTTTCGGGATTGTCAACTGCATTTACTTAAAGGTGTGTGTCGAAATGTCCCGTTCCCACAGCAACTTACATGAGCGTCTCGAATAGTGACTAGTAGTAATATCAAAGATGGCGAAGTCCATAAAACTGAAATGTCACATCACTTTTGACTCGACAAGAGTCCACACAAGCTGTGTGTTCATCTGTCAAATCTTCATTAACTGACAATTTTGTTCTCATGCTGACATACAGTTCATAGAGCTAAAGAGCTTGTTCAAATCACCAACTCTACATTTAACCAACACTGCAAAACTACACCGAAAAATTACTTAATGAGTTTTTAATTGGTCTGCTTTCCTTGATTTTCAGTAAAAACAATTCTAAAACAAGATAAATTTACTTTAGAAGCAACACTAAGATACTATGATTTAATGGATTGTATTTTGACTTACTGGTGCATTTTTTCACTTGATTCACTTGTTTATATGTAAAAGAAAGACAAAATACGCTGTATTAAAGATTTATTTCTATTAAAACAAGTCCTAATGACTTGCTACGTAAATGTATCTTGTTTTAAAGATTTTAACTGGAAAATTAGACACATATACGTGTTATGAGTAAGTTTATCAAATGACTGCAAAGAATTTTCATAAAAGACCATAGGTTAAGTTGAAAGAAAACATTTTACAGAAAAAAAAAAAAATAAACAAGGAAATCTCACCAATTTCCGACATCTCAGGCACAGATGTGACGAAGGGTCCGTCTGGGAATTTGGGAGCGTTGTCGTTAATATCCTGAACTTTTATAATGAACTCTGACTCTGGCTCCAGGGGTTTATTGTTGTTGCGGTCGATGGCTTGTGCATGAAGAACATAATGTGATTTGTTTTCCCGGTCCAGACTCTTGGTGGCGTGGATGTCTCCCGTTACCTCGTTGATGATGAAGATACTCCCTGCTCCTTCACCACTAAGGATGTACCTGACCGAACCATCGCCTTTGTCTGAATTAGAATGCAGCTGAAATGAGAGACAAAGAAACGTTGGTGTGTAACTACTGATGTGAATCAATACATTGCAATACATTCAATAATCAGGGCTCATTAAGCACAAAATACTCCAATAAACCCTTAAGCTAGAAAACTTTTTTGTACCTTACACTGTAGTTCCTTGCAGACCAGACTGATTTGCAAAAAGTCATTTGCTGGTGGATAGGGAATTTATTAGTGGTTGCTAGGTAAATACATATTCTCTATGAAGTCGACCTATGAACAGCTTACTTATAATTAGCCCTGCACATTAAACTGGGACAGAAGAAAGAATTTAACATCAAAACATCATACGCATCACCTTTAATGTGACTTGAAAAAGTAAAGGAGGATGTTGGATGTTGAATAATGTATTTGCATTTAGCAAACAGAAAAAAAAGAACAGTCTTGAAAGACTTCAACTGCTGAACTGGAGGATCATCCTCTGAGATGTGAAATCTCAGATCATCTAGTGTTGATGTGAGATCTTGCCCTACTGCAATGTCGAAAGAGAGAGAGGAGAAGCAAGCCAAAAAAAAAAAAAAACTGCTTAATTGATAGGAGGAGGATTACTTACAGCTCTCAAACTACCAACTCAGTTAAAGCTTATGACAAATAAAAGACACTTAAAAAATAAATAATTATGCATGGTGGTCCCTGCAGACTGCAAAAACATAAGCATGTTTACAAAAAAGCACATTTATACACCGAACTTGCACTACCGTAATGTATCTGGGTGTTCTCATTATTGTCAGTAGTGATTTTAAAATATTCTCATTACTGGTTTTGTGCTAATACAATGATTATATTATGATGATGATGATGATGATGATGAATAAACCATGTTATTTTGAGGGTTTGTTTCAATCTTATGTTCTTTTGTTTAAATAATTAGTTTATTTTTTATGTTTTTCATTGGAGTCAAACTGATCCTAAACAAACAGTCTTTTATCAGATAACAGATACATTTCTGAAAATTGTTACACAATTTGTGACACAATAATCTCAGTAAAAGCGCAAATGCCTAATGGGCTTTGGCTGTATCAAAGGCACATAGTTAAGGACATATATTAAAAGGGACAATATTTATTGATTTCAGTTGCTATTTTGAGAAGAACTGTACGTTGTGACACCAAACATAGGCAAAGTCAAACTCAGCAGAACAAGACTATTAAAGCTATTATGTCAAATGTTACCCTGGTGTATAAATACTTCACACTCTCAACAGTATCTCATTGTTTTTTGCACATAATGAAATTATGCTTAATTGTCATGAAAATAAAGTCTCAATGCCAAAACAATCCTACTAAATAGGCTTACTTTATATATGCACATATATAATTTGCTACTTCTGTTGATTTGTGTAATGATAATGTTTTGTTGATGACTCCTTTAGTTCCTGTGTTTCCTTTCTGTTTAGTTCCTGATCCCTTTGATTATATTGTTAGTTTGTTGCTATGGTTACTAATTGATTGTTTGATTATGTTCACCAGTTCTTCATCTAGATTCCTTTGTATTTCTGTGCTTCAGTGTGGTTTGCATTTCTCCAGCGATATCCTGTATGATTTTGTAAAGAAAGACTATTCTGGAACACCCTTCTTGTCTTCGTCTTTGTGTGTGTTGGCAACCACAGACTGTGACAATTTGAGGGTAAAAATGTGACCTGGATAAGGTCTTGAAAGCTTTCATAAGATTCATCCATCTAAATGTCAACTGCATTTTCAGGACTTCACGAAAGTCTTTGCACTTACAATTATCTCTCCTTGGGGACTGAAAGAATGACCAGGCGTGAAAACAAACCGGTGCATGGCTGGGATGATGTCTGGCTGCATGGCGTCAAGATGCACCGAATAATTATTATAATTTTAAAAAAGCCGTAAAAGACAATACTGTCATTCCCAAAGCATGGCGAAAAATTACAAGAGCGGTTAATGTTTCAGGAAGGCATAATGTGAACCCATGGGATACCTGTGCACTGGTGTCTCAGCTCCGCACACAAGTAATATGCTCATTGCATGGTGTCTCAAGGCTCATTGGTTTTGTGATAAGGCAAAACATTGACAGAACACTCAAAGCACTGAAAGCCTTAGTTCTCCCGAGTGTTTTATTGTCACTATCCAATAAATGTTAGATTGTGATCCACTCAAGCTCAGTTTAATGACTCAAGCACAGACTAAAGCAAACACTTATATACACCTCGAGCCATCCAATCATTTATAGTCCACAGGAATTCAACATTTATGCTGTTACTTTTTAAAATGCACATTAGTAATCGTATTGTGCCTCATCAGTGCACATTTGCAGAGATGAATGGATTATGTTAACTAGAAGCCGAATGTTTTTTTTAGGTACTGGTATAGCAAACTTGCATTCAGGTGTGGATTCATTCTTATATTGAAACATCACCTCTTTCATGATCCAATAAATTCCAGATGGATAGAACGCCTACGTTATTTTTCTCACTCATTATCTTGTTTCACTCTGAAATATGTCACATTACCAAGTAAAATAGGTTGGGACTAAAGGATTGTGATGTTGGAAAAGATACATTTTAATATATATATATATATATAAACTCTTGATTTAGTTTTTGGGGTCTGAATAGGTTTTCATGCTTGAATGTTCAAATAAAACACATATTTTACATTGTTGCAGCACCTCTCTTTGCAGTCTGTCAGTAACGCTCTGTTTAGTAACTTTCTCTATGAAGCCACGCCTTCCGAAAAGTGCAGTGTGCTCTGATTGGTGGGCTGGACCAGTGTGTTGTGATTGGTCAAACTAAACCAGCCCACACCCCTCTGATGTGTAGAATTGTACACTACGATATAGGCGTTTCAGGGAGTTCACTGATATACTTTTTCATGCTCAAGCAGCAACATTACATGTTAAAGAAAGTTGAAAATATACAAAAACATAACAGGACCCCTTTAAAACAAACACATCAATATAACCTCAAATGTTTCTAATCAAATTACTTCTGAGAGTAAATTATCTCATTAGTGTGCCTGTTTTTATTTCCTAAGAACTTTTAGGAGAAAAAATCTGAGATAAAGAGAAATGTTTGAGCAACCAAATTTTCCTCTGGGCTCAGATCTGTAGACTGAAGAAAAGTGCAGTTTAAATAAAAAGAGACTTTTCCTTCATTTAATCTGAATATTGTATGTGGCGTTTTAAATCAAAGCTCAGCTGGTCTAATGATCGTTCACGGCATATTCTGAAGCTATTAGTAGCTAACTCGACACAAATTAAACACTTTAAAAACGTTAGAGAGCACAAATAATATCCCAGACATTGATTGTGAAGTTATAATCTGATAAGAATGTATTGCAAGGACCACAGTATTGTCTTTGCAGCCCAGTTTGTGGACATTAGAGAAAAATGGCAAAAAAGATATCAGACACTTCAATCACACCATTCCATGAAGGGGTGAAACTCATTCCCTGGGTTATTTGACTGTTTGAGGCCAAGAAATGTGCAAACCGTGGCCGCTAATACAAACAGCAATGCTGAAATTAATTTGTGATTAAAGGAAAGTGGGGCTGATTGCACAGCCGGGTCGTCGGCGAGAGTGAACTGTCCGTTTCTGTCAGTAAACAGAGCACTCAGGCTGGCAGTCAGTAATTAGCTGAACGGTCAGAGCTCACACTCGGGCTAGAACCTCTCCAATCAGAAGACAAGTTAATGAGACTTTATGTTAGAAGCCCGTAAACAAAATCACTTGCAGCCACAGTGAATCTGCACCAATTATTTTACATTATCTTCTCAAAAAACAATCCACTTTTTCTATGCGCACCTCAATCAGAATAAAAAAAGAAAAAGCAATTTATGCTTAAGCAAGAGTGCTGCTGTACTAAATAGCTGAGTGGAAATGAGAAAATGAAAATGATTAAAAATAGAAAATGAATAATGGAAAATGAGTGGGCTGAACTGAAGAGAAGAAGCGCCAACATGGATCTGGGAATCTGAGGGATCTGGAGAGATTCTGTATGGAGGAATGGTCTCTGATCTCATCAGGCATTGCAGGAGAAGAAAAAGGAGGTTGCAAAAAGTATTTAATAAAAGGGGGCAAATAACTGTTCCCAATGTGTTTTGGAGAAAAACATTTATTTTATAATGTGATTTTCCCCCCACTTTCAATTATTTTACTTCATGTATGTATATTTATTTATTTATTACTAAATTAACATTAGCTAAACATTTTACTAGCTACAAGAGGAGGAGGACCACAAAAGGAGAATTTTTAACAAATGTCCGTAAATAAATAAATACAAGAATAAATAAATAAATTACCCCAAATGAGTGAATGGTATATAAATATAAAAAATGCATCCCAACAAATATACAGTATGTATATATGTATATATATGTGTGTGTGTGTAAGGGAAAGAGGTCAATTTAGCTCAAAGGGAATTATTAATTTATAGGGAATTTTGAAAGACTTGCTTATTTTACAGCCAAACAAATGAATCATCCAGCACTCAGTTAAACGGGCCGTAACTATCAACTCTGTAGCGGATATTAATATCCAAACTATAGTGAAAATACTATTTTTATTAGCACGGTGACAAAATCAGCAGTTTAAGACATTAAATCCGTAAGCACATAACACAAAGAACACTTCTCTTTAAATACAGACTTTATTCATTATTCTGACACATAAAACTAATATCTAACACAAACACATGCACCCACACACTCACATGAGTTGCAGAAAGAAAGAAAGTGATGAAAGTTAATTGAATAAAATGATGAAATCCCAAGTTTCTAGCAATATATGCACTTAATAAGACCTAAGTGAACCATCAATCATTAATTTAACCCTTATACCGGTTCTTAGACGTGGTTATTACATTTAAATCAATGCACCAGTTCTGCAAGGATCTGGAGTTATTCATTGCTTATGTTGTTTATGTCTTTGATGGGGATTTCCCATGATCGTTGATTTGCTGGAGGCCTTTTTGTGTCTGGAGTGTCTAGAGTGCTTCACAGCAAAAACGTAGAAAACGAGACTCACAACGGAAATAAAAAGAACTAAGAAAAATAAGTGAGGCAGTTGGCTTTTTTCTTCATGATGGTAACTTTATGACTCCTTAAAACCATCCTTAACCCGTTTTCATCTGATCGGATCTCATCTCCTCATCTCATCTAATGCTTTGTTTGTCCAACCCTTTGGAGGAGTTCTGACCAATATGGTTTTTGGTTCATGGTGTGACTGTCTCTCCTCCTCTCACGTAACTTACATGTTATCGGATTAGTCACACGGTCTCTTAAATTTCTTGGATTTGATTCATACCGTAATTCAAGAAATGAAAAATCATTCAAGCTGATATCAAACACTCCATGCTTACACGAACTAATACATAATTATTAAAAAGGACGTCAACAATGAGTGATTGTCAACATCACAGTATGATAGTCAAATGTGTGGGTTGCAGACATTATGTAGATCTATGTGATGAAATGGTTGAAGTCCGTCTAGCATTGTTTTGGAATGATCTGATGCATTTGGATATGGAAAGGCAGTGGTTTTAAAGAGGATTTTATTCCGGGTCAAACAGAGGTCTTCAGGAAGAAGGTCTGTTTGGGATCTCTATGATTTTCCTCAGACTCAAGACAAGCCATCTCCAAAACCAATCTGTCTTTTAAAAAACTGCCTAATATTGACATCTTAAGTGTTTCATCTCTTACAAGCGCTGTGGAGGAGTTAGTTAGTTAGGACAGACTGGACAGGTCTCTTATTTATGGTCCTGGATTGCTGATTTGAATTCTGCTTCTTGGTCAGTTTGAAAGGATCATCTCTGTCTGATCCATTCTCAGTTCCTACATTCATTTTAAATAAACATAAAATACTTCTTACACAAACACATTTACACTGCAAGAGAAGAGTTTCCTATTTTAAGCATTCCAGTTTGGTATAATTTACTGCTGCTGTTGCAATAACGGCATTGTGATAATGGGTATACTGTCGAGATCACACACACACACTCCCTGTGACAAATAAAACAGGATTCATTGTGAAATCCCAAACGCTACACCATCAGGACTGCTGAACCCAACCCCATTCCTTTTACACTCCGGCTCTGCTTCCAAATTTGGTCCCAGCTACACAAGGGAACATAAATTTCACTTAACCTGCAGTCAGGCTTCTAATTTGGCCACTGACTTAGCCGGGCACAGGCTAATACATCACACTCTGTCTCTGCACCGGCTCCTCTGACGCTCAGTCAAGCCCTCACTAATGGCAGGAAATAAAAGTGGCACTGGGTCAATAGAGCCAAGACCAGCCAGCTAAAACACAGGGTGGGCCATCATTTCTGGAGTGATAACAGAGTGCAATGTATTAACTTTATCAATTAAATTTAAGTGGCACATATAAAACTGAATCCGCTCAGTATATCAAATACAAATATATCAAGCCAACCAAACATATGAAGCTAAAATATTAAAAGGCAAATCAGGTGTGACACTAAGAACATTGTGAGAAGAAACGTTTCCTCCACTTTAAAACGAGTTCTGTCTGAAGAGAGAAAGGCAAATGCATAGTGTGAGTTCAGATTTAATCAGCAAAAATACATTTCTTGATCAGTATTTTTTAGTGTTCAAGTTATAAAATGTGTAAGACTTGCCTTAGAGAATATGTCTGACTCAATAAATTAGCAAATTAAAGTCCGCGTGAACCGGAAGTTGCAAACGACTTTTCTCCAGTATTTCCCAGTGAAAAGGAATATTGAACAGAGGGCAGGGTTTTACTCTAGCGCTCCTCCTCTCCATCTCTCGCTCTTTACAGACTAATGGTTTGAGGGGAGTGGTTAAGCGTTTCCCAAACCAAGCCGTCAAACCTACGTCATCAGGGAAGGAACGCCATTCCAGACCGGAAGCAACTTTTCAGACTTTGAATAAAGATTACGACGGCAAACAATTTTTTTCTGTGTATTAACTTGCACGGATTAATTGTTCACCACAAGACTAGTAATATGCGCTAACAAAGTAAATAGGGTCAATTTTGATTTCAGTTGGACTTTAAGTTTATTTATCTTTTAAATAATATCTATCTTTCTTTCTAGAAAAAAGACATTTAACAAGAAAAAGAAAAACTTAATTTAAGACATATTTGCTGAAAACAGGTTATGCAATATATTGCAAGTAAATTAATCTTTAAAGATGCTTAGATAATTTTCCCAGAGAAAATGAGAAAAATTATGATTAAGATTTCTTTGTCATGTAATGCCTAAAAGTAAAGTCTTGTTTTCAATAATGTCTGACTCAAAATAGCAAATTAAGTTTGTTTTTCTTACTTGAGAGTTTTTATTCTTTGTTTTAAATAAGCATCATTAAATTGTTAGATTTGTACTTAAAAACAAGAAATGATATTAGTCATTAATATCTTAAATTAATATATAATTTAATTTAATATATACCATTTTAAAACAAGTAATTTAATATTTTGCAAGTAAACTGATCTTTAAGGATTGTTAGAAGAGAAAATTATGATAAAGATTTTTGTAATGTCTAAAAACAAGAAATAGCAATTCTACAAATGACTTATTTCTTTTCACTTTTTACTGCCTTTTTGCGTTGTTCACTTATCAAAGACTTCGTTATTTCTAGATTTTATCCACCGCCCTCAGAATATCCTTAAAAAATGACACCTAGAATAAAAAGTCTCGCTTGTACAGAAACATCCATTAACAGGAGAGACTGTTACCTCTAGTCTAGATAATGCTCACAGTAACCCTGTAACCTTGGAAACCAAGCAAATTAACTTCTTCCACTTTTTTATTTTCATCTGACAGAAGACAGCAACTGATCTTTCTAAAAACCTGGGTAGTTTTACGCATGCATAAGACATTATTCCAGAATTTCTAGCAAAAAATAAAAAAATTCCCATGAAAGTTCTGACTAGCCTTGAACACAAATATAATTTTGAAAAATGATTACTAACTCATGTAATTATGATTCACTTAATGATCTGCATCTAATGTTTGGTATTATATTATGTGGAGTCAAAATTACCTGAAATTGTTATACATTTTGAAGCAAAATGAGTAAAGACAGGTTTCATTAAGTGTGAGTCAGGATGGATGGAGTGTGGGATAGAAAAAAAACCCTCAATGACAGGACAGAAAGTCTTTCAGATGCGGGAGAAAGACACAGAAAGACAGAGGGAGATGGAGGGAGTATGAGGAGGAGTGAAGGAGAATGAGGTCAAAGAGTAAAATAAACTCATCAATCACCACAGAGCTTTATATTCACAATTAGTAAGGTGGACTTGTCTCTGATTAAACGTATCCTTTTTTCCTCTGAAGAGCTTTTAATCAGTGTGTGTGTGTGTGTGTGCGTGTGTGTGTGCAGTGCCTTTGATAATGATTCAATAATCGCTTAATTTTCTGTAGCCTGCACTTTTCTAATCAGGTGCATTTGGTCAACACTGCACCAACAAAACAACAGTGCAGCTGTAGCCGAGACGAGAAAATGCTATTTCTCAGATGTTGCTCTTTTAGAGCTCAGCAAACTAACTGTTTTCAAATTTTACTTAGCCAAGTACACACTCAAGTACGTCTCAGATGTTTCTTCTAAAATAAAACTAGGCAAAAATTAGATGTACAAATAAAAGAGAAAAGACGCAAATGTGAGTTTTCATTCCTAAGGGAGAAATTGACTTTGCTGTACAGATATATACACACACACACACACACACACACACACACACAAACGGTTGACGAACGTGCGAAGAAAACGCACTGCTAAAGTAGTTCCAGGCAAGTCTTGACCGCATTACAGTTCCATATCACTTCGCCAAATGACATTTGCCAATGTCTTTTCTGCCTACAACAGTAAAAGAACCAAAACCTACAACGACACTGACCGAGCAAATAAATATAGTAAACAATAGGATAAAAACGACAAAAACGACAAAAAAAGTAAAATAGTTTAGCAACTTAAAAGCTACATGACGTTTCTTACTAGCGAGGTGCAGATATAGTTTCACTATTAGTAGATGCTGGTGTCGAACACTGTTGAGTGTAGGTAATTCACACATGCTTAATCTCTTCTCTCTCTCTCTCTCTCTCTCTCTCTCTAATAACTGCATTAGTCTGGAATTAGCAACGGAGGCTTGGGATGAGATGCGTAAGAAATTAGTCCCACACATAATAGCGTTTTAAGGACAACATCCTGACAAATGTCTTGAAATACATCATCTGAACATTGTTTTGAGGTGTGGTAACCGTAGTATAAGCAGAATAATTGACCACCGATGGTTGAATTATTAGAAAAATAATGCACACCCGAGGTGGTAATGCGGCCACGGCATGTGTGTGTGCACTTTATTTGACTTAAAATGATATCTAAAACTGTAATGAACATTTACTTACGTCGCAAGCATTTGCACTTTAAATAAAACTTCATAAGAGAAGGCTAAAGTTTAGCCTTGAACACTTCAGCTTCCCCACCCTGCGCTACTCAAAGTGGAAACGGTTCCTTGATTCTGCCAAGGGACCATCCATATATAACCATATGAATAAAACATTTCAAACACCTTTTGTATCAGAATATGTCAAGACCTGTAACGCTGACAGAGCAGAACAGACACACTTGAGGGTGGAGGGTTTTTTGGACACATTATGTTGAAATATACTCAAACCATTTAAATAAACCTTGTAAAAGGCTACAGAGGCTAAAAGTCAGTCATCAGAGGGGAAAAAAACAACATATTTTTCATCCTTCTTCAGCTATCTGCTTCAGTTATTTCAGGACATTTCAATAGTTTTCAATATGCACTTTCTTGTAAGCCAATTTTGGATATAAATGTATAATTAAGGAGTAAGTGTAATATTAAATGTTAATATGGGAGATTGTAAGATCCACATGGACCTTAGTGTGAGGCTCTCCAGAACTAAAAAGAAACAACTTTACGTAAATGTTTCGCAGCAAGACTTACAGTCTGGACTCAGTTGAGGCTGGACATAAGTGAGTTTTCTACTCATTCCTCAGAGTATTTTGATAAAAGATCAGTGTTAAGGGAAAGCTTAAAAATGCTGTGTATGAAATAGATAAGACTGCAGATTTTGTCCTAACAGAAAATTTGTCTCAGACTGCAAAATCGTTCTAAAATAGTGGCTGTAGGAGCAACTCCAGTTTTCCCTACAATAAGGGAAAAATAAATAAATGCATTGTCACTCAAAAAGTATGTGGTCAGCATATCTATATACATAGGTCAAGTTAAAGGAGTCAAAAGTACCAGTATCTAAAAATCAATAAATAATTAAAAACAACAACAACTATATCAGTGTTACATGTATGTTCTGTGTTCCCCCCTTCATTATGTTTTTGGTTTAGTCCTGTGACCTAGTTTCCCCTAGTCTGTTTGATTAGTCATTTCACCTGTGTCCTTTTCATGATCTGATTAAGCTCCTTTGTTTGCTACATGTATTTAGTCCCTGTGTTCTCCCTCAATCTCCGTTCTCGTTAATATTAAAGTGTTAAATGTGTTAAAGTGAGTTATAGTGAGTCATAGTTAAACATTTAACTATGTTAAAGTGAGTGTTCTCCTGAGATTTGTATTAAATCCTGTTTATTCCTATTCTCCGTCTTCATCGTGCTTTTCACTACACCACGTTACGTAACAATCAGTCTTTTCACAATAAACCAACTGAATTTGCATGCAATATGGACACATTTGCATACTATACAAATATGTATGTAGAGCTCTGAGTTGTTACCGCATGACTGACTTACTCTAAACTTTACTCCAGACGCTCCAGAATTAGATGATCTCTCAAGACACTAATCCAGTTTAACATTTTGGTGCCTACTAAAGAATCACACGATTAAAAATGCAAGATTATGAGAGGGATTTTTGTTTGTACGGCTAAAGAGAGGATCACAGGATTGTCTGAGTCTCTCTGTCTCCTCTTCCTCTTCCTCTTGGGTAATGTATGAGTGTCACATAGACCAAGCTTGAAGTTTTTCAAGGACCCTTCTTTAAGAAGAGAGGCTGCCTGACAGGAGCCAGAACTACACCGTTTCCCTTTCAAGGTCTGACAATATATAAAGCTGCACCGCCGTGAATATTCCATCACCTGCACAAACATTATATATCATATGTTACACATGTGTCTTCATGTAGCATGTTATTTCTCACGGAGCATGAGAAATAACAGTCTCCCAATGTCGAGGACGAACGCACAGGGATGAGTTACTACCTCAGTCAAGGACCTTGAAAGACAGTCTTTGTGTTATTAGATGATACATGCTGTGTTTTCTAACTCATAATTGGTTAAGTTCAAAAAGGAGTCAAAAGTACTTGTACTTAATACTTTAAGAAAAAAAAAAAATATATATATATATTTTTCTTCTAAAAAACTAATAAAAATAAAATAAAAATAAAATAAAAACATTCTATTCACAGTATACTGACTAAATGTGGTACCTAGATGCAGCACCTTAAATGAATACCAAGTACAACAGTTATCATTTATTTAAATTGTTTTAAATAAATGTACTTTGCATTTATTTACATAATTATTTAAATAATAAATAATTAACATTTAATGTCAATATGAATATTTATATTATTATTAGTTATACGTATAAATATTCATAATAGTTTATAAATTAACGTACATATTAATTTATATATTTAAATGATATAAATAAAATGTTATTTTTTAATATTACGTGTAGCATATATTCATGATGAAATCCTGTTTCTGCCTCAGATGTAAAAATTAAAAGGTAATTTTGAAATATTACAAATTAAGAAATAGTCACATTGTGAGATATAACGTCACTAATAAATGTATTTAATTCACATTTAAATAATTAAGTAATTTGTATTAGCTATATAAAACACTGAATATACAAATATTTAATGTCAACATTGAAATTCATATTGATATACATAGGCTACACATTAATATTTTTATATTATATTTATCAATATACAGCATCCAGAATTAATATATTAATATTTATCTATAATTTTTTTAATTATGTTTTATATGTATCATATATTTATGGAATCCCTTTTCTGCCATACATTTTTTTTAATAAAAAATGATTGCAAAATAAATGTAAAAATAGAAACACAAGCTGCATCCGGAACTGCATACTATCCTCCTATATACAGTAGTAGGCAAAAAACAGTGTGTGACTCATGAAGAGTAGGCAAAAAGTCCTCGGATGACCTACTACTTCTGGCGAGATTCTGAAGTGTGCTTACGATGGACACTTCACTATTTCATGAGCCAATGCGATTGGATTTGTGAATGACAGAGAAGCGACTCAACTGATGTCGGTAGGTCACATGACAATGACAACATGGCAAATGTAGTACGTCCAGATTACAGTCATACTACACACATTCATATATGTGCTTTTTAGCATTTGCAAAGGTATAACTTCTTCAAAATAAGTACCTACTCAAGAGAGTATGCGATTTCTGATGCAGCGACAGTCTCAATGTGAGATACAGTATAACGTCCATGTTATGAGAAATAGTCACAACTGTGAGATTAAAGTCGTGACTCACAACTACTAGAAATAGTCACAATTGTGAGATATGAAATAAGATATGGGCTTCAATTCATATTTGATTTCACTGTACTATCGAAAAACGGTGTTGAAAACTATGAAAACGCACTGGTATTGGCATCAACTACAGCAATTCTGGTAATTCAACTGTAATGAGTTGTTTATCCATGGTACATTCATTACAAAATTGCTTCATGGAACGCTGATGAGTTGATTACTCTAATCATATGGTACTTTGACCCCTAAAGACAGCGTCTCTTTAGACAGCGAGTCTTTTGGCGAAACAGCTTTTCCTGTCCCTTTTATCCATCTTTGAGGATAAAGATGCAACCAGTTAGGCACTCAACCACATGAATGCAAGAAAATAAAGAGCAGTAGGAAGGCAGGGTCTATCATATCAGTTTGGCATCCCTCATGGGAACCTTTCCTGTTCTATTGCAAGCGTCTGCAAGTTTTAATTAAGCAAAGTCTCAAAATAAACACATGCACTCACACACACACACAAATGGAGGGGCTGAAGGATTAATTGTCTAGAGTCTTTGCCGATCTAATTAAGGGTCATTTCGCATCATGGCCATATTTTACCAGCCCCTGTGATATAGGCGGTAATTAAATATGAGGGAGTTAGCCGCACTAACGATCTTGGGACCTTGCCTTTTGCATGCGCATGTCAAATTAAATCCCTCATAACAGCTTGCTCTTAATGGCATTTTATCGTTGCGGATTAGCATATTCTGTTGACGCTGTAAACCTTGTTCAATTTTTGTAAACTGTTTGAGCACGAAGCACAGCGGTGGCCAGAGGGCTTGGGGGTCTCTACCTGCCGTAGTGAACTAACCAATCAGAGCTCTTCAGAAGCAGTCGTGCGGATATGCTAATAAAGGAAGACAAAAAGTAATTATTATTTAATGCAATTAGCAACCTGATAAAGCTCTACTTTGAAGTAATGCAATTTTAAATTAATACTATCTGCTTAATAGCCATGTAGCACTCCAGTTACAATGTCAGGCCACACTAAAATAAAGTCTAGTTCTGTATGTGGCTTTAAAGAGGACCTATTATACTTTTCAACGGTTTTAACTTTCTTCAGAGTGTAATGTTGCTGTTTGAGCATGAAAAAGATCTGAAAAGGTCACTCCAAAATGAGTTATTCTCTATATCAGTGTCGCTAGCCGCGTTTCCATTACCCTACAAATTGCGCAAATTGAAATTGCGAATTGAAAATACGCCCAATGGAAACACGTCAATATCGCAAAAACTTCCATTTATCGCAAAAAAAGTTTGTACGCTCGCATGAGGTGGTTTTTCAGGGAATTCGAAAAAGAAATATTTCGCAAAACTGCAATGGAAACAGTTTTGGCGCATTTACAGGTCCCCTGAGGTATGTTTGGACAGAATACGAGACAGAGTTCTTTATTAAATTCATATAAGACAAAAGAATTACAGGAATAATGGATTCTAAACCTCAAATAAATGCCACAATCAAGACCTCGAAGCAGATATGAGGGAGAAACACCCAGAAACACCTCATATGTGCCGCTCACAAGTATAATAAGGGTCGTTCCTTACCATTAATGCTTTGAAAACACACATACTTCTCCTTTGATTAATAATAATGGCCAGTGCAGTGGGTGGGATATAGTACATAAACCTACCAATGTCAGTTGCCATGGTTTTTGGAATGATTTTACTTATCGCGAGAGGAAAAAATTAAGTTTTAGTAGCATAACATTGCTTAATGGAAACGCCGTCATTTCGCAATAGTTTTTTGTCGACATTTAGAAAAAAAAAATCGCAAAAGTTTTGCGCAAATCTGTAATGGAAACGCGCCTACTGTTGCTGAATTCCCTGAAACGCCTCCATCGTAGTCTTGAGTTTTCTTCTGGGAATATGAACCTGTAACAATATCCCTCAAGGCATGCGCAAAAGAGGGGCATGGCATGGTTGAGTTGTGTTAGTAGTGTGTTGAAACTAGGGCTGCGGCGATTAATCGCAATTTCCATGTAATCGCACTTAAATCGAGTTAGCTTATCGCGATTTTGAAATCGCAAAGGCTGCAATTATTTTTTATGCGCAGCTTGTCATTGATATACGGCTCTGTAAACGCTGCTCCATCTGAAAGCACTACGAGTTTGAGTCACTTATAACGTGCATTTGAAAAGGCAACACTCGTTTAACAGCTTTCCAAACATGAGAAGCATTTATGAACCTCTTGTCCAACAAAAGACAACATTTAATAACATGCTTTTACTCTAAACTGACTTCACAACGACAGTTGAGCATCCTTCTGTGAGATGATGTGGCTTCTTACACAGAATATGGAAGTCGTGTGTTTATTAGTCATGAAAGCGATAGGGATTTCCTGGAATGATGTGCGTTATCTACTTCTGCTGTGGGGCATATTTGGCGTGTCTGCGTGAGAGCGCCCTCTAGATGGAGAAGCGTTTACTACCGATCAGCCGTGCTGCACTGACAAACTGTGCATAAAATAACCGCAGCCTTTGCCAGATCGTGTGCGGTTTCATTGCGATTAATTGTGCAGCCCTAGTTTAAACTCACAGTCATTGTAAGGGGCGTGACATTTCCAAAACACGCTCAAAGGGGGTTGACCAATCAGAACACACTGGTCCAGCCGACCAATCACAGCACACTACGCTTTTTGGAAGGAGGGGCTTCATAGAGACTGGGAAGAGAGGTGCTGCAACAATGTAAAATATGTGAAAAATAATGTGTTTTTGACCATTCAAGAAAACCTATTCTAGTAGACCGCAAAAATCAAGACTTTGAAAAAGGGCATGGCCTCTTTAAAGTTCACTCAAGCATTTCAACACCACACTAATATTGCCATTTTATCAGTCTGAACAGACAACATATAGTTTTACTCAATATAAAAGCTCAGAAATGCACAAATCACTATCTTATGCATTCAATTTCCCTGTCATGCTTTAAAGTTAAAACATGAAGATGTAAATATATAAACCGTTTTTTTCCTCATTTCATTGTCATAAAAATGCATTTTTGTACCTCTGGATTTTCTCTCACAGAGGCAATTTTCCATTGCTGCCTTCAAGTCCTCCTGGGAAGTTTGTACTTATGAGCTCAGAAGTCAGAATTATGCTGAGATTTGCATTCTAATTTTGCTTGGATGGTTTTGGGACTAATTTATGCTTTATATGTATTTTATGCTTCTTATAAATTATTCACAGAAAATGATGGCAAATAAGTGTCACCTCATAAACCAGCTAAATAAGAAGTGTTTTATGCCATGTTATCACTATTCTTCACCAGCAATGGGTACATAAAAAAACTGTGTACAAACTACTGTAAATATATAGCCATCCATCACAATTACAACTTGCAATCAAAAACAATTTAATTCAATGTAAATTTTTTTTTTTTTAAAGCAACACATTAATTGCAGATATTTAATTATATTACAGTAGATGTTTTAGCAGTTACAACCAATAAGAAAGCTGTTTGAAAGTTATTTCAAAATAAAGGTACATAACTAAAAGCTTACTATAAAAAAATTTCAAATCGCATACTTCCTGTGCTAGCCGGGCAACTGCAATCATGTGAATGCTAATGGATATCTTTCTCCAGGTATGATAAACACGCTCATTTCAAATGAATGCATTGGTGTCTTTCATGACCGCTCACCTCATAAATACAATCATTCCAACATGATTTGAAGGCAGCAAGTAATAATGTCTGTCTCTTTTTCTGTCTTTCTCTGTCTGCACGTCTGTCTCGCTTTTCCCTGCATTACCCTATGCTTGAGTACCCTGAATACTGATCAACCGCCACACATTTACATATTTCTGAAGATAAGAGAAACCAAACGCTACACAGACAACTTATCCAGCTTCTTACGGCCTCATCGTACAACGCTTCAGTAGAGAGACGTAAAGCACATGGACATGGCCTGCGGAATCAATCTCCGCTTCAGAAAAAGAGAGAGACGATACACAAAGAGAATAAAAGGAGGACACTGGGATGGAGCTTTGCCCCCTGCTAACAGTCTCACAGTACCCATTAAACAACGTTTATTGAATCAATTTACGATGCGTAATGCAGTTTTTGAGTACTGGGAGCTCAAGGACAGTGGCAGTGTGTCTTTCATTGAGCTTCTACTGTTATGTGAATAGGATTTGGCGATACTGAATATCAGTTAATAGCTGACAAATAGATTCCAAAATAAAATGTATATACTGTATTTGTATAAGGGAAGGTATATAATTTGTAGAGCTGCACGATTAATCATTAAAAGATTGTGATCTCGATTCAAACACCCATGTGATCTCATTCCTAAATGACAATGATTCCGTTTTGTATATTAAACCTTTAACGAGTACGATCACAGTGAACATTCATATGCATTGGTGCTGCCGCTGAGCCAGAGAGAGCAGTTGTCATGCATGAAACACACAGTATCGTTATTTCTGTGTTACTAATATTTATATTATCACTGAAGTAAAAGTTATGGGATAAAAGTTTATAGTTCAAATATAAACACTGATATCTACGATAGAGATCAAAATAGAGTAAAACACCTTTTGAAAGTAATTTGGTACTTCAAATAACGGTTGTATTGATTACATCATTCCACCAGTAGGTGGCGACAAATTACTAAACTGCTGATTCATCTTGTAATGAAACAAGTGAAGTGTTTATGAGTGAGTCATTGAACCATTCATTCAAAAGTTTTTTTTTTTTTTTTTTTGTCAGATTATATAAACATTTTAAATAGACTGCAGCAATTAACTTTTTTTATAACCTCTTGTAAATTGCATGCTATTTTTTTGTTGTCTGTTCAGAATCGTGGGAGAATTGTGATCTCTTTTTTAAAGGTGCATTGCGCAACATTTCATGTTAAAAATACCCGTTTTTCTAACCCATACATGCTTAAACAATTGCCTGATGGGCTGAATGAGCCATTCTATGATCACTGCGATTGCCTCTATAATCCTGTACAGTAAAATAAATAAGAGGGATTCGGGTCGGAATCGACTGGGCGTGACGTCATGCGCGTTCACGCTCACCTGGCTATGTCTGGCAGGTTTGTGTATTCGCCGCCATTATCCGCATCAGCGAAGACAACTCAAGCGACTTTTGCAAAAGTAGAAGATGGATTCAAAGAGACCGGCTTCTAGTTCATCCCAAACCCCAACGCAAACTCCACATAACCGCGTGCACAACTCTGGTTGCAGTTTCGTGTGTCACCAGAAGGGGGCATAGTTCTGCAAAAACTCAGAGACTTGCGCAATGCACCTTTAAACAAAAAATCGTGATTCTCAATTTATCAAGAAGCGTGTAGCTTTAATGTCTTGCAGTCGTTTTTTCTCTTTTCTTTTTCACTAGTGCATTTCAATAGTTCTGTATAAAACAATAATACAATGTAAAATAATATAAGTAATGTATAGTATAAGTAATGTAGAAATATATAATGAAAATGATAAATACACTGCAGGACATTTTATTTTAAATTGTTAGAAAAAAAACACAAAAAACAAAAATATATCATGGCCAATTTATGAGTCTAATAATTCAATTGTCATTTTGAATGGAAATGTAAAAATTACACATAAATATAAAGCGCACTGGTCTGTATTATTAGTGTTTCACTTACAATGAAAAAACTAAAACAAAGACGTTATTTGAAAATTACATTTTGTCATCTTAAGAGGAAGGTATCCTTATCCGCATCATCCGCATAAAGATCTCCAAGTATGAAAATAAAATAATTAAATAAAGTAGCCTATATCATTCATCTAGTAAAATACACTCAAATGTGGTCACTGCAAAAGTTTCCATGCTCATTCCAGACTGACTTGCTAATGCTAATAGATTCATGGCCCTATTTGCTATTTGGCACAGGCACAAAATTCATGTTTCACAAGATCGACAAGCCCATGAGGCAAACACAGGAGAACCGGCATGACTTCTAGCTAAAATGATGAAGGCTGTCAAATCTCAAACACAAACCAATAAGTCAAGCTGCAGTTCTGAGCTGCTGTTTTGCTGTACTAAGCTAACTCCATGCAAAGATGTTATCGATCAAGGCCAGCGGGCACAGACAAGTGATGGAATAAGGTCAGAAAAAGAGCAAAAGGTCACTTGCTTGATTTACAAATTTATGTTGTTCATGAGGGTCTAAAATGTTTCAACATTATCTTAGACTGCTGTTTATATCCCTGTTAAAAATGACACCAATAACAACAAGAACAATGTATCTGCTGGTCTTAAAGGCCGCCAAAATGGTCAGGCTGGTCTATTTGGTTTCCTATGTGGTTCTACAGGGGTTATAGACAGCTCAGCACAGCTGTCCAGGCTAGGACAACTAACCACCTCAATTCAGCTAAGACCACCAAACCACCTTAGGCTGGTTTCAAATCAAAATAGAGTCTTTTTGCCTTGTTTATTAGATTTGAGGTCAGCTACAGTACGCTAGTGTACTCCTGAAGTAACCAAAATACCTTTTAGCAGATATACTCATTAAAGTCCTTCCCTTCCAGGAGAACAAATCAAAGACTCCGCTGAAGAAGAAGAAAAAACTGTCCGGCTGGTTTAAGCTGGTCAAGCTGGTCTCTCAACCTGGCCAAGCTGGTGTTTAGCTGGTTGGTCAGCTGGTCTCCCAGCCTGACCATCTGAAGAAGTGGCCAAAACCCCTCTAAAATTTGCCTGACTTTTTTTTTTTTTTTTTTTTCATCCTGCACTTTTAATTTTTGGTCCAATAGCAAGCAGCAGATCATTATTCATGGCTGTGACGTAACCTAAAGACTATCATAAATTAAAAACAACACAGGAAAGTAAACTGAACAAATTCTCTTCTCTCTGATTAATTCCTTTAAAATAAAAACAAAATAAATAAATAAGGTAGATGAACTTATACTAGCTAAGACCAAGTATATATATCCAGCAGGGATGGTAGGAATCAAAGGTAGGAATCAAAAACTTTGATGTTACATACTGTGTTACATAAAGTTATGTGGGTTGTAACAATTACAAAATAAGATAATTGAAAAATTTCCAGAGGAAATATGCTTACCTTTCCTACATATTGTGCATCTGGACCAATGTGTTCCTCTAAGACAAAGAATTGGTTCCATATCCATCCCCGCTTGGGCCGATGGTGGACCTCTGTTTCCCCGTCCTTAGTCTGGTTGTGGTTGCGAGTTGCATTGTGGCTCCTGGAAATGACTTTGGCTGGGGTGAAATGGCTCGCCTCATAACCCCTCTCCAGAAAACACAGGCACAAAAGTACAGGACACAAACAAAAGCTCGGGTTCACCTTCATGACTGCGAACAGGAGCGAAATTCCTAATATTCCGAAATGATTCCAAAAACTACAGCGAAACTCCCAAAAGTTCTGCAATATTCCAAATACACAGTGATATTCCACAAATGGTATATTCCAAAGGGTATAGATGGTTTCCAAACCCCCCTCCTCCTCCACCTCCTCGTCCTCCACCACCACCAACCAGCTCCACCACTCCTTATTCCCCCCCTCCGATGGTCGTTTGAGGGGCTTGATTTAATCAGACGTCGGACCGGAGGTCCAGAAAGCTTGAATGAGGTTCATATTTCAGTCGTTCATCTTCGAAAGCCAGTTGGAATGCATTTACATCATGCACTCTAGAGCACTCGAGGAAGAACGCAGACGCGTTCAAGCCAGGATGCAACAAACTTGTAAGATGACAGCAGTGGCCATGTTGAATCTCCTGTGAAAAGATGAGATGAAAAAGCAATTTTAATATTTCATAATGTTGCATGATACCACAAGAAAAGGAACATCTCAAAAGACATTTAATTATGAGTACAGAATCCGGATTCACAGTACTCATAAAAGAGAAGGCAAAAAGTACCCCGATGACCTACTTCATCCGGCGAGATTCTGAAGTGCGCATATGGACACTACTATCCCATGATCCCACGGGAGATAATTTATGAATGACAGTGAAGCTACGCAACTGATGCCGGTAGATCACATGATAATGACATGGCCGAAAATTAATTCATGCTACACACATTCATAATAAATATAGCAGAATTTTTAGCAGTCGCAAAGTAATTACTTCCCCTTGATAATGTTAACCAATATTCAATTAGCTATTTAGTCACATTTTCAGAAAACTTAGGTTCAGTGTGGCTCCATTATGCCACCCAATATGTTTCACATTGGAAATGTGGTTACTTTATTTTAAGGTGTCCTTGTTAAAGTGTAATTATACATTTAAGTTCTGAGTGATATTAATTAACATATGTAAGTGCATGTAACATATGTAACAAGGACACTGTAAAATAAAGTGTTACCAAATATGTAAAATGGCAATTTACACTGATGGTAAAGGAAAGTTTCCCCAAAAACTAACAGTTTGTCATCATTAACTCTCAGCATCCACTTGGACATTCTTTCATCCCATTTAATCTTTTATGAAAGATTTCTCAATAACAGAGTCGGACCAACATGAGGGTGAGTAAATGAAGACAGATTTTTCATTTTGGGGTGAAAAATTCCATTAAAAGAAGTAATTTATGAAATTTCCTTACAGAAAACCAAAACAACAGATGCTTGGCACAGTAAGTCCATCACTAATTAACTCCAAGTTATAATCAATATTTTGCCGTTTAACAAGGCTTGGCATAATATAGTACTTTTGGATTCAGTCTTATGCAGTCAAATATAGTTTCTCATCCTATATTATCAGAATATAGATAAGTTAATATGAAGATGTAAAAGCATATCTAATGTAAAATGATTACCTCTCAGAAAGATTGCACTTGGGTAACCTGAAATACAAATTTTCGAGTGTTCTTGGTGATATAAGGAGTTGCCAAACCAGGCAAGCATAAGACACTTTAGTCATGCTTTGGTAATAAACAGAAGACAAACATTTAATCATAAAATGTGAGAGATCATAGTGGAGTTGCGAATGGCATATTTAGTTTAATGAATGCAGAAATGCTAATCCCTTTCTATGCACTAACAGCACTCTCATCAAGGTTTAAAAGGTCAGGAATATAATAAAATATAATTAAATGTGAGAAATCTAGAGGATTCTGCATTAGTCAATTACCACAAAGTACTTCTGACTTGACTAAAAATATGTTTATGCTAATACAACTACTGATATTAAGGTCGTCTGCAAATGGCCGTTTGCAGCAGGGAATGCTGGAAATCTGATTTAAATTAGAACGGTGCATGTCAATGATGCAGGAAAAAAATCAAGGATTTGCAAAAGTCCCTACAGTTTTAAAGATTTGCAACAATGCCATAGACAAACCATTGATGGTTCCCAAAAAGCATTTAATTAATCAGAAGAACCTTTATACACTTTGTGGAATGGAACGGTTCTATGGATGTTACAGGTTCTTCATGTAACCACAGATGCCAATAATGTTGTCTTTAAAGTGTATGTTTGTACATAACAGGCAAACAAGTACAATTCTAAACTGAATGGAGAGAGACCAAATTCTCCACAGCTGATATAAACCTGTATTTTTTAATTCTGGTTCAGCTAAAGAACAAACTTCATAAGAGTTGCTGTTGTGGGTAAGTGCCTTAACTAATATATAAGTATATATTATGTACACGCATCAACTGATATTCTCATTGAAAGGGCAGTATCTACAGTTAATAGAGTTTTAATAGAAATCCAATGTGTATGCATTCAACAGTTTGCAAAGGTTTCCAGCTAATTTTAGGATGCCAGAACATCCAACAACTAAGTAACCACTATATATTGAGCATGCATGAGACTATAACTCAACCGATGCCTCTAAAAGCATTTGGAAGCTTCCAAATCTAATACTGTCATGGGTGTCAAATCAATTAAATGGTAAACAGTGGAAATCCCCTTAAAAATGTACATGGATTAAAAATATGTTCTGGAATCTTGGATAATCCTCATGTTTGAGCAAGCTCTTCAGTCAGGAAATAATGCAGCTCGCATTTAGTCACTGGTGACACCTATAAAAAGAGCTGGTTGTTAAATCAAGACTTCCATCTTCTAAAAGGGATTAAAATTGTGTATCTTAGTACACACAAAAAAAGTGTGCATCCTGATCTGTCAGGAATGACTTCTCTCAAGAATACAAGTGTCAGCATTTTCAGTCAAAAAATGGAATAACCTAACTGTGTATGGACTATTCCTTCAGTGTCACTCAATCACTCAGCTGGATAACAAATAGCAAAGGTGCACTTCAACAAAACAAGTGTACACGTGTACAGTATGTATAGTCAGTGCAGTGGTTCTCAAAGTGTGGGGTTACTGGAGTAGACTCTGAACATAACACAATGTTTAGTGAATAATGACTCACATTTAGATCTGGCCTTACACAAAGCTATAGTATGGCTTTATAAGACTTAGAAAATAGCACACAAGTTGCATTGGACTATTCTTATTGCCCTTTTTTAGAGATGATACTCGTCTCAACAGTCAATAGCCATCCATCTCCTTCTGTGGACTATCCCTTCGTTTAACTCCAACACACGTCAAGGAATTGACATACTAACGTAACGCCGGCCCAATATGACAACTGAAGCCTAAATCCTCTTACTTAAAAAAGCCATCACTATTTTTTATCACTGTAAAATGAGTAAAAACATGATTATAGTTATAAGCTAGATTTGACACCACTGCTTGTTACTGAAACACAATCTTGACAAATAGATTTGGAGATTTCTGTCTTTCCCCATTCAAGTAGAAGCTGCACTTGTTAATTTGCATTTGTATGCTTATTAACTACCTAAAAAAAGCGGCCCAGGGGTGTTCCCAAGATGGCCCTGAGTGAACCGACTGGCTCTCTGAGACGACGCGGCCGGGCATTATCCCTTGGACTGGATTTGATAAGGTATGTTTGGGATTTAAATTGCTCCGGTGTGTGTGTTTGTGTGTGCATGTGTGTCGGCACCTCCTGAGTTGCTCTTCAATCAGAGCGCTGATGTAATGATTATATTCCTGATTATAATTAAAAAACCCTTTTCACCCACCACCCCCTTTTCTTTTCCTCTCAGTCCATTGGTTATGGCTCACAGCTGTGTTCAATCAATGGCAGCTGGTCTCCAGTAGTGAGGCATTCATACAGCAGTGGGGACTTTATCTACCGTCTGATCAGAGAGCAGCAGGATAGGCATTTCGAGTCATAATGGTTTAGATTACAAAATCAGTATTGGGTTCTGTTCCTAAATCTGCATTATTTTTTAGCAGTAAAGTGGAATATCAGCAGTGTTTAGAACAGTTTCTCAAAAGAACAGTAGAAAAATGAGTCATTATTCATATTCGGATGGGACTAGTTTTCCTTTAAGAGGTCAAGACAATAAGTTCACATTTCTTGGTAACTGTTTCTTGAGCAGCAAATCAGCATATGATTTCTGAAGGAGCATGTGACACTGGAGTAATGATGCTGAAAATTCAGCTTTGCCATTACAGGAATAAATTACATTTGAAAATATATTCAAATTGAAAACAGCTATTTTAAATTGTGTAAACATATAGAGGTCATTTGGGAAACCAGTCTGAACTGTGCTTAAGACAATAAAATATATGTGAGAACATTTACAAAGAGAAGGAAGACAGATAAGAACAAGAAAGACCAAAAAGTACTGCGAGTCGATAACATTAGAGCAGAGAAATGAGATGGAGAGAAAGAGAATGAGGCCTTGTGTTGCCTGGAGCGAGTATTTTCATGACCTGCTGTGATTTCTCAGTCTGGGCCCTCTGCTATATCAAACTACAGAAGGAGAGATCGGGGTAGAGGGTCAAACTACCTACGGCAGAAGAGAGAAAGACTAATGATAACCGCTGTTAGAACACATTGTCAGACAGATGGAAGAGTAATCGGGCTAACAGTGAAGTTGACCAATTACTATGCCATACAGTAGATTATATATTATTATATAATGCAATTTACACTACTTAATTGACTAATGCTTCTTTAATATTGGGTCTACTTATAAATGGCACCATTTGGTGGGTCTCTAAACCCAACAGCACTCAACTAGTCCACTAAAAAACTGTGCTTTCAACCGGAAACTTATTCTCAAGTGAAAAATGTGCAGCAGGGTTAACAGTTAACCCTAATATTCTCTCTCTCTCTCTCTCTCTCTCTCTCTCTCTCTCTATATATATATATATATATATATATATATACACTCACCTAAAGGATTATTAGGAACACCATACTAATACTGTGTTTGACCCCCTTTCGCCTTCAGAACTGCCTTAATTCTACGTGGCATTGATTCAACAAGGTGCTGAAAGCATTCTTTAGAAATGTTGGCCCATATTGATAGGATAGCATCTTGCAGTTGATGGAGATTTGTGGGATGCACATCCAGGGCACGAAGCTCCCGTTCCACCACATCCCAAAGATGCTCTATTGGGTTGAGATCTGGTGACTGTGGGGGCCATTTTAGTACAGTGAACTCATTGTCATGTTCAAGAAACCAATTTGAAATGATTCGAGCTTTGTGACATGGTGCATTATCCTGCTGGAAGTAGCCATCAGAGGATGGGTACATGGTGGTCATAAAGGGATGGACATGGTCAGAAACAATGCTCAGGTAGGCCGTGGCATTTAAACGATGCCCAATTGGCACTAAGGGGCCTAAAGTGTGCCAAGAAAACATCCCCCACACCATTACACCACCACCACCAGCCTGCACAGTGGTAACAAGGCATGATGGATCCATGTTCTCATTCTGTTTACGCCAAATTCTGACTCTACCATCTGAATGTCTCAACAGAAATCGAGACTCATCAGACCAGGCAACATTTTTCCAGTCTTCAACTGTCCAATTTTGGTGAGCTCGTGCAAACTGTAGCCTCTTTTTCCTATTTGTAGTGGAGATGAGTGGTACCCGGTGGGGTCTTCTGCTGTTGTAGCCCATCCGCCTCAAGGTTGTGCGTGTTGTGGCTTCACAAATGCTTTGCTGCATACCTCGGTTGTAACGAGTGGTTATTTCAGTCAAAGTTGCTCTTCTATCAGCTTGAATCAGTCGGCCCATTCTCCTCTGACCTCTAGCATCAACAAGGCATTTTCGCCCACAGGACTGCCGCATACTGGATGTTTTTCCCTTTTCACACCATTCTTTGTAAACCCTAGAAATGGTTGTGCATGAAAATCCCAGTAACTGAGCAGATTGTGAAATACTCAGACCGGCCCGTCTGGCACCAACAACCATGCCACGCTCAAAATTGCTTAAATCACCTTTCTTTCCCATTCTGACATTCAGTTTGGAGTTCAGGAGATTGTCTTGACCAGGACCACACCCCTAAATGCATTGAAGCAACTGCCATGTGATTGGTTGATTAGATAATTGCATTAATGAGAAATTGAACAGGTGTTCCTAATAATCCTTTAGGTGAGTGTATATATATTAAAAATATAAATATGTATTACTAATATTAAAATAGTAATAAATAGTAATATTAAATTATAAATATCTTTTAAAATATAAAATAAATCACATTAAATTCTTAACATTCAATTGACCCTTCGCTAAGCCCCGCCCTCCTTAGTTACTGTTGCTACGCCTGTCAAGCTTTTGCGCCTGGCACGTCTATTACAGTATGTATGCACCGGTTTCAGACATTCCCAAGGAGATAATTAGTCATTTTTGGCGAACAGGTGAAAATCTGAGAGAGCAAGACAAAAGGGACTGCAGTATGCATTCGAGGGATATATCCACGACATAATATGCAAACGATTAGAGAATAATTTCATACGCTGACCATTCAAATGGGAAACACACAAATTGAGGAACAGCTATGTGCATGCACAGCAGGGTGAGTGAAATTTGAAAATCTAATATTTATAAATCAAACAGCTTATCCATAAGTATTGTGGAATAAACACAAGACATTAGCCTGACCACTTTGCAATGATAACATTCTCCCGCTTATATTTTTAGTGCGCCAGGCTACCGCTCACACGTCGTGGGTCACATAAGTGACTAACGTTACTGTTATGAACTGATTAAGATTGCATACCAACCTTTTCCTTGGAGATCTCCGGCAAGCCCCCTGATGTTCCCTCCTTTTACTAACTACCTTTTACTTATACTAGAACTAACACCGGGAGAGTCGCGATCGGATTGGGGTACTAGTTTAGCCGTCGATTAACAAAATGCTGAAATATATTTTTAAGTAACGTTAAGTTATGTCAGTGAGCCTCCGTCTTGCCTTTAATCACACTGCTTGATCCACGAGCTGGACAATAACTTTATTCTAGAGCTGCTATAAAGCCAAAACACTTTACTTTTAATTTCCTATTATCAATGTAAAGCTGCTTTGGAACAATCTACATTGTTAAAAACGCTATATAAATGAAGATGACGCCCGGCATTTCTCCCCTTTGGTTTTAGGTTTCGGGAAGGGAACAAAATCCACCACCCCGTCCAAACTTTTAGGATACCGGGTATCAGATTTGCACAATCCATACGCATAACGCTTGGGCATGTTTCCCTCGCTCGAAAGCTTGCCAGACCTCCCGCGCCTAGTTACGGTTGCTAAGCCACGATTGGCCAGTGGCGGTTTTCGGGCGTGGCTTAGCGAAGGGTCAATTAGTCACATGAATTGACAAACATTTAATTTCTAAATAAATTTGCCATTAAACGGTTTCTACATTAAGTCTAGCTGTTGGTTTATGTTTTAGAAGCTGTATGTGTTGATATATTACATTTCATCTTTGTCTATCCAATCATACACAAATGTGTTTCCTGTACTTATGAATACCTGTGAATGTAAATGAGATCACAGAGCCAAAAGCACAAGTGTGAGATGGTTGTTCACAGATAATCTTAGAATAGACATTTCATTTACAATACGGTAACAGCTTCAAGTTACAGGACTGGGGAGGTGAGAATGGTATCATTAATTACAAGTTTTGCTTTCTGTGTTCCTCTCGATGTTTTTGTGCAAACTAATGTATGTACACTGACTGCCAAACTCTCCCAGCTTACATCATGAAATATACATACAAATTTGGAAAGATCAGACACTCACCAATGAAAGTACTTACACACACACACACACACACTCACAGACTGAAATGATACAACCGGAGTTACATTGTGAACAAATCTCTCCATCACCTCATGAATATTCATTCAGCCAATTTCCACCATCTTTTGGCAGCTGAAGGTGAGAAGGCCACTTAGACATTGTGTTTTCTGGCTGCCTGTGTTGCAATGTCAGAAATAAATCGCACAGCACCTGCAGGAAATGACACTTGTGATTTCTGAGGGCGGTTAAAAGTGAGAAGAGATCTTGCTTCCGATTATTCACGATGCCATGCAGCAGCGGGCAGCGTTCTTTCTTCTGGACTTGAGTTCTGCACTCACACAGAGATGCCGGGTGGATGATCAGTCAATTACATGTGAAGAAACTTCTAACATTCACAAGGGAGATATCCTACATACCTATTTTTGTCTGGATGGCAACGAGATCACAGAGAGCAAATGGAGACACTGGCTACTGTTTATCAGATTTTTCTCCTGAGAAAACACCAAATTAATCCAAATTTTAATAAAAGTGGAAATAGAGACCAGAATAATCTCTCATAAAAAAAATATAAAAAAAAATAAGGAAAATAAAGACCAGAGTAATCTCACATAAAATAAATATGAAAAAAGTCAAGTAAAATAGAATAACAAAATAAAACAAAAAAATGTATTCACATAAAATTAAAATTAAAACAGACAAGGCCAGTTATTTTTCCATCTTTCTTCTGTTCATCGGAGCATAGTACTTGACCCCATCTCACTTATTGTTTTTTCTCTTCTCATTGGATCATGGATCCAGAGCAAAGTGACAGCTTTCTCGTTCTGTTCTTCTGGCGTGTCTGCAGCCATTTTAGAAGACAACATAAAGCCACGAAAGCCAGTGTAAGCGACATTCTCTGCACGGGTTTAGTGGCCTAAATCACTCCTGCATCCCATCTGCCGCACGTTTGATGAAGAGATTGAGAGGGAGGGGAAGGAGAGAGAGGAAAGAAAGGAAGGAAGGAGGGAGGGATGGGATTCTCCTGTCTTTCTCATCACAGAAGGAGGACACTGCCTCTGAGACAGTATCCATCTGCTACACTCTGCAGAGAGCCATTTTCACTCTGACAGTCTATTTACCTTTAAAACTCTCTTCATCTCTCTCTCTGTTTCTCTCTCTCCTCGTCTTATTCACTTGCTGCATTGCAGCACACGTTGAGTTATGGTTTCACTGATATCATGTAGCAACAAAAAGCTCTTAACTGTCCTACAGTATATTGGGACGGGCGGAACCTCTACTGGTTGCACATTTCCACCACTGAACAGAATACTGTAAGATTTTGGAGATAGATTTATCTCATACCTATCCATGTGCAGGACCGCTTAACAACATTTACACATTAGAACGATTAAGAAACAGTGTGAAAATACAGAGCGGCGTGTGACCCAAACAAGTCAAGACGAGGATGAACTTTGCACATCATTGAATGCTATTGTATATTCATGTGGCAAATTGTGGAGTTGCAATACATACATATTTTAGTGGTGTGCAATTACAGCTTTGTCTAAAGATGAAATTACTTTTTACAAACACAGTCTCAGTGGCTGTACTGATTATTCAGATTAACGTGCTGTTTAAATTGAGCTGAAAAACTTTTACAAAAGATCAGTGTGGATTTGGCCTTCTTTAAGTTTAAATCACATTGGTTGATTATAATAATGTATTAGTAAATGTTGAAATTAACATTAAAAAGAAATAAATAAAAAAGATTAAAAAAATAAATAAATAAAAAAACTACCTCATTATTTTTTTTTATTAATCATTTGACATTATTACTCATGTTCTTAAAGTTTATATATATATATATATATATATATAGGCCTATATGCACACGCGCACACACACACACACACACACACACACACACACACACACACACATATATATATATATATATATATATATATATATATATATATATATATATATATATATATATATATATATATATATATATATATATATACACACAATAAAAAAAAATCTGTTTTAACATGCAACATTCATAATTGTGTGATAACATCATAACATACACAAAAGAGATGTAATGGAGCAATGCTTTATAAATATATTAATGGTTGTCAGCACCACTTGAAGTCTGTAGTTCATTATAAAGGTATTCATGATGCCCCTTTTATTACGCTACTGTGTGTAGTCGCAGGTGTGCATTTATTAGCATTTTAAAATGGCTTAAAAGATGGCTGACACAATGAGAAGTATAATGCATAATGAATGCATTCCAATGAATTAATAAAACCTATATCCTGCAATTTATATGCAGGTTTTTGATGATCTAATATGTGTGTGCAGCAGGTAGAAACCCCACCATCGGAAAGCTTCATCTATAAAAACAGCATGCAGTGAACTCTGCCCAAAAGCTTAGACAAGCAGGCGCACTCCATGTGCACAATATTGAAAGAGCGAGAAATGGAGAGATTTCCACGCCACAACCTTATAAATTAACGGATGAATGTTGATTTCAGTAACCTAAGTGTTTCCTTCCGTATGACATCGTTCTTTTGCGCATGTGGGCAGTTCAGGACCAAAATGATTATGATTCAGGCAGCATTACAGGTCAGAAGTCAGATTGGATCAGAACATTCAGAATATTTATCCAGTAAGTTCCATCTGGTTGGAAGTCCATGAGGCCTTCACAGGGCTGATGAGGCTGTAGTGTGAACATAGCCTATGGCACCTGTTCTAACTTCTTTCTCACTCTTAGTGACACCTCCCTTTCCTCCCCTCACATAACATCTCTCATATTATTCCCTATGTGTGATTCGTTTTTTTTTTTCTCAGATCTGTGAGACTGAATTGGCACCTGACTCTCTCATCTGTGTTTTAATACACACAGAGAGCTCCCTGCTGGTCTCTGAGGTCTTTAACTGCATTTTGGTTGCTAGGAAACAGAAAAGCATCATAAGAGTGGTATCTCTATATGCATATATTCACACAAAATACAAGATGAGATACAGTGTATTATGCCTAAATACAGAATACAATATAATGGTAAAGGGTCTTACACATAATACCCTGGAGGGGTTCATTTTGCGATAATGACCGAATGACTGTGCACTGTCCCACTTATTACATGGCTATTTACCGATGCATGGTAAAATCACCTAGGGCTCAACCTACTTGTAGCTTTTCATGAAAAACATGAACACCTCTGGGCTACTTAGCAAACAATTTAACGCGTCTTTATCACTAATACCCTTTCTTCCACGGTACAAATGCTCATGCATCACTACTTGTTGGTTGGGCCTAGACTCATGATTCGCCACTGATGATCAGCATATGAAATGAATAAATTATACATTAATGGAAATACGGAGAAAGAGAGAACATAAAGGCTGAAGCTGAAAGGAAGCCCTGGGAATCCATGCAGAAAGATAAAACATATGATTAAATCATGATGTCTCTTAACCGCTATTTAAAACACAGCCCATTTAAAGCAAGAACTAATAGACACACAAATTCAAACAGTTTCAAGCACTTATGCTCCTGATTTAGCTCTATTTTATAGTATACAGTACTATACAGTATGCTGTGCTTTTTATAACCTTTAGATCTTGGAAAGTTGCATCATTCTCTCCATAAGCAAGTAAAATAACGTATTAATGCACACACAAATGTTTCCCTAGGTGACCCTCGAGAGCCTGTTTTGTCGCTGGGGAGTCTCTGCAGGGCACCAATAATGCCATCGGAATTGGAAACATCGTCTCTCATTTTTCAGCACAAAGAGCTCCCAGGTGCCTATAGGTGATGACTTTCTGTCCCTGATTTCCTGCTATGTGTCAGATGTAATGTATAAATAGCCCGTGAGCTGTTCGATTCGTCATGCTTCTGCCCTTTGCAATCCTAATGATTCACACAAGTTTAGATGAATACTGCGAGGTTGGACGGAAAAGTCAAATGGCCATAAACAGGAACAACACTATTGATTATGACAACTGTCCGAGAACCCCTAATGTTACATCATGACAAGCGATAATGCATGATCAATGGCTCTCAACGACGCTCTGGATTATGAAACTGATCTGATGATCTTTATGATCTTTGCACACAGCTGCGGTCTATTGAGTGGGTGGATTCTCAAAAATAATGGTTTCAAAAAGGTTTTACATCCCTTTGCAGTCACAGGAGAATCTTTAGACAGTGACATGGCTCTTTGGAATCCATCTATGTATTTGCGTTTCAAACCCCCCAATTATATATATATATTTTTTTAATTGTCAGTGTGTGTCTGTGTGAGGTAATCGAAGCTGCTAAGAACGAGCTCTTGAAGTGCCGCCCTCTGCGCCGGGAGCAGCAGCTCATTTGCATTTAAAGGTACAGACACAAAAACGGTGCATTTTTTCTCACCCTCAAAAAGTGACAACTTCAACATGCTATATAAAAAAATATCTGTGGGGTATTTTGAGCTAAAACTTCACATACACACTCTGGGGACATCAAAGACTTGGGAAAGGGTATTATACCACCCGTTCAATTTGGCCATTGTATCTACATGTCAAATGACCTCTTACAGTAATCTGTCCTCATAGCCACACAGGCTGTGTTTTATATAATCTATATATAACCCAATTATACCACACAGTGCAACCCATAGCCATTTAGCAGATACTTTTACATTTCCAAGAGAGTGCTGCTCGAAACAGTCTGACTGACGAGAACAGATCAATTTGGACACTGATGGATCAGTGAAACAAACAGTGATATCGGGATGTGCTTCACTCTAATCCAGTCCGGCATACTCCAGTTGCTCTGTCTGGTTAAATTTGGGAAGCACAGTCTCAACTCAATTGTTGGGGAAGTTACTTTGAAAATACTTTGTAGCATGTCAAACTAATTTATTTATTTTTCGGAGGGAGAGGGGGGGTACTTCTTAAAATGTTATTAATCTAGTCTATTAGTTATTAATTTAGTATTTTTGACTTAAAACATCTTAATATCCTTGAAACAAGACACTGCATAAGTTATTAACTAAACTTTATTTTTGTCTTACTGCACTGGCAGGTTTATGTAAACCTGTTTTTTTTTTTTTTTTTCATTTTTTACAACATTACTGTTTTTCCAGTATTTTTTAATGCAGACTCATTGAGCATAAGATAATTCTTTTAAAAACAATTTAGAAAATTGTACCGACCCCAAACTTTTGAACAACAATGTACATATTATTCTACCTTTATTTACATTAATGCGCTTTATGCATTACATAGTGACAGCTTTACAGTGATAATCAGGTAAAATACAATAAAAAAATGTATATAAAATAAAAGTTGTGTTCCCTAGGTCTGACTCATCATTTAACAAGACATATTAAACAAATTGTGTCAAAATGTTTGCCCAACCCTTGCTATAAGCTAAATAGGCTATGTGTAGAGTAAACTGTGAACACTATTCACTTATTTGTAAGTGCTACTCAGTAACAAAATGGCCAACTGAAATGAAAGGCTGTGTTTTGAGTCTTCAGGTTCACAGCATAGGCTTCTCTCTTTCATCACATCTGTTCTACCCTCTATATCTCTCCTTTTCACAATGACACTCACAGAACTGCCTTTTCACCTTCTGCGTTTCCCAAAACAGCTCATTTACATTTAAGCTGCTTCTGAGTGGGTTTCTTTTTCTGTAAATCTGCTTCACACCTTTGAACCAAACCTTCCTCAGAGTTTGGGACACGCTCCCCGTAAGCATCTCTGCTGTTCTTTCTTTGCTTTGTAATGTACTGCAGCCCATTCTCATATAGTCACAGGTGGCTGTACATGTTCGGATGAGTGTGTCATTCCAAAGCAATTAGTATAAATGCACGTTTCCCCTGCAGTCTAATTTACAGCGTGATGTGTGAAGTGGCTTTTGTATCCCATGAGTGTACGGAATGAGTATGCATGTGTGTGTGTAAAAATTATCCTAGCGAACATTAGTAATGACATTTTTTTATCATGGCTGCCTTTTTCATCTGTTCAGTCAATCAAGAGGTTATTCCAATCCGACAAGACTGCAATAAAAAAACTACATGAGACTTAACAGAAAGATACTAGGGCAAAAGCATTATACAGTATTTCAGAGCATAAAACAGTGTTTTATTCACCAACAACCCAAACTAGTTTAGCCAGGTACTAAATGTGCAGAAAAGGCCTGCACTGCATTTCAATTAAGTCACTATCGTAATTTTCAAGTCAAGTCACCTTTAATCATATAGCACTTTATACAATGCTGATTTCTTCAAAGTAGCTCCACAGTAATAAACATAAAAATACTGTAATGATCAATGATGCAAACTTCAGAAGACAACAGTGTTATTATTCAGTTCAAGTCATTTGCAGTAAGTGTTGATTCAGTTCCGTTCAATAACTGTGTAAAGTTATTTTCTGAGCAAACATTGCTTTTTAAATGTAAATTTGGTTTATCATAAATATAGTGTCCGCTTGCTGCAAGTTATTTGATATCTGAATGCAGTAAAAGTGCTTGCTTATTTAACCCGGCTTCCAGAAATGAAATAGGGACATGTTTTGTGTTTGAGAAAGGTCTTCAACGTGTTAAAACAGATAGGGGTCGTTGAAGTCTATAGTTTAAGGGACCATTTCTCAGTTAAAGCCTTACTTTCCAGTTAGACTAAAGTGTAGCTCTCCTTGAGAAAGAACGCATTATCTTGATGTTTTGAGAGGACTCTCCTGTTTGTAGTTAGAGCCTGGCCAAATCCAACCTTGGAAAAGCTGTGTGTCGGTGTGTGTGTTAGTCTTCTTGCTTACAGGTTAAGGAACCACTGGCATTGTTGGAGATTGACTGAGTTGTTGTTCGGGAGAGGCTGGCGCCCAATAGGGATGGGACGGTATGAAAATTTCATATCACGATTATAGTGACCGAAATTATCGTGATTATCAATATTATCACGGTTTTGTTAAAACGAGATGAAAGTGTTAAAAAAGAACTGATGCTCGCACTGAAAACAGTTTTATATTTGAAAATCAACAAACAACAAATAAAACAAGCAGCTCTTTGCACTTTTTTTAAGCAAGATTCTATTCTGTGGCATTTTCTTCCTTATAATGACCGTCGTCAATAGCAACACATTATAACACAGCGCACATCCATGTATCGCAACGGACGAGCTCTCTCGTTTCATTCAAATACAACTTGCCGTCTTGCGTCTCCTTTTTGATTGTATTGAAAATGAAATCAGAGTTGATTTATTGTTTACAGAGTTTGATAATATTGTTGTGATCATCTTGTCTGGACAATTGTTTTGTACGCTGTACAAAATGGATTTATACACAGGTAAGATTTAAAACATTAATCTCAATTCAATGTCCCCGTAATTATGTGGCAAAAAAAAAAAAAAAAAAAAAAAAAATCGGTGTAATAAGTGTACAATGATATACATTATTATCCCTTAAAGAGTTAGTTCACCCAAAAATGAAAATTCTGTCAGTAATTACTCACCCTCATGTTGTTCCAACCCCGTAAGACCTTCGTTCAGGCCAGCAAGTTATAGTGTCTTAGAAGCCTGTGGAGGAGTGATCCAGCACTTAGATTTAATCAAAAATATCTTAATTTGTGTTCCGAAGATGAACGAAGGTCTTACGGGGTTGGAACAACATGAGGGTGAGTAATTACTGACAGAATTTTCATTTTTGGGTGAACTAACCCTTTAAATGTCACTCTTAACAGTCTTGTTTGAACTTGTTCGTTCGTCTTTGGCTCAAAGCCACTTGCTGCAAACTTTTCTTCGCGGAAGCTTCACGTTTATTTCAAGTGAGTGAGATAAAATATTTCAACTCAAAACAACATTTTGTGCCCAATTATTTCCCGGACGTAGTTTTGGTATTGAGGTCAAAGTTAACTTGCCTTGCGTTCGCTATAAACAGTGGGTGATGGTCACACAAGATGACTCGGCAGATTTGAAGTGTTTCCCCCCTATTGTAGTGACCATCCTCGATTAAGTTTCACTCAGGACTTTTGTAAAAGCAAAAATATGACCACACCTCAGATTTGGTCCTCTTAAAAGGCTGAAAATTCTCCCGAGCATGGTCACTGCCTTCCGCCATTCCTTCTCGAATAAAAAAACCCAACATTGCGTGCTGCGTCTGTGTCAGACTGTTGCTGGCTGGACAGGATTTACAGTGAGTTATTAAAATCGCGATAATCAAACACGGTTTTAATGATAATTAAAGTTTAAACGATAATACTAACTGTCAGTACATTTTATCGTGGTTTATAGTGAAACCGGTAATCATCCCATCCCTAGCGCCCAACAATGCAAATCTGAGAACTGGAAGGTCACGACGTGCCTAACTTCAGGGTCCGAGTGTCAGCTGCATAATCTATGGAGATATGCTTCAGTCTATCTGTATATGTGTGGAAAATTACTATGTTTATCTATTTCTTAGCCAATGAGAATCATTCAGCCTGTAAGCAATGACGTAGCTTAGACCTTGGAAATGGTATAACTGCTGTGATCTTTGTAACTGTAAGGGGGGCGGCCTACAAACTCCTGTGTGAGTCTTGAAGCTGACTTCTGCTGATGAAACTGCAAACTATCTTCAGTAAAACTTTTCTTCAATTTATTATAAGTCTGACTCCGGGTCTTCTTTCAGTTATTTATCCTATCCATCCTCACCAATACTGGTATAATTTCTTTAGTGAATTGAGCACTAAAATAAGACATTGCAAGCAAATAAATAGTGTTATCAATGGGTGCAATTCATTTTTAATTCATTCAATGAGTCCTCCCACTGTATATTTTAGAGAGAGGGAGATTATTGACTTGCTTGAGTCTATGAGTATGTGTTTTAAAGTGAGCCATATTCTGTTTTACTGAGTTCTATCTCTCTCATAACTTGTTCTGTCGCGAGAGCTGCTGAGGAGTGAAGCTCATGGGCAATTCTGAGGAAGGAGACCAGATAAATGCACAAATGCTAGGAGATTTCAGAAATGACAGAGCGAAAGATAAAGAGTGATAGAGAGATAAATGTGGTGATATAACCTTTGGTGCGGTAAACAAATCAGTTTTATGAATATAGTGCTTCCATAAAATACCAATAGTGTCGTGAAATGTCTTAAAGCCCTTAAAATGTACCACAATAAATGAGAAATGAAAAAATGATGATGGGGTGAAAAATGAAAGGGTGGATTAAAAGAAAAAGAAAAGGAGAGGGGAAGGAAGATGAAGGAGTGCGGAAAGGAAATACTGTAGATGGAAGAGGATGAGAAGGGCAAAGCAAAGGGAAAAGGAACAAGTAAATGAAAGGGGAAATAAAGGAATGGGAATGTGAAAATGAGAAGAAAAAGGAAAAGGGTGAGAAAGGAAAAGAAAGAAGGAAAATAATGAAAGAGGAAGGAAAAGGTGAAAGAAAAATAGAAAGGGAAGAGGAATGGAAATGAAAGGGGGAAATCAACCGAAGGGGATAAGGAAAAGAGGTACATGTAGGGAAAATGGAAAGGAAAAGTTGAAGGGATGAGAAGGTAAAGGGTAGCAGAAAAGAAATTAAAGGGGGCGGAGGAGGTGAAAGAAAAAAGGGAACGGACAAGAAGGGGAAAACGGAGGAAAATAAGAAAGGACGAGAAAGGAAAAGGGAAGAGGAAAAGAGAGGAAAAGGTAAAAGAAGGCAAGGAGGAAATGGGAAGGGAAATGGAAATTAAAGTGGAGGGGGGGGGGGGAATTAAAACTGCAGGGAGGAAAAAGCAACAAGAAAGGGGAAATGGAAAAGGGAAATAAGCAGGAAATAAAACGGAAGGAAAGGGTGAATAAAGGAAAAGAGAAGAGGGATGGACATGAAAGGGGAAGGAGCAAACAAAACTAAAGGGAATAGGGACAAGAGGAACATGAATGAATGAGAATGAGAAATGGAAAAGGGGCAGGAAATAATAGCGTAAAAGAAAAGTGAAAGGACATGGAAAGAAGTTTAAAAGGGAAAAGGAAGATATAAGAAGGAAATAAAAGCGGAAAAGAAAAGTGAAAGAACTGTGAAAGAAGTTGAAAGAGAAAAGGAAGATATAAGAAGGGGAAATGAAAGGGGAAAAGGGAGGGGATGCGAAGGGAAAGATAAGAGGAAAAAATAAAAGAGGAATGAAATGAAAATAGAAAAACAATTAAAGGGAAATAAGACAATAAAAAATGTAAAGGAAAGAGAAAAAAATGTCAGAGGGAGAGGAAAGAAAAGGGAAAGAGGGATGAGAAAGGAAGTATAGTACAACATATAGAACAACATATTCAAGATAGAGAAGAAAAGGAAAGACAGAAGAAAGACAAGGAACAGTAGAAGTAAACAACGAAAGGATGAAGACTGCATGTGCCATCACTGGCTCTCTGTGATCCATGCTCATGTTTCATCTACATTCTTCTCTTTTACCGAGACAAATCGGTACTTTCATGACAACCATAAGCATCCTTAACAATCTCACACAGCAGAATAATCACTTCTTTTTGTCTCCATAACAATGTTTCTCTCCTCAAAGTGCTGTTTGAAATCACTTCCTCAACACTTAGCAATAAGCCACACAGTATTTGTCTTGCGCAGACATGCTAACACAACAAAACAGAGAAGTACAGACATTAGCCTCCTGCAGGCAAAGCCAAATCAGCCTCCAATGCTAGTTTAATTCACGCTATTAATGACTTTCTGTGAACTGTGACACAGGCAAGATTTAGCATCAAGAGTATTTGCTTAATTAAAGGGCTACAGGAAGTAATGAGCTGTCTGGACTAGAAAGCTGTGTATTCCTGCTCTATTAGGACGAGTCAGCTATGTGAAAGATGAATTAGACGAGCAGTATCACAGGTCTGAAGGTTATAACATCTCAAGGGCTTCATTCACTAACTGACACTTTGGTTCCCTTTCGAGAACGTTCACTTCGTATTGCGTAGCTATACGCAGTGGGAAAACTCCTTTTCTCGAGAATATTGAAGCCTTTATTTTAAAACGCAGCGCAGCTGCACAACCAGCACAATGCAGAGCAGACTAGCACGCTGGTTGGCTGGGCTGCAGGAACTGCACAAACCTATGGCGAAGCAGCGAGGATGCGCGAGTCTATCAAGGCACTTCATGCCGAAGCGCGCCAGAATGGGCGTGGCTGCTGACTATATAAGCGGCCCATTTCGCCATAGGAGTCAGATCTTAATCTCCTTAATCTCCTACGACCGACTACGTCTTCGCTTACTCTTCTGAAGCCTTCGCCTCGCCGCCGACTAGCCCAGCAGCGGAACGAGCGACTCTGCCTTCCTGCTTCAGCAGCTCGGCGCCACTCTCCTGATTCGCCGTTTCCCTGCGGCCATCCGGCGAACGCATATCCTTTCACAAGCCTTCAAGTGCTCGCTGCTGCAGCGCTTGTAAAAAAGAGCAAATTTATCTTGTGACATTGCTACAAATGTCATGCGCTGACTGCACGGCATGCAGGGCCCCCCCTAGATATTATTGTGAAGAGTGCGCTTCCTGCCTGGGCCTCGGACACGCAGAAGCGGCACTCAAGCAAGGCGGCTGCTCTCACTGCGAGAGCATGCCACTTGCCTCGCTGCGCTCGCGGCTAGCTCTCCTTACTTCGGAGCCCAAGCCTCTGATATCCCATTCGCGGGGCCCGACTCCGTCTCGTCCCCGTTGGACTCTGACTTTAGTTCTACTATGAGCCTCGGGCCACGTAGCCCTAGGCAAAGGTTCAGAGCGAAGTCTTCAGCTAATAGCACGCCGTTTTAAAGTGGGTTCCCACTGAGTGTAGCTACACAATACGAAGTGAACGTTCTCGAAAGGGAGCGTACTAGTGTTACTCACGTAACCTCGGTTCCCTGAGAGTAGGGAACGAGTATTGCGTAGCCGGCCGTGCTATTAAGCTGCACTTCAGGTCAGCAGCCACGCCCATTCTGGCGCGCTTCTGGCGCGTCCTAGCTGCTTCGCCATAGGTTTGTGCAGTTCCCGCAGCCCAGCCAACCAGCGCGCTAGTATGCTCTGCATTGTGCTGGCTGTGCAGCTGCTCTGCGTTTAAAAATAAAGGCTTCAATATTCTTGAGAAAAGGAGTCTTCCCACTGCGTATAGCGACGCAATACTCGTTCCCTACTCTCAGGGAACCGAGGTTACGTTAGTAACCGAGTACGTTTTCTTCTTTGTTTGATGTGAACCGCCTTCCAGAAGTTAACAGGGTGAAGGTTCAAAGAATGATTTATTATGTGGCTTTTATTTAACACCGCATGTTCTCATGAGAAGACCCTTCAAAAATGGTTAATTTGGTTGTCAGTGGCTGCATTTACTAATGTCTGTAGACTTATCTCAATGAAGCACTCCAATGGCCATTGGTACTGGCAGTATATAGATTCCAGTTGGAAATTCCAATCTTTGAACCACTGAAAGGCAGTTTGTGCAAAAAGAAATATATATATATATATATATATATATATATATATATATATATATATATATATATGAAGAGTTCAGATGCAAAAGCCTCTAAGTGCCATCTGAAATTTTCTTCTAGAATGATCATTTTTATCAAGCTCGTATATTTAAGTTCAGTAATTTCACTTAAATTACAATTAATAGGTCATTTTCATTGCTTTTTCAGAGGCTTTTGCATCTGAACTCTTCATATATATATAAATGTAATTATTATTATCTTCTTCATGGGTTAATTTGAATGCACTATATTTATAAATATTGAAATATTTATATACAATTCATTATAGTACATAGGTTTAAACATAGGATCACTCAAAAATAACAAAATAAAATATAATAATAATAATAATAATAATTATTATTATTTGGTCATATTGTTTATGTTTTTTATTTATACATATTTAAATATTTTCATTTACATGGTTTTTATTTACATAATTCATTAGGCCTATATTTCATAAGTTTTAACTTGACTAGAATCTATTATTATTGTTGTGTAATAATAATAATAATAATAATAAAATATTATTATTATTATAAAGAAGAAGAAAATGTCTTAGTAGCATGGTTTAGCATTTAGTGCATGCACGTCTTGATTCCATTCTTGCTCTCTATCTAATGTCTTTAGTTTTTGACTAAAAGTGGCCTCACAGCTCTGTCATGCATTGTCAAAATGAAGTAACATGATGTGAAGAATCACTAAATTGTCCTTTTGAAAACGACCACATCATTTCCATACGTAACTAGGCCTGTATGTCCCTCAGCTGAGGGTGATTTACACAGTGAAACGCTGCTCTTCTCTGCTGAGAATCAAATTCTCCCTTCAACCAACTCCTCTGCAAAGTGGCCCAAATTGAATCATTTCAGAAGAAGGAGCCGAGAACGGATGCTCACCACACACAACAGACTCAAAAAGCTTTCTTTATCTCTTTTCACGGTCGTTTTCTTTCTATCTCATGAAATCTTCCATTTAACCCACTGACAGTCCGACAGCACACACTCTGTATCGCACCACAAGCATCCTTTCACAGGCTGTAATAGAGCAACGCTGTGTCTCGAACAGCAAACAGCTTTGTGTGCACATCTCTGTGTGTGTGAGGAGGGTGTACCAATGAGAAAACAAGCTGCCTTAGAAGAAAAGTGGCATGAAGCAGAAAGACAGACAGACCTGGCAGACACCACACCACACACACACACACACACACACACACGCGCAGACCGTGCTCCAGCAACTTCTTCTCTGGCAGTGGAATCTGCCCAAACATTATTAGCATTCATCATGATCTCTTCCTCTTCTTTGGTCTGGGTGACGGCGCGACCCTGGCTCAGAGCTCCAGCCGAGCGCTGGATTTTAAGTGCGTCTGAGAAGATAAGCCTTATAAGCCGCAGACATGCACCTCTCAACTGTGTCTGGAAATCTGATGAAGCGCACATCATCTCATACGCAGCCGAACGCAGTCTGTAGAAGGTTTAGTTCACACGGCGCAGCGGGAGATCCTCAACAGATACTGAACACTCTGAATACAGATCTCTTTTATCCTGATGTCGACTCCTTGTCTCCTGCAGGCTTGAATATAGTAGCATTTCTCACTTTCTCTAGTCAGACTTCCTTCAGATAACTCACTCTCTCTCATACTACACAAAACACATGCACGGTATGATGCACAAGAATAGAAAATGTTCCACATTACCTAATGATATAAGTCCACAAATGTCTCTGTGCCTCCGGTGCGTTCCGTAAAGTTTCCAAACAGACTTTCTGTCCCATGCGTACCATTGTCACCGTGCGTCTGCGCTCCCTTGTGGAGCGTGTGCTGCTCTGATCGGATCAGGATGTGTGTGTGGGAGAATCCTCTCTCACTCCTCCGCTGCAGCAGCTCAGGCGAGCCGAGAGATCCGATTGGCCGTCTCAGAGCTCACGGAGCGTCCGTCATGCGTGCGCCAGCCCTCGTTGCTTCTCGTGCTCGCTCTCTCTCTCTCTCTCTGGCTCTATTTCTAACCGCCTGCATACACTGCATGCATACCAGCACAAACCATTAATTTCATTTTCTTCGATCATATTAATATTATCACCTCTAGTATTTCATTTTCTTCATTGCACAATGCTGACCCCCCCCCCCACCCCAATATATTTTATTACTCATTTATTACAACATTTTGTTTTAAAAGTAAAAAATAAAAAATTTCGCAGTAAAAACGGAAGAAGTGACATCTTTTCTCCCATATTGTGACATACATCTGAGTTTATTGAAATTATTGAAAAAAAAGTAGTGCGTGGACCTGAATAGTAAATGAATGCGAGTTTGCAGTCGACTGTAGAGGGGCGGGGTTTAAGGGGCGGGGTTTAAGCGGAATAAATGATTGGAGAAGTCCGCCATATGTCACCAGAGTGAAGACTATCATTTTCACCATTTATCGCTATGCTATCGTGTTTACGAGGTCAACGAAAATAATCATTCCCAATAATATCTATAACATGCATGTAGAAATAAATAGGGAGAATTTTCATGTCATGCCGTCTTTAAGAGAAAGCCAATTGCATCTGCATTTGATCGAACAAACTAACGTGCAATCGAAAAGCTGTAATCCTGATATGATTGGTCCCGCTTTCAGAAAATCATCGCGAAAGCGATGTCATTTAATTAATATTCATGAGCCATGCTAATAAGGATTATAATGTTCCCCCAATCTTTTCAATTCACTACATCCCATGTAAATGTATTTGATCTTTGGTCATTTAGTGTCCTTTTATTTTTACTACTTGAGGCAGCAAAGAGCACTAATGCTGAATATTTTAAGGCATTTACATAATTTACATAAACATTGAGCCACTGACTTGTCATTCAACTAGTCAGCGGGTCAATGTTTATGTAAATAATGTCTGCCGCACCATTATAGTTTATTTAATAACATGTTTTCTGAATGCAAAGTGTACCGGGTTGCGTAATTCCTAACATATTATATAGGTTATTATTATTGTAGCTTCCTGATGATTAACCTAAAATCACTTGTCTTGTCCTTTGGTTTGTATAAAGTGACAAAACGCAAATTATAAAGGTATGTATTATGTGCATTATAATACATTATATCTTTTCATAAATAATTGAAATCAAAGTTAAAATGCATTGTATTTGCAGATTCTGAAATTGGTTGTTTGTCATGTGTTTTAATGCATTATACTTTCTAAAGGTGTTCAATGAATATATAAGTATTATAATGTATTATAACTGTGGTTACAGTTATTCATGAGACTATAGATTGCATTATAAGGTGCATTACAAGGCATTAAAATAGTTTTATAATGCATTTTACAAAAGGGCTTTAAGTAAAGTGTTACCAGATTTGTTTTTTTTTTCTTTTGAAAGAAAGAAATTAATACTTCAGCAAGGATGCATTAAATTAATCAAAGGTTATAGTATAGAAATGTATAACATTACAAAAGTTTTATATTTCAATAAAAGTGTTGTTTTTTAATGAATGAAAACATCCTGCAAAGTTTTATATCCGAAGTGCACCGTATGTAGGCTAAAGTTATTGTCTTTCAAAAGTAAGAGTCGACTCTGAGTCAATTAAATGAATCGTTTTTCAAACGAGTCATAAGCCGTTTCGTTGTGACGTCAAGACGAAACATTAGCATATTGCCCGCCCATTTATTGCGCGTGCGGACACCAGGGAAAACTTGAACCTCAAACCTGCAGCTAATTCCTGTGGATACTGGATAGCATCATGTCGAGAAGACGCTGTGCTCTACAATGTGAAGGTAAAGCCAGTTTTTTTTTTTCACTGCCCAAGGACGAGCATGTGAAGAATCAGTGGTTTAATACCACAGCAGTATAATCCTAAACTTTTGCTGTGTTCCCTTTATTTTACTGAAGACTGCTTCTTATATATCGGAGTTCAATGTAGGATTCGCAAACCGTTTTTACTCTTGAAAGATGGTGTTCAAAATACTTAGTTTTGAGTTTTATATTGTGTAGGTCTCCTGCTAACTGGTTAACTCACATTATTACTGTCTTACTGAAATACTTCTGATAATCAGTTGTGGGCCACTATTACCTAAAACTGTGTCTATTAATGCAGATTGTCTGTCATTCTCACTACTTTGAGGAAAGACATGGAGCAAGATTTGTTTTACAACGTTTATGTTACATCAGTCATTCTCACTAGAGCTCGGCTAATGTATGCAGTTATTGATACAGTTTCCACGGTCACCGCAATAAATTAGAAAAATACTCAGTAAATAAATAAGTCAAATAAACGGTTTGCTGATGGACATGCACTTGTTAATGCTGATGGTGAGGAATTACAATTGCAGCATCTCATAATGTGCCTCAAACTGAGTAGTGTATCACTGAGAAACACTGAGTTCTGCTCGAGTTGTCCTTGTGATGGAGGTTCGGGTTCAATAACTAGTTCTTCCAATGTTTCATCATCGGACTCGCGCTCGGATTGATATGGTCAAATCGACGCCATCATTCGTTACTTTGTGTAGTTTACGGTGTAGGAAGCCTCAGGACACGCAGAGCTGACTTTGTTATGGCAATGGACGTTTTTGTATTGACGCGTGCGCTGCACATGGTAGACCAATCACAACAGACTGAGCTGTCTGGCCAATCAGAGCAGAGTAGCTCGCGGAAAGGAGGGATTTAGAGAGATTGATTCATCTGACGAGTCGTTTGAGAATCACTGAAAATGTTGTGATGTGCAAATGTATATTATGAGAAAATTAAACAGTTTTTTGACCTTTGATGCATGTAAACCTGTTGTAGGGGCACTTTAACATTCATCAAATAATCCAGAAAAAAAAAAAGGCGACAGACCAAAGAGCTAAATAAAACTAAACCCATGATAGTCACATACTTCATATAGTTCATTTTTGAGTTTTAAGTAAGGCCAAATGCCCCAAATGATGCACAAAACTACTCGACCGACTTGCCCATCAACAATCATAACTAACTTTCCTCAAAGTCTAAGTAGAACACAAAACGTATTTTGAAAGCTTTGCTTTGCTTGGCCTTGGAGCGGAAAAACCTGCGGTATACTCAGTGCAAACCAACTAGACACCAGCAAATAAAAGAATTTACGCCTCCATGTCTACTGATAACACAGCACAGAACAATATACAATGCTTTGCAGCAATTTATTAATGTAAACAGAGTCAACTATGCCTAAAACATGTAAACAGAAAATAAATCAGATACACTGTATGTCAAACTATCAAGATGTGCAGTGTAAATGCAGCCAATATACCTCACAGCTTATACCTTTCATTTTATTATATCGGTTTGTCATCCCTCGCTCATTTTCTCCTCTCCCTCCTGCAGGTGAGTTGAAGACCAGCGGCGTATCTTTTCTCTCTCGCTCTCTCTGCCTTCTCTCTGGGGCTTTGAAGGGAAACTTAATGAATAATGAAGAAAAGATGAGATGTAGCAAAGGAGAGAGTTAAAAAAAAAATGATTTGAGGAGATGGGGAGTGGGAATGAGAGGCCCTTCATGAGCCTCCATCGCCTTTGAAATGATAGATATAAAAAAACGATAGAAAAGAAGGAGTGAAGGCCTCTCCAGTGTGTTCACCCATCAATTAGTCGGACAGCAGGAGGAGGTGTGGAGGAGAAGGGAGCGAGAGGTGGAGCGTGTGAAGTGTCGGACGATTAAACCGGCGAGAAGGAGAGGTGAAGGCTGAGGAAAGGAGGACTGCTGAAAGACAGCAGGGACACGAGGCAGTTACTGACTTCTCAACTTCACTCATTCCAGCTATTTATCATTCGCACACGCTATCTGTCCAGTCCCTGGAGTGCACGCGTTAACGTTTGCCACACACAGGGCAGGCAAAGAGCTTCCACTCAAACGAGTTTGTGGTAAAATCAATGACAACCTTTCAACCATGACCGTTCGGTGATACGTTGAGTTCTAAAACAAAAAAAGAAAATATCCGTGGCTTTCGTGCATTCAACAGAACCAACAAACAGATCAAAGATTTTTGGTCAGTTTGCCCGAATCTGCTAAAAAATTATATTTTCACTTATTTGAGTACACTAGCATACAGAAGAACTCAAACACATAGGCAAAATCTTCAACATGTACTGTTATTGCTTAAAATGCAAAAAAAAAAAAAAAAACTGAGTATGCTATGGCACTTTTAGTAGTACACTAGCATACATGCGTGGAATTTTCAACATAAAAAGTGTAAAATAAGAAGTAAAATATTTTTTATAAATAAAAAATGACATTAAATAGTTTAACAAATAAAATGACAAAAAAATTCAAATACAAATAAAAAATAAAATAATACTTTTAGGAGTTCACTAGAAACCCCCAGAGATAATAGGCTATGCGTGTGTGTGGTTATTTGTCACTTTTACTTTTACATGAATAAAAAACAAAAAAAAACTAAAACGAATAAAATAAAACAATTGTCTGCATATAATATGTAATATTAAGTATTTAACATTCAATTAAAATATGGAAATATTTGTATAGAAGCCTAATGAATTAGATCAGGTGTGTGTCAGGGTGATATTTCATCCTGAAGCAGGAGTAAAGGAAACAAGTGTGGTCACAGCTTTAAAATAAAAATATCCCCCAAAGAGAGAGTGTGTGTGTGTGTTCTCTTTTTTATTTTGATGATAAAATCTAAAGTGCTATATCCTGGTCCAGAGCTGTTACCGGGTTATTATCGCCTCCTCAAAGCAAGCTGTTAATACAGAGGATGTATCATGCATGTAGGAGTTCACTTGAAGCTAAAACTGAGGAGCTGTTACAGCAGCAACATCTGGGACATATAGTGGTAATATGCTAACATATAATTACGTTTAAATTAAAACATGAATGAAAAGTTGTGTGATATTGTCTGATATTCCTTAAAAATAAAATGAAAAATAATGTTTTATTAAACAGTTTTGTAATTATTGTAATTAATATATTCATCATAATTTCTGATCAGATGCATGATTTCATGCTCATATGTTTAACAGCACATCTGAGCATGTTTACCAGACTTGGATGCTGTTACTGATATGTAAGACGACATATTGATGAGGTCAGGCTTTAGTCGTATCATTTTTTATGATGTGTTCAATACAAGACGGTCCTTCAACACTGACATACGGTTTTACGGTAAATGTGACTGACATATTGATCAGGGAAAAAAAAAGAAGCTTTTTTTCGTCTGGGGTCTTCAAATAATGAAGCTTAAGACATGATTTAATGGTGGCCAGGTGCCACCATTGTGACGTAATTATGTAAAAAAGTAAAATATGAAACTTTTATGGAATATCGTTATCTGCATATCAAATCCAGTTTGTGATTAACACTGATTTAACAGCCATCTTAATACTGAATCAAATTAATAGTCAGAACTCATTGGCGTCATTGTTCTCCTATCTAGTCAGCTGACAAAGGTTGGTTCTTAGAAGGTTCCAGTGGAAGTGGGGTATGTGATTGGCTGTGTGATCGGGGATTGGGCAATTAATCCACATCCAGCTCAATGGAGAGAGATTATGCAGTCAAGTGAATCTCATTTCAAGCTGCTGCTCTGGGTGGGAGGGTGTGCGTGGGCTACTCCATGACACAAAGACAAATGACCAGCGAGCGGGCGAGTGTGAGGAAAAGATTGGAGAAGCAAAGGGGGCAGCTCGTACGGCTTCTGTCGAAGTCCATAATCCACTGTTGACTTCCAGAGAGAAGGCAACGATTGAGAGGCACTGATTAAATAACCACACGCACTACCAGAACCAAGGTCATGAGTTCGATTCCCAATGTAACCTTAAATATTAGTATAAAAGCAACTGTCAACTGCAGAAATTGCAATTATTGAGACCCTATGATTTGTGTCTCAGTGTGAATGAGCAGTGCAGTTTAGTCTCACCTACTCATGTTTTCAGCATCTGCCATCTCAGTCCACATGAACTTCACCATTTAATTTGACAAATACTATATATTTGTCACAAACAAACACATATAACCTCAAAGGACCTAACTTGAAGAAATTATGACAGAAATATATCATATATTGTACTAGGGATGTCACGGTACCAAAATTCCAGTAGTCGGTAATTTTACGGTTCTCGGTACCAACTTCGGTACCACAGCAACTTCTGTTGGAACTATTTTTCTATTTTATTTAACTATTAAAAAAAAAATAAAAAATCAATTCAATTCAATGACTTTATTTATGACGGTAATCATAAGTAAATAATACATATAAGCATTAAAGGTTGCAAGATACCGAACTAAGTGCTGTAATTGATTTTTTTTTTAAGGAATGGCACATTTAGAAAATATCCCCATTACCTGATAGTCATCACTGAAACATGGGTCTTGAAATATCTCACCTGTCTCTGTGACAGCACTAGACTCTAAAACTAGAAAATAACGTGACCCGATGCCATCAGATTCTGCATTCAGCCAATGAGAACAACTTTCCACATGTCCATCATTTTGTATGTTCACAGGGCAGCCCATATATCGTCACCTTCCTAAAATAATTGTCCATGTCATTTTTTCAGGTTTCTAAGAAAACACAAAACACTGAAAAATAACCTTAGAGGTTGAGTAGATTTTCGTTCTTCTTGATGCAGCTGCCATCTTGAAAAGCTTGTAAAATTGCCTAATGGTGCGTTCACACCGGACGCGTTTAGCGCGTCAGGCGCGAGTCATTTCAATGTTAAGTCAATGCAAAGACGCGTTACGCGCGTAAAAAATTCCTGCGGCGCGAATGAGGCGTTTAGCGCGGCGCGGTAGACGCGAATTCGCCTCATTCGCGCGTCAAGTTCGCGCGAATGACGCGAATTGAGCGTCTGGCGCGTTAAGCGCGAATGATTTTATTAGTGCTATTTGTGCATTCACGCGTTTGACGCGAATTCGCGTCTGCCGCCCGAGTTGAAAAATCTGAACTTCTGCGTCAATTCGCGCCGCGTTAACCAATCAGGAGCCTGCTTGCATGCTGCTGTCACGTGGTGAAGTGACAGTTTATAATGTTATTTTATGTTTGGCCTCAATAAATTATTTTGTAATATGACTAAAAATGCACAATAAAGCAAATAAAAACATAAAACTCGATTTCAATATATGAGAGATACTCATTTTGTATTGAATGCTATTTATTCCATATCTATTCTAGATTATATGAAACATTATTAATCTAATGTAAAGACAACAAACACAATTTAGTGTATAAAAAAAAAATCACAGGACAGGTTTCATTTTTGAAGGCTGCAGCTCCATTTATTATCAAAACAAAAATAAATCACAGATTAGGTGCGGGCGAGGGTGAACCTCACGCCGGGCTGTACAGCGCGGGCTCGTCAGGCAGCGACCACCACTCGAGGCCGAGGCTTATACGGCCTACGCTTTCCTCGTCAGCGTCCTCACCGTTAGGTCCACCAAACCTACCTCCTGGAGTAAATTGTGAAACCCCTGAAACCCTCCGGAGGGTTTGGTGGACCTGAGAACAGCGACGATGTCCACTACGCTGCTGTTTCTGCTCTCCAGAGCATATACGAGCGGTGACTGTCTCGATTAATGCTAATGCTAATGCTCGATAAACATCTAAAAAAAGATGGCCGCCAACAGGTTTCGAAACTTTCGCCTCTGACGCGCGTAAATTTCGATTCAAACTTTTGATTTTACGCGCGTCAATTTCGCTCTTGACACGCGAATGCACACAAAGTGGTCAAGCGTATAACTAGACGCGGCAGGCGCGAATTTTGACGCATTTTCGCGTCCGGTGTGAACGCACAGTAATGGTGCGTTCACACTAAACGCGAATATGCGTCTGGCGCGAGTGATTTCAATGTTAAGTCAATGGTAAGACGCGTTTACGCGCGTCTGGAGGTCTTGCGGCGCGAATGAGGCGTTTAACGCGGCGCGGTAGACGCGAATTCGCCTCATTCGTGCGAATTGAGCGTCTGGCGCGTTTCGCGCGTTAAGCGCGAATTGTGCTTTTTGTGCATCACGCGTTTGACGCGAATTCGCGTCTGCCGCCCGAGTTGAAAAATCTGAACTTCTGCGTCAATTCGCGCCGCGTTAACCAATCAGGAGCCTGCCTGCTTGCTGCTGTCACGTGGTGAACTGACAGTTTAATGTTAGTTTATGTTTGGCCTCAATAAATTATTTTGTAATATGACTAAAATGCACAACAAAGCAAATCTTTCACATAAAAACTTGATTTCAATATGAGAGATAGCCTACTCATTTGTATTGAATGCTATTTATTCCATATCTATTCTAGATTAGCCTATATGAAACTTTATTAATCTAATGTAAAGACACCAAACACAATTAACGTTAAGTGTATAAAAACTTTTCAAAAAAATAACAGGACAGGTTTCACTTTTGGAGGCTGCCTCCATTTATTATCAAAACAAAAATAAATGACAGATTAGGTGCGGGAGAGGGTGAACCTCGCGCCGGGCTTTACAGCGAGGGCTCGTCAGGCAGCGACCACTCGAGGCCGAGGCTTTATACGGCCTATGCTGTCCTCGTCAGCGTCCTCACCGTTAGGTCCACCAAACCTACCTCCTGGAGCAAATTGTGAAACTCCTGAAACCCTCCGGAGGTTTTGGTGGACCCGAGTACAGCGACGATGTCCCCTACGCAGCTGTTTCTGCTCTTCAGATCATATAAGAGCGGTGACTCTCTCGATTAATGCTATTGCTAATGCTCGATAAACATCTAAAAAAGATGGCCGCCAACAGCTTAGAAACTTTCGCCCCCTGACTTCGCCTTTGACGCGCGTAAATTTCACTCTTGACGCGCGAATGCACACAAAGTGGTCACGCGTATAACTAGACGCGGCAGGCGCGAATTTTGACGCAGATTCGCGTTTGGTGTGAACGCAGCATTAGTCTCATTGTCTTTTGACTTAGGCAAAATAAAGCGTCACACTCTTGTCATAGGCCATTATACTACAGGGGTAGAATTGCATGATCTGTTCAACCAGAGGTGGCCAGCATCATGAAGAGATGACTTATGCAAAAAAATCATTTTAGTCAAAAAATGACTTAGGCAATTATTTTAGGAAGGTGACAATATGGCAAACAGGAAGAAGCCCATATATGGTAAGCAGGAAGAAGCCCATATATGGTCAACAGGAGGCTGAAATAGTGTTTAATTGCATATTCAGCTTCATTAGGAATTGTTAGATTCTCAAGTCAGAACTTTCACCTATAACACAACAGAACAAATCAAAACAACAAAACAATAGATAAACACAAAAAAACATTATCAATTCTGGTTGAATCTATTCTCACAATGCCATTGTTGTCTTGTCCCAGCATATGACAAGAGTGCATAAAGCCCAAAGCTAAATATTCTTATGACATTACAACAGAAGCAACATCTCAGAGGCAATATCTCTGCAATTCCCCTCATGAATATGCACAGAAGCTGCCGAACTGGTGACGTCTCCCAGCAGGAAGGATGGTCTCCCCGGACAGCCATGGAAGACGCTCAGGCAATTAAACTAGTCACAGGATCCATACAAACCACTGTTCCCGCCGCCAGAGGCGGAAACTCGACACTAAAACTCTGAAACAGGTGCTGCTCCTGACAGTAGAATAAAGCAGCACCTTTTATTTCCACCATATTTTTATACGAGTACAAATCACAGAAGCACTTATGCTGAAAATTACCGCTAACATCCAATTTTTCGACCATCATTCCCCAAGATGAAGTACAGATGAGAACTTGTCTGGCTGCAAAACCATTTATATGTAGAACTTGTTTGGCAGAGAATGTCATGCACTGGCATTTATAAAAGGAGAACATGTAAAATTGATTTGTTACCAGTTACCAGATCAAAATGATGAGGGAAATGCATTGTGGGTTTGGTAAATGGAGTTGGGAAATGCATACAGAAATCATTACAGATGTCACTCCCTCAGGTCAGGTCCATCATCCCCATTTACACACACACATATGGAGATGAGGGGCCTGGATGACCAATGGATGTATATATATATACACTGTATAGCGGTAAAGGTACCATTTCAGCAAATAATCAAAGAAAGCTGGTCCCTACAAATGTAGGTGATCTCAGGTTTTACTATCCTTGACGGACAAAACACGCATGTCCAAAATTCTCCGAAATTCGCTGGTCAAAAACCTTGGAACTATTTCAACCTGATGTTGGTAAAATGTAAGCAATATAATGACACATGCAAGTTTCTGACCATATATAATACCACAATATCAACTTTTACTTTTTTTTTTATTATTTTTTTTATTTTTTTTTTGAGATAAATAGATAAATAGGCTATACATACATGGTGGCAAACAACCATATTTTCAGTGAATATTCATACAAAAAAAAGAATGAATGAATGTATAAATTATTGAATTAATTAAATATTTATAAAAAAAAAGAAAATAAAAAGAAAATTCTTCTCTTCATGCCTCCAGACATGGCAAATCTCTTCAATCCTATTTATATGCTACTTGCCACTACTGCCACTTTCTTTTAGAAAATAATCAAATGCGCCCTATCTCTACATAATGTTCAAATCAAATCAATAGGCCTATTCCCATTTTTTTCTTTTAACATGAGCTCCAACATATGAATTTAAATCACATGGAAACGCAGCCACTGACGTCATTAATTTTCACCTCCAAATGACTGACTGCAAACTCTACAATTCAAAAGCACTGACCCCCTTGCATTCATACTTGGAAATAATACCAACATAATTACAGGCATTTAAATTGCCTGAGCAAACAACAAGCTAAATCTAGATACAATAAGCAGAGTACAATAATTCGCTGCTAGGTCAGGCTCATTCAGAGATAAATAAGGAACATCCATCACTGATAATTAGAGGTAACATTATAAAAGTAGGCCAAAGCATTGCACGTCTATTCGCCTTAAAAGCTACGCTGAAATATGGTTCACGCTTTATTTAATCGAGAAGAAGGAAATTTAGGCCTTCAGCTTAACCGTGTCAATCAGAAAAATGTACAACAACAACATAACAATCCTATATGGCAATTATAAATGATCATTTCAGAATATGAGACTCAGAACAGATCAGTAAAGCTCAGCGATAAGTGAAGTGTTTACCTTAACATCTTTTACAGTTCAACATTTTAAAGCAAAATAAACAGGGAAATTCAAAAGTTAATTACCATATGCAAATAAATGTTGCTTTTATAGACCGCTTTTTATGAGAACTCTGAAGGCTGTTTCAGAGGCTTCTTACTTTCATTTAAGACGCATATTAAATATTATGGTTTCCCAGAACAAAGTGCACCGATATTGCTCTAGAGGTGTCTCATCAAACAACCTTGAAATTTCCCTAAGTAGACTGCAAAATCTAAGCTGTACTGATCAAATTTCTACCGTAGCTTAAGGCTGTGGGTCAAAGGTCCCCCAGTGAGAGCCCATTACGTCCTTTCAGAAACGTTTCAGTGACCTTCATCGTCGTCTGCCCAAGCAAGAGAGGAATAACAATTATAACCTCAGGGAAATGGTCCTTCAGTTATAAAGTGATTCTAATCAAACCAGCCTCCCTTTACATAATCAATAGTGCTTGAGCAGGACATGTCGCCTTTTTAATTCTTTACTATTTAAACCCACACTGATTCATTCACATTTGGTTTGGATGCTTTTGGGACAGATATTTTTCTTTTTCAAAAATTCATAGTGCTTGTTTTTAAAAGAAAGACACTTTCGACTGGAAACAAGGAGTTTGCTGACTCTCATGACCAAGGTAAAGTGGCTCTGACTCAGTATATGCAGAAATAAAATCTAAAAGCCAATTCTGTTTTCTTTGGCTATGGAAAGTTCACGTACAACATTTGTGGATATGAACAATAGGAACTCATGATTTAAGGGTATGTTTCAAAGGTGCAGTAAGCGATTTCTGAGAAACGCTGTTGAAAGTGGATCGGACAGAGCAGCACAACACACTTGTAGCCAATCAGCAGAAGGGGGCGTGTCCACTCATGATGGGGGAGGAGAGAAAGTGAGCAAGAGGGAGATTTGAAGAAAGACTGTAGAAAGAGAGATGGCTGAGAGACATTACAACAGATAAACCGTCAGAGGAATATCACTGGAAAAAGAAGGGATGTGATCAGGCAAGAGCTTTAGGACTCGCATTAATATTAGAAAAGCTTTCCAGCGCTTGAGAGACCTAAGTGGGAAGGCCTGAAAACGGACGCTGAAGTTCCGTTGTTTCTGCTCCATACGTGAGTAACATTGGTTTTGCTATGTCTCACAAAACCAAGATATGCTGTTGTTTTAATGTTAGCTCTAAACAGGGCAGTTTTGAGTGTCAATATTTGCTTGGTGGTGTACTGCAAGCGACTAACAACCAACTCTTGCTTATACTCTTGTGTACTATATGTTCATTCTTTGTTTTTCCATGTTGTTCATCATCATCCTCAAAATTTTTATTTTTTTTGCACAGCATTATTTTGATCTTCTTTGGCTATGATAAAGAGACATCTACTCTTGCATCATGTGTTTGTGCATTTTGTGGGCGGGGCAATGAAGGGAGGGGGCGTGTTTATAGGTTGATCTCAAATATCAACAGTGTTTGTCAGAAATTGCTTACTGCACCTTTAAGCTGTAGTCCAAAGCATCGGTGGATTCCTTTCAATTACTACAGAAAATAACTTTGACTCGTCCTTCAGTTTATAAAATAACAAACAAAAACATGTTACACGCTCACAACATAAGTCCAATTATTGTATCTTTGCACTACAGCCCTCCTCTGTACACTACCATTCAAAAGTTTGGGGTCAGTAAGATTTTTTTTTTTTAATGATGCATTAAATTGATTGACATTTATAATGTTACATAATGTTTATTTCAAATAAACTTTCTATCTTTTTAGCTATTTTGAACTTTATATTAAAAGAACGACAAACAAGCACCACGGTTGTGCACATTCCACATATAAAGCAGATCAACTTTATTCAATATGTTTCTTGAGCACAAAATCAGCATATTAGAATGATTTCTGAACGATCATGTAACACTGAAGACTGGACAGTTACTTAAAAAACAAATGTTAATAATATTTCACATTAGAATAAATAAAATGCATCTGCCAATGCTATTTTTAATATTTATGAGGTTTTATTTATTTAAATTACACGTTAAATGCCAAATGTGCACACATATTTACACAGAACACTCAAAAACTGAGATAAAATAAAACAACTCCTCACCAGCCGCGTCAGTCACGTTCTCAATAATTATTTAACTTGCACAGCAAAGTTTATTCTTACTTGCTGCTTTGGACCATCACAACAAAGACTAGCCTAAAGGTAAACAGCAAACATGCCATACTGTGTTACATATTATTGCATCATTTTTATTAAAAAAATAAATAAATCCATCAAGCACCAACATATAAAACAACTTCACTTTTAACTCAAAGACAGATTTTATAACGGATGAACACTATACAAGCAAAAGTTACAACTTGTACTTGCAATTAAGAGTAGAGTGAAGTGGTGAACGCCTGTTTAAGGTGTCTCGTCTCAGTAATATCAAATTAGAAATTTAATTAACCTGGTGTCTTTAATCGTGTCTCACATGACACTGTTATTCGTCTCCAAGCAATATTTTTAGCTGTATGATATTCAGTACCAGAGCAGCATGCAAGGGTAAATCGTAATGCATGAACAAGGTGATTTCCCCGTACAACGAGACCTTAGTCTCACTGAACTGTTCATAAATACTCCCTCTGTATGCATTCATGTGATTATTATGAGGAGACTAATGGAGTCTCGTGACTTTACATGATGCACAGGATCAATATTCACCGGGAGAGTAGTATTTATGTCTGCAGATGAAATCTGACACAGATATCAAAGGGTTGGAGACGCAGCCCTGTCGATGTAACCCAACACATCCACCCGGAGTCTGACATGATATCAACACGACGTGAGCCAGAGAGACAGATGCAAGAAAATTCTCTTGTCTAAGAATGGATAGTATTATGTCTGCAAGGCATACATACATGGCTTGCTTAGAGAAAAGAGCAAAATATGAAACCTAACAGCCCAGAAATTGTCAATATCACCAACATAAATGCACTGAAATTAAACAGATTGATTTAAATAGACCTAATTTTTTTAAGTAAATTAAGTGAAATCTACTTTGTATTAATACATTTTAAACTGAAAAAAAAAATCTAATTGAAAACATCTCAGTTAGATAAATTTATACTTGTTTATTGGCCATATACAGCTAAAAATGACAAAAAAACCCACAAAGGTAATTATTAGAAGGATTTCTGAAGGATCATGTGACTGAAGACTGGAGTAATGATGCTGAAAATTCAGCTTTGCATCACAGGAATAAATTACATTTTAAAATATATTAAATTAGAAAACAGCTATTTTAAATTGTAATAATATTTCACAATATTACTGTTTTTTTACTGCATTCACTATGAAACAGCTAAAATGCAGCATTCGTGAACATAAGAGACTTCTTTCAAGAACATTAAAACAAATCTTGCAAACCCCAACATTTTTAACAGTAGTGTAGGTCATTTTTGCGTAGAATGTGAATTCAAAAATTACAACAATACAGAGTAAATAAAGCTGGAACACACCAAAATTAATCATTCATGCCCTAGTGCATGCTGGGAGTATCAAGAATCACATGTACACCAGCACGACAAAACATCCCAAAAAAATTTTGTCACTGCAAAAATTCACGCACTACATATCTGTGATTATAATAGAAATGACTGTTTATGTAGAGCAGGACGCTGGCAATGCCAAGGTCACAGGCTTGATTCCCAGGAAATGAATGAAATGTGACGCTTTGCATAAAAGCAACTTCTAAATGCAAAAAAAAAAAATTCTAGTTTGGTCACATCACATTGCTCGCTACACTGTAAACATTTACACACACACACACACACACACACACACACACACACACATACATACATACATACATGCACACATACATAGATAGATAGATAGAGTAAAAACAAAGGTTTTTGGTGCACATTTCACAAGAAAACACTGTTTTAGTCTTTCTAGTTCACATAATGGGCCCTATTTTAACGATCTGAAACGCAAGTGTCAAAGCGCAAAGCGCAAGTAACTTTGTGGGCGGGTCTCGGCGCTGTTGCTATTTTCCCGGCGGGATAAATGACTCTTGTGCTGGGCGCAAATCTAAAAGGGGTTGGTCTGAAGTAGCTTCATTATTCATAGGTGTGGTTTGGGCGTAACGTGAAATAAACCAATCAGAGCATCATCTCACATTCCCTTTAAGAGCAGACGCATTTTTTCCTTGGCGTATTGCTATTATAACGGCGGATTTGCCAGGCGCACGCCAAGAGCGGTTCACAGCCGAGGAGACCAACGCTCTCGTCACGGCCGTAAAAGAGAGAGAAGTGACATTGTGGATGGGAGAAATACACCAAAATTAGCTTCGGTTAAACAGGCATATAATAATGTGGGTAAATGTGTAAGCTAGATGTATGCTTTTATAATAAATTATTATATTTATAATAAATTGTCTATCTATCTATCTATCTATCTATCTATCTATCTATCTATCTATCTATCTATCGTTTGTAATAATATGATTTGCAAAAATGAAAACTGCTGCTTCTGTGTAGATTAGAGAATCACAGTGTATGAGCGTTTGTGCACTCTATACATTATGGTCAAGCATGCGCCCTTAAAATAGCATAATGAACAACGCGCAACGCGTCACTGACTTTAGACTAGGTTTTTTCTGGCCAGTGGCGCAATTGTTTTATGGAACAGTAAAATAGCACCAGGGAACGTTTGCGCCGGAACACGCCTCCTTTTTTGCGCTGAACCGCCCAGGGAGCGCAAGTTCATTCCCTAGTTTAGCGACGTGCTTCTGTGGAGGGAAAAGCGCGCTTTGCGCGGGTGCAAAATAGGAATGAAACATGCGTCGGTGTACAAAGTCAATTGCGCTGGGTGCAAGATAGGGCCCAATGTGTTACTAGCCACTTCTCTGCAATTATTACTAGAACATTTCTGAGTGTAAATACACCATTATGTTTTTCAGTGTAGATAGTGTTAGTCACAAACCTCACTTTATTTAATATCACATCATGTCAGATAGATTATACCTTATTTTTTATCTGTAAAATTATTCAATCTTTAAAGGGACCAATAGCTGAACCACTGTATACAAAATATTCAAAATAGTCTTTGTAGGTAATCAAGTAATATTTACTTGAAGTCTGAGAACATTTTGTGCAAAGCAGCTTAATATCTTCAGCTTATTCAAAACGAAAAAAAAGAACACATTGTTTCCCTCATACATTTGCTTAACCGCAAAGTGGTTTTCAGTGTGCAAAAACGACAACCTCCAGCTACAGCAGCGTACAAACACATTTAACCTCATCTGCTCCAGGCAGCCTGTGGATCCGTGGTTTTGCTCGCTTGTTGCACTTTCTTTAATACTTTCAACCAGCCGGTTGCTCTGGGCATGCCTGCATTAGTTATGTTTTGTTTTGGTTTGGCCTGAAGATCAAGTTAACTCTACAAAATCCTCTTTTAAGAAAAACACTAATTCTTATGTTGCTTCTTCCTCCGATGATACTGAAACACGGCGGCAGATGCTTCAGGCAAAGTTTTATTGCATCCGTTAAGGGCTCAAATACTGACTGACCTCTATCTGTCAGGTTCACATACAATCACATTAGTCACACAGCTAAAACCGGACCTCCTAAATAACTGAAATACTTGCATCATAACGGAAAAATGATTTTTGGCTTCTCCATTGCCTAAAATTATCAAATGCAATCATTTATATAAGAAAGCTATTTTCAAAGCATGTGCCAAAGCACAGACCACTGAGGAAGAAGCAAAACCTCACTAACTTAGTTTAAAAAAAAACCTAGATATCTCTAAATCATCAGTTGCTGGACATTCAAAGGCATAGAATCTCTGCAGTCTGCCGGGCTGGTGTTCCATTTATCCGCCCCCTTCCCCTGTGTGGATTACTCTTTAAAATTTAAACCAAGCATAAAACCAGCTCAGGGAGTACTCGCAAAATCCCTTGTCAGCCTCCATCCAATTACTCTGCACTGGTTCAATGGACATCAATGACAAATTCCTCTGTTCGGAAATAATTAAAACAGATAGGTTTGATGCCCTTGCGTTCTCTAAACTCTGCTCATTAAAGAAGTGCACAAAATCACTCTGTTATTACTTTGACTCTTTCTAATTGTTGTGCAATCTGTAGAATGCATATTAGAAGACTTTCATTTAAAACGTATTTCTGACTTTAAAGGGTTTTCACAGAGCGTCATTAACCTTCATCTGCGGAGACTAGAAATGCTTGCTTTTAAAAGGTAAACGTTCTGTTTCTGACCCGGCTCTGAACTTCCCAGAAATAGCGAATCTACGTGGAGTTTATGATAGAAGTGGCATACTCATGCATTATTCCCGGTGGTGGATCTGGATTTGGGTAGTTGATGCACAACATGCCCAAGAAAAAAATGTAACAGTCCTGTGATGTGACAAATGGAAAAGACAAGTACTCCATGTAGTCTTAAATTAACATAAGATCATAAAAAGATGCATGCCTAATTATAAAATAATTTTTCAAATGTAATTTACATAGTAGGCTATAGCATTTCCAAAAGAGAGTGTTATTTTTGGCTTGAATTGTTTTCGACAGCATAAGCACCTCACTGTATCGATAACAAACAGTATTTGTCTTGCCAACTAAAGAATCATTTGTCACGACACAAATAAATGCATGCTCCCGTAACTTGTTTTGATGAAATAACGCTTGCCAAGACAATAAATGTACATGGAAACATAACTGAAACATTGTACCTGAGCCAACTTATTATGGCAGCATTAGGGTTAACTCTTGCATTGCCCATAGTACAAGGCATTCACCACAACCAACTTTAAACAACTTAAAGATGCAATTCATAATATCAGTTTATTTTTAAATTCTACATTCTTAAAGAGGACCTATTATGCCCTTTCATAAAGTCTTGATTTTGTTTTTGTGGCCTACTGGAATAGGTTTTCATGCTTGAATGTTCAAAAATATATTTTTTTTTTACATATTTGACATTGTTGCAGCACCTCTCTTCCCAGTCTATCAGTAACGCGCTGTTTAATTCCTGTCTCTATGAAGCCCCTCCTTCCAAAAAGCACAATTTGCTCTGATTGGTCAGCTGAGCCAGTGCGTTGTGATTGGTCATCTGCTTCGAGGGTGTTTTGGAAATGTAATGCCGCTTTTTATTTTGCATGGCTTGGGCGGGAATTATTTAAATGAAGGATATTATGGCAGTTTCACATTCCTGGAAGAAAACTCAAGACCACAATGGAGGCGTTTCAGTAAGTTCAGAAACAGTGCGCACTGATATAGAGAATAACTCCTTTTAGAGTGAGTTTGTGCTTTGCTAATTTGCAGACCTTTTTCATGCTCAAACAGCAACATTACACACTAAAGAAAGTTAAATATGTAAATAAAATTACACTTAAAATTGTCTTACGTGTGTTTAAAGGCACAATATGTAATTTTTTTCGCCGTTTTGTCGCCGTCAATGGCGTCATATCCGCGGTGTCCCTGGTTTCCGCTCGTACTGCCATAGCAACCAGAGCCCCTGTAGTAACCAAGGCGACAGACGTGGACAACTGTGTAGTTCGTAATGTCTATCTGCACGCTGTTGTTGTTTCGTTCAAACATTATGGACCATGGCAAGCAGACTTTGGATAAAAAAGGAGAACTAAAACGAGAATCAATATCAGCGCGGCGTTTTCGAGATGCCTAACGTTAGAGCTCCACGTCCGAGACTTCGACCGCTCCTACATGTACTTTATTAAACAGGTGAGCACATTTACATAAAACAAATCAATGTTATATAGTTCAACAATGATAAAATGTTAGAACATAATCTGTATGTTATTCTAATGTTGATCTAGCTTACTGCTAGTCTCATACAGACAAACTAACACATACATTTCAACACATTCAAATGCAGTTTAGTGTGCTAGTGTAATGTTAGACCAAGTGAAACAGCACTGCGTTACCTCACAAGTTTAATTTGTCTAATAAACTGACCTGTGAGTAGTAATTCTGCACTTGCGTGTAGTTCGGTAGAATGAAATGTCCATATTCCTTTTATATCCGCGGGACTCGCGTCGCGTGTGGAGCTGATAGCTGTCTCTTAGCAATCCCGACCTGCTTCATATCACAGTCATGATAAAAACATTGATGTATTCACTCATCAATAAACATTATTAGATCGGTCGGCTTGACGTTGATGACAAGATCCATAATTCTTAGCAAATGTTGCGTCATCAAACTACGCCTTTGTTATTGTAAGAGGTTAGCGACCCCTAGCGGCAATTTTTTTACATATTGTACGTTTAAAATGATCATTATCACTTGAGCAGTATCTTTTAAAATGACCAACCACCATTTTTTTTGACTGGTTTGATCTAACATAACTTTTGAGTATCTTTTAAAGATTTAAATACCAGTAATACTGCAAATGGTGATGCAATAAAAAAAAAAAAAAATCGGTTTCAGAAAAATTTGAAAAAGTGATGTTGAATTACATTAGTGCTTCCTCGATGCATTTTGACTATCTCAGTATCTATCTTGTGCACACAATGTAAATAAGCTACAACAGGTAAACATATTAGCAGAAAAAAATAAATATATATGCTACAGTAGCAATTTGTTCAGCTGAAATTTCGAGAGACGAGCAATTTTACTGATTTTGACTGGTTTAATTATGACTTAAGATTAAGAACATGGCACCCCGAAAGACTTAAATTTCCCTATGACCTAAATTTAAACACTGAAACTCTATTTTCGGTTTTGGTTTTCAGCAAAATGAAAACGTTTGTGTTTCAGTAATAAAAAAAATAATAAAAAAACGCCTTGTAAAATTCAAATCGAGTGATGAGTTTTGTGAGCTAGATAGATAGATTAGAAGATTGCTATCTACCTAAACAAGATCCAGCAAATGTGAGACACTAAAAATGTCTAGTTCAGCGTGAACTTCCATGCTGGTCCAAGGTGGTCTTGATCTCACATGATCTCACACTGCTTTAATCCATCAGCCTCCATTGCCCCTGCTGTTTTAGTGTATCAGGTAATGTCTGTGGGAAGCGAGTCACCTCCAGATACACCTGCGTGCTCTTGGCATCTTCACAGCGACAGCGGAGCTAATGCCAGCTGACGCAACCCCTTTGCTGTGACATGAAGTGTCTGTAGAGGTGCAGACAGCGATGTCTCAGAGGACTAGATTCACAGTCACAGTCAGTGAGTGAAGACTGGACGCAAACACGCACATACACGCTCAGAAGAGCTGTTAGAGAGATTTACACGAGCACCCACACACGCAATCTCCTATAGGTCCTATTGATATATATTATTATTACTTACTATGGTATCAGCTAGTTCTAATAAATGATACCTCAAATGACATGGCTTGAGAAGAGAGTACTAAATTAATTTTTCTAAGAGAACAGACTTAATCCTGTTGGAAAAAACACAGACTTGCAGTATTGAAAGAGGGATCTGAGCCATATCTATGATCAAGCATCCAGAACTCCGCGTTTATCACACTAACGTACATATTTTGTGACAGCAAGTAAAAATTATTAATTACGAAGGCTATATTCAAATAAATTGATAATATACAATTTTCTTCAAAACTATATCTACATTTTTTAATGCCTGTAGGATTCTAATTTAATGCTTTTTAATGCCATTTAAGGCCTTAGTTTTCGCAAAATCCATTTAATGACTTTTAATGCTTTTTAATACCCCACGGACACATGCATACAGACGTCGGTCGGTCGGTAATGGAACTGAAATTGCTAAATCCTTACGATTCGATACGACATACCATGCGAGACAGTTTCAAAGCAAACACTTCCCACATTTTCTGCAGAAAACACAGGCAAAAAAATATACTTATAATCTAGTAATAGTTAAAATATTGAGTTCTTAATCAGAACATAGTATGAAATAAACTAACAGAACATGTGGTCCATAAGAATTCATATCAAATGTTTACACGAGCTGAAAAAAAAGGTGTCCTGACTTCATTTTTAAGGCAGATCGACTCATCTGTCATAGAATCACTAGTCAGTAATCATTTGACAGCAGAACACTGAACATTTCTGCACTAATGTTACTATTCAGAGAAAAGAGGAATACTGAAGAGAGGGAGAGAATTGCCGTTTCATCATTTTTGACAAGTAAATTAAGCTTTTGTCATTTAACAAGGCTGTCAGTGGATGACAGCGAGCGATTGCTCGGTTAGTCAGTAGTACAGCTTATAATCTTAACCAACCTTGCTGCTTGAAAATGAGCCTGCCGGTCACGTTTCCTTCTGTTTGCCCACTCTCACAGACAACCTTGACTATCTTTTTCTGCACACAATCACTCACAATCGCACTGACAAGAATGGATGAACTCGGCTGAATGCGGTGTAATTCCTGTTGCTATCTTTGGTGATCTGAATATGTTTTTCATACTCCTGGTCATAGGTTACAGACAGGGTCCAAAATGAACTCTCTGCCACAATTGTCAATTTACAGGTTGCAATATTTCTTACCAAACTGCTTTTTTTTTTAAATAGCCGTTTTGTTGCTGTTGTTTGTTTGTTGTCCCTTGGATATTTATCATAGAGAAAGTTACTGTGTCACTGTAAAACTGTATATTTTACAAAAACATCAAGTCACATGCTAACTAGCTGCAAAGCATTTTTGAGTTCATGCAACTTCAAGAGTAAACTGGTTCACTCAATCTATCACTTTATATTAATTCAAGGACATCAGGTAGACTTCTTTTTGGAAAAAATATATTTCATTAAGAAAGAACGTTCTAGCTAAAGCCACTAGCAGTACTTTATTTTCAAATCAATACCAGGAAATATCAAGGCTAATACAACCAATTCCAATATATCTAATAAATGGAAAGTCTGAAAGGTTTCTTAAGATGAAATGTTTCACATTAAAAATCCATATTAACCTAAAAAAATTTAAAATAAAATAAAAGCACAAATTATTATCAGACTCATTTTATTCTTTTCAATGCATTAACTACTTCTAAAGTTAAAACTCTACAAAACCTTATAAAGCCTAGGCCTATTTTATAAAATATGTTTAACATTGATATTTACAGAAGTTTACAGAGCTTCTTTCCTCTGTCATTATCTTCAGCAAACGCTGCTTTTTTAATGTTTGAAGACTACTTGCTAATCTAGTTATAGTTTGTATGTGCACTACCGTTCATAAATTTGGTGTCAGTGAGATTGTTATATATATATATATATATATATATATATATATATATATATAATTTATTATTTATAAATAAGAATTCCTTATTTCATGAAATAAATTAATACTTTTATTCAAGCAATAAAGACATTTATAATGTTAAAAATATTTCTATTTGAAAAAAATGCTGTTTTTTCGATTCATAAAAAAAAAAAAAAAATATTACTTTGCCATCACCGGAATAAATTATATTTTAAATTGTACATTGTAATAATATTTCACCAGTTTTTGCTTCTTTTTTTTTTTTTGCAAATAAATGCAGCATTGGTGAGAATAAAGGCTTAAAATAAATAAATAAAAATGCTCTATTTAAAGATGGGACAAACAAATTAACAAGTAACTTTATCCAAATACCCAATATGCAATTTGTTTTTTTTTTAGTAGTGGCCATCGTGTTCACACAGTTGCGATCAAAAAATCAGACATGAGGTGCGTGGAAGCCTCAGAAAGCTGTTCGGCCACGATACATTTTATAATGTGCATTGAAATACTTAAATTGTAATACTTAAAGTTAAAGCTGCAGTTAACAAACAGAACTGCATGCGTCTTGCGGAAGAACATTGTAGCCGGAGCCACTTCTCTGCCTTTATGTCTATAGCGAGTCACGCAGGTACTGGGCCCGAACCAGTCTAAAATAGTCCAAATATAATAGGTGTACCGTAGTGATTCAGGATAAGACAAAAACACAGTTCGGAAAATGGTTTCATGGTGTCCTTGCTTATTATACAAATTTAGTAAATTCTGAACACAAAAAAAAAGTTACGGATTGCAGCTTTAAGGAAATAATTCCCTATTCGAAATAGTCATAGCAATGCTTGCTGTAGCACATGCCACTCTTAAAAATAAAGGTTCTTTATAGGAATGTATGGTGCCATGAAGAACCTTTTACATCCATAAAACCTTTTTTGGGATTATTAAAATGTTCTTCACACTAAGAAAATTGTTCTTTTAAGAACTGTTCAATGAAAGGTTCTTTATGGAACCCAACATGGTTCTTCTATGACATCTATGTGAAATCCCCCCTTTTCAAACCTTCACTGACAGCTTTCAACCCAAGCCTCATAGATGCAAACTGTCCTTTATAATGAGCAAAATTAACAATACACCGTGTCTATACGCTGCGGCAGACAATGCAGTGTTTACAATGCAAGTCTAATTAGTCCCATGTTTGACTTCAGTCCCAGAAATAAACAGGTTTGCAACCAGCGTGCACTTCCACTGGAAGAGCAAAGGATCCGGATTTTCTACTGATGCAGAGAAAATAAGCGTTCCACAGTACTGTTTATCTCCTACCGATGTATGTACACACTTTCTTACAGAGTGCCTTTGGTCTATTCAATGTGCTGCGGTAATCCAGGGCTAGCAAACGCTCTCCCACAGTGAAGTGAGGCGGATCACAAATGTTCTCTGCCTGTGGATCCGCATGTGGGCCCGATTCTCTCACACACACCTCTTTATCCCTGTCTCTTCCTTCTTTATTTATCGTGGGGTTTTTTTCTGCCTCCCTCTTTTGGTATTGTGCGAGCAGAAGGGAATTGTGGCATTAAATGTTCTTCCATTTTGGACCCCTGAATCTGTGCCATGACCTAATTCATAATGTGTTTTCAGATCCTGCTATTATTCTTGAATGTAAAATGTGCCATTTCGTTTTATGTTAAAATACTTCAAATCCCAATATGCAAGAAACTGCTCTAAGTAATTCAAATGCTCTATTTGAGTAACCTGTGCTGTCTGAAAAAGCTCAGCTTCTTCACTGGGCATCTTCAAATATTAGTAATTTTAACATACTTTATTGCATTATCATTTACAAACGTTTAAAGATTTGGCAATAATTTGGCCTGTAAATATAGTGCATATTCATTTATTGGATTTGCAATGCCTTACAATTAAACTTTGTTTTCATGAATACTTGTAAGGATAGATTAGGGTCCAATTCTCAATATTAACTAACTATTAACTACGACTTTTACCTCAATAAACTCCTAATTACTGATACAGTTAGTAAAGTAGTTGTTAAGTTCAGTACTGTGTAGGATTAAGGGATGTAGAATATGGTCATGCTTTTGATTTGAAACAAAGTGTCAGTTCTTTTTTTCTAATTCTATTTTATCACAAAATTCAAACAATAAATTCTGTTTTGGCGCTCTTTCATGTGGCGCGAGAGATCATTGTGAGTTCAAGGGAAGCGCGAGTGAATGCGATCAATTCCCTCCTCTTTACTAAGTTACAGAACGAAATAAACATGAATGAACATAAAACAAATATGTTGATATTTACTGTTCAACTTACCGAAATCCGTATCATGACTCTAACCGCTCAATCAGTGTTTTAACGGCAGAAAGATAACAGAAAAAAATAACAGCTTGTAAACAATGAATGTAACCCAGAAAAGCCATTCCTTGATCTACTTTTTTTAGTCAGCAAGAGCGCACTCGCCACCATGTGGACAGGGATGAGAATTACAGTTACAAGTTACATTACGTCACTTTCGTCACTACAAAAAAAATTAAATAAAATAATCTGTATATAATTCGATAAAACACGGCTATGACCGCTTCATCCAACGGTTTCCCGTGCCCTGACAAGCTTCATTATTTGTCAGTTGCGTTTTGCTTTTCCGTGTTCACAACTAGTCCTTTCAATATAAAAGTCTTCTCTACTGACTGACTGACTGACTCATAAAGACAGTCAGTTTTTTGGCGCCATCTAAAGGCGAAATAATGTAACTTCTATAGCTGTTCACCGTCAGGGACTATTTCTTCCAGCGGAAGGAAGGCTTTTAGTGATTTTACTTCATGAAAATTGCATTGATACATATTTTCTTTGGCTTTAATATTTGTATTGTGTGGTAACCGTTTTATAAAAGCAATACGGAACTCGAGGCTAGAGCTGTATCGTGAATAAGTCACGGCTGCGCCACTAACAACGCACTTCAGCCGTGACTTATTCACGATACAGCAAAGCCTCTCCTACCTTATTGCTTACATATAGCCTATATGTGTGTGTGTGTGTGTGTGTGTGTGTGTGTGTGTGTGTGTGTGTGTGTGTGTGTTATACACAATACACAATTACACAAATACACACACACATTTTTACACTATGCATTAACATTAAATTAAATTAGATTAAAACACAAATAATGTGATAAAAAATATATGTTAAGCAGAATTTAATGTGAACCTAGACTACCAAATGCTAATGTTAACTAATTGAACCTCAATGTAAATTGTTGCATACATTTATAAGAATCATTCATACAGGCTTCAAGCGCTCCAGAATGATTTCCTCATGTTAGACAATGTTCTGGCATTACATTCCTTCAAATAAACAAGTCCAGCGAGAGACTCACTGCTCTAATCTACCATACCTTGGTAAATCCTCTTCCCCTAGTGTAAGCCTGTTATATTTGGCGTTCACTGGTGTACAGTATCCCTGGGTTTTCTGAGTGTAGGTGTTTGAATGTTTCTGCATGAGGGATTCACAGAGAGCCAGAGAAACGCTTCTGTAATCCACAGGTCAAACATGGAACTAGGTAAATGTGAATGTGCTCTAAATACGGCTGGCTTACAACGGCGCCTGGCCATGTTGAGTGTGTGGGCTCCAGTTGTAGACACAGATAATCTTCTTTCAGGTTGAATGACATAGTCAGGTCAACATAGAGCAACATAATACAGCATGAAGGGTCAGTAGGCATAAGGAGGATGCTCACGCATGATTTGGACTGCTAAATATGAATCTGTTTATGCTATATGCTAATAAGTTGCAGCATAAAAAAAATCCCATACTGTATAGTATGCATATTTGGTTTGAAACTTAATTCGCGACTAAAAAGGTATGTTCTATAGTATGAATGTGTGAAGCATGAATTAAATTCATGTGGTCATAATCATGTGACATACAGGATCAGTTGTTTATTATGCACTGCACATCAAGTAACTATGGAAGCTTGTTTCCGCCACAGAATAAAACATTTTAAAAGATAATTGTGACTTTTTGCATTGTTTACATATATATAGTCAGAATTGCGTGAAACAAAATCGCAATTGCGTGTTATAAAGTCAGAATTGCGTGAAATAAAATCGCAATTGCGTGTTATAAAGTCAGAATTGCGTGAAATAAATTCGCAATTGCGTGTTATAAAGTCAGAATTGCGAAATATAAAGTCAGAATTGCATGATATAAAGTCAGAATTGCGTGAAATAAGGTCGCAATTGCGTCTTTTAAAGTCAGAATTGCGTGAAATTGCAATTGCGTGTTTTAAAGTTAGAATTGCGACATATAAAGTCAGAACTGCGTGAAATAAAGTCGCAATTGCGTCTTATAAAGTCAGAATTCTGACTTTTTTTCTCGCAATTGCGACTTTATATTATGTAATTCTGACTTTATAACACAGGCTAATTGCGAGTTTATATCTTGCAATTCTGACATCTTTTCTCAGAATTGTGAGATATAAAGTCCAATTCTAAGGAAAAAAAGACGGACTTTTTTTTTTTACCTCAGAATAGTTTATATCTCACAATTCTGACTTTATAACACGCAATTGCGACTTTATATCATGCAATTCTGACTTTATATATCCCAATTGCGTATTATAAAGTCAGAATTGCGAGATATAAACATGCAATTCTGACTTTATATATCCCAATTGCGTATTATAAAGTCAGAATTGCGAGATAAAATCATGCAATTCTAAGGAAAAAAGTCAGAATTTCAAGTATATTTCTCGCAATTGCGAGTTTATATCTCATAATTCTGACTTTATAACACGCAATTGCGACTTTATATCACGCAGCAATTGTGACTTAATAACACACAATTGCGACTTTATATCACGCAATTCTGACCTTATAACCAGCAATTGTGACTTTATATCACGTAATTCTGAGATAAAAAGTCAGAATTGTGAGATGTATACTCGCAATTACTTTTTTTTATTTTTCACTCTGTGGCGGAAACAAGCTTCCATAAGTAACAACCCAAAACAATACAAAAATGTGCTTAAAAATAAATATTCAAATTTATGAGTCCATGTAAATGTGTTTGTCAATCTCAAACAATGTGCATGTGTGTGTGTGTGTGTGTGTGTGTGCGCGCAAGAATTTAGTCACAGACTATAATAATGTGTCATACACTAAACATCGTTAGTTTTCAGATACACATGACTTTATACCACATATAGACCAAAAGGACACAACTGTGAGATGATCCCTGCTGTATCAGAGCACAGTCTTATTTCACACATCATAAAACTTCATTATTTAAGTACGTCCTTGCAATAGCGCGAGTCTGTGAGCTCCAGGGTTTTTCATTGACAGTCTCACCTGTTCACTCTTAAGGAATATGAAATATTTAATAAATCTTTAGTATTGCCATAACTCGTAAGACAGCAGGGGGTTGTTTTTCAAAGCAACTAGATGCTGAAAACACTTTGATCTGCTAAGATAGGAGTGTTTGAAAGAAGCTAAACTAGAACAGCTTTGTAGTCTGTGCCTATACTGTTCTACTTCAACTGGAAAGATCCACGGATTCCACACTTCCAAGACGCATTTGAAGGTCATTTACATAATATTAAATTACTTTGGCATTTTGGAACAGCGCATCACCCACAATTAGTGACATCATGCATTCGGACAAACACTCAGTTTTAAGGTAAAAGTTTACTCACCCTCATGCTGTTCCAAATACATGATTTTTTATCTTCTGTGGAAAACAAAAAGAAGATATGTTGCGATTTGTTTTGAATGTCAATGTGGTGCACTGTCGTTTCAGGCCTCACCAAAATCAGTTCTGTGGTAGATTTTTAATAGGCTAAACTGTATATTAAACTAACCATGTTTCTAACATCTAACGTTACTTCTCTTTTTAGGCCTAACATGATAACACTTTGAAACACAATGTACTAAAACGTTCTGTCCTGTGTTTTAAATGTTGTATTTCAATGATCAAATGAACCCTTTTAAATACTTTCTGCATTTCTTATATTTAAGAAATATGAGGAAATATTTTTCAAACCATATAAATCCTAATAACTGTAAATAAATAACTGTCTGGTCCCTGTTTTTGATTACACTGGTCTACCATCACAAAGCATTTTGATGAAATTGCTACTTCATGTACTGGAGTCTTTTCAGAGCTGACCTTTTACCTCTCAAAACTTACTTCATATTAGCTCTGCGTTCAATAACACTCACTCTGAGAACAGATTTTAACTAAAACTATATAAAAATAATAATAATAATAATCAGGTAAGTGAAATAAAGCTTAAATAAAATAAAAATTAGATGCAAAACTGAAAAATAAGGTGCAATAATATTATTAAAACTGAAATAAATTAAAGCTAAAATAGCATTTTTATCAAGTTTTGCAATGTAGTGTTGTCAAAAATATAGATTTTCAATACCGATACTGAAATATCTGAAATGCTTCCAATACTCATTTCCATATAATAGATACACGATACCAGTTGCACTTTCTCTCTCTCTCATCTCTCCGACAGTGAGTTACACATAAACCTGCCTCACTCACTCACTCACTCACTCACTCACTCACTCACTCGTTTCATTTGCTATTGTTGATGTTTCAGGGCTTGAATTTTGGCGTGGAATTGCGCATATTGCGCATAATTTTACTCATTCCCGCAGATTTTGTAAAGCCGCCTCTCAGTACTAAATTGAGTTCTTTTTCGCTGCTTATTGTGCGTAAACAGTCAAATACACAATAATGTCAAAATGAGTATTCACGTAAACACAGTCAGTTAGGTTTTAAGTGAACGTTTAACAGTTGAGAAAGAAAACGCATGTGTAACAGTATAATGGATCTGAATAAATCTTCTGCCAAATTATGAGATAATATTACAAATATCTATATGCCAATATTTCCCACGGTACCAATGTCAAAATTGTGGCCAATGAAAATGCTGAGTGGCTAACTTTGGGAAAACCACTAGCCACTGTGGCTGGTGAGCAATAAAGTTAACGACACAAATGACCAAAGCACATACACAACTACTAAAGCTTAAATTAAAGTTACTCAATAACTGCTGAAAAAGATGAGCTACACTGAGCTACTAACAAATAATTGCATAAAAAAAAAGAAGAAAAAAAAAAAGAAGATATATACAGTGAGGAAAATAAGTATTTGAACACCCTGCTATTTTGCAAGTTTTCCCACTTGGAAATCATGGAGGGGTCTGAAATTGTCATTGTAGGTGCATGTCCACTGTGAGAGACATAATCTAAAAAAAAAAAATCCAGAAATCACAATATATGATTTTTTAACTATTTATTTGTATGATACAGCTGCAAATAAGTATTTGAACACCTGTCTATCAGCTAGAATTCTGACCCTCAAAGACCTGTTAGTCTGCCTTTAAAATGTCCTCCTCCACTCCATTTATTATCTTAAATTAGATCCACCTGTTTGAGGTCGTTAGCTGCATAAAGACACCTGTCCACCCTATACAATCAGTAAGAATCCAACTACTAACATGGCCAAGACCAAAGAGCTGTCCAAAGACACTAGAGACAAAATTGTACACCTCCACAAGGCTGGAAAGGGCTACGGGGAAATTGCCAAGCAGCTTGGTGAAAAAAGGTCCACTGTTGGAGCAATCATTAGAAAATGGAAGAAGCTAAACATGACTGTCAATCTCCCTCAGACTGGGGCTCCATGCAAGATCTCACCTCGTGGGGTCTCAATGATCCTAAGAAAGGTGAGAAATCAGCCCAGAACTACACGGGAGGAGCTGGTCAATGACCTGAAAAGAGCTGGGACCACCGTTTCCAAGGTTACTGTTGGTAATACACTAAGACGTCATGGTTTGAAATCATGCATGGCACGGAAGGTTCCCCTGCTTAAAGTTTTAAGTTTGCCAATGACCATTTGGATGATCCAGAGGAGTCATGGGAGAAAGTCATGTGGTCAGATGAGACCAAAATAGAACTTTTTGGTCATAATTCCACTAAACGTGTTTGGAGGAAGAAGAATGATGAGTACCATCCCAAGAACACCATCCCTACTGTGAAGCATGGGGGTGGTAGCATCATGCTTTGGGGGGGGTTTTCTGCACATGGGACAGGGCGACTGCACTGTATTAAGGAGAGGATGACCGGGGCCATGTATTGTGAGATTTTGGGGAACAACCTCCTTCCCTCAGTTAGAGCATTGAAGATGGGTCGAGGCTGGGTCTTCCAACATGACAATGACCCAAAGCACACAGCCAGGATAACCAAGGAGTGGCTCTGTAAGAAGCATATCAAGATTCTGGCGTGGCCTAGCCAGTCTCCAGACCTAAACCCAATAGAGCATCTTTGGAGGGAGCTCAAACTCCGTGTTTCTCAGCGACAGCCCAGAAACCTGACTGATCTAGAGAAGATCTGTGTGGAGGAGTGGGCCAAAATCCCTCCTGCAGTGTGTGCAAACCTGGTGAAAAACTACAGGAAACGTTTGACATCTGTAATTGCAAACAAAGGCTACTCTACCAAATATTAACATTGATTTTCTCAGGTGTTCAAATACTTATTTGCAGCTGTATCATACAAATAAATAGTTAAAAAATCATACATTGTGATTTCTGGATTTTTTTTTTTTTTAGATTATGTCTCTCACAGTGGACATGCACCTACGATGACAATTTCAGACCCCTCCATGATTTCTAAGTGGGAGAACTTGCAAAATAGCAGGGTGTTCAAATACTTATTTTCCTCCATATATATACATAATACAAGAAAGGAACTGTCATATGAGTATTTCCTAAAAAAAGATTACTTAAATCTAAACCAAAATTTTTCCAAAACTGCAAAAAAAAAAAAAAAAGAATAGAATTCATAAAAATTAATATAATATAATATAATATAATATAATATAATATAATATAATATAATATAATATAATATAATATTTTGTGCAATATTTAGAGACAAACTATATACTATAAAGCTTCATTTTTCTTTCTTCTTCTGTTTTGTGATCCGAGCTTGAATAGAGTCAACAAGAGTAAATTTGCGACAACAACTGTAAAATGTGTTTATCAATGATTTACAGTCATTAGCATCTACCCTTCGCCCCTCGCTGCTGTCTACCTCAAATGAATTGCAGGCACAGACAACGATGACTTGATGAAACAAATCATCCTGAATCCCAGCGCATGCTAATGGAGGAAGGCTGGCATGCTAATCACTTACCTCATTAGCCTGTGTAACGGGATAATACAGGGCAAACTAGTCAAATGAGGCTTCCTTTGTCACCATCGTAACACAGCGATTTTTGTACGGGTGATAAATCGTGGGCTAGTCAGCTTTCTCATTCTTACTGGAGAGGCAAGCAGACGTGCATTCTGGGAAGTGACATGTTGCAGGTAAAAACTAGCTGCTAATTCTTGAAGTAATCCCTCTTTATCATCTTAAGGAGAAGAAATCACATTAAAGGGATTGCGTCACTTATACAAGATTTCCACCACGTCTGCACGACAAAGGTGTCTGAGCCGTGCCATTTTCTATTATACTGCTGCAGGGTAAATAAGACACCCAGGACTCTTATACTGGGATGACGAAAAAAAAAAAAAAAATCTTATGCAACTCCTCTTTCAGGTTTCATGTTAGTTTGACAAAAGCATTTGGTACAAGATAAATCTGTCACTGTCAACTTAACACATGCTGAAACTTAACACATATTTAAGTTTTCAGTGATTTACAACCTGGCCTTGTGGTTGTTTATCCTCTCATTTTACATTTGCAATTCTTTAAAAGACTTTATCTTCCCAGTTCTCAAAGCATCTGCTGAGTTTTCTTTCACGCAGCCAGCATTGTGTAAAAAAAATCACACTTATGGATGGCACAGCATCTAATGTAATATGAGCACTTAATTATGAACTTGAGGGGAGTTGTCAGTTTTCTTCGTGAAAAGCTGCTCAGACACACTCATTCTTGTTCGGGGGTTTTGGAGAGCAGAGGAAGTGCTTCTAATAGGATTTGGGATCGATGTTTGAGTCAGACAGGCTTGATGAGGTTAGCAGGGTTAAAACAAGAGAAAAAAATATATATATGTTTTGGCATTCCGGAGAGAGAGAGAGAGAGAGAGAGAGAGAGAGATGGCAAAAGAAACAATGAAAAAAAAAGTGTCCAAAAACAGCAGCAAAGCATGTTTACAATAATGCATACTTGCATACATTTGCTCATTTTCTCTGGCCTCTTAAATTTGTACCTACAGTAAATGTAAAAATGTGCAATAACAAAAAAAAAATAATAAAAAAAAATAATACTGAATATATATAATAATGTATTGTTACCATAATATATTTTTACGTTATTTATATTAAATGCACAAACATTTAATAAACATAAAAAATATATATATATATATATATATATATATATATAGCATTAAGGTCACATTTAACATAGTAGGCTACACAAAAAAGTGTTTGTCTATCAGTATTAAGGGGAATTAAAATAATAATAATAACGTTATTGACTTTTTCCAATGAGGTCATCTATTTACCATATATATGACCAAAAAAATGAAATACAGTAAAATAAAATAAAATAAACACTGTCTGTTAATGGTGAGGTCTATTTAGAATATGGATGACCTCAATACTACAAGGCAATATAATAGGCCATAAAAAAATTATTAGCTCACTGCAGAAATCCACAATTAAACTGTAAAAGTGTTTATTCTGCACCAAAATATACTGAAAACTCAACTTGTATATTTTTGTCCAATTAAACGCTCTAGAATAGTAATATCCCTCCCCCTAATACCATCTGCCTCTGACTAGCAAGGCCACAGATGTGTCGTAAACTTTTACTTTCCATTTCAATAAGTTGAGCTATAGGATATTTCAGTCTTGAACAATGCTAAGCCAACTGTCCCCATCACGAGTGTTGTTAATTCTTTGGCCATCCCACATAAATCCATTAATCCGTTTTTACTGTCCCATTGCTTCTTATCTCAACCTCTGTGGTGAGCCTGCCAGATCCTTCCCCAGGTTTTCCAGCTCGTGCGCTTCCAGGGGAAGGCCGCAAAGACAGTGCGTCTTGGCCAGTTACGAAACATGGTAAACGTGGAAATGAAGTGTTAATTGCCAGCTGTGTTTGCAGAACGAGTGCTATATCCACATATTTTGCTCTTTGAATCTCTTCCTGAAGTGCAGAATGCCTGCACTTTGCCTCTGTGGTCAAGCAAGAATGAGTCTGTGTATTTGTCATACTGTATGTGCACCTGGGACTAATCAATTCTGCTGCTACGGACAGATTCGCCCTTGTGTTTCAAATCGCAGACTCTCGGGACTCTCAAAAGTACAAGTCGGGTGGTAAAGAGTGCCGTCACTGTCTGTGTCATAACTCACAGTGGCCATTTGAATGCCTGGAGTCTAGTTCAGGCAGATGGTATTTAACTACAGTGAGATTAGCAGGCCTTACAGCCATCTGTGAGCAAACCATGTACCTGTGATCAATGAAGAGAGAGCTGTGAGAGAAAGAGGAAGAGATTTAAAGAGCAAGATATGTGGATATAGCAAACACAGCTGGCAATTAACACTTCAATTCCATGTTTACCATGTTTCGTACCTGGCCGAGATGCACTGTGATTTATCTACACCTGAAAGGAAGTGCGATACAAATATGCTCGGATGCGAGCGTCGAGAACGGAGCTCTAATATAAATATGTTGGTTTGTCACCCATGCTGCCTTCAAGTCATGCTCATATATTTATAAGCTGAATTGATAACACTTTACAATAAGGTTCATTAGTTAACATTCGACCCAAGTTAACATGAACTAAGAATGAACATTACTTCTACAGCATTTATTAATGTTAGTTAATATTAATTTCTAAATTTACTAATACATTATTAAAATCAAAGGTTGCATTTGTTAACATTACTTGATGCACTGTGAACTAACATGAACAAACAATGAACAGCTGTATTTTTATTAACTAACATTGACAAAGATTAATAAATATACTGTAACAAATGTATTGCTCATTGTCAGTTTGTTAGTTAATACATGTTAACTAATGTTAACTAATGAACCTTATTGTAAAGTGTTATGAACTTCTATGAACGGCGACTCTATGCTGAAATGTTCAACAGGAAACTCTGGCTTTTCTTTGAGCCCAGACTTTCCAACATGGGGGCGTCACGGCGTGCTAAATATAACTGACGGTAAGTTGGCAATAGTCATTAGTGCTAAAGCCTTATACAAGTTTTAAAAATAGAATAAACACCCAGAAAAAGTTTGAGTCTAAAAATGTTATGCACATGCAGTATTGCTTTTTATTATTATTATTTTTTATTATTTATTATATATAGTTTGCACTAAAAATGTTGGCTGCATTAAATAACCAGTCTAACCAATCCATTTTGTTTAGACAAAAAAAAAACTTAAACACTTGTTAACTTGAAATAACTGTAATTACAGCATCTGAACTGAGTCTGAAGTTCTCTGGTCTTTTGGCTTCTGGCAAAAGATTGCATTGCAGCTTAGAGAGACACACATATAGGAACTTAGAGAGACACATAGATAGGAACGTAGAGAGACACATGTATAGGAACTTAGAGAGACACACATATAGGAACTTAGAGAACCACATAGATAGGAACTTAGAGAGACACATATATAGGAACGTAGAGAGACACATAGGAACTTAGAGAATCACATAGATAGGAACTTAGAGAACCACATAGATAGGAACTTAGAGAACCACATATAGGAACTTAGAGAGACACATAGATAGGAACTTAGAGAGACACATAGATAGGAACTTAGAGAACCACATATAGGAACTTAGAGAACCACATAGATAGGAACTTAGAGAGACACATATATAGGAACGTAGAGAGACACATATAGACACATATATAGGAACTTAGAGAGACACATATAGGAACTTAGAGAGACGCAGTGTTCTCATTTCAGTTGAGTTACACATAGTGCAACACAGTTACACATGTCTCAGTTACACATAGTGCAACACAGTTTTCTTTTTTTTTTTTTCTTTTTTTAAGTGATGTCTAAAATATACCAAAACTTTTGACTGGCATTTTATACAATCACTCTAAAAAAATCAAAATAAACTATATTACTAAAAACATATAATATATATACTAAATATATAAATAAAATGTATATATACTTTTTTTAATATACAATTTTTTTATATCAATAATTTTTACAGAATTGCCTCGAAAGTACAAATATTTCACCAATCACGCATGGCTATTTCTCACAGCAAGGAACGAAATCTTAAATCTTTCAGTGACTAATGACTTAAATTTGGTCTGTTCCTAACACAAAGCTATCGCATGACTTCAGATGCTCTCATGTCATATGGACCAGTTTAATACTTTTCTTTTTTTTTTCTCTTTTGAAGTTTGACAGTCTTAATCCTCAACCAGGATTTTCTGCACAAAATTCATTTTTTTTGTGTTTGACGGAATAAAACGTGCTTGGATACGGCATGCGAGGGACTAAACAATGGCAAAATTTTCATATTTGAGTGAACTACCCCCTTAATTGTTGGTCTACGTGAAAATATGTCAGACTGAATTTCTTTGGCTGTTGCATCATGTCTCACTGTTCAGTGACAAAGACGGTTTGTCAAGTTATAAACTGTTTAACATTTAAAAATGCATCTCAAAACCCTACTATCTATCTGTCTATCATCTATCTGTCTGTTTCTATCAAAAACCATTCTCTAGAATGCATGCTAAAAAGTGCATACATTAAAAAGCATATTAAATCAACAGTTTGATCAAATACAATTATTAGGTACAAATGTATTTTTATAAGGAGACTGAGCATAAATTGAACCACATTCAACACATTAAGACGCAGAGAGAGGCTGCTCCAGAAAAGTGCCCTTAACCAAGTTAACAGTAAATGACGACAGACTAATGATTTGAGTGCTCTATTTAATTGAATTCAGGAATATTAATTGCACGACGGCCTCGCTCTAATCTGTTGGTCCTGGTAGATTTGAGCCTCAGATTCACCTCTATATGTGACCATATGGCAGCGACCGTTGGAATCTGCCGAGGTTTGTGACCTAACACATATGAGTGCGCCCGTAACATCTGCTCTGATACAGCGCCGTGAGATGCTAAAAATGAACACAGACTGACATAATCCACACATAAACAAATAAGTTTCTTAGAAGTGCACTTCTTTTTTTACATGCATCAGAGTGCTGTCCTTATCATACCTTGGCTGCAAGGTGACAAAGTTAGAGCAAAAGCGAGAGTCACCCTCTTTTGGAGGATTTTGGAGGACTTTTCTGTCTTTCTTTCTAATCTAAAAAGGAAAGAGATATATTTCTTTCAGGGGTGATATGAGAAATTTCATTTTCAATTTTACGAGAAGAGTTCATTGTACTATAGTAACATACTTTATCTTTTGGTGAACATCCGGGATCGTTTGATGTCAAAGTCTGGTTTGTTTGGACGATGTGGACGCTGTTTCCGAACACCTGGTGTAAAATCACCCTTAAAGGACTCAAAATATCTTCTCCAATCCAAAAAAAAGAAGACTAGTTTAAAAAAAACTGAGCTACAAAAATGTCTCATTCCAAAATACTCCAATTTCTACTGTCAGAAACCAGAAACATTAGCATATATGACCACCTACATTTACTCATCAACAAGGGCTGTTCAGTGTTTAGCAACTTGGCCTGCACAGTCATATGAGGTAAAAACAAAGACGTTGGTCTAAGCAAAATATGAGAAAGTTTGCCAAGCGATGTGCTGTGTGTAGCATCTGCATAACCTTACTAAGGATTCCAACATAAAGACAGAGTGGCTCAGTATTGTTTTTAACAAGGTCCCTAAATTAGCAATTCAAATGAGTCTGTGCACTGTTTAAAACTGAAGAGGCCTGACAATTATGGCATTTCTGTGTAATGAACCTCATGTTCATATACTGCACTGGGACATTTCATGGAAAACAGGAGTTCCCTTGCTCTAAGTAAATAGTTGATATACTATGCACGCACAACGCTGTTTCTTGTCAGTCTGCCTTGAATCTTTATAGAAACTCCAATGCAAAAATGGGTCATTCACAACAAGCTACGGATATGTTCAGAACTATCAGCACATTAACGTACGACTACCTAAATTTACATACTGTATCAACTATAAGCTTAACACCACTCTGACTCAACTGACACAAAAACAAGCACCCATTTATAACAGAGGTCATTTCCATTATCTTAAAGGTATTTATAAAGGACAAAAAAAGTTAATTCTTTGAACAAATCTATCAAACTTGCAATGAAATGTGTTATAACTTTGGCACCACTTTTGAATTTAATGTGAAATGCTATTCACAACTCATTTTATTTGAGTGAAACAAGTGGGGAAAAAAAGAAAGAAAAAAAGTAGGGCTGAACATGAAAAATATGCACAGATGAATTATTAACAATCATACCTGGATCATAGTGCTGCACAATTAATCATTAATGATCGATTCAAACACCCAAGCGATCTCATTCCTACATGACAATGATTTGGCTATGTCTATTAAACCTTAAACCAAAATCACACCGGAACATTCAAATCTGCGTTGGAGCCAGAGAGAGCATTTGTCATGTTTAGATATGAAACAGCTTCACAAACACAGTCTTTTCGAAACAGTCTTTTCAACCACACAGTATTGGTATTTCTTTGTTACAAATATTCAAATTATATTTCGGATACAAACACTGATGTCTACGGAAGTGAAAAAAATAGAGCAAATCCTTTTGAAAGTAACTTGGCACTGATTGTATCGATTACATCGTTACGCCACTAGGTGGCGACAAGTGACTTAAAAATGTAAGTCATTGAATTATTCATTCAAGAGATTTGTTCAAAAACGCTGATTCATCCCGTAATGAAACAAGCATTTCTGAGTGAATCATTGATATTCAAACCGATATTTTTTAAACAATTCCTTCGAATCAATTAAATATTTAAAATAGACTGCAGCAATGAACATTTAGTCAGATCCTCTAGAATATTTTGTTTAGTTGTCTCTTGTCTGTTCAGAATTGTGAGAGAATTGTGATCTCTATTTGAAAGAGAGAGAGAGAGAAAAAAAAAAGTGATTCTCACATTATCCAGAATCGTGCAGCTCTACTGGATCATGCATTAACAAGAAAACGGGGGAAAGTTTTGATTTTTTTTTTTTTTTTTTTTGTGTAAAACTAAATTATGGTGCAAGAAACCTTATTAACATTATATGCTCCCAAAATGTAAAACAGAAGCACATAAAGAAAAGCACATTTGAAATCGAAGAGTTGTTCATTTAACGGGTTAACTTATTTAAAAGTTTGTATTTTCACAAGCAAAATTCTCTAAGTCAAAGAACTACATTGATTTTAGCTCAAGCAAAATGACTTTGGAAGGGGTTCTCCAAAGGCCCATCCAAACCTGTTTTTCTCTAAATCAGCAAATTTAGCAAAATCTAAAGTTTATCACAACAAATAGTTAATTTATTACAACAAAACCAGTCTGAGATCAGTTGCAAGAAGCCAACAGCAGGGTACGGGATGCTCTGGAGGTGAACTTCTTTAGCAACACAGAGCCGCAGGGAAGGAGGGAGGCGAAGAGTAATTGGAGCCTTGTGGAGGATAGTTTTCAGACTGTTGGCTTCAAGGCCACAGAAAATGATAAATGAATAAAAGAGGATGTTGATAAGGGCTTTGGAAATAGTTTTCTGAGGCTGAGATAAGGCTCATATTCAATGGAATTATCTTAGGGCTGGTCTGGTACAGTTTGTTCAGGTGACGCATTGCAGACATTAATTCAATCGTTTCTCGCTCTTTCTCTCCTCCCTCGGTTGCGGGCATCAAAGTCTGAGCAAAACAATGAACCCTTAGAGCTTCTAGACTCCTTAAGCAATAGCACTGCTGTTTCAGCAAATATATATATATGTTTTGTTTTGGTCACAAATTTGCTTTCGGAAGATCAAACAAGGGTAGACCTATTCAAAGTCACAAAGTGCAAGTGTGTGAATTCAAAATTCCACTCCAAATGGTTTGTGCAGCCCAGGTTTCTACCATACTATTCAAACTATACACAATATGAAAAAAGAAAGTCAATCAGTAACCCTCATGTATTCAGAACGCAAAACGACTTACTTTTTTTTTGTGAAACACAAAGTGAGATGTTAAGCAGGATATACTCGTTTCCATACAATGAAAATAAATGGCGATCACAGTGTTCCTCATAGAAAGCCATTGTACGAAATACAGTGCTTAAATCACACGGATTGTTGTTTTTGTTTTTGTTAACAGTTAACAGCTACTCTTATTTTTTACCTTTTAAGAGCTTGAAAGCAAGCTTTTCACTTTCACTGTAGAAGAGATCAGCATGACATTGGCAAAAAGTTCTCTATTTTTGTGTTTCACAGAAGAAAGTGCTGGTTTCTAAGAGCATGAATTTATGAGTTGAATTTATGATGACTGATTTTTTTTTTTTTTTACTTTTGGATGAACTATTCCTTTAACACGTTAAATTTAACTTGTTACCTAATTTGATATTTTCCATTCAACCGTCTCCCTGAATAGAATTAAAGGCTAAGATTAAGAATAACATTGTGTTACATTAAAGGGTAAGTTCGGTATTTTACACTTAAAGCCCTGTTTACAGATCGTTTACAGATCGAAGCGAAATAAACCTAAAATTCTCGGGACAGCAGCATGTGTCCAAATTTTTATCTTAACCGTTCTATTGAAACGATCTGTAAACAGGGCTTTAAGTGTAAAATACCGAACTTGTCCTTTAAATCCATTAAGTCTTCTGTGGAACATTCCTACTTTTAACACCTACCATGATAGCTGAATGTATAATTGCAAACACTATACATTTATTGTTTTATTATTTGAAACATACAAATAATGTCTTGCTTGAAAAGAGTCTTTATTTAAAATAAATGCATCTTTGCTTCCAATGCAATGATACATTTTAAATGTGGCACAAGTGTCCAAATACTTTTTCCCACAAACATGCCATCAGATTCACCATAGCAAAAAGATGAATAGACAACAAGCTCTGAATCTTGACCTATAAATGCCCCAGGCAACATCCATTCCCCTAACCTTCTGCAGTCAGACATATTTTATGGGCAGCACTGGAGAACTTGGAAAAACAACCTGAAACAAATTCGCCCTAGTGTCACTTTCCCAAGTCATAAACTAGCATTGAATTCTATGGACTGCATCAAGTTCCATTCTGCTTTCCACAATATATCAAAGGAAGGCAGATTCATAAAAGACCTTGACTCCCACTCAATATGCCATATGAAGGAAATAATAATGTAGTGACTATATAGTTTTCATGTGTAAGACAGTTTAGATTACTTTGAAAGTGTTTTAATAGACACTTGCTTTGGCTGTTAATGAATGGGTATTTCTTTACTATTTTGCCCAGTACTAGGCTATGGAAAAACAACATTTACTGTATGTCCTGATTTCATTTAGCGCTTATTTTCTCTTTTTATGAATCTGGATAAAATGTTTTAGAGTGAAACAAACCAGCTGCAAAGTATCGCAAAACACATCCAATCACCTACTCACTGAGGTTTGTGCTGATGTTTTCCCTCCAAAATGATGACATCCTTTCCTGGAGGATGATATCATTAGAAAAAGAAAAAAAATATATATTCCTATCAATTTATTCACAAACATGATATTTGAAGCATGTCAATAATGTCTAAAACCCTTTGATGAATAAACATTTGCCCAAAAAGACACCTGTTGTCGAGAGCCTGTTGACATGAACCTTTCATAACAGTCCAACCTGTGCTCTGACCCTCATGAAAGCCTCAGGACTAGATATTTCACAAACCATTCCAAGGCCATATGTTTGGTTTTAATACTGGAAGAAAAAGAAAACCAATCAAACTGTAGTGTTCGTCTACACCATTTGTCCCGCCATCTTTTGTACACTACATAAAAACGTCCAAATGAGTTTGATAAAAAAAAAAAAAAAAGAAGCAAATACTACTAATTATTATTATTATTTTGAGAGCGGAGGGGGACCGATTCAATTACGTCATTCGCAGTGCTTCATGGGAGTGGGCGGAGCTAAAGAGCTCTTTTGGCAAGGTTTGCTTGTTTCAGGTTTCTGGTTGGTGGAGTTTTTTATTTGTTTGTACAGTATCATGGGTAATGTAGTTTTTCACCACGAATAATGTAGAATTCCACCAGGGAATTCACCACGGTAATTTTAAAAATAAGTTGAAATAATGTGGGGTTGACGTCTTCAACAGAAGCAAATACTATTGATTAACAACCTCGTAGCTCACAGTACAGCTGTCTCTAAAGGTTTATAAGTTATTAAAAATCAGTTTCCTTATGGAGAAAATGATTGGAGGTTTTACTCCCGGAACCCAACTGTTGCACTTTATTTGACTTCTAAAAATATATATTTTTAAAAACATCTAAATGCTCTAAACTAAACTGCAAAACATGTAAGTGCTTGAGTGCATGTCTAGACTCCGGCGGTGGTTATGTTGTTTTCTTGTTTTCTTCACCTCTGAACGGTTACTACTGGGAAAGGATAAATGCAATGTTCAGTAAACTTCTCACTTCATGCAGAGTCTTACAGGCGCAGGTGTTTTTTTTTTAGTTTTTTTTTTTTTTAGTATTGCTACCTTTTATTTTGTGGAATATAATAACAGAACAATAGAGTATAAACACCTCTTGGTGCCTCCAAGGTGTGTAAATTTGTGAATGTGGTCAAGCCAACAAAAACACATAAAATAATAACTAATTCAACTGTGATCTCTAGAAATTGTATGAATTATTAATTATTGGTATGAATTATTTAGCAGTATTCCTTTTTGTTGACACCACTGAAGACAAATTATTTTCTTTCCAAAAAAAAAAAAAAAAAAAAAATCCTGTCAAAATAATTTCTTCATGCCTTAAAATAGCTTGAATGGAACTCTACATCCTCGTCTACAAATCAATGTATCTGAATGGTAATGCATTTTATGTATCGCTCTCTACAATGTCGGAAACATAACGGTAATTGATATGATTAGCCTTTGGCTTTAATACATTATTAAACAGCTAATAATGTGTTGCTAATGTTACACAAACCATGTTCAGACAGCTGCCTTCTAAAAATCAGCATCCGTAATCATATAAAGCCCTGCCCACACGTTGACAGGATTGGTTTGTTTGTGACAGTATGGAACCAGGGGCAGTAATGGTGTTGACTTGTGAAGACTTGCACATGGTTTGTCTTAAAGCACATTAAAAACACCACATAGACATATAAACAACATTAAAAACTTGATTTTCACCAGAGGGGGTCTGTGTATTATTTGAGCTGTAAAACTTAAATCGTCATTTTATGATTTTAGGCTTTGTCATAGCAACACATTTTGTATATAAGTTTACCTCCAGTTTTACAACTTTGTTGCCATGACAAAGAAACATCAAAACCAGTCAAATTACAGTTTTACAAACAGCTTTACAGCTCAAACTAAACACAATTGAAGCTTTTATGAAACTATAAGCTTCACATTTCTAATTAATTTATATTCATTTCTAAATGCTCCAATTGCTAAACTGTAAAATGACAGTTAAAATGTAACCCTGGATCACAAAACCAGTCACAAGTCGGACGGGTATATTTGTGGCAATAGCCAACAATGCATTGTATGGGTCAAAATTATCCATTTGTCTGCCAAAAATCAATAGGATATTAAGTAAAGATCATGTTCCATGAAGATATTTTGTAAATTGCCTACTGTAAATATATAAAACATGTTTTTTTGTGAGTGAATGCCAAAAAATTGTGAACATAAATGGACAACTTTAAAGACAATTATCTCAATATTTAGATTTTTTTGCACCCTCAGATTCCAGATTTTCAATAGTTATATCTCGGAGAAATATTGTCCTATCCTAACAAACCATACATCAATTGGAAGCTTATTTATTCAGCTTTCAGAATTTCGAAAAATTTACCCATGTGACTGGTTTTGTGATTATTAACAGATTTACAGCTCAAACAATAGTTATTTTATAAAAATTAATTCATGTACTGAACTCTGAACCCAGATGTACTAAAAACAAGCGGGAAGGAAGTCGACCGGAAGTTGAAGCCGGCCGCGTGCCACCATCTTGTAGCAGAACTTCACTTGCGTTAGCATTCCATTGACTCCCATTCATTTTGGCGTCACTTTGACAGCGAATAACTTTACATCTGTGGCGTTTGAAGACTCCATTTGTCCATTATTTATTTCTAAAGAAACACGACAATGTATAAAATGCTCCATTACCTTGTAGCTTACAGTATGTTATGGCCCCGTAGAAGCAGTTTTTGTAAAAATAGGCTAACGATTGCGTCATAACCACGCGACTCTCTGTCGCACAGTAGAGAGATTACCGTATGGACGGGAGGAGAAGCTCGCGGGCAATCGGGGAGACGTACAGGCAAAATGACAAAATAATTAATCAGAATACCTAGCAAAAGTTTCTCCTGCTCCAAGCTCATGGACAGCTCCTACTCACGCTCTCCGTCTCTGCAAGTTTCGGAAGGGAATGATTCAGATTTCTCTTGCCACAGCCACTAGAAGACAGACGGGTTGCTCACGTCACATCTACGTCGTCAAGCTCTGTTTGAGTCGGTTTGAGTCTGCGCGTCAGGAACGGAAGTCCTAAAAAACCGCTAAAAATGGCCTTCACTTGTCTCAGTTGAGTTCCAATGAGATGGCTCTGTCCACTTCTTATACTGTCTATGACTAAAAACCCCTGCCATGGATTCAAAATGGCAGAAAAAGGGACTCAAGATCATGAGCAAAGCCTGTTGTCAGCATGTGTTCTAGGAACAGAACACCACATGGGAGTCTTGAGCACTTCCATAATTATACCCTATCCATAATAATATACCCTGTAATCATTCCTTGAGTTGATTCAGAGTCTGTCTCTGTTTGCAAACAACAATATAATCTGTATGCTAAACACACCAGACACATGTGCGACAGAGCCACACCTGTGCAATGTATTTTGAAGAGAAAACAACTGTTGTTACCTCTGGGCCGGCAACTAACATGCATTTGGCTTGTACAATCATTCAAATCATTCATCATGAGTCGTGATTACACTGGTGGCCTTATGCATCACATGGCATAAGAATGCATGGCGGCATTCTGTGTGAATGGCATCCAATGACACTAAAGTTTTGTTTGTACGGCATGTACCAAAGCGTCTTATGAAGTCAAGTGCGTGGAAACTTTTGGAGGAGAATCCAAAAAGCAAAAATACACAGTGAAACTGTTTCTAGTAGGCCTACTCGTGATAATAATAGCACTAGATGCAAACATACTGTGATTTAGACCGAAAAAATATGAAGAGAGACCTGTCCACAGGTTTCATCCATGTGAAAATTCGTTGACATTTCACTTTCAAATGCATGAAGTCTGTTGCTGATATGAATATGCATGAGGGTAGCACATGCCGAAAATAAAGAGAGGCACTTAAATATCAATAGCACTGGAGGTCTCTGGAAGTGTCGTTATAATTAGCTTTTAACGAAGACGCAAGTGTCTGCCGGCATTTGAGGCATAAAGGAATGGAGGATTTCTGAATAGAGTTGCATTCTTGTGCCGTATAGACTTCATTAAACCAACCACAGAGCATGAAGAGGACTTATCGGAAAATACATTTTTTTTCACATCCTTCATGAATAAAGAAAGACGTTTTGCTTCTGGAAACATAAAATCCTAATCAGCCTCAACATTTGGACCCATGTGACAATAAAACAAAAGAAAACACCCACTCTACACAGTAAGCATAAAATAAGACGGACATAAAGTGGCTCGACTTGAGAATTTGCATCTAAATAACAATTACCTCACTCCCAAAGAAACAGTCATGCAGATATTTTTCATATGGTTCATATAGTGACCACGGCTGCCGAACTCCAAAAAAGGATAAAAACAATACATTTCCACACAATTTTTTAAAGAGATAGTTCACACAAAAATGAAAATTCTGCCATTACTTACGTTCCAAACCCATAATACTTTGGTTAATCTTCAACAGAGAAATGAAGATCTTTTTAATGAAACCTGTTCCTCCATTGAAAGTTCAGGTAACCAAAACTTAGAAGATCCAAAAAGGCATTGTAAAATGAATCCATATAAATCGAGTGGTTTAAGTCTTTAAACAAAGTCTTTTCAAAGAGATATGATCACTTTATATGATGAGGGAATGTTCATTTTTGGGTGAAAAATTTAACAAAAAGAAAAAAATCCAGAAATGAGTCTGTGTTACTCGTAACCACTCTGAAGTTAATCCAAAGTGTTTTATCATCCTTTATATTAGAACCTCACTTCATCTCTCTCATCTCCACTGGAGGAGTTCAGAATAGAATATGTCAAGAGGTGAGAAACAATAGCTGGCCTTTTGCACTTCCTCTTATCATCACAGAATAAAAACGTCCGTATAATTTAATGAAAGTCCTTTTTGGCCTGTGCAGTGCATTACCTCGTATTCTGGCTGACACAATCTTGGAAAATCACAATTTGCCTTCAAAACATCCTGATCACCCTGCAAGAGCGGAGGAAATTCAATAGCAAATCTAATAGTGTTTATTAATCTAAGAGTCTTTTTTAAGCCAGCCAACTTGAATACACATTTATCAGAGTGTGCGTGTGAGAGAGAGTGAGAGAGAGAGAGAGAGAGTCAGGTTTTGCCTACATTATGAGGACCAATTGTCCCCATGAGTATACAAAAAAAGTCCCCTTCCTTCCTTCCTTCCTTCCTTCAAAAAATAAAATAAAATAAAATAAAAATTATACACTGATAAACAAAATAATTTAGGTTAAATAATACTTCTGAGAGTTCTACTTGGGTATAAAATATTCTCCTGGTGATCTGTGTATAAGGGATAATTTATTCCAAGAAAGAACATTTAAAGCCAAGGCACTAAGGGTTAAGAAATAATAACCATGGCTTAATAATGTGCTAAATTATTAAGGATAATACTAACTAATGTGTCAATGAAAATTTTAAGTTGTCTGTGTGTGAGGGTTAACAAGAATGCCCCAATATTATTGATGTGATACGCCAATAATTATATTCATGTTATGGCCAATAACACACAAGGACATACAGAGACACGGACGGACAGACAGAGACACACACACACACACACACACACAGAGAGAGAGAAGGATGGACAGACAGACAGACGGACGGATAGATAGATAGATAGATAGATAGATAGATAGATAGATAGATAGATAGATAGATAGATAGATAGATAGATAGATAGATAGATAGAATCGTACAGGCTGATATTTGCTGATGTGCCTTTAAGACATATGTGTGCATGAGTGCATCAAACCCTTCAGGGGCGTAGCACCAAATTTTGGGCCCTGGGTACAAACCATCTTGCTGGGCCCCCGTACCAAATACCATAGTTATACCAATGGGTGGGGTATTGCATTTTTATCATAAAAACACTTAAAATGTAAACAAAATAAGCCACACTCTGATTAATATATTTTTGTTTTATTGTCAAAAGTACAAGTTAATTGATGATTATTTGTCTGTTTAAAATAAATGCAGACTATAGAATCACAGGGTACACTAACCGCCAAACTAGACATTCAGTCTTTGAATTACGTTTTTAAAATTAGTCATTTTCAATCATTAAGATGTGCATTAAACTGAGAACAATTCTGTACTTAATGTAAGAGCGTGCGCGAGCTAATTTGCATAGCAATGCGGTAAAATAGGCGCTAACGATCTGTGTTTTTGCGGGTGTTAGATTTTGACAACTGAGGGAAATATACAGTGTTTTCATGTAAACATCTGATTTTTGCAGTGTAAGATTACGGTTAACACCTTTAAATATTACATAAATGTATTATTATGTATTTTTATTAAACTTATTGAGTGTAGGCCTATAAATCAGCAGCAAAAAGTAATTCTTGAAAAAATCTGCACAGTAATTTTATCAAATCTACACGTTAATAAAAACAAATTGCTATTAGTACTATTAGTATAAAATTCAATTAGGCAATCATACATTTCTCAATTTTATATATATATATTAATGTTAAGAATTTAGAAGTGTATTTATATAGCCTACGCTACACTACACAGAAATAATACACAATTAAATTATGCTTATTTCAAATGCATTGAGCAGGCTAGGTATAAAAAAATATAGGCTTTTGATAATCTTTCAGTGCGCAAAACCATGATAATATGAAAAGCTTCAAAACAGAGCGCGTATGCGCATCGCGGGTGCAGAATGATGTGCTCAAAGCGACATGGAGTCACAGCAAGTGTGCATTTAAAAGTTCACGGCACAAAGCGAAGACATGTCGAGCGCACAAATCCTAGTGTTTATCCGTCCAACAGTTTATTGATCATTTGTTTCTTCAGTTTTAAATTCCAGTTATTGTGCGTTTGATGCCGATTCATAGTCCTTGTGCTGTTTGTGATCGAACAGGCACACGGTAGCGAGTCGTTTAAAAACAGCAACAAACTCCAACAAAATAAAGTCATTTTATGCAAATCCACAGCCTTTTCTCTACAGATCAAGCATTATAATGTTAATATATCATATTGGAGAGAGTTTTACCGTGCATCCTGCTGTAACCGGCAGAGGCGCGCGCGCTGCTTGAATAACGTTAGTTAGCTGTTACTGAATGGAGATTGACAGCCGCAGAGGAGGGAAAACGAGTTTCCGTAAACTTTAATGATGTAATACGACATCTGTCCCTCACATTAAGCTATGGAATGGCCTCAGATGACTTTGTTACCCAAACTTACGTGAAAAAAGCGCGAGGCACCGAAAAGCGCGCTGTTTGCATCCCTGTGTGATAAAGTATTGGTATATTATTCAAACAGAGTACGAACATAAATGTATGCTATTCTACCTGGAGTAGATATTTATGTTAAAACAATGTCAATGCTCGATGATGCATTTGGAGCTCACCTTTCTTTTAAAAAAAACTGAGTGAGCAACTGCTTGCCCTCATTTGCCTTTCTCTCTTTAATCTTCTTTTCTTTTCGTTTTTGAGCCCCTTATTTTCCTTTCTTAAGGAAAAACGTGACTCTTCCTAATTCCTATCACAGCTCACTCCAGCTCCTCCTGTCTCTCATCAACTGATTCACCGCGGGTCCGTAGCAGAAGCACCTGACCTGCGAGTCGTACCATTTACATTCATTCGAGAGGGGTGGTGGGGCCCTGCACAGCATGAAAATGACTTTTTTATACCAAACCAGTGCCTAACTACAAGTTTAGTTTTGCACAGGAACTTTTTTATTTGTACATAAATGCTATACAAATGTTAGTGCATGTATATGTATGTATAGAAAACTGACTTCTAAGGGCCCCCCCCTGCCTCGGGCCCTGGGAACTCGGTACCCTTTATCCCCCCAGTCCGACGCCCCTGAAACCCTTATTAAAAAAAAATAAAAAATGATTGGGAGAATATGCCTTCAGAAGAATAGATGTTTTAAACATGACCACCATCAAATCTCTCCAATGTGAGTGATTAACGCAGAAACATTCAGAGCGCTCTAACACAAGAAAGATGGGGTTTTCAGCAGATGTAATCAGAAGTACACCTCCTTTGATGCACTTTATGACTGCACAGTCACACTAATAACACACATTCATCTACCGTATCTGAGTGGTGTGCAACTGCAGAAATCCAGCGCACAACACATATCATCATACAGCTGAACAATGCACTTTTTATTCCTGTAATGTGTTTTGGATTGCCAATGGGACTTTACTGTTTATGACGCTGTTCACTGATGGACCATTTCACTTAGTGATTGATCCAGGTGTTGTGATCGCTATGTGCATAGTGTTGTGGGATGCCATGCGGCACTAATGCATACGCAGTCATTAGAGTTTAATGCTTCATAGGTCATTGGCTTGTCTCACTTGACCCGCTCGTGATGCACAAAAGGTCAAGTTATCACAGAGTTGAACTATAAACAGTTGAAAACACAGCAATCCTTCTATTAATCAATGAGCAAATCGTTTAAACAAGTAAATGTTGCTTGAATGTGATTTATTGGGATTGTTGTGGTGCCACTCAAAGGTCTCATTCTTATTTAACCCTTTGATCCGTGAAATAAATCACAAAACTGAAAGAAGACAAATATATTGTAAAGGAATAGTTCAGTCTAGGAAACACCATGCCTTTAATGTTGTACTGTAATGCATGCGAGCTAATGGCAATATGCCTTGATCCTAAAGTATTTTATTATTGTAGTACAATAATAAAATACCAATAGCTTTTAAAATAACAAATACTATAATATTAGAGAAGGAATATTACAGATATAATCAATATCTGAGGTGTTTCTATTGACCTAATTCTACAAAATATAAGCATTAAAGTTTGCAATGTGTAATATTATTATGCACAACATTGTTTAATTGTCAAATGTTTTTTACTTGTGGAAATTCTAACTGACATACTTTATGTACAGATGTACCCTTTAAATTCACAGTGTCCACCAAACCAAACCAAACAAAAAGTAACAAAATACCACAAAAATGTTACTTCCTCATTACAAATGAGCTATGTATATTCCAGAGGTAGGCCTACTTCACTACTTTCAACTATCATGCTGAATTTATGCTGTCATAAATAAAAAGAGGCCATTCATAAATAATTCTGGATGAAGGTAATAGGTAATAAGCTATGTTGGTTTGGAGATGTAACATCAAAATTGAATTTAAAATCTATCCACTATAATGCACAACACACATCAGAGGGTTAATTGTAACAAGGTAAAAAATGGCTGCAATAAGGAAAGACCCTCTGAACGACCAGCCGATAAAGGAAACACAGCAATCAGCCAGTGATGTTGAGTTTAACTGAGTGATCGAAGCCATGATGAGAGATAAATAAGCACAAAAACATTCTCTCTAGAAGAAAAGAACAGCTCTTGACATTTCATCAGGACGGCATGATTATATACGGAGCGAACCGGTCGAAGGGGGGCAGATGTAGGAGTGTGTAAATAAGGAAAATGAGACCCCAGTGATGGCTGAAATGGTTTTGGGGTGTGTGTATGTGTGCGTTACACCTGTCTCTATTCCCAGCGGTCAATCTCTGCTTGACTGCACTCAGATCTGAGTTCATGAGGTTATAGAAAGGTATACGTGTCTTGTTAGCACTTGTCTATTTATGTCAGCATGACATATACGACTGAACTATACATGTGTAGCTGCGATTTAATATTAATTGGTGTTAGGGAGCAGGGATCTCACAATACCTGCAAAATTTCACAATATGCTACTTGACATCACAGCAAAAAAAAATCTATTTTTTATCTTAATGTATAAAGAAAATAAATATTACATATTTTATAAATATAATATAAAATTATGACAAAAATATGAATATGTATATAATTAAATATAGTTGCACAGTGTAGGTAAGCACGAAAACAGGATTTCAGAAAAATTGAATATTACATGAAATCACACAGTAATTACACAGTGATACCATGGTCATTGAACCAGGTTTTGGTTCTTTTGGCAGTGTGGGCAGGTGCAAATCCTGCTGGAAAATGAAGGAAGCATGAAGTGCTCTGAAAATGTCCTGGTAGACGGCTGCGTTGACTCTGGATTTAATAAAGCACAGTGGACCAAAGTCCTCTTTTCTGATGAGAGCAAATTTTGCATCTCATTTGGAAACCAAGGTCCCAGAGTCTGGAGGAAGAATGGAGAGGCACACAATCCAAGATGCTTGAAGTCCAGTGTGAAGTTTCCACAGTCTGTGTTGGTCATCGGCTGGTGTCGGTCCACTGTGCTGTCCACTCAACGCAGCCGTCTACCAGGACATTTTCAGAGCACTTCATGCTTCCTTCAGCAGACAAGCTTTATGGAGATGCTGACTTCATTTTCCAGCAGGATTTGCACCTGCCCACACTGCCAAAATAACCAAAACCTGGTTCAATGACCATGGTATCACTGTGTAATTACTGTGTGATTTCATGTAATATTCACATTTTTTGAAATCCTGTTTTCGTGGGTTTTATGAGCTGGAAGCCCAAATTATGTACAAATAAACAACTAAATACTTGAAATTGTTTAAGTTGTGGGCCCTGAATCTATAATCTATGGAAGTTTAACTTTTTGAATGGAATTATGGAAATAAATAAACTTTTCCATGATATTCTAATTTTTTGGAAAGGGTCTGTAAGTACGTATGCACAGCTTTAATTATTATTATTTTTTTTTTTTAAATCCTTTCTAAAGTTACAAAGACAATGGCTGATGGATTCCTTCTAAAATATTCTGTGCAAAAAAAACAAAAAAACATGACAGAACATGATGAAACTGTCATCATGATCAAAAACTGTTTAAACACATTTGATAGCTCTGAATATATTTAATCACACTGATTAAATACAATCGAAGCAACCAATTAATTCCACAAATTCAATATGATATGACCTTAAAAGGATTCATCATACAGTCATGTGAAAAAGATAGGACATCCATTGTAGGACATACAAAATTATTTGTAAAATGTCATTAATAGAAATGAAATATTTGGTGAGGAAAAATATAGGACATCTCCACATTTATTTACTACTTAAAAAACATAAAATTAGAATCAGGTGTGCCACATCATGTGCAAAAGTTTAGAACATTGTTAGAGATGATTGTGGAGGAGCCTGTCTTATTTAAACCTGATACTTTTAGTTTGGTTTGCTCTTGATTGTGGAAGTGAGTGAAATCACCATGGTGAGATCAAAGGAGCTCTCTGAGGCCTTCAGAAAGAAGGTTGTAGATGCATATGAGTCTGGGAAGGGATTTAAAAAAAATCTCCGAAATATTCGAAATCAGCCATTCCACTGTTCCACGGAATTTTTTTTTACAAGTGGAGAACATTTTAAACAACTGCCAACATGCCCAAGTCAGGCCGTCCTAGCAAGTTCAGGCCAAGAGCAGACCGCAAGATGCTTAAAGAAGTCTCCAACAATCCTAAAATGTCATCTCGGGACCTACAGGTAACTCTTGCCACAGTTGATGTCAAAGTACACGCATCTACCATAAGAAAGAGACTGCACAAGTTTGATTTGCATGCGAGGCGTGCAAGGAGGAAACCCTTGCTGTCAAAAATAAATAAATAAATAAAAACATCAGGCCAGGACTAAAGTTTGCCAGAGAACACCTAGACAAAGACCAGGACTTCTGGAACAATGTGCTTTGGACAGATGAATCCAAAGTTGAATTGTTTGGGCCCAGTAGCAGAAGACATGTGTGGCGCAAACCAAAGACAGCATTTGAGCACAAGAACCTCATCCCAACTGTGAAGCATGGGGTGGAAATTTTATAGTTTGGGGCTGCTTTGCTGCAGCAGGGCCTGGTGAACTCACTATCATAGATTCCACTATGAATTCTTCATTGTATCAGATGGTACTTGAGGAAAACGTAAGACCATCTGTCCGGAGATTGAAGCGGATGTGGACTATGCAACATGACAATGACCCAAAACATTCCAGTAAATCCACCAAGGAATGGCTCAAAAGAAAGAAATGGAGAGTTCTGGAATGGCCAAGACAAAGCCCGGATCTTAATCCTATTGAGATGCTGTGGGGTGATTTGAAACGGCTGTGCATGCAAGAAACCCCTCAAACATTACACAGATGAAAAGATTCTGTATGGAGGAGTGGGAGAAACTTTCTCCCAGTCGATGTCAGAAACCTGAAGACAGTTATAGGAAATGTCTTATTGAGGTTATTTCAGTCAAAGGAGGCAATACCAGCTATTAAGGCATAGGGTGTCCTAACTTTTTCCTCAGTAAGAATTGGCATCTTTGTACATTTTTTGATAAATAAATGATATCATGGTTAAAATTTCATTGTGTTTGGTTCAATTGCATCACCCTTATCTATAGATATTGTTTGAAAGAAGATCAAATATTGATATGTCCATATTTCTTACAAAAGAACAAACTATTTCATGGGGTGTCCTATCTTTTTCACATGACTATATGTAGGCTCCATCTCTAAAGCTATTCATATATAAAATGCTTGTTTTAGATTCTGCCAGTGTGTTATTTATTTCTCAGTGTCTATTCAAATGCACAGAAATGTGTGCTAGAAACCTAATTAACATAAACATATTTATGATTAACAGTGATATGATTATGATTAACGTGATATGATTATCACGTTGCGTCCACACACATGCATTTTTAGTTCCTGTGTCATCAGCATTATAACTCAATTTCAGAGAAAGAAGAGGTTCAAATGACAATGCAATGACATGGAGAAAGATATCAAAACTTCATCAGAAATAAAGAATATGACACTCAATTCTAAGCAAGACAGCAAAGAGAAAGTAAGACCAAGACAAGAAAAAAAAGAAAAAAGAAGCTTGAGTCGCTGGCAGAATTTATTTTAGCAATTATCTCAGGCTTGAAGGGGGTAGACAGTAAGTCTAATAGCCGAACGCATATACAGCCGACATCCCTCGACTTACTTTTGTCCTCTCATGCTCTAATTTGTCAGCAGAGCTGACAAGGCCTTGGTAAATAAAAGAATAAATAAATGGTGCATGAAAAGGGATAGTTAAAAAGCTGGGTTCTCAAGGGCTGGTCAGAGGTGTCGCTTGACTAGGCATCTGTAAAATGGAGATTCTCAGTAAGCGCAATTTGTTCTTTGCATATCAAAGCAGCAATAACAGCCGGGCGCTCACTGTGCAATTTTTGCCACGATTTTGACATTTAAGACCAGTTTCACGAATTATAAAATAACGTATTTTGATGTACAGCAGATGATTATACAGAACGTTAAAGACAGGATTGTAACCAGAAAATAATGAGGGTAAAAAAGCACCGTTGCCAACCCATGTGTTTAAAATAATAAAATCATCACTGCCTTGGGAATTGCCACAAAATATCTGTAATAAAAATGGAAGTTGCTGCAATCAGCTGTGGCTCTTATTTCATAGATCATAAATGACTTCCGTCTCAGAGAGCGCAGACGAAACGCCATAAACGCTGTCATGTTATGTTGTGTTCGAATGCCTGATGTTTTTCGAACAATTATTTGGCAGAGGTGTCAAAAGTATTCACATTCATTACTCAGGTAGAAGTATAGATACTAGGGTTTAAAAAGACTTCTGTAGAAGTAGAAGTATCAACTCAAGCTTTTTACTCAAGTAAAAGTATAAAAAATAATTATGTCAAAACTACTTAAAGTATAAAAGTAAAAGTAATGTAAGGAAAAAATCTCTCTCTCTCTCTCTCTCTCTCTCTCTCTCTCTCTCTCTCTCTCTCTCTCTCTCTCTCTCTCAATATTTGCCGCGATTTGCCCCGATTTCTCCCTCTTACCTGCCGCGATTTGACCCGATTTCTCCCCCCCCCCCCCCCCCCCCTCTCTCTCTCTCTCTCTCTCTCTCTCTCTCTCTCTCTCTCTGGATCAATATTTGCCGCGATTTGCCCCGATTTCTCCCTCTCTTACCTGCCGCGATTTGCCCCGATTTCTCCCTCTCTTACCTGCCGCGATTTGCCTCGATTTCGCCCTCTCTTACCTGCCGCGATTTGCCTCGATTTCTCCCTCGCTTACCGCATCTAGGTTTCCTTCGGAGGACTTTTGCCGCTGCGCCACAAACAAATGTGACTACAGCCAATCAGTTTAGCGATGTGTATTCAGGAGGCGGGAGTCAGGTCTAAACCGTTTGTGTAATTGGGCCTTTTTTTTTTTTTTTACGACGACAAGCCGAAATTAAATAGGAGTAATGAGGCTATTTTTAAAATGTAAGGAGTAGAAAGTACAGATAATTGCGTCAAAATGTAAGGAGTAGGGGAGAGCCGGGACAGTTGAAACACTTTTCAGATAAATGTCGTTTTCTAGATTTTTTATTTTTTTGTGATTAACAACTCACATATGTGTTCTCTTAGTATCATGTGTTATTCGGTACAAATATAGAATGATTTAAGTAAAATATGACTTTGAACGGGAGTTGTGCTTTGTTTCAATCGTCCCGCCTGTGCGGGACGGTTGAAACACAGGGGTGGGACGGATGAAACATGACAGTTTAAATGGCAACTATTCATCTAATGCTTTTTTTTGTGAACAACACCTGACAAGTAACTTATGTACATATTGTTAGAAACATATTTTGTAATTTATTTTCATTTAAAGGTTCATATTAACCATTTTTGTTCTGTCGCCCAATAAACAATAAGCAATAAGCCTATGCGCATTTTGTAATCTTTCTAACAGGCTATTTTGACGAAGACAGACAAATCAGTTTACAATTAATTTTCTTACATTTCTTCCTTGAGTCATATTGAGTGTTTGCTAGTTGAATAGCCTGTTATTATGAAGAAAACGAGGTCAACCAGACGACGATAAATGAAATTTATTGAATATTGAAGATTGGACAATTGATGATTATTACAGAGATAGCATGTGTTGCATAATTGAAAATTAATTTACATTAAAAGAAACACAAGTCTAGAAACAGTATATGAATCTATGAACAGTATAGGCTATGACCAGGTTTAACGGGCAAGACGCGCGGGCGGGACGGTTGAAACACTGTGTCAACCGTCCCGACAGCGCATCCTGTCATTTAAACCTCTTTTGCTCTTAAACTAAAAAACTCTGATTTTGCCCACTTAAGGGTGTGTTGCAGTACTAATACACCTGCCGTATTATCATTACAATGGCACATGAAACAATAAATCCAACTTGTCAGTCAAAAAAAAGTACCGCACGAAAGAATTCACTCACCGCATTCAAAAACAGCTTTGCGGCTTTAACTCCAAAACGACACGACGTAAAGAAGAAATGTTTTCGCGGGTATGTTAGGCATTGCGTGCTGTACGTGCTGACGAAATTTGACGTACATGACGTGAGTGGTTTTCAAGAACATCTCAGTGTTTCATCCGTCCCGCGTTTCAATCGTCCCGCCTCTCCCCTAGAAGTAAAAAGTCGTCTGAAAAATAATTACTCCAGTAAAGTATAGATACCCCAAATTTCTACTTAAGTAACTTCGTTACTTGACACCTCTGTTATTTGGGAATGTTTGGTGTGAGACAGTTCTAGGACGGAATTATACTCCACCATTTTGATGGCATACTTTGGGAATGACCAAACCAACATTTGAGATGCTGTTCACTGATTAGTCCAATTACATGATCTGCTGAGGCAAAGTCATATGAGTTTTTTGTTACACATTGATACATTTATTTGGTAAATGTATTTCTGTTGTAGGTTATGTGCAAGTCTTCTAAGTTGTCCGCGGAAATTGAGCACATGTACAAGAGAGCTCATTGCGTTACAACTGAAGAAGACACATGCAAATAGAAAAAAAAAAAAAACAGCAAATTAAGAAAACATCTTCATCAGTTTGTCAACACATGGGCTGCAAATAGTCACAACGCAAACGAATACAGAAACGCACTGCAAATACTCAAAATCTACAGCAAGTTTCTGTATTTAGTTGCATTGTGAGTTTTCACTCAATCAGCCATCACCTGATCACCTGCACGTCATCGTCACTGTGTATTAAGTTCCTCCTTGTGTTCACTTCTTTGTTTGGTATTGTTTGTGCATAGCACATTGTCTGCTCTTTTGTTAGTACTTGTTTAATAAAACTTGTCTTCGTCAGATATCAGCGTTACAGTTGCATTGTGAGTATTTGCGGCGAGTTTCTGTATTTGGTTGCGTTGTGAGTATTTGCTAGCCTGGAAATCCAGACCTAAATCTAAAAGATTAATGGTCTGGCGTCGACTAATGAAAATCGCCCAGCTCGAGGGGCGGCACCAAGCGTGCATTTGAAAATCTCGCTGCACGCAATTGGATAACACTACGACCAATCACAACAATAAACCCTAGCTACCAGCGGAGCTAACCTTATTAGACATTCTCTGATTATACTCTTACCGTATCCGGTCGGCGAAACAGCAAAAACGTCCTTCTTGCAAAGGAACGATTCGAGCGGCGTCTTCTGTTCCTGTTTTAGATAAAAAGCCAAGTCTAACTCGTTCATTGTAGCGGCCAAAGCCGTTTCAAACAACTGGTATTCATCCATAGCCATCTTGCAATGTTTACTAATGACTTCGACGTCACAGCGCTGTCGTCATCTGTTTAGCTCGCCTCTGGCCCGCCTATATCAGATAACCCGATGTGATCGGTGCAGCTCAGATCGAGGGGCATATTTAATGAGCATCATTACTCGACACCAGAGTAACTCGCTGAGCAAATTCAACTTGTGCTCTCGCGAGAACTCTGGATTACCAGGGTAAGTATTTGCAGCATGTTTCTGTATTTGGTTGCGTTGTGAGTATTTACACAGCACATGTTTTGTCAAACTGATGAAGATGGTTTCTTAATTTGCTGGCGTTTTTCTATTTGCATGTGTTTTCTTCAGCCTTTTGAGCTCTCTCGGCCACCATACATAAGTATTTTTATGCTTATCTTGGCATTTTCATCCAGCGTTTTTTCATGCAACATCCCAATTTTTGCATAAAAATAGGTGGATGGAAACTGCTAGTGAATTGCAACTTAAATTGCAGCCTGATCCAGAGCTATATATGTATTCCAGTAAGATTAGAAATAGGAGGACAAAGTGCATTTACATGTATGCATTTGCCAGGCACTTTTATTCAAAGTCAGTTTAAAGTACATTTAATATACATGTGCAATTCTGAATATCAGGAAAACCTTTTTTTTATAAGTAGACAAGATGAGACCTTTTAATGCATATGAAAAGGATGGTACCACTTGTGCAAGAAAATGTTTGCAGTAAATGGACTGTCTAATGGTAAAGTCCCCATACATATACTCAGCCAAAGCTACACTACAAATGTGAAATCTGTTAAAGGTTTGACCAGGCTTTATCGCTGTATGCAAAATTGGCACTGAGGGAATCTAAAACTCATATACCGTGGAAGTGGTCTACAGCTTTAGTCAATCTCAAATGAATGTTAGCACATACTGTACAGTGGCCAATTGGACAAAAAGATTCATAGTTTATGTGATGAACTACAGGAATTGGAAACCCAGATGGGTCCTGTAACTACCGTTGAGGCAAGTGACCTTTAACCTTTACACCTAGACAAGACTAATGTCCCTACATGTAGAGTTCCAACACTGTCTGCCATCTCCGATCTCTCAAAAACCCTGTTGGCCATTTGATTACATAAGAAATGTTTCATGAAGCATATGCAGTCATAGTTTATGTATCTCATGCCCTACAGCTCAAGCTTGACTTTCTTTTGTCTTTGCTTGACGGATAATAAATAAATAAATAAACAAATAAAAGAACGAATCTGCAAATGAATGAATAATGCCACCATCTGTTGATGACAATCTAAGATGCCATAAATTTGATTTCTCCTTACGACCTGTGCGGAGATATACAGAGAACCAGACCTTTCAAAAGCCATCATGTCTTTGCTAAACGGCCGCCATATTTCACATAAATGCTTCAGTCACCTTCTTACCTTGTTTTGTGTAGTATAAACAGGCAATGTCTGTCTGTCTCTCTGTCCATTTCCAACATACTTTATCGTGCTTTGTCCTTTGAAAAGTAGTTCAAGGAGAGCAAGCAATAATCCACAATCTGTTGAGTTTCTGCAGGAACAGGCTGGCATTTTTGGTGTTTATAGGAGATTGATGCTCAAGCAGTTGGTGACATTCACTGCCTGTGATCTGACAGAATTACAAGCATAAACCAAGTAATTGTTCAGTCAGTATTTGCAGAATTTTAATGCAAATGTGAGCGACTGACTAAAGATGCAATGCTACAAAGATACTTATATACCTGCCAAATGTGGGTTGATTTCTGCAGTGAAAAATGAAAAATGATTCACGTATGTTACACCCATTCACGTATGTTACACCCACATAGGTCAAACAATAACAATATTACCTATTGTTATTGTTATACAGTTTCGATTTGCCATATTTTTTTGTGAATTGAGAAACATGGTACAATTTAGTGCTGACAGATATAGATAAAACCAAATTAGCACTTGTTTTACACAACATTTACTCAAAATTCACTAAAAGTTGACATTATAATAGCCATCATACTGTCTAGACATCACAATGCAACATGGGAATGAATACAAAATACTACTTTTGTATTTTGCAGTGTTTTGTTTCTTGTGAAAATGTGAGGCTCCAGGCAACTGAACAGTGCATTAACTTAAATGGGACCTATTATGCAAAATTCACTTTTAAAATGTGTTTGAACTCAGATGTGTGTCCACAGTGTGTTTAAACAACCTGCCTATAATGGTAAAAATCCACCCACTCCTTTTTAATAATCCCCATAAATCATAAACAGTCTCTCCAAACGAGCGGTTCCAGATTTCACCCTACAGTTCAACGCTGGATTTGCACAAAAGTTGTTTCTGAAAGATTTTTAGATTATCATGATGGTACATGCTAGTCCATGAGTTGAATCAACTAAACTCCACAAAAACGACATACATTTATCCACTAACCATTCAGAAACGTCCAGTTGCATTCTAAAAGTTGTAACTTCTTCCTGAGACTCTCCATCAGTGTCTGACTCCGCTTTGAACATTTAAGGCTGAACACCGCTACTGAACATTTTGGCTCCAGTTTTGTTGTTGCCGGAGTATCCGAAGCACGAGCTGTAAAGGCTCTTCTGGAAAGAGGGCAGTGAGCAGCAGCTCATTTGCATTTAAAGGGAAACACAAAAACGGTGTGTTTTTGCTCACATCCAAATAGGGGCAAATTCGACAAGCTATAATACATGACGTGGGGTATTTTGAGCGGAAACTTCAGACACATTCAGGGGACTCCAGAGACTTATATTACATCTTGTGAAAAGGGGCATAATAAGTCTCCATTAAAGGAACACTCCACCGTTTTTTGAAATAGGGCTTATTCACATTCTTTCATACATTTAGATAGGTGGGTAAATGCATTTTTGTCTCAGTGCATGCATTGTTTTAGTTTGACAGGGTCGGCGCTAGCTTAGCTTAGCACAATGAATGGAATCCTTTGTTGCCAGCTAGCATGGCCTGAGTAAAAGTGATTAAAAAACAAAACAAAAAAAAAACCATGTAATTAATTATTGTGGCCTGCGTATTCACAACGAGTACAAATAGCGATGCAGATTAACACTAGGCGATTTCCTAGGCAGATATTGACTTGGGACTATATTAGGGGGAAGCACAGGCGAAGCACTGCTGCTTAGAAGCACTGCTACTTGGGCGCAGAGATATCACGCAACACATGAAATCCCACGACTTCCGTCAACATACCGGTGTGCATTGCAACGAGTCAAAACACAGAAGAAGAACAACAACACGCGTGACCTGCACCGAGTATCTTCCCTTTTGGATTGTTTATTTTGAGAAGTTACAGTCACAGCAAACATGGTAATTACCGGCGTAGCAAAAGGTTGTGAGAACAAGCAAAGGACATACACGAATGTAATGTTTCACAGAATTCCATCGAATGTGGAACTGAGAAATAAATGGCTAGCTGCTCTGGAGATCTGTACTTCAACACCTCTCTACAAAATTAAACAGTATCGTGTTTGCGAAGAGCATTTTGCACCGGAGGACTAAGTTACTTTGAAAAAATGGAATATGGGCTCAGAAAGACCAACGCTATCTCACGACCAATTCGTACGAATTCGTACGAATGATAAAAAGTTGGCTAATTCGTACTAATTCGTACGACCTCACTCATAGAGATGCGCGGTTGGCGGTTACAGCCGCGGACTCCGCGGATAAACCGCGGATCGGGCGGATGACGTGATGAAAAATAATATTTTAATTAAATTCGGGCGGGTGGCGGGCGGTTGAACCAATCAAATGAAAAATATATGTATACATTCAGCGGATGGCGGGCGGGTGCGGTTTTGAAAATTGGTCAAAAACGTTGGTGCGGATGGATGGCGGACGGATGATGAGTTTTGTGATGCGGTTGCGGATGAAATAATAGCCCATCTGCGCATCTCTACTCACTCGTACGAATTTGTACGATTTGTCTAAACCCACGTGATGGGTAGGTTTAGGGGCGGGGTGATGGGTAGGTTTAGGGGCGGGGTCAGGGGTAGGTCATTCGTATGAATTCATACGAATTGGCCAATTCGTAAAATATGTACGATTTTGCAAAAATATTTGCAGAGAATTTGTACGTTTTCCCGTGAGATCGGGCTCGAAAGACGGTACTAAGTTACGTCTGAAACAAACGGCTGTCTCATCCCGTCTATTTTCAAAGCACAGGCAGAACAAAGTGCACATGTAAGTTGTCTTTTATTATTCTTCCTTATGTTAATCTGTGTCTTTATTCGGTTGTAAGATAGATGCTGAGAAGCTGTATAGACTACGGTTCAAATAACGTTAGCCTCCTCTAGTATAACCTCATGTTAAATTCAACCTGTTTAGCATGAACAACCAAACTAAAATAAAAATCGCTGTTATCATTACCTGTAAAATGAAATGACTGAGGGCTAAGTTAGCTATTTCTCTCACCGAGTTAGCCTGGTTCTTTTGACTCAGGAGTTTTAGTATAACTACTAGAGAGGAGAAGGCTACAAGCAGTTTACAATACATGTGTCATGTTTAAAATAATCACTTACTCTGTGGACAGCTGTCCATCTGGTCCATTCGGCGTGGGGCGTTTTTTACAGTTCACTTTTTCACACTGAAAAAAAAAAAATCGAGTACTGCGGGATGGATCAGCGCCGTGAAATCCTCGGTAGCTGTGACACAACTGCGGGCACAGTCATCTTGACCTGACGCGTTGAGCCTGGTCATCGACGGCAGTAACTTGTCCCACTCGCCACAGCACAGACACTATTTCAGTCGGCATATTCCCCCACATTCACACCACCAGTTCGTGTCGGCTCTCATCCTCATGTCCTCAGGCTGTTGAGCGATCGCAACCTCCGCCTGTCGTTCTATTTCCACTCATTTTCTGTAAACTCTTGTACATATAGGTATGGTTCTAGCTCACACAAAATCAGCCATGTTCATTGCCATTCATGTACTGTAGGAAAAATAGCCAGCTACTATTCACACCGGTATGTTGACGGAAGTCGTGGGATTTCATACGTTGCGTGATATCTCTGCACCCAAGTAGCAGTGCTTCGCCTAAGCAGCAGTGCTTCGCCTGTGCTTCCCCCTAATATAGTCCCAAGTCAATATCTGCCTAGGAAATCGCCTAGTGTTAATCTGCATCGCTATTTGTACTCGTTGTGAATACGCAGGCCACAAGAAGTAAGAAGTGTGGTTTTTTATTTTTTTTTATCACTTTTACTCAGGCCATGCTAGCTGGCAACAAAGGATTCCATTCATTGTGCTAAGCTAAGCTAGTGCCGACCCTGTCAAACTAAAACAATGCATGCACTGAGACAAAAATGCATTTACCCACCTATCTAAATGTATGAAAGAATGTGAATAAGCCCTATTTCAAAAAACGGTGGAGTGTTCCTTTAACCAATAATCATAATACCTTTTTAGTGCCTAATGTTGGATGAGTTACAGTTAAAATAAAGTAGTCACATTACTACTCTAAACATGACTAATTCAGTCCTGTGCCAAACTGACTTATCTGGATTTATTCTCAGATGGACATATTGTTCTAGTAGCGCGCATTTAGTTCATAGATGTCATTATTCTGTATTTTCCTCTCCTTTCGATAACACATACAGTGTGTGAGGTCTTTAATGTGATTCATATTGTACACTCTAATGAAAATTTCACAGTGATAAGGAATGGAACACCCTCTATCCCCATTCAATCATGCATTTCAGGAAAATAGAAAGGTTATTCAACATTATTATTACATTTTATAACCACGTATGTGTTTCCGCCACCTCTCTTGGACAGCTCTCAATCTCACATTTTCCTTCCAACTCCTACCTTCAAGGCCTGGCAATTCTTTGCTAATTCATGAAATCGATGCAGGACGAGATAAATAATTCAGCAGTCAACCACACACTGAGTGATTGCGGCGGGTTTGTTTGCATGAAAAGGAGGTGTGCAATACCGTTTGTCCAACTCTGTTGGAGTCACACCTTGTGACACACACACTGCCTATACTATCAAAAAAAACATACCGACACAGCAAGATTTGCTTTCAGAGCCCTGCGAGTCACACCAAGACCCCTGTTGTGATGAAAATAGCAATAAAACAAAGTGTGAAAACAATGGAAAAACAACAAAAGCAGTAGGAGAATCCCGATTGTCCAGGAGATGGAAGAGCGGCTCGGCCGTAACCTAGATTTAAAGAACCTGCAACTGTCTAAGGTAGAAACAAACGGGGAGAGATCACAGCCTAAATAAATGAAGAGGCATCCTCTGAAGACCTAAAACGACAGCCCACTCAATCCTAACACAGGTAGAATAGAGCTACTCACCTCTAGATTCAGTCTCCTTGACCTGTTCACAAATCTCAAGCTTAGCTGTAAGAGTTTCTCCCCCCGCTGATCAATGGGATTCCCTCTCCGGCCTGCAAAACACAAAGAGCGAGTGCCATTGAGCATTGATTAGTTTAAAAATATTGAAACGGCCATTTAAATGCATGTCACGTCTTAAAGACATCCAGTAACACACTGAAAAGGCGCGTGTCACCTGTTTTTCAATAATTCTTTTTAAAATTATAACCTGATGCACTTGATTATTTGTGACAAGCTCAATTTGCATCTCATTATAGTCATGGCACAGACATCTGGCAGGATTTCTCATTTGGAATCCAGCGAATCCTCAAGCCTATTATTGCTGTTGTTGTTGTTCTAGCTCACTTTTAACACTTTCTGGGGGGCATTCCAGAAAGCAAAGTTATCTTGCCGTACCCTAAACACACCCTGAACTCTTGGTTGATTAATCCAAAAACTTCATATGATGCTATAGTAAGGGATAATCCTGTATAAAAGACAAGTGTCTTTTTTTCAATTATGTATTACTGCATTATAACACAAGTGACATTTCAGTTAAAATTGTTGCTTTCATTTGATATGCAAAGTTCAGCCAAGAAAGTAAATTTAAAATGCACGAAAAATGGTATCTTTGCATTTTCATACGTTTTATGTGCCAAACTGATAAACAAGCCAACAATGCTTGACACACACATTCATACTGACTTAAGTTTCAAAGTGGCCCGTGATCACTCCTCCCAGAGACTCACCATAACTGATTTCCTTGAAAAGGCCAAATACAGTGAGTCTGGTTAGAAACGGAGACCTATCCAATGACACATTTCAGTGTGAAAAAATAGCCTTCTGTTCATTGATTTGACTCTTACGCATGACGTAAGCTTGTGTTCCTGGAATATGTTTTGGAGCCCGTCGCCCACATGTCTGCTCTAGGATATTAACATTCAAAACCAACAGTTTTAGGAAGAATTCACAGCACTCATGTGTAATTAGAAGCCTGGAGAGCTCTACTGCACAACATGCCCTAACAGGACAGAATAATGATGTTGAATAAAAAAAGAAAAAAAAAAAAGTGTCAGACTTTATCTGGGTCTTGAAAATACCTTCTTTAAAGAGAATGTATTGGGGAAAGGGCATGAAAAATAGGTGCATCCTGTGGTTGAAAAGTTGTCAGTGTAAAATGATTGTGCGGGAAGGTTTTATCATCACACCTTCAAATGACTGACAGAAAATACTGATTGTATCACATTGTATTTATTCAATACTGAGTAATTCAGTTGTGTAAATAAATATTTCTATATAAAATCAGACCTATAAAAATCTGTTTTTCTTTTGACCAAATCCTATAATTGTTTTTCCAAAGAAATTGTTGTTGTTTCCATTTTAATTGTTAATTATTATTTTTTTATTAATCAAAAAGCATATCTAAGTAACTTAAATCATAAAAAAAAATTTTTTTAAAGTTCATCAAAACTTTTAGATAAAAAAATTAGACCTTGTATATTAAAGTGTAAATTTAGAAAAACAATAAAAAACAAATGAACAAATAAATAAATACAATAAATAAATGATAACTAAATAAATGCTGATATTGTTCATGTTAAGACACTACCCTCAAAATTAGATCGCAAAAAGAAAAAAAGAGAGAGTATTGTAATGAGAAGAATGTAGGTTATATATTGGGTGAACTGTCCCTTTAACTTTCCATTACTTTGTTAATTGTCCAATAGATGCCTATAACACCTGCTCTCTTTACCTCTGTACTGGAGTAGCAGTCAGGTAAAGGATCCGGTCGGAAAGCTGGCAGTGGACATTAGTCAGCGCTGACAGATGGGAAACGCGTGATTTATGTTAGCGACTGAGAGAAGGTAGGAAAGCGGCTACGATGTGACTGAGATTTCAAAGAGCTGGCATTAATCTGCTTCCCGCCGCTGTGTGGGCCATGGAACAAGTTCAAGGTGGAAGGAAAAAAAGAAGGTAGCAGGAAGTTGCAGAATGACAGGCAAGATGAGGAGGAAAGAAGGATGGATGGAGACACTCGGAGACGGGACCCAACGAACCTCATGTTTCACAATTATAAACTTTTGAAGTCTTTAAACGAGTACACCCAAAGTGTAGAAAAAAATCAAATAACGTCATGATGCTTAAGAATAACTAAAAAAAAAAAGGTAGAAAAGTTTCCTCATGTTGTTGTGGAGTCTCCTACAACGTTTACATGCATCAAAGGTAAAATAAAACTGTTTAATTTCCTCATAATATTTGCACGTCACCACATTTCCAATGATTCTCAAATGACTCATGAGATGAATCAATCTCTCTAAATCCCTCCTTTCCGTGAGCTACTCTGCTCTGATTGGCCAGACAGCTCAGTCTGTTGTGATTGGCCTGTACAATGCCCATTGCCATAAGAACGTCAGCTGTCCTGAGGCTTCCTACACCCTAAACTAATCACAGTAACGAACAATGACGTCGATTTGACCATATCAATGCGAGCGCGAGTCCGATGATGAAACACTGGAATAACTAATTATTGAACCCGAACCTCCATCACAAGGACGACTCGAGCAGAACTCAGTGTTTCTCAGTGATACACTACTCAGTTTGAGGTACATTATGAGATGTTGCAACTGTAATTCCTCACCATCAGCATGAACAAGTGCATGTCCATCAACAAACTGATTATTTTACTTGTACTAATTTATTTACCGAGTAATATATTGCGGTGAATACATGGAAACTGTATCAATAACAGTGCATGTATACATTAGCCGAGCTCTAGAGTGAATGATCTGATGTAACGTAAACGTTGGTAAAATAAATATTTCCTCAAAGTAGTGAGAATGACAGACAATCTGCATTAATAGACACAGTTATAGGTAATAGTGGCCCACAACTGATTAACAGAAGTATACGTGCAATATGCAAATATTTCGTCTTGACATCACAACGAAATGGCTTATCGTTTGAAAAATGATTTATTGACTCAGAGTCGACTCTTACATTTGAAAGACAATAACTTTATATACTGTACGGTGCACTTTCAGAATTAAAACTTTGCAGGATGTTTTCATTCACTTAGTGCTATGTTACACACATGAAAAAGGTCATTTTCAAAAATCCATAATAGGGGCCCTTTACTTTAAAGGAATTTAATTTTGAGGTAAAACTAAGAAAACTGAAATTACAGAGGGCCTTTTTAATTTATGCATAACTTACAGAGGTATTATACGGTTATCCGGACCACACCTGACCACACGTGACCACAACCGCTCTTGGTTGGTCGTAACCCCAGTGACGGGTAGGTTTAGGGGCGGGGTTGGGGTAGGTCATCACATGTGGTCCGGATAACCGTATAGAACCCTTACAGATAGTAGGAAAAGATGGTCTTATGTAAGTCCCCTTTTAGTGTCAGCCTCAGACGTCACATCCACAAACCGTTGGCTGAACGTCTGATGCATAAGACACACAAAATTGGAAACACTTTAGGAGTTGCAAATTCCTCATCTGATTGGTTGAATTCAACAGGATTTCCGGGGGACGCTTTCTTTAACGATCCGCCTGAAAACAAACCTGCCTTGAAGCCGTCCTGTTTACAACTGTGACAATGAACGCTTATCAGGATCAACTAAATGTAACGAGTTATAATGAGTCAAATCCAAGTTTAATGTATTGTTGCTTTTTCACTAAAATCCTTAGTATTTTATTACTCATTTATTTCCGTTTATCTTTGAGCAATATATATGTTGATTCTGCGATTCACTCTCTAGAGACTTTTATTTTGACTTTTATTAAATTTTTTGCCGCTGTCCTGGTGCCATTTTGAAGTGTGTGCGCGCCTCTCTCCAGTTCGCAACTTCGCCTTGCACGCGCTGGGGAGAGGTAAGTGTTTTTCAGATTGTCTTCAATTTATGAGCAAATTAAGTTAGCAAAGTGTGTAAATTGATTTAATATCATCTTGAAAACAGTACGGAGACTGTATAGTGTGTTCTGTTGTATGTTATATGCGTGAGTGGATAAGAATTTGAAGATATGTCGTGTGGGCTTATGATATGTATTAGCAGGGTTTTGAGCCATTAAACAACTAAATTAACTAGTGTTGTATCATACAGGTGAATGTTGTCATGAAATGCCCACAAGCGATTTATCAACTTTATTGATGTTGATCCACAGGTATTTCACTTTTATTGTGTTTTACATTCTTGCATTGTCTTAATATTAATGTTTCAATGTTAAATGTGTATTTTGCTCAATTGTTACACATCCAGTTCGCATTGCACATGCTGGGGAGAGGTAAATGTTGTCATGAAATGCCCACAAGCGATTTATCAACTTTATTGATGTTGATCCACAGATGGTGAGAAGTCCATGCTGGGCGCGACTGTTAATAAACATTCCCATTTTGGTGAACCGCAGTAACTGTGTAAGTTACTCATCCTTCTTGTACTCAATGCAGAGAGAGAGAAATGTAACAGTGGTCAGCTGCAGACCGGTTACATAAACGCTGGATCACAGCATAGACGTCCAAGAGTTTTACACGCAGTTCTGTTATTGTAGGGACATAGACTTTACATTTTCACACCCCTAAACATGACGCTGAACAAAACAAAATGTGATTGGTTGCTTTACATGTCAGTCAGACGACCTCTGGCCGGTCCTTGCCCAATGAAAGCTGCTTTGGAAACCAGACCTCTGTCTACTTGAGACTAGTACCAGAGCCCGTCTACGGAGAGCCTGCCCACTCCCTATTAAGTCCAATTGTACCGAATTTTGGTTGTAGTTCCACCAGAGTTCCACTGGGGGTGATCGCCATGAGTGCAAAATGAATGGGAGTCTATGGGGCTAAACGGCTAAATGTGTCTCTTTCACCCGATTGCCGTTGAGAAATCTCAGATTTGAGTGTAGATTTTGAAAGTTCAACATGGGTTATAGGTCGAAAGTTGAATGAACGAGTACTTATGTCCTTTCGATTTCTTACAGGTTGAGTTATTGTTGCCCATAACACGCTAGCATTCTGCTAATGAACGCTGATTGGTCAGTGAAGGACTGATTACGACCAGAGATACCGCTTGATGGCATCGTGGCATCCGAAGCGGGACCAGAAACAAACAAAACAAAAACTCTTCTAGCACGTGTATTTACCTGTGTCAGCTGTGTTGTCGATGCCTCGAGAGAAAACAAAGTGCAGAGCGCGAAAGCACCAGAGTGAGTGAAGGATTGCCGTAAAGCAGTATCTCTGGTCGTACGATGTGTATGACGTCATTGACACTTTAAAACATTTTTTTAAGCAAATAAGTGATTAAAATCTAACACCCAGCAATGTGTAATTTCTTTGCATCTCCTTTCGAATACAACATTTAAATTACTAGACAAAAAATGATATCCTGAGAAAAGTGGATTTTGGTTGGTATAGCGCCATAGACCTCCATTCATTCTGCACTCGTCCTGTGAGCGCCCTCATATGGAATCAGAGTGGAACTGCAACCAGTTCAGAAGCCGGAAGTGTACTGAGAGTGAAACTTCTCGCCTTATTAGACATTCTCTGCTAGTACCCTATTTTTCCTCAATCTCTTTTTGATTATTTTATATGCAGCATAGATTGATGACACATAATGGGTTTGTTTTCTGTTTTTCTGTTTTTCTGTTGATTCTTCTGGTTTGTATTCTTTGTTGTCAGCTTTGGACTCAATATAATTTGGAATCAATAATTTATATTACAATTTATAGTTCATTTACATTTACAGATTTGCCAAATGTTTTTATTCAAATTGCATTCAAAGTACACATTTTATAATTGCATGCAGGAATCAAACCCATGACCTTGGCGTTCCTCACACTAAGCTACGTTATTTGAGCTACATATTATTTTATGCTAGTTGGTTTATTTATCTATTTTTTTTCTTTTTCTTTTTGTAAATAAGGAAAGGAGAACATCATAAGACTTCAGAGGGAACTCTCTTAACGAGCAGTAATTTCCTTTAATTGACTGCTTTGCTTAATCGCCACAGCTTCCCTCATGATGAAAGCCAGGTGAGGCCTTTGATGTGTTTTTTTTCTCCACTTTCATCACCTGACGAGCTCATTAGAGTCACAGATGTCACCCTGAGATGTGCTAAGGAGACACAGGAACCTTTTCCACCACCTTTTTTTTTTTCTATCTTCTTATTTCCCAATATTAGCCCTGTCTGCCGGTCTTGAAGACATTTCTATTAATAAGCCATCATTCTCATCAGATCAGCCTCAAACAAGTTATAAGCTTATAAAGTCAGCATACTGAAGTTGCGACAGTCTTTTCTTCTCTGTTGTTACGTATATATGAGGTCCTGTTTACACCTGGTTTTAAGATGCGTTTTGTTCGATCGGATTACAAGTAGATGAGGGAGACACATTCCCTGTTTTAATCCGTCTCTTTTGTCCACTTTCAACCCCTTCTGTCCTGATTTCTTAGAGGGGAGGATCTGTGGGTGGGTAAATGTTTGGGCTTTTTCAGATATTTCGATCTAATGGACGAAATGAGCTCAGGCAATTTATGTATGAATGCAACCTGAGACAACGTAAAAACACACAGAGCATCAGCTTTCGTTTCTGCACTGAGCCGCAAGACCAAGCTGAACGCGTGTGAGTGCATGTTAGAAATCAGCGATGCTGAGAGAACATTTTGCTTGGTACGTTTTTCGTCTTCAAACCAAACTTGGGTCTTCAGCCGACAGTTTAAATCCCGTCTGGCTAGGACGCTTCCCATAATGTTTACACCTTAGGTCAGTAGGCGGAGAGTTGGCTGTCTTTTGTGGCTGTTCGAACGCATTCGACCACATGAGCGTCTACACTATGAAAGCAAATCTGATGCGTTTTCGACGACCTCTGGAAGTAGTCGAAAGTGGACAAGCTCAAAACATTTTATACCCCGTTTACACCTGTATTTAGTGTTGTCCAATTGTGACCAAAATGCTTCTCAATACCAGGTATAAACAGGGCCAGGTGAAATGTGAAATGGCGTCTTGAACAAGAAAAAAATGCAGGGCGGGAATTGATCTTGTCCATGGGGGATTGCTTGGATCGTTGGATGGTTGTGGTGTGCTATTGGCTGAGGGACAGGTTGCCCCGCTCCCGCTCCCGCTCCCGCTCCAGTAAACATGTCACCAGAGAAGAGAAGAGATGCCGCTGCAAGAGGGAAGGGACGCTATTTTGATTAAAGATTGAGGGCACATGAATTTAAAAATAAAAAAATAAAAAATGATGCACATAGATAAATCAATTATAATACTGCAATGTTCCATAAAAAAAAAAGATTATCTTTTTATGCTAAAAATTATCACGTTTATAAGTAAACTGTAGCCTACGTTTTAAAAGTAATTGTTTGAATGCAAAGGTCATGTGTTTGATATCTAGGAAATGCACATTATAAAAAAAATAAATAAAAAAAAACATAAATGCACCTCAAGTCATACTGGATAAAAGCATATGAAAAAACCTTTAGATATAGATCTTAACACTTGCATTATTTATTTCTTGTCTGCTTGTGCTTTGATTTACAACCTTTGAAGACATTTCAAATCATGAGTAACTGAGCAAAGCAAAGCTCTAAATGTCGTTCTGGCCAGGTGTCAAAAACATTAAACTCAGTTCGGCATCAAAAGGACATGGGAAAAATTAACCTTTACACATCTGCTGTTGTCTGAACAAATCAAGACATTATTGCTCTGACCAATACTGACAGAAAATGAACAGCAAAAACACACCTTTCTCTTAGTTTTTAGCCTTGTATAATAAACCAATAAGCCAAGAAAAGAAGCGCTACAGTGACTTTATCAAATGTAGAGCAAAAGAACACCCCTAAACTCTGGTAAAATTACTGTAACTTTTGTGCTTTTATAAATGGTTATATTAACAGTTCTTTCACCAAGTCATATAGTTCATTAGCTTACGACCTGCAGCTATCACTGCCTCCAATAATGTGATGCATCACAATATAGATGTTTGTTTTCAAGCACGGCTCATGACATCAGCAATTATAGGATTAATATAATTAACAGGCATGCACCTTGAACTGTACAATCTGCACTTAAACTGAACCACACAGTCCTGATATTTAGTAGTGCATCAAGAAGGTTTCAGAGGGAGTGTTACCTTGTCACTTGCCTTTATGTCACTTCAACCCTCTCTCCCAAAATGTCTGGAAACACCTAAGTGAGACGTTAAAGTTTGCGGTTTGTTATGCAGCCAAACCTTGAGGCCAGTATTGACATGTCGTTGGTTGACATTGATGGATGTAGGTGTCGTCGGGACTGACAAGCAGGTCTAAATTACATTACGTTAGCTTGTTCCCCTCCAGCCTCTCAAGGCTAACGCTGCCCATCATTGCAATGCGGTGGGCAAACTGTGTGAGAGAAGGGCGGGTGAGAGAGGCAATGCCTGTTTCAAACCAATAACAGCACAATGGCAGAGCAGAACGGTAATAATGGACATACAGAAATGCTGGCATTTGTGTTTGTGAAGTGTGATGACCAAGAATAACCACAGCCTGTGCTCTGGAATAGAATGACAATTCATGCACCTACTGCCAAGTTCATGATGCCCAAGTGCCAATCAAGAGCACTATAGCACAATAGATCACACATGTATATACATATTATCTTCAAGCACCTCCAAAAAGTGAATTAGGCTCTAGTAAAACAAGTACTATAATTTGATGAAATATAAGTTATTAAAATGTTAAAAATTGTTATTAAAGGGTTAGTTCATCTAAAAATGAAAGATGTTTTTAATGAAATCAAAAATTCAGACTAAGCGGCTCAATTCAATATGGATTAGTTTTCCAATCGTTTTCCAGTCTTTTTGAAGAGTCAAAGTGGTAGTTGCGTGGACTGTCAATGGAGTGACAGAAATCTCTCAGATTTCATTAAAATGATCTACATTTATGTTCCGAAGATGAACGAAAGTCTTACGGGTTTGGAACGACATGAGGGTGAGTAAATGATGACAGAGTAGTTAAGTCAGAAGGGGATAACTAACAGTATCATGTAAAAGTCAGCATGAAACGGAAGTTGTGATAGTCTTTTCTTCTATATCGTGACGCGATCGTGGACAGCAGCACAAAGTTGATTCTGCACTAATTGATCTAATAGTTAGTTTTTTTTTTTAAATGTTGTAGATTTATGCAGCAAATGAGAATCGATAAAACTATTGTCTAGTCCTATATTTTGAGACAACGATCTATGTTTTTCAGTTTTGTTCAAGGTAATTAAAGCATCAGATTTTCAATAACAGAAGAATTTGTAAAAGTATGGTATTTAGGCTAAAAGGCTCCCCTGCTGTCAGGGTGAAAGGCACGATAATTTACATGATAATATAAAACTGGCTGACTTTTCCATTTGTTGACATGACATGGTTAGATTCAGGTGGTAAATATTTGTATTTGTTACTACTGTAAAGCTTTAATGAATTATTATGGGATATCATTCAATGCTTTCAGAATCTTTACTTTTTAAAATGATTTTGTTTCTGTATTTTTTAAAATGCACATTTTAATGACAATATTAATTGAGCAAAAAATGTATTATTTTATTTATCAAAATAAACCGAAAATAGAACAAACTTTGCTTACCCTATTTGTTTTGAACAAGTATTAAATTAGACATTATTAAAAGCATATTATTTTAGCTAAAGTATTTGCATCAATACTTTGTGCCTTGCTGGTGAACCTTTTACTCTGTGTGTGGATTTTTTAACAAATATATAAAAAAATGTTCTGCAATCATACACTTTGAGAGTAGTGAAAAGCAAATGTTTAGGATGTGTCTTTAGTGCCGTTGTAACTGCCGTCTTTATATGCCAATGATTCCTTTAAATAATGCTAATTTTGTAATATGTGCAAAGGTGCATACAAATAAATGTACAGCTACACCAGCAAACAAGCTTCAATCTGAGTGCCAAATGCTGCCACAGCCAAAAGCACATGATGTGTCTTGACTGTTGCATTTACAAGCGCACCTGCCTTTCAAAACCCAGCTGAAACATATTGCAAATATCACAATCCATCCAGTCACTCCACTACCCATATTGGAAACAATTAGCTTGCACAATATGGCACCGATCACAAACCATAATTAAGAGCACGTTGAACACTTGACTCAATGTTTGATATTAATGACATTTTGCATACACAGACACTATTTAGAGTGCTTGGGAATTTCATGATTCCGTCTTAAACATGAACTGAAATCCAAGCTTTGGTTGTCTAATGATGCCATATTTTAAAAGTTATAACTAACCTGTCATACTTGGGAGGATTGAAGAAATAATTGCCAAGGAGGAAGGCCTGTTTGAGGTGTTTGGTTGGTTAGCATGGTTAGTTGTTTTGGCTGGTTTGCCCCTGGTGGTAGATGCCATAAGTGCATTCTGAATATAACTTTTTTTTTATACGTATGTATGTATTTCCCATTTTATTAATTGTGCATTGTAGAGAAAGAACAGGACATGTAGATAGGAAAGGGAAGTTACATATCTTGTTCATTTATTCATGTTTATCCAAACCATCAATTTTCACAATACATATAGTTTCAAAGCAGCTTTACAGAAAATGCATGTTTCTACATTACAATTAAGAGTGATTTGTTAGGTGACTGTGTCCAAGTCATGTCCATAATTCAGAAACTTACAGATCGACGATAATACAAATCACACAGTTAGCTAACATGAATTAATTTTAGGCAGAATCAATGAGCTCATTAAAAGTAATGATTACAATATAGAAAATTTGGCAGTGGTGCATGTTGATTCAGAGTTGGCGTCATCTGAAGTCATCTCTTCAGAGGTGTTGGGGCATCTGAAGTCTTCGTAAGAGGATCCAACCTGGAACTGACATACTCTCTAGTTACCTTGGTATGGGCATCCCGAGATAAAACAGAAAAGCAAATGGAAAAGCTGCTAATTATAACATTTCAAGTAAAGATAATCATGTGCATTTGATCTGATGTAACTGGAGTACAGGGTTATGACATGCATTATGTGAATGCTTGGCTAAAGAGATATATCATGAATGCGTGAACTTACTTTTCTGCATCCGACCACAGCTCAATGTGTTGAAGCATGTTTGCCATGGCCACAGCTCCATCACTGCAGAGCACCTTTAATTCTTACTGTATACGCATTTTTAGACTAGAAATCTGAAAAATAATCTGTTCTTCACTCTACCAGGAATTCTCTTTGGGTATCGGGAGGTATGCAGTTCAAACAGCCTGATTGAATTTGATCTGTGATTGTTCATGCTTAAATGTGTGTAAGATGGCTTTCCATTACCAAATGGGAAAACTCATCCATTCTCGCTCTAACACCCATTTTTCTTTGTGCGTCCCACTTCACCTTCTCCTTGTGTTCATTTAAATGGTGATGTTACCATCAGGAATCATTTGAGGTGATTAATAACTCACTTACTCAAATTCAGCATCCATGAAATGACACGGTGACCTTGGCTTAACCCGCACACTCGAGAATGACTGCAAAGTGTCTGCTAATTGAATGTTGGAGGTGATAGAAAGAAAGGCTAAAAGATAGAAATACAGACAGAAAGAGAGACAGGCACAGGTTGTAAACCTGCTGGTGAATGAAGCCATCAGCCTGCCAGCACTGACAACCTTCGCAGAGCTGATGGGTCTTGTGTCTGCGGAGGGTGAACACGGCAAACCGAACCAGAGAGGGAGGGAATGTACACAGACACTCTGTATAAACTGAGAAGACACTTGTTTAATTATGGGCCACTGCGCCAGTTATTTGCCATACAAAGGATTCACAGTCGACCCTCGAATTGCTGCGGGTACAGACAGACATTCCAATGATGGCGGGGCAGAACAACATAGTAGGTTCATTGATTTTTATGCAGCTCTATTACATACGGCTCCTGAGATGCCTGTACTGTCTTTCACAGTAATATTGGCGAATCTCAGAATGTCCCATAGTAAGAAACTGGCCACTGATTGGTCAGATGTGTGTCACATGACTCCCAGAATTTAAATTTAATATAGTAGAAGTACAAAACATATGCAAGTCATATATGTTGAATATATATATACATACTATAGTACTATTTTCTTTTTTACCCTTAATGTCTAATATCTATTGATAACAACTATACTTTTCCTTTTTAATGCTTACAGTCAACATAAAATCCAACTCTCTACCCATTTTACTACCATAATGTGACATTCCTTCCAAGGATTCAACAACATAATACAACAACAACAACAACAACAACAAAAGTATATATATATATATATATTAATACATAAAAAAAAAAAAAAAAAAAAACACTGCTGTTCAAACGTTTGGAGTTAGTAAGATGTTTTTGAATTAAGTCACTTATGCTCATCTTGACTACATTTATTTAATGAAAACATATGGTAAAAACTGTAATATTGTTAAATATATTCCCGTTTAAAATAAACTGTTTTCTGTTTTCTATTTAAATACATTTTAAAATTTAATTTATTCCTGTGATGGATTACTCCAGTACTCTACTTTCTTTAGAAATCATTCTAATAAGCTGATTTGCTGCTCAAGAAACATTTCTTATTATATCCATATTAGAAACAGTTGTGATTATTGTTTAATATTTTTTGGAAAGCATGATTCTGCATAGATGTGTGTTGCAGTAGCACCATCATACCTGGCTATAACATGTCACATGTTTATTTTTTAAACATTTAGGGAGTAGTAAAATTTACATATGTGGTTTCAACAACCAGATGCATTTACACTTGTCCAGTTTTGTCTGGAATGCGTCCCAGAACACATCCTGAAGTGGTTTGAGTGATTGGTTTCAAATGCATCTCGACTGTGTTTCGGAGGGCATTTACACGCATGAAGTGACCAGGTGTAAAAAGGCCCTTACTGACCCCAAACTTTTGTATCTGATATATTTATCATACTATTTTATTCTAATTATTCTTACTATTTTCCTTTTTAAACGGTACACAGCACACACTCTCTCTCTCTCTTTCCGCCTCAAATGTCTGACCTCCACCAGTGCTTCATCACCGCTGTCTGTGTAGCGAACAGCAATTTGGGGAATTTTCACCTGCCCCAATGATCCTGGCATAGCAAGGGTAAGCGATAGACTAAGAATTATTGCCATATATTTCTCTCTCTTTCTCTCTCTCTCTCTGTCTCTCTCTCTGTCTCTCTCTCTGTCTCTCTCTCTCTCGCTCTCGCTCTCTCTCTCTCTCTCTCTCTCTCTCTCTCTCTCTCTCTCTCTCTCTCTCTCTCTCTCTCTCTCTCTCTCTCTCTCTCTCTCTCTCTCTCTCTCTCTCTCTCTCCCCCTCTCCCCCTCTCTCCCTCTCCCTCTCCCTCTCCCTCTCCCTCTCCCTCTCCCTCTCTCCTTGTCACTCTCGTTACTTGCAGGAGAGTAATTGTTGCCATGTTAATATTTTAGTCTGACATTGACACGACAGGGCAATGCTGGGAGCAGGACAGTGAATATCAAACGATTTCAGTACACAAAGGTATCAGTCATCCTGTGCAATACATCACTCGCTTCAGAACGGAGAAAGTTTCTATTCACACATACAGATCCTCTGCAGTTTATCTGCTCACGGCCTGTCAGTAACTCAATATCCTTCTGGCTCGGACAGAAATTACAGTGGGGTCAAAAATATACGAACACATTCAAAAGTTATTTTTTACGTTTTTGAAGGACATCTCATGTTCACCAAGGCTGTATTTGTCTGTTTAAATACAGTAAAAAAAACACCAATATTGGGAAATAACTGTTTTCTATTGTAATATATTTCAAAATGTAATTTATTCATGTGATTTTTCAGCATCTGATCACTTTAATGCATTCTTGTGGAATAAAAGTATTTATTTATTTAAAAAAATCTTACTGACCCCAGGCAGTGTAAAGGTGAAGCATGAAATTACCACTCATACACTGACTATTGATCAGATGATTGATTGATTCTGTGCATGTCTTGAAACATTATTTGGATTCAAGACAATGCACTGCTCCAAACAGTTCGAGCTATGGGCTCCACTCGCCTTTTCTCTGCTTTACAAAGGAAACCCCCATAGAGTTATTTAAATCACATGTTTTGCTGTTAGCTAGAGCTAAAGATGTAATTTGGGATTCCTGTCATGCCATGGGTTTCCTTCACCATATATGATAATGTAAATATATGCATACTTACTAAAAAAAGAGAAAAAGATAGATGGAGAAAGAGAAAGAAAGACCTGAGCTCAAAAACAGCAGATGACGCAAATCACTTAAAGTAACAAGAGCCTGACATAATAACCATTAGTGCAAAACCCTTCTGTCTCCATTACATGTATGGGGAGACACTAATTCCCAAACCTATTGAGCTGCCTACCTAGATACCATTTTAAGACATTGCAAAAATAGTTACATTTAATTGTTATAATATTTCTTAGGCAACACAACATAATTATGCAGAATTGAATGCATCTTTCAGAGTGAAGCCAGTCCCAGAATCCACTGCAATAAGCTCAACAAAACACATCGTCCAAGATAGTAATGCATTTAGAGACATGTCAATTATACACATAATTAATTTCATCTTTAGAAAAATATCCATTCACATAGACCTTAGTGTAGTGCCATATTTCATTTTTGACAGGATTGAAAAAATTCAATGTCTTCGTTGTACTGATTGTACTGTACTAAAAAAAAAAAAAAAAAAAAAAAAAATGACTTAATTTTTCTTTAACTAAGTTAAACTGTATGATTTACTTACATATATATATATATATTATTTACTTTGTGCACACAACATATACATAATAGAAGGAAGGTGGTACTCATCCGAACACAGAGTCTGCAATCCCTGGTACATAATACACAATAACATTCGGGGGATCATTTTTGAGTATGAATGTGTCGTTTTAAGTAAAAAAAAAAAAAAAAAAAAGACCTTCAGATGTCACAATTCAATATGGCGTCTAAAGGCCAATTCACACTGCACCGACAGACACTGACCAATGCCGACAGTCACCAGATTACAGCACGTCACTTCTCAGACATTATAAATCTGATTCAGCATGTTCAATTGGCTAAAAACAAGCTCCGACAGACTCTAACAGGGGTAACACACTGATCTGACAAAACCCGATCTGTTGCCATCTGTCGGTGCAGTGTGAATGAGCCTTAACCTGACAGATCTATTGCTATTTTCTAAGTTATTAGAAAATTGCATCATTAACAGCGTGCTAATGCTAAACATCATCAATTGAGATTTGAGTCTCTTGTGAGTGAGTTGCTGCCTATGTAAAGCATTCCAAATCAATCACTTACAAGATTTTATTACAGTTATGCTGTTTTAGAAAGCTCGCTAGGCTTTGGAATAGAAGAACTGGTCAACAACAGCTGTGATTTTTCCTCTTCCCAGCTTATTTTTTTTTCTGCCTGGAGGACACGGCGTGAACTTACAGGCTAGCTCGTCCCTCTTGAATATGTAACACTGGCAACAACAAATTAAAATTTCTGGCAGGAAAAAAACAGCTCCGCAGAAGTGGTTTCACAGAGCTGTTCGAGAGCAGCGAGTGAGCAATAACACTGTAAACATTTCGGTACAGATGCTAATCTGTGTTTTCCGCATGAAGTTTTATTGTGAGATCTGTGTCGATTCAGAGAGAGTTCACAGTGTTTCTTATTCTTACTTATTCACTTCTATTGTCGAGCATTTATCTTTATGTTAGTGATTTTTTTAAGTTTACCACACCGATTCAGATACTGGGAGGGCGCTGATGTTGTTACGAACTTCCGTCAACGAAGTTAACCGTATCCACGGCAACACTCTCTCCAAAGCTTGTCAGAGGTCTTTAAGGTCTCTGCAAATGGATTCGGAGGAGGCACAAAGTGAAGACTATCTACCCACCTGTTGTTTGAACCCCTACAGAGATGGGGAAAAAAAAAAAACACAGAGAGAGCATGCGAGAGAGAGTTTCTTAGGTCACAGGAATGATCTCCCTCCCCGTGGAGATCAAGATTGCGCTGTTAGTGACAGACAGGTTTTACAGCCTAGTGTGAAAAATCAATGCTATAGAATCCTCACAACAGGTGTATACTGGGCCCACACAGATTCAGTGAGGAGAAACACAATTACCTCTCAGTAATGGCAGACCAAAGAGAGATAACGCCAGCATGCATGGCCCGGAGGAGGTTGTACAGTCACAGGCACGTATGGTGGTTATATTGGGGTCTAAAACTGAAAGTGCTCCTCTGATTCTCAGAAAATAGCTCCGATGACCCCTCAAAGCAAAGCTATCGTTAAGTAAATCCATAATCTCCACAGCTATGTGCCTCGGATAAGTGAGAAAAGCACAGAAGGTGAGGTCGGAATATGTTGTTGACATGCTATTAGGTCATGGCCTATAAGTGGTTTTGCTCAGATCTTACATTGGACACCAAAGGGTGTAGAATTGAATTTAATATAACACCTAAAACATCATAAACATAAGCATAAAGTCAATTATACCCTACTCATTTTTTATTTCAATTTGGAAATTAAATTGTAGCATATGAATATTTTTAAGCTGGTTATACAAAAATATTAAGCTGTTTTCAACACTGATAATCTGCTGAAAGTTTAGCTTTGCCATCGCACAAATATATTACATTTTAAAACATATTCATATAGAAAAGTTAAATTAAATTGTAAATTGTTTTTACAGCATTTTTGGTCAAATAAATGCAGCCCTGGTGAGCACAAGAAACTTCTTTTAAAAACATGTAAAAATCTTACTAACCCCACACTACTGAACAGTGTACATTGGTGTCTGATTGACAACATTAAAACCCATGTTTTTTTTTATTATTTTGAAGAATATTATATTTTATTGTCTTTTATTTTCAAAATAATATATTTAGTCAGATATCCTTTTATTAATTGAAACACAAGATGCTCTTTGGGTAATCTCAAATTATACTGGAGAACATGGTTCATTTCAGCTCAAGTGCTGCTGTCATTAAAAGAAAAACCAAACCAAATACTGGAATTCATGTAAATGTTACAATTAAACTTAAACAAAAATTTTGTATGAAATTATATAATAAAAATGTCAACAAGAAGGATTTTCACTAGTGATCTCAGAATTTTGGACCCCTCTGCATATGTATTTTGAAAAACAACTTTCTAAAACTCAATATATTAGACTACCAAACACAGGAATCTTTACTATACTAGGCCATTACTGTATTATTATAAGGCCATTACTGTATTACTATAAGGCCATTACTGGCTTCATGCAAATCTTGGGTCTTTGTTCATTAGATCTGAGAACACAGACACCAGTGCCAGAGATACACGGAGGAACATATGCAATAAAGACTTCATGCGTCTGACATTCAATCTACAGCATGAATGTCACTACATTACAGAGGAGATTATGATCTTATCAGCTTTTTGTAAATCAAAACTCTAACTACTTAACTAATTATAGCAATGCAGCAAGTTGCATTGGCTACACATATAATCAAGTTGTTTTCCTTGCCTCTGGTAAATTTATCACTCTTTATTATTATTTATCTCTAGTATACTGACACTTCTGACAGCGGACATCAGATAAACATCTGATAGATGCATAAACATGTTTATTTGTGAATATGAGAGTGTGAATATTCCTACACAGGGTGTTTTGACTTGTGCATCATGTCCAGTCTCCTGTGGATGCAACCCACACAGAACATGACAGTCTGAATGTAATAAGAGAGGGGGGGAGAGGGGGATGACATCTGCATTCCTCCACAGCTAAGATTGAGCTTCAGAACTGTCAGGTTACAAGTTACAACGAAACTTTTTGGAGGAGTTTCGTGTAGCATGGCACTTCAAAAATACTCATCACACAACTTGCACAATAAACATATTTTATGTAGGCTGTATTGTTTGCATTTCATTATTCATCCAATACAGTCCAATCCATCCATCCATCCATCCATCCATCTAATCCCATCCAATCCCACCCCATCCATCCAATCCAGTCCAATCCATCCATCCATCTATCTATCCATACAATCAAGTCCAGCCCAGTCCATCCATCCCATCCCATCCCATCCCATCCCGCTTATTCAGCAATTAAATCCAGTCCATCCATCCCATCCCATCCCATCCCATCCCATCCCTACATCCCGCTTATTCAGCAATTAAACCCAGTCCATCCATCCCATCCCATCCCATCATCCCGCTCATTCAGCAATTAAACCCTTAACTTTCACTTTGTTTGACACATGCATTTATCATATGGCTTCAGAAGACTGCCTTTATCTGCCTGTTAAGTGTTTGTATTATTGAAAAGTGAAAATTATTGACATATAAATATAAAAATCAATTTTTTATTGGTTTAGAACTTGAATTCATGAATGCTTTGGATGCAGACCTGAGAAAGGGGGGGGGATACATTTAGCTTATTTTTGCAGAAGTGAAAGCACTTCAACATCAAGTTTTCTGTAAAGCAAATACATTTTTTATAGTATACAAAATATATATTCTACAAAATAATTTTGACTATCAAATTGCTAGAAAATCAAAGCCAAATGTCTAACCGAGTTGTGATCCACATTTGTATTTAAATGTCACAAAAATTACGCTAAAGGTTTTTAAAGTACCATTTTCATGGTAACGCAATGTCCAATTTTTTTTTTTTTTTAAGTGAGGACTTTTGATGGCTTAAGCTTTCGAATGATGCTTAATTTATGATGATTACTAAAATATGTGATGAAAAAAAAAAAGAAAAAAAAAAAGAAAATTATGGGAATGTGTCAATATATAGGCTACTATATCTTTCTTTAAAACATTTTTTAGATATTAGATAAATTATTAGATATTTTGATCATAAAAATAGTGTCAGCAAATGTTTATTATTGATAGAGATGATAAAGAAATGCTAAAAAGCATATCTGAAGTGCTTGCGTATATAGGCCACTTTTTTAGAAATGTAAAAAAAACATATGTACATGATGTTAAAAGTTCCAGCCAATGTTACTTTGAACTTGTTCATTGTTAATGCGGCACACACACTCATTTTTTGTTGCACTCAACCAAGCGAACGCCGCAAGTATAAACCAGGCTTTGGGAGAGAAAAGCGTTGCCACCATTGTTCTGTCACCTCTATCATGATCACAGAACCTTATGTGAAATCTTTACCTGCATAGTTCATGGACGGTTGGAGGACAGAATATCAGCGTACTTCAGCTTTATGAGAACATAATGTTCTTGTGGACAGTTCTGGTGTAAGTAATAAAATACATCTGCTGCCGTGTGCAATGGTTATTACTGTGACATGTTTTACGTGAGCACAGATGCATGCTGTGCATGTTGTCTTGTATTCACCTATCACTGTTATTTCTAATGATACCATTTTATGTCCCGGCAAATAGACGGCAGATGGAATGTTATGGCCCCCTTCCTTCAATTCTCCACTGTGGAAGGCCAAGAAAAATGGACTGAATCAAAGTCTTTTGGAAAATATCTGGGTCAGTCCTAATATGCATTACATTTTTTGCCCCCATGTCCCCCATCGTATGTGAAATATTGGACAGAAATAAATTGGATAAAACTCAAACTTTGAAGGAGGAAATTGTATTCATTATTATTTAATACATATATATATATATAACATCAAACAAACAGACAGTGAACTGGAGGGAGTGCAGGCTTGATATGGTGAGGCTGATGAGGGTGAACAGGTGCAAGTGATTAGAATCCCGGTGGTGATGAACGAGTGGGCGGATCTGGTGCTGATGGTGTGAGTGACTCCGTGACAACATCCCTTAATTCTACCCAATACCTAAACTTAACTACCTTACCTACTATTAATAAGCAGTAACTGGGAGTTCAATGAGCCAAAAGTCGTAGTTAATAGTGAGAATTAGAGCCTAATGTAAAGTGTGACCCATAATGTTTAATTGCACTTAAAGTGCCCCAATATGCTTTTTTCCTCAAATATTACCTTGCATGCAGTGCGTAATATAGCTGTTTGTGAATGTAAAAGTTCTGCAAAGTTTTATAGATCAAAGTGCATGAAAAATAAAGTTATTGTCTATTAAAAGAAATAATCGATTCTGCTGAAACGATTCGTCAGCAATTCCAGATAACATATCTACGTAGGTTTGTAACAAATTTGCATATGGTGTTCATTGACTGTCTGATAACAACGTCTACTCTGACCCGCCCTCAAACGCTTTAGTTGTAGCTGAGAAGCAACATGTTGTTGTGTCGTGTTGACGTTCAATGGACGTTTCATTCATGGTAGACCAATCACAACAGACTGGGCCATCTGACCAATCAGAATAGAGCAGGTTCTCTGAAAGGAGGGGTTTAGAGAGACAGAATCCTTTATGGAACTGAATCCTTTATCAGACCCTGTGAGAAAAGAGGTGATGCTGCAATGTATATTATGCTTTTTGACCTTAGATGCATGTAAACCTATAGTAGGAGACTCCAACATTAAATTAGTAATGTTTGAAATGGCACAATAGGGTCACTTTTGCTTGATCATATGCACTTAACTTGCACAGTATTTCTCAATGTCTGCAATACAATTGTGTTGTAATTCTGCCTTTTTGTTTAAATGCACAGAGTTCAAATGTACTGCATAACACGACTGACCAAACTCATGTTCATCTACTCATACTCTAGTGTCATTCACACAAGGGCCCAGAGTCTGAATAGAGAGGGATTTTTTATCTAATTATTTTGCCACTGCCTGCTAGACTGGCTTCTCTGCATATGGAAACTAACAAAAGAAAGGAGTTGTACCTTATCAGGAAAGTGATTTGTTTCTTTTCAAGCCAATATGTCTTTCTCTCGTCCGCTTTTTGATGGAACACAAGGCATTATCTGAGAGCATCTAAATTTCCTGGCACCTCAACTATTTCTTCCCGACCAGCAGTCAAAACAAACAGAAAAAAGAAAAGGCAACACTTAATCTTTCCCGCTACTCTGAACTGTGTGCCTTAGTAGTCTAGAGAGAAAACTATTGATTCGTCAGAGAGCGTGAAAGAGATCGATTAGGCCAGTCATCTCATTCGAAGGTGATCCAAGGTGACACCTCACACGGCTTAGAAAATTCAACAACAGTCCTCTCTGAGTATTGCAAACACATTATATCTGGCTGGACAAAAAAAAAAAAGAACACAAAATGTCAACTTCTATATAAAAGTACTCTTTGAAAGAACATTTTCTTCACAAGGAAATGTTCAAGTTACAAGCAAGTCAATATGTTTCAGATTTCTTGCAAACAATGCGATTTAAATTTAAGAATTCATTTTTATATGACAGTGCAGCAAATAAACCACCAGTGATATGTAGTATCCAATCGGCAGAAGGGGGCGTGTCCACTCATGATGGGGGAGGAGAGAGAGTGAGATTTCAAGAAAGAATTTAGAAAGGGAGATGCATGGCTGAAAGACATTACAACAGAGAAACGGTCAGAGGAATATCACTTGTAAAATAAGGGATATGATCAGGCAAGAGCTTTATGACCCGCATTAATATTAGAAAAGCTTTCCAGCGCTGGAGAGACCTAAGTGGGAAGGCCTGAAAACAAATGCCTCTGCTCTGCTCCATATGTGAGTGACAGTGGTTTTGCTTCACAGAACCAAGTTATGCTGTTGTTGTAATGTTATCTATATAAAAAAAAAACAGGACATTTTTTGAGAAGCATTATTTTCAGCAATGATAAAGAGACATAATGTTTGTGCATTTTATGGGCGGAACAATGAGGGTGTGTTTGTTTGGGATGATTTCAAATATCAACCGTTTTTCTCAGAAATCGCTCACTGCAACTTGAAGACTGGAGTAATGGATGCCAAAGAAAATCAGCTTTTGCATCACAGGAATAAATTACATTTTAAAATATATTCAAATAGAAACCCAAATCTATCATTTCCTAATGCATCAAATAAAGCCTCACCATATATATTTTCTCATTGAATATCAAGTTCCACTCAAACATGTTATGTTGACTTTAAAGTGTCTTAGTCTTGTTACAAGAGGACTTAAATAGCCAGTTATTGTCTGTCTGTCTTTCACTTTCCTCTTCATCTTTTCAATCTCTTTTGACTTTTTTTCTTCTTCGCAGCCCAGGGTATCTCTCTCATCGTCTGTGCTGGGTATTAGCCCGGCAGATTCTGCTTATCACCTGAGGTCTGCCAGCTTGCGACAGTCGTTTTGACCATGGCCATGTGGTGCTGATGGAAGGGGGGGTAAATGAGGCTTGCGGTACCATCGAAGGTGCCAGCTTTTATGGGACGATTTGGCGGATGACTTCAGGTCCTCCGGGACGGTCCTTGGATCCACTTGAAAACTTGACGGACCGACTCCTACACATTTTTTTGTTCTTCTTGTTTTAGTAATTAATTGTTTTTCACTCATTGGCTTCCTTCCTCCTCACTGTCACCATTCCACACCGGACTTAACATCGGGTTTAATTCTAGCTCAGAATTAGCACTTAAAGGCGGTTCGGGGTTTCAAACAGATGGCCCAGTCAAGCCTGCATGAAAGCCTTATGTGTTCATTTTCAACCATGTGGTCCTTTTGGCAGGTTAAATGAGGGAATCGCAACAAGATTGGAGAATTAAGCAGACTATTCAAGCTATTTAATGTCGCCAAGAGCTCTTTGTTTGGCATTGTAAATGTATAGTTTTTGCATATTTGTGTAGAATTGTGAATAACATGTCCATTCCTTGTACACTTCATGATCATATCACTCTTACAGTAGTCAAACCAACAGGATAGCATCTTTTTCACTCTGTGGCCTGCCTTCGAACTAAGAAAACAAGTAAACACGGGGTAATGTGGATGCTAGGGTGTTTTTAGCATGTTGCACAACAATTTATTGTGGTCTGTAAATATGATTTGGCTCTCTTCACTCCTTCGCTGCAGGTCTATAGGATTTCTTTTTTTTCTTTCAAACTTTGTTGAAGAGGGTCATTCTTCAAATATGGCGACTTTCTGGTTTACAACAGGTTTTGAATTACATGTTCTCCCTTTAAAAGCTCAAGGTCAGTGTCTCACCAATAACACCAATTACAAATTCTCATAAAAAAATGAATTTGTGCAGGATGACATCAATAGGATTTTAAAACACATCGTTGATCGACCAGTACACTGTCATAATTTTATATAAAAATCCTTCACTTGAACACTGAACTCTGCAACATTAATGATGTGTAATAAAAAATCAAGGACAATCAATAACTTATTCAATGTGGTGTGAAACTTGCGCCTAACAGTTGAACAACTTGTCCAAAACTAGTTTTAACACTAATGATCTGAAATGAATCGACACATTTTCATTATTTATACAATTATTAACTTTTATTGTTAGTTTTTTTTGCATATTTTGTAAAAAACTTCACACTAGTGCTTAACCTTGGAAAACAAAACCTTGAGCAAAAATGAAATAACTACAAATGTCATTAAGTGGTAAATGGAAGTAGATATATATATATTTTTTAAACAGCATAGACTCAAACCACTTCCATATTATTTCACATGTGAAATAGTGCCGTCCCTTCAGGAACAGAAACAAACATTATTTGCTTTTATTTTAGTGGTTTTTAGTATTACTGAAATTAATGATGAGTGCATTCTATCTTTCTTTCCCTAATAAAATATTAGTGTGGAGACCTGAGGTTTTCAGATGAAAGTCCAAATGCCATTACAATGTAAATGCAATTCCAGAACTGGAGAGCTAACAATTGATCTGAAAATTGACATGTTGTCTTCACGAGTGTCCTTCACTCACAGATAAACAGTCTTGAGCCGTGGAGCGGAAAAGAAATCCATTCGAATTTTTTTTTTTTTTTTTTTTTTTTTTTTTGGTGAACCCACAACCCAGAAAAAGCTTCAGGGGAGGATTTGAACAAATTTAAGCCACTCTGCGTGACAACAAAAGTGATTTGACAATAGTATAATGCTGCACAGCTGGAAACTTGAGATTTTATGTGTTTCTTGCATTAAAAAGTAGACGATTTTTTTTGTGTGTATACTTGGGTATGGACTGACACCCAAGTGTCGCAGGTGTCTGTGTTCTTTAGTACATTTAAAGTGTTTCATCTCTCTTTATTAATTCAATCATCAGTTACCAGCAAGGCTGTCTATCATGTGACTGCATGCGTTTTAGGCCTTGTTTAAAGCTTGATACGTTCATTCTGATGTGAACCACTAGGTGCTGATGCATTTGTTCTATGCCCAGTAAACTATCAAGTGTTCAGTAGTAGTTGGTCATATGCCAGACCAACATGTCTTAAAGTCCTAATGATATATATTTTTTTACTTTTAGCATGAATATGTTAGCCTTACTCTTATCTATAAGGTAGTGTGCTCAAAACCAATGCCAAAATGTGCATTTAGAAGATATAAGCATTCAAAACGTACAGTCTCTAACTTCCGCCAGTATGGATCGATGATTTTGATGACATCACTCTAGACTTCATTTCAGATTTTCTGTCCAATCGAATGCTTTCTAGAGTCTGAAACATCCCGTCCCCTACAATGTAAACACACACTGAAGCTGCAGCTAAAATCGGTCATTTGTTCACACATTCACTATTTTCTACATGGCATAATGGTGCATTATACAGGGGATAGGGACAATTCAGACGGTGTAAATATGCTTTCTGTTGGGGCGAATGAAGTCTTGTTTCACATTGTCACGTGAATCGCCGCAGGGCGCACACAGTCTAATCCAGTCCAGAGACACGATAGCACAGAATGTTTCAAGGCACGTCAGTGGGCCTTAATGCTTTACACTACCCTCAAGTGCTTGTGTTATGTTTATATTTTTAGAGCCTCAAGATGTTGACTTTTATAAAGTTAAAAATAAAAGTTTTTTGCATAAAGATAGATATATAAATAAATAAAAAAAACCTTGAAAATATATATATTTTTTTGTGTATAGTTTGATTGATCCGAAAATCCCTCTAGCAAGCTATGTCCTTGTCTGTCACTGAAGAGAAAGATTGAAAAACCCAGAACTTCACAACACATTGGAAGGACTATTAGCGAGAGGTAAAGGTCAAGTCAACATATTGTTATCCTTGAAACAGAAATACTTCAGGTCTGACTCACATCTATAAATCACAATTTCGGTTTCATTTGTGTGTGTGTGTGTTTGTGTGTGTTTTTAAATATCGTCTCAATAATTTTCTCAGATTTCATACAAATGGTATAGTATGGAACTGCATATCTTAGTGTCAGTCATGGACGGGTATCTTTCTTATACTTGTCTATAGTGTCAAAAAGATTGATTGCCGTGGTGAGATAGTAAAAAAGGCTATATATTCGGCAGTTGGTATTTCAAAAATGGCGGGGGGGAAGACTGAAATAAACCCGAGAGGCAGAAATAAACAGATTTGCAGGCATTCTTGCAGAAAAAGCAGCCTGTGTGTACGTGTGTCAGCGAGACACTACTCCATCACTCTACCTCCCAAGTCATCTCTCTCTCTCTCTCTCTCTACCTTTCTGTCACAAGTGTATCTGAACGCTTGCAAGAATATGGACAGCTGCCATATTTTTTCCCTGAAAAATTTTAACCATCACAAATTCAAGGTAAATCGAGCACCTAATAACGGGCAAATTCCATTGCTAAAGCCTCTGAAATAATGCGCACACATCATTTTTTAGATTCAGTCTGGTATTTTTGAATCAAAATCGCTATGCATTACATCAGTGAAATATGATCTAAAACCCCTGGCATTTGCCTGCATGGCTGCTGGTGTCCTCTCTGAATTTCAAATGTGAACGCATATCCCCATCAAAGTGAACTCTCAAGGTTCAAACGTATGCCGATTTTAAAGCAGTGGCATAACAAGGCTACTGTGACATATTAAATGCATTTTCCTCTTATTTTCTGATGGTACAAACTTTGGGATTGTCTGAAAAAAAAAGTGTTCCATCTTAAGAAAAATAAACTATCCAGTAATAAATGTAAGTTTAAGGATAGAATGTTTTCCATGTGGGAAAGAAAATCTGATTAATTGTAGAACTCATATTTCAGCACATAGTCAAGTCCAGTCACCTTTATTTATATAGCACTTTTAACAATATGAATTGTTTCAAAGCAGCTTTACAGTGATAATAGGAAATTACCATAACAGAGATTGTTTTGGCTTTACATCAGCTCTAGGATAAAGTTATTGTCCAGGCAAAGTTAGTTTTGATTGATTGATTCACTTCCGTCGCGAAGATCATTAGTTATTAACGTAGGAGCCGCTAACACAACACCGTTCTAACAGAAAACCCTCAACACGCTCCGGCCGCCCATCCACACAAAACAGTGCCTGGTGTCTCGAGAACGCATTCCCAGAAATAGGTTCCAAGGTGCAAACGATTATCAGTTATCTCTGCACAAACCTACGCAACCTCTGCGCAAACACCGACGTCGCGACGCACATGCGCATCACGTGTTCATTCCATAGGTATGCGAGTTTGGATATATATGTGCGCAGGCGTGTAGTCCTTCTTTACAAATCAACCCTCAACAATTACTTGTCTGGCCTTAAAAATGTATAATACAGAATTATTTATCGCGTAGAGATTATATCCCGTAATTGAGGAAACCTGTCATCCTAGAAAGTGCAAACTGTTGATATCATACTGTTTTACATCTTTTGTACATGTTTAGCATGCAACCCTTGATCATTCAGTGCAAGCCATTTTTGGCCATCCCTAAAATATCAATAAAATTACAAATGAAACACATTTGAATCCTGCATTAAACATATGCTTGACTCACCGTTTCCTTCTCACATTAAAGCTTCTGTATTGCTTAGTTGTTGCATCAGAAATCAGGATCTTGGAGAATGATATTTTATCCCTGTGGGGCTATTTCTCTCTCAACCTGTTAAATGATAACTTTTTAAAAAAGTATACACTGTTCTCCAGCTGACTTTTGTCTGTTTCTGGGATTCAAAATTAAATTTAAACCTGGAAATGAAGAAAATGTATATTTGAAAAGGCTTAAACATAAAACATATAATATTTAAGATTCTGCATTATTTCTAGCTCACTAATCAAATTTAGTATGTCCCTTTCATGCTAATCTGTTTTACTTTGCCAAGAGAAACTAAAGTTATATTTGCCTGCTCTGAAATACCAGTGCTATGAGATGAAATTGCTTCAGAACAGTTTGATGCAACTTTGGTGGTGTGAAATTGACATCCTTGCATCCCTCAAAGCGCTGACTTTGTTCGAAATCTTGCTCACTCATCCATGATGCAAACTATCTTTTGGCAAAGCCATTGAGAATCAAAGCACACAGTGCTCTCCAGATGCTAATATCTGTCAACACTGTTGTCCTAACTGGAAGCAAACAATCTGGTGTAGGCCAATGTACATTTATGTTTACAGAGCAGGAGCATCTGCAACCATCCACAATAATTATGTGCGGCGAGCAAATCGCAGACTCCTCGCTTTATCTTCCCCCTCCTTCCCTTTTGGAAGTAAGAAAGAAGCGCAGTGGGCCTTCAGAAATACCTGCATTAATATTATCAGACAAGCCTGGGCTCTTGGACAGATGGATCACACCCAAACCGGCAGCTAAGCATCTGGTGTGGATAAGATCGCCCCCTCTGCTGACTCTCCCCAAGGCAAGCAGAGGAAGCATAAAGCGGTCGAGACACGGACTGTCCGTCGCGCCGGATAGAAGCATTAGGGAAATGCCGCAATGAAAAAAAAAAACAAGGCTAAAGAAAAGACAGATGTGTTTTGTAATGCATGGTGTGGATTATGTGATTTACAGGCAGTATTAAGCACTGTGCTGAAGGTACGATCGCTGCTCGTATAACATCCTGCCAATAACATCTCCAAGGAACAGTTTCGCAGCACATCGAATCAGTTTACGGGTGTGAAAGTCAAAATGATCTGTGATGTATATAAACAGGTGCACTTGTGTCTGTGATGTTTACAACAATGGATTTGCATGTTTAGTCATGTAATCAGCAGCCAGATTTTGTAGAAGAGAGGTGAAAAAATTGCTGACCTCACTCAGGAGCACTCAGTAGTGTTGTGCTAATTAATAAGGTTTTACATATTTTAGAAATAAGCCTATGATGATGTTCAAAAGTGAGGGCGTTATTCATACTGTGAAATAATAGTTTTATTCAGCAAAGATGCATGAAAGGGTTAGTTCACCCCAAAAAATTTATATAATTTACTCACCAAAGCTGTAAGACTTTCCTTCATCTTCGAAACACAAATGAAGATATTTATAATGAAATCTGAGAGATTTCTATCCCTCCATTGACCGTCCACACCGCAACCAGTTTGACACTGAAGAGATCTTAAAATAAATCTAGATAAATTGAGTGGTTTAGTCCAAATTCTCTGAAGAGACTGGATCGCTTTATATGATGAACAGATTTATTTTAGGCTTTTATACGTTTTATTTCAGCTGTATAGGCTATATAAAATTAAAGGACAGTGGGCCTGTCCTAACACCCACGCTAGAATTCATAGACAATTGGAAAAGGTTTTGGGGCAGACCTGACCTGTTGAAAAGATATCGTATTCATCCCTCCTGGGATGGTGCTGCTCTTCTCTCTAGTAATATGGCACATAGGGCCCTATTTTAACGATCTGAAACGCAAGTATCAAGCGCAAAACGCAAGTAACTTTGTGGGCGGGTCTTGGGCGCTGTTGCTATTATACCGGCAGGATAAATGACTCTTGCGCCCGACGCAAATCTAAAATGGGTTGGTCTGAAGTAGCTTCATTATTCATAGGTGTGGTTTGGGCGTAACGTGAAATAAACCAATCAGAGCGACATCTCACATTCCCTTCAAGAGCATGCGTGCTTGTTCCATGGCGGATTGCTATTATAACGGCGGATTTGCCAGGCGCGCCAGGAGCGGTTCACAGCCGAGGAGACCGACATTCTCGTCAGGGCCGTAAAAGACAGAGAAGTTACATTGGGGATGGGAGAAACCCACCCAAATTAGCTTCGGTTAAACAGGCGTATAATAATTTGGGTAAATGTGTAAGCTAGATTTATGCCTATTTTTTCACATCTTCATGGACACAACAATGATTTCCCTCTTGTGTTAATATTTTTCCTTGTAATAATGTATGGTTTTCGAAAAATGAGAACTGCTGCGTCTGTGTGTAGATGAGATAAGCAAAGTGTATGCGCGTTGATTATGGCCAAGCATGCGCCCTTAAAATAGCATATGAATAACATGCGCAACACGCCACTAGGTTTTTCCTGGTCAGTGGCGGAATTGTTTTCCAAACCTGCAAAATAGCACCAGGGAACGTTTGCGCCGGAACACGCTTTCTGTTTGCACTGAACCGCCCCTGGGAGCGCAAGTACATTTCCTAATTTACCGACGTGCGTCTGTGGAGGGAAAAGTCCGCTGTGCGCGGGTGCAAAATAGGAATGATACATGCGTTGGTGTACAAAGTCAATTGCACTGGGTGCAAGATAGGGCCCATAGTCTTAGAGCTTAAACATGACAATTTGCGGCTCAGGTCAGGAAGCAGACAGACTGGCTAATCCAACCGTCTGCTAGCTGTCTCACGTCACTGAGATCAGATAAATCCCATCACATAGAGACTCTTTCACCTAGATATCATCATATAGAGACTGTGTCTGTTCCCCGAATTACTGAACATGTAATGCGCGTATGCGCGACATCTGCGTTTTCGCGGGTTTGCGCTTTTGAGGTTTGTGCTTTTGAGGTTTGTGCAGAGATAACAGATAATCGTTTGCACCTACGAACCTATTTCAGGGAGTGCGTTCTCGAGACACCAGGCACTGTTTTGTGCGGATGGGCGGCCGGAGCGTGTTAAGGCTTTTTCTGTTAGAACGGTGTTGTGTTAGCAGCCCCTAAGTTAATAACTAATGATCTTCGCAACGGAAGTGAATCAATCAATCAAAACTAACTTTAGCTGGACAATAACTTTATGCTAGAGCTGTTGTAAAGCCTACACAATCTGTTACGGCAATTTCCTATTATCACTGTAAAGCTGGTTTGAAACAATCCATATTGTTAAAAGTGCTATATAAATGAAGGTGACTTGACTTGACTTGACTTGCGGTCTTTGCACTTGACTACTTATTTATTTCCGGAGTTTGGTCGAAGTGTCCAAGTTGGTGTGAAGTCCTCAAGTATTTGAAGACTTTTGTTTACTCAATGTGACACACTTATAACCAGTGTGTGATTGTGATTCTTCATTTGCATATGTTTTTGTAAAACATCTTTGTAGTCTCTGCACCAATAAAATGATATGCAAAATCGAATAAGTTGAACCTACACCGGAAAGTTTTCCTAGACATGTCGCGAAATCTGGGCACGTCCGCACTTGAATGTGATGAATGACAGGATGTGTTTAGCCTCAACTACCACTGCGTGGTAGATAGTTTGATAGATGGAGATAGCCATTTTTCCAACATGGGACAGTCTTGAGCACTTACTTACTGTCGCATACATGCACTTTTTGAAGTGGTCAAAACCGCAAGTGTGGGTATTGGGACAGGCCCGGTGCAGACAGACGCAACAATTTTAATGCTAACATTACAAAACTACTATATGATTTAAAATGCATTACAACCACTGTGCTGCTCAGTGTCATCACAAAAAGATTCTTGTCCAAATAACCCAGAAGCGTGATTGCTTATGGCATGCCACAATGATTTATCCCATGCAGTTGCAGTATGTGACTGTTACATACAGTTTCAAGGTAATTGAATCAAGGAGAGCTGCAATTGACTACAAGAACAGCCTCATTAAAGTAAAACTCTACGAGGCTAAAGGAGTGTGTTGTCTTAATTTGATCTGGATGTCACTGCAGTATTCCACTTGGCCTTCAGTCTACACGGGAGCTAACAAAGCTTTTGATGTAGCATGCGAACATGCAGTTAATAGCAAAGCCATTAGTGTAGCTAGAAACAATATTGAGATTCAGGTCTCATCAGCGCCGGGGAATCCTGGCACGGCTGAGCAAAGAGGAATCAAATTGACAGCAGTGATGACAGAAGGAGGAACCTAATCAAATTATGGTGACCATTTCACCTTGAGTTTATTCCAATTGAAGGGCACATCAGCACATCCTTTTACAAAGACAAAAAAGTGACAATGATGGAAGTGATGATTTCTTGAGTTATTTAATTAGACGGATCTTTGATATCCGAGTCCTTTGCCTCAACCCATGTGAATTACTTATCTCTTTTTGATTTAACACTCTGACACGAGAGAACTCAACTCACTCATAATATGTGTCGACTAGTGTTTCCTATAGCTAACAAACCGCTTAAAGTCATTGTAAAAGCAAAAAAAAAGAAAGAAAAGCTAAACACATTATAAATGTTAGAAATGTGTTGCTAAATCACATTACAAAGACTGTGAACTGTGAAGTACTGAATTGTGGAGTTAGACCATTAAACAGTTTTTCACCATTGCTGTGTTCAGGATTTTTTGGGCGGGGCTAAAACGGTGGCTCGATGATGCACTGGAGCCACCGAGCTCCTGACCCCGCCCCTACTGTCGATGACGCACTGGAGCCTCTGAGCTTCTGGCCCCGCCCCTACTGTCGATGATGCACTGGAGCCACTGAGGCTGCAGCCTACAGTTTGCTAGCTATGCCTTTGGCACGGAAATGCGTATTTCCTGGATGCGATCACTTACAAAACAGATCGGTGTCCTTATTTAAATTTCCGAAAAACGATCATATCAAGAAGAGGTGGATTCATTTTGTGAGGAGCCACCTTGATGGAGAGCTGAGGATCACCACCAACACCCGCCTCTGTAGTGATCATTTACACAGGATAGTTTTATAAACTTTCATCGGAGACAACTGTGATTCATTGATAATCCGCTGTTACTGGTGAATGGGGCCGAACCGACTATCTCCCGCCTCGGCCTTCATCCTCCCGTCCCGCCGACAACTGGTGCCATCATCGGCAGTGTGTGCCCGCGAGTCAACTTTCCCGTGAGTGGGCGTGGTTTCAGCGCAGCCAGCGGACACACCCCCAGCGTTTGAGAGCAGAGAATACTGCTCATTTTTTCAAGATTTTGATTTTATTTACTTTTTTTATAATTCAAATTTGGCTGGGGGGCTAATAACACATTTTTCTGTGGTGTGACAAACTTAGAACACATACTTAACTTTGACTTTACAGGGACTTTAAAGGGTTAGTTCACCCAAAAATGAAAATTCTGTCAGTAATCACTCACCCTCATGTTGTTCCAATCCCGTAAGGCTTTCGTTCATCTTCGGAACACAAATTAAGATATTTTTGATGAAATCTGAGAGCTGGCTCACTCCTCCATACGCTTCTAAGGGATCGAAACTTGCCGGCCCAGAAAAGTTATTAAAGACATCGTTAAAATAGTCCATGTGAATAAAAGTTGTTATTTTTGTTGTTGTTTTTGCGCACAAAAAGTATTCTCGATGCTTGATAAACTTGTGGTTGAGCCACTATAGTCTCTTGGACTATTTTAACGATGTCTTTAATAACTTTTCTGGGCCAGCAAGTTTCGATCCCTTAGAAGCCTATGGAGGAGTGAGCCAGCTCTCAGATTTCATCAAAAATATCTTAATTTGTGTTCCGAAGATGAACGAAAGCCTTACGGGATTGGAACAACATGAGGGTGAGTGATTACTGACAGAATTTTCATTTTTGGGTGAACTATCCCTTTAAGCTTGAAATCTGGCGCGCTCACCTGGGGAGGAAGTCATTATTTCTAAGCCAATTAACCTTTTTTGCTTTCTGTTTCAGTTTTCGTTTTTTAAGGAGTCATCAGGCAAAATAGTTCATTAAGAATTACTTAGCCCAGTCAAAAGCATTCTCGGAAGCTTGACGTTTGTCTCTCTGCCTCGTTAAAAGCCTCCCAAACGGGTCAGGTTTAAAATCCCTTCGAGCTCTTTCCCGTTCAGTCATTAAAGTTCAACCGTGGCCTCAGGGGAAATCAACAGAGGTGAGGTCCACGAAACTCCAGCCTAATGCCATCTTGTCGGCGATGAGTAATCCAAGCAGCACGACATTATGAGCAATAAAGAGAGGAAATATTTAGCTGACTCACGGAGAGCTTCAGCTGGCGAGGAAGAAATGAATGCAAATTGACAGATCCATCCCAGAGGTTTGTTTCCTGGCAATTGCATTTCGTGGTATGACTTGTGTGTTTGTTGTGGGCGTAAGTGAAACTCAAAGGGCAGATACTTAATGGGAGATAAATTTCTCTATTGACCGGCTCTATCTTCCGATAGGTTGTGGTATCTCTTCCAAACTCATTATCTGAAACATCCATTATCAGATTAGAAGCCTATTTCATGCATATTTGGGTTTGTGGCACTTTACTTCAAAGAAAATTGATTTGGAAAGTAAATAACCAGAAAATGATAGCTACACATCTCTACACTGTCTGTCGTGCAGTGTAGGTTTTTTAAGCAGCCGGTCCTTACCTATAATGTGCTCTCCCACCATGCAATAGCAGCTCCTTACACCATTTCTCAGAGAAAAAAGCTTTTTCATTTCATTTGGTGCAGGCGTCTTTAATAAGCCATGAAACTGCACACTCTGCTGCATTACCTTCTCCACATGTTGCTTAAAGATACTCAGTGTGGAGCAAAGAGGAAACTGTTTCAGCACTGGTTGAGGATGGAAATGCTTCTCAAACTGAGCAATGAGGAGTACTGTCTCCTTAGGCACTTAAAGTATATAAGTCGGTGCACTTATATATGTGCTATTGATGCCTGTAACTTAGACTTCACAGTGTGTGTGTGTGGTTCAGGTATTTGTGTGGGGGCGGCAATCTTTGACCTTGTGGGGACATTTTTCGATCCTCATTAGGAAAACAGCTTATAAATCATTTTACGTGAGGCTTTTTTGAAAACATAAAAATGCAGAGTTTTCTGTGAGGGTTGTGTTTACGAGTAGCTTTAAGGTTAGAGGGTAGAATATACAGTTAAAAATCATCATGTCTGTGGAAAGTCCCCATAAAACATGGAAACCCAATGTGTGTGTGTGTGTGTGTGTGTGTGTGTGTGCGCGCGCATATGAACTACATGAACTCAATATTGTTGAAAATATTAATTGATTAAGTAGACAAAGGATGACAACATGACTGATTAAAACATTAAGAGAAAACACTGCAAGATGCACTGCAATTAAATTGTACTGCAAAAAATATAGAAATAACTGATTTAAATAATCTAATCCGGAAAGGCAAGGTTTAGGGTAGCAGGGTAGTTAGCTCAAACGAATCATATACTATATTGTGGCATGTATGAGAGGTAATATATGCCACAATATATATGCAATACGTATAATATACCCCTCAATGTGGCGGCAGCAGGTGACTACAAAACAAAATACTGAATGAAATGGACTACAATTCATGAATATACAGTGAAATATTGACTAATTTCAAATGATATTTTTGTTAAGATGCAAAAACTATAATTGGCAAACAAATTAAATAAAAAAAAACACTGGATCACATATGCATTTCCTCAAGGTCACATAGAGCAATTAAAATGTAAGTGCTCTTTCAGGCTGGCTAGTTAAATGTAAAATTGAGGGGATAGACAGATGTTTGACCGAGACAGGGAAAGGTTGTACAAATGCTAGTAATATGATTGCTTTGGGCCACACGTGATACTATAAAAAAAAAAAAAAAAACACTTACTCCACATATGGTGCATCATTTAATGTGACAAAAAAGCAACTCCTTGACATTAATAAAATGAGAAAACACTCAATTTGCTTTATGTACACGTGTTTTAAAGACTTCCAATAACTGGTCATGAAGAAAATGTTAATGACCTTCAGTTCTCTTCCTCCTCTGACCTTCCTATACATCTCATCCTTTTATGCGCAGTCCATTTGGAAGATCAGTTTTAACATTCAAATAGTTAAACTATGCATCGTCAATTTAATTTGCCTCCAGGCTCCACGCTTATGAGGGGAATTGGTTCAGGGCGAGGAAATGTCTCTTCAGCGCCTTTACAGTGAACGTTTTTGATTTGTGACTTTTTATCAGTATTCTACTCATAAAGCAACTGTCTTTCTTTTATGCTATGGTAGACTCAATGCTAATTACCTCACTATTCAATTTTTGTCCTGGATTGGATTATTAATTATATGCACATTTGAATTAAACTAAGTATTTTTCCAAGGTCGGCTGAGATATTTTAGCCATATTCTTCATCATTATGTTTAAAGGCTTTTTTTTGATTGCAATTTTTCAGTCACTTTTCACACAAAGTGAATTGCAGTACAATAATTAGCTGTGCTCGCTATTGTTAGCATCACTATTGCTATTTTAATTTAGAGATTTCCCAAATGCCCTAATATAAAATGAAAAATGAACGTCGGTGAAAGGAGCTGCAGACTGCAGTAACAAGAGTTAAATTTATAGTAGATTACTTTTACTTGAAGAGGCAGGTGATAGCACCATTAGGTGAACTGTACAATGCAGCATTCTCCATTTCAAGGTCCAGAAACCACTGAGGTGGAAAACAAAATCTGTCACCCTCCTTTTTCACTCTAATCGAGCTTAAAGGTGATCAATGACACACCAGGTAGTGGTATCTGACTTCTGGTATCTATGTGCATCAAACTTCCAACAACCACCAAGGTCTCCTGTAAAGCTATGGAGAAGGGCTTTCTGTCTTAAAACAGGTGACGAGAGGTAAGAATACTTACTTTAGGATAAGAGTGGGAAGCATAATATGGAAGTCTGTTGCCCATAAAAAAATACAAGATATAAAATAAAAGCTTTGGTAATGTAACAATCTCAGGTCAAAGATAATGAAGGCAGAAGAAACACTTCCCAATAACAGCTAGATTTATTCAACACGACAACAAAACATTAAACAGTGTGCTACGCACAAACAATACCAGACAATGATACAAACAGAGGAACTTAAATAGACAGAGATAATGAACTAAATGATAAGCAGCTGTGATGATTAATCAGTGTCTATAGAAACTAATGATTGGCGGGGAAACTGAGACAAAGGAGAACGTGACTGAAAATAAACGTTCAGTTTATTACTAAAACTAAAAGTCCATGAAAATGAAACTAAGACGGAAACAGCATCTAAACAGAACAGAACTGTGTCAGGTAATATAAGATGACAACATACACATAGTAGGCTATTAGTGAGGAGCAAAATATGGAATCCATTCTAAAAAAAATAAATGAGCATACTATGGAAATCTATATACATAAAAATAAAATAAAATAACATATAGAATAGAATAGAATAGAATTCATATAGAATAGAATAGAATAGAATTCAACTTTATTGTCATTGCACGTCACAAGTACAAAGCAACGAAATGCAGTTTGCATCCATCCAGAAGTGCTTTAGCAAGAATATAGATGTAAAAAAAATAGATATATTGTAGATATATTACAAATGTACACCGTATGAAAGTATGTTATGAATGTATACTATAAATATAAGCATACAAGCTGTAACTGTAGTGAATGTGCAAGCTATGTACAGGCTATGACCAGATTATACATATGTTTATAAATATGCAAGACTATAACAGACTATAAATATGCAATATACAAGTATTAGTAAACATGTCAGTTTAGTCTATACAGTATTTACAGTAGTGCAGTTAAAAATCTGTGTAATATATATGAATAAATTATACAGTAATGATATAAAGTGCAACTTTGTGACAACTTTGTTAATACAAAATGGCAACAAAAACAGACAATGAACTCATTCGGTGTGCATCACTCTGTATAAATACAGTCGAACTGATTTGTGCTTGAGCTTGAAAAAAAAAAAAAGAGACATATAGCTGGAGCCGCTCACAACCTGGGGCTTTTCTCACATTTTATTCCAAACTCCAAATTGTGTTAATGATTAAACACACTAAGCCAAACATTTGTAAAACTAATAAATACTTACTCAGTTCACTTCATCTGCAACACCAAACAAATAAAACATAGACATAGATAGCAATATCGACCCCCAAGTTTGTCTGTGCTTTCTGCAAAATGTCACAGCATTGATTCTTTTTGTGAATTATTGTAGCAGAATGCTGAAGTTTTAGCTTACTTTCGGTTTTCTTTGAAGAAGAGTTTTGTGTAGGAAACATTAATCAGAATGCACAAGCTCTGTTCAAGTATATTTATACCCTGCTAAATTTTGAAAACAAAACATCTACGAGTTCAGTTGTGATTTAAAATACAGTGGCACATTATTAGACAAAACTCCAGCAGGTAATTACCAAAATTTGTTTGGAGTTTTATTCCATATGTTAAGTCAGTTTGGCGCCAGTCGCAGTGAATGCTGGGTAACCTTTCCATTCACAAACTCCTCAGCAGTTCTACAGTGTTTGATGTAACATATCATGTTGCAACTTTGATGTAATGAACTGATTTTAACATTAGTGACAGAAGAAAGAATCCCAAAGCATTCCAAAGATAGCTTCATAAATAATGAAGATCCTTTAATCCGAAAAACCTACTGATCTCTTCAAACAAACTCAACATGCAATGACGCTGCTATATTAAACGGTGTGTTCAGAATAGAAAGCAGCCATTGCTTCATGGGAGTTACATAATCAGTCACACGTTCTGACATCACTCAGTCCAATGTGTGAAAATGTGTCCTCTGACTCTCAAAATCCAACCCCTAAAATGCTGAATGAATTATTTCTGACGCTGGTAAATTATTAATGTGTGTTTGCTCCCTCTCCTACAAGAAACGTATGCATTATGGATTCGGCCGACGAGCTCAGAGGAAAGTCCATATGTTTTCACAGATAATGAAGCAGACTAACAGAACAGGTTAATAATAGGTAACACATCCAGACTGGCCAGGATATACAGTATACAGTACTGTACGGAACATGTCAATGTCCTGTTTGCCATATAAACAGATTAACACGGTCTCCTCCTCCTGATCCTATTTTGTTGTGAAAGTTTGGTGTTTTGGTAGAAAGGACCCGAAAAGTACTAAATACACATTATAAATCAGTTTTAAATGTCTTGATGCCATGGATACACTCTCAGGAGAAGCCATTTAAAAGCTTAAAAACTAAACTCTCCAGAAATTTCAATCACTCCATGTGTCATAAAACTTTAATAAATAGGAATAACTCTTTGATGCATCAGCTATGAAGATAAAAAGGTTTTTTTTTTTTTTGTGTGTGTGTGTGTGTGTGTGTCTTTCAGAGATGACTTTTACTGAATGAGGCATATATATATATTTATATCCTTAGGTCATTTTTTTTCCAGCAGGTTGACCATCCCCGTAACTACGCTCCAATACCCCAAAACACGTACAAATTCAGTGGAGAAATCGGCAGCTCGATGGTGAAAATCGCATTGGGCTTTTTTGGCCTACTTTAGACTGGCCATTGGGCTACTTCTGTTGCACAGATCTGGCATCCCTGCCTGGCTCCTCCCACCATCTGAACCACCCTGGCTCTCGCTTCGACTACCTGTTATGACTATTTCCTCTCTTCTTCTGTGGCGCCAGGAGCTGGCTTCCGGATGGGGGGAGTTCTGTCACATTTAGTTAGTATTTATTAGGGGTTCAAGCATGAAATGCTGAAACCCTATTGTAATTGTAAGGATTCGTAAAACGCATCGTGCAGGCCAAACCGTAAGGCCAAGAGACTTGAAACCTGGCCAGATGGTAGGCCTCAATTTGGGGACAATTCAGAGTATGACCCCGATTGGCCCATAGGTGGCGCTACAGCGACCAAAAGCACAAAATCGCCCATAACTCTTAGACCGTTTGACCTAGACTCAAGTGCCTTACACCACTGTGATCCCTGGCTCAAGGCAGGATTTTAGTGCAGGTTTGCTTTAGTGTAGAAAACTGGTAAAAAATCATGAGGTTTAAAGTGAAAGTGAGCCAATAAGTGGTCTTCTACTGCCCTCTGCTGGCCATTCTACTTATTAATGAAGTCTTTTCACATGTGCTTTTCACATGTGCTCACATTTATATTTAGACACTAAAAACCACTTATATAACAATAACTATTATAACACAATCATATTTTGTCAGTGTTTATCACTTCTTTTGCACTGACACTTCACATAATTGCTAGTAATGTGGTAAATTGTGGTAAATCATGCTAGAAACATGATAAATCATAGTAAATAATACTTGAATGTGGTGTATCAAGGTAAATCATGCTAGAATCCTGGTAAATCATTCTAGAACGTGGTATATCATGATAAATCATGCTAGAACAGGGTAAATCATGGTAAACCATGATAAATCATGATAAACTATGGTAAATCATGCTAAAACATGGTCTTTTCCATCTATGATGTCAGTGGTTAAATGCTTGCTAAATAAAACTTGAAGTTTAGGCCTTAAAGGCCTTAACTGCTTGAACCCCGATAAATGCTGCTTGCAGCTTTAATTTCATTTGTTTCTCTTCAGTTTCCTTTCTCTGTTGTTCCAGTTTCCCGCCATTATCAGTTGTCATGGATATTTTAACGAACACATGTTTGTAATTAAGTTTGTCACCTTGTGTATTTAAGTTCCTCTGTTTTTCACGGCCATTGTCCGGTATTGTTTGTGCATGGCACGCTGTTTCACTTGTGTTTGTTGTTATTGCATTGCCTGAGTTTTCTTAATGTTTATTTTGTCTACCTTTAAAAAAAAAAAAAAAAATGTCTACCTTCTTCATCCCTGAGATAAAACATGGCTTTCAGCAATGTTACGTCACATAAATAATATTCATTATGATAATATTGATTAAGTGTGATTTTGCTTTTGTAACTCAATAAACAAGTAGTTAATTAGTACTTACATATAGACACAATATTACCAGCAACTTTGTCTATTTTTGCTCCGTCGGTGGAAATGATGGAATGAAAATAATCACAGCAATATGAACCAGAGCTTCAAATAAACAAATAAACGGTTTATACACAACTGTTGAACAACAGAACAACTGTTGTATAATGGTTGTTATGCCTGGTGTTTTACCTTGCATTCACATTTTTCTGTTGAAATGGAGAAGCCTGGGTTGATGGCTGGCACTTTCTGTAGTTGGGCTGCAAATCTAGTCTAGAAAACATTCCAGTTTCAGCTAATTATAGCGTATTAATCAAGCTACTATTAATTATATCTTGATTAGTTGGTTCATGTTCATTGCAATGTTCTTTATGTTCCTGCTGTTGGCTGAAGAGCTCAATTAAAGCCCCATGGCTGTAAATGACTTGGCAGGAACACTGACCAGTGCTTCTCACCGAGGGGAGGGGAGAGGAGGCTGGCATAATCTAATTACATGGACGCAGCTTAATTCAGGCTCAACAAAGGGCCAATCGATGATAAGGAAGTAGCCGAGAGTGGCTTTGACACCAGTCAATTGGTTATGTCAGTGTCCAGCCCAGATGGTGCACACTGGCACGCAGTCAATTGAATTAACCGCACCCCTTCTGCACAATGGAGAGCCTTCTCCCTCCTCATTTTTTATGTACTCAAACCCCACAACATTCCACTAGAGAGACAATCTAACGCTATGCACTATTCACAGCCCGGCAGTCAGACGACTCATCACAAAATCAATACCCTCGTAAGGGGCTCTGATGCTTGTTATATACACCTTTACTGGGAGGTAGTGGTAGGATGAGGTTCGCATCAATGCAATATTAGTCAATTAAATTAGAGAAGGGTTGGCAGACAGGAAATCGTATTTAGTTGCTAAAGGAAAAAAGTTTCAGCACTTGGGTAGCAGAGGCCAAGACGAAAACAGAGAGGCAGACAAGATTAGATCATGATCCTTAGAGGGACTGATTTATATGCACAGTTATGGTAGAAAGAAAGAACAAAAGAAAGAAATGTATGCACTGAAAACTTTAAACGCATGTAGGCCCATTTATCATTTATTACGTATGGGTAAGTTTATAAATATTTAATTTCAAATATGTAAACATTCTTCTTTTGTTTTCAAGTAAATTTGATATTGATACAAATTATTAAGCATTAATAAACAGTACATTTGCTTGAGAAAGAAAAGTGCAAAAAAGTGTAAGAAAACATTGTTAAGCATAAATCTAACTAAATTAATATATTTGAAACTTAAAACAAGAAAAATACAATTTGCCAATGGAGTAAGTATAATAATGAATAATAATGAATTCATTATTATCATAAAATTAATGCTACTAATAATTCAAGATTAATCCTCTGAAAACAAGTCTAATGCAGTTTTGCTGAAGGAAATGTATAGTTTTATGAAGTATATGTCTCTTTTTTTTTTTTTTACTGGGAAACAAGACAAATTAACAAATTAAAGACACATACACGTTATAAAAAAGTGGTATCACGTTACAATAAGGTTTCATTAGTTAAGTACTTAAGATAACATGAGCTAACAATGAACTGCACTTCTACTTAGTTAATGTTCATTTCAACATTTACTGTTAACATTAGTAAATGTAGTGTGAACTAACATGAGCAAGCAATGAATGTTGACCAATGTGCTTTACATCATCACAGTAAAAAGACTGCAATAGTAATACAATAATACAAACAATAATACAAATTATCATCAAAAAGAAGAATGTGCCATGACAAACAAATGTGTCTTAAGATTAATAAATACTGTAACAAATACTGCTCATTGTAAGTTTGTTAGTTAATACATTATTGTAACCTTATTGTAAAGTGTTCCAAAAAAGTCACAATGATTGTTTTCATGATTGATCATCACTCTCACTAACGAGCACTTGGGTGCCTGACTGTAATGTGTAGCTGTAATATGCCTTTTCTTTATTCTCTCTTGAAGTGTGTTCAAACTGTCCTCAGTGCATTCCAGAGTACCAGACAATTAAGTGCCCACAATATTCCCTCTCCAGATTAGCATGCTTAACATGTTTTTGCTGAAGTCGATGAGGAGAGTTAATACAGCTTTAATGGTATTTGAAATGTAGCTCATCTGCACTTGTCCTCTTGTCATGGCAACAGACAGTCCAGGAAATGCATCTGAATTTGACAGGGCGCATTTTGGACTCCAATAATCCACCGCATGCTAAGCTTGCCCCACTTTATGTGTGCGCTCAGTAATTAAGAACTTCGTTTTCCTGGCCTCAAGGTTGCAGTTAAACCCATAATGCCATTTCTGATGTGCTGTGCGTGGAATATTCACAATCAGATGCAGTCAGGTAAGTGTCGTACAAGCATTCAGCTCACGCTAAGAGTCATCTGGCAACGCTCAAGCAGCCGTGTTTAGTGGTCCTCTTATGTGTCTTGGTGCGCAGGTGTACACGTATATCTAGAGAATAACTTCAAATGAATGAAAGTATGGGAAAAGGCTCTGGTTGCTTTGAAAGACTCTTTCAAGTAAGCTACTAAATCATGTTTTGAATTACATCGGCACAATTGTGAGTGAGATATTGCTTTTATACATCAGTTCAAACGTACATTTTTAGACACAATAATAGCTGCTCCCCAACTCTGAGGCTGCATCCTTCGAAGGCTGCATTCAAGGGCCGAATGCGTCACAGCGCGGCGACGAAGGCTGACCCAATTCTAAGTTTCCTTCGAATGCAGACTACAAATGTGGCCTTCTTTTTCTAGGCTGCGATGGATAGAACAAGTGGATCTTTCGCAGCCTAGCCTATCCCAAGATTCATTGCACACAATGCCGGATTACTCTTTTAAATAAATCCAAGTATTGTTGGGTTTCAACTTACTTGAATATCTAACGATACAAACGTTAAAAAACAAACTTTAAAGCTCTTCAAATGTTGACATACTGTATCTTTCCAATTTCAACAGTTTCTAGGCGACAAGAACAATCCTCCATAGGCTAGAAAGTCCCATTTAACAACGCTCGGTCTGACCTTCCTTTGAAGGAGGCAGCCTCTCAATAGACACAGCTACTAGCAGTCAAGTAGGTATCAAGTAGGAGCTCCAAGTGGGAGGGGGCGGGGCATATGCTCCAAGTGGGAGGGACTTACGCTCCAACTGGAACTGACACTGACTTCTGTTTACATCTCTTGGAAGTTACTTCGCAACGAAAATAGTTCCAAACTGAGACACAGTGGAACGAACCGCAGCTTGTCTCCAAGCTACACATATCCGTGGTGTTCCTGAATGAATCAGTGTTTTTGAACAAATCGACTGACTTAATGAATCAATGACTTGCTCATAAAGACCGACTGGTTTCATTCTTGAACAAATCACTTTTCGAATGAATCGGTTGAGTCACTTGTTTGCATTCCTGTTAGGGCTGGGCGATAAATCGATTTTATCGATTAATTCGAATGTGCAGTTTACGTCGATTTTTTTTAATGAAAATCGGTTTTCTCTTTAAAGGGTTAGTTCGCCCATTTAAGACATGAAGTTGTATGCAATCCTTACCAGCACTATAGTGCATACACACTGACCCACTCTGTGGTAACCTCCCTGGTCAGAGTTCTGGCCGCTCAAAGTTTTTCAAGAAAGTATTCCCAGTTAGTTCCCGGGGCCTCAAAACTGTGCGTTATTACGTGAAAAAATGATATGCGTTTCAAAGCTTGATTAATTTACATCACAAAAAAACACTCCGGGCAAAATTCATACCTCAGTTTTAATCGGCACTATTTTCTTTCCATTTCTATCAATCCGCGCTGCTGTCAACGTCAACAGTGCGCACGTTCCGATCAGCTGTTGATAGCGCGACTCGTTGACAACATGTCTGACTACGAAAGTTCTGATGATGAAACAAATTTTAGCATAATGTCAGGCGGAACAGATGAGGATGAAAGTAATTTTAGCACAACACCAAAGGGATACCTTTATGAACCGGAGTATACCGATGCCGAACTTCATCAAATGGAGATAGAACGGGAAGAGAGAGAGCGAGAGAACAGAGATGAAGTTGTCCAAGTTGATGCTGGGCCCACAGCTGTAGCAAGAGCCAGGATGAACGACAAATGGTGGTGCACTTGTTCAAATTGTCAAGTGATGCCAACAGAGGTTGAAAGCTATTGCTGCCACGAATGGGAACTCATCATGCCACAGATGTCAAATGTTATTGATTGCAACACAAAACCTCAATTATGTGTGTGTGTTCAATCAAATAGTATTCTCAGCAAATTGTACCTATATCCCTATATACTGTTTTTATATTAGACTTCTTTTCACGTGATTTCCACTGGAGTCTAAACATCAGCTTGTTTACCGTACAGTTTAGACATGGGATCATAAAGTTAGTAAATAGAGCTTACCCGCAAAATTGTACCTATATCCCTATAAACTGTTTTTATATTAGACCTCTTTTCACGTGATTTCCACTGGAGTCTAAACATAAGCTTGTTTACCGTACAGTTCAGACATGTACTTATAAAGTTAGTAAATAGAGCTTACCTGTGGTACTGGTACAGCAAAACTCTTTAAAATCTTTTTTTTTATTTTTCCTCCTTGGTTGGGGATGTAATCGTCTTCGCTGAAGTGAGCACTGCACACACGAAAATCCTTTATTTTGGATATTTTAGCTCCCGCAGAGTAGCCGATGGCAACCAGCCAAAGCTGTCTTATAGCTATATCCGAAACAGGAAAACGATGGAATCTGAACAGTGATCCCGGCACATTCTTGTGGTCACAACCTGGGAATTTACAAGTTCGCACCATTGTTAATTTTGTACTTTTTACGTCGTTGTCATTCGATTGTGTAAACACTATGGAACAGCTGATCGGAACGTGCGCACGCACTGTTGACGTTGACAGCAGCGCGGATTGATAGAAATGGAAAGAAAATAGTGCCGATTAAAACTGAGGTATGAATTTTGCCCGGAGTGTTTTTTGTGATGTAAATTAATCAAGCTTTGAAACGCATATAATTTTTTCACGTAATAACGCACAGTTTTGAGGCCCCGGGAACTAACTGGGAATACTTTCTTGAAAAACTTCGAGCGGCCAGAACTCTGACCAGGGAGGTTACCACAGAGTGGGTCAGTGTGTATGCACTATAGTGCTGGTAAGGATTGCATACAACTTCATGTCTTAAATGGGCGAACTAACCCTTTAACATTCGCAGACGCTCCCCTCTGGGCTCCCGTAGCTCAGAACGGGCTCAGCTCTTCCCCCGCGCGTTTGGCATAGAGATACACAAACAACACGGCAAGACCGCGACAGCACAAACACACCCGCCAAAAAACAACCTACAGTCTTACAAACTGAATCAGCAGAGCTGCCAACTCTCACGAATTCACCGTGAGACTCACGCAATCGTCACTTTTTAAACGCTCTCACGCCACACATCCATTTTCTCACGCAGAGAAAAGTCGCGAAGCAAAGAGGACACTGACACCGACAGACAAGACAGAGAAGGTTACTATTGCTATGAAACAAATTCTCAGCTCTCAGATTCTGTCGATTTAATTACGAAATTCAAACAATAAACACCGTTTTGGCGCTTGACAGATCGCTGACAGAGTTCAAGCGGCACGTGAACCGATCATCTGTTACTCTTTACTAGCTTACTAGTTAATAGTAGGCTAAATAAACACGAATGATCAAGGTAATTTGAAAGATACAGTTCAACTTACCAAAATGAATCGATCTGTGTTTTTCAACTGCGGAAAGAGGTCTATAATAACAGCTAGAGGACAATACGTCACGTAAAGTTACTTTTACCTCTGGAAAGCCCATTAATGACCATAGCACGTTAGTTGGACTTTAAAATAATTGCTGTAGAGAGTAGTATTTTGCTAAATATGATATTACATATTTATTATATTTTTACCATAGGCTATCATTAAAATATTATAATGTTGAACTTGTTATTATAAAAAAACACATAATATTTCATTTGAGATGTTATTTTTAACCTTTAATAATAATACCAGCTGACAGGGCTTTAAATTAACATGCATCTACTGTACCTAGTATTTATCCAAAGGAATCGATATTGAATCAAGATCAGAATCAAATCACAAGAATTGAATTGAAATTGTGAAAGCAATAATAAAAACAGTAGCATACCAGTCATTGTACCATGTAAACATTGTGTTGTCACTAAACTTAATAAAATTCTGTTTAGTTACCAAATGTTTTGACAATCACAATACACTTTATTGTGATGTAAAAAAAAAATTTCACGTTCCCCACCAATCCCAATCCACCCATTTCATGTTATGTTACGTTATGTTATGTTACATTTTCACTGTTTACAAAGGCAGGGCCTGCCATCTTGTCTTTTTGGCTTGTTGTTTCTGATTGCACTTTAACCCCAAGGGGAAAATCCAAATCAAATCCCAGAAGGGAAAATCAAAACAAAATAAAGTTAAAAATTGTTTTGAACAATTTCTTTGTCATCTGCAGATTGATTTTAAGTAGGGGAAGAAAAAAAAAATCGATTTAAATCGTAAATCGTTTTTTTTGTGAAAAAATCTGGGATTTTTTTTTTAGGCCATATCGCCCAGCCCTAATTCCTGTATGAATCAATGTTTTGAATCACGCACCTAAACCGATTCATTCAATGACTCACTTATAAAGACAGTCTAATGTACTGCCGTTATGTTAATTTTTAATGAGTTTTTCCTCAGGGCATGATATTTATTGTGACAAGTGCTATACATATACATTTGAATTGAATCTAACGATACTCTAACAGTGAACAGAAAAAAAGATAGCTAATTTAATACAACTTAATATGACAATATTTTAATAATTTGTATAGCCAATTATTTAATTTGGAAACAGCATGTTGTCTTTATAATATCACACTTAATGATCTGACACAGACTTTTAGTATTCATATAAATAAACATGTTCATAAATAAATAAATTAGATTAAAATGCATTAACATATTTTAGAGCCTTTATATTTTAGGAGGAATCATCATATTCGGGGGTCCTTGGCATAAAATAGTTTAAAATTCCCTCTTCTGAGTACAAAGCAACAAGAAACATTTAAAAATGATCAAATTTTTAGAAGAGATATTTAAAGCCTCAAAATGTCTTTCTATTTTTTTTTTTTAAGTCATGCTGCCTCGGTTCTTAAATTCATAATGAACTTCCTGAGACAGTGAAATTGCTTTAACCCACATTCAGTGAGTCCAGCGATGTATCAAACTCATTGCCAGGAGCCTATTCTAAGCTCATATTCATGTTTTCACTGTGTTTGGTACATTTACTGCTTTCTTGCTGCCTAGAAACCTTGTAAAATAAGACTTATATGACACTGCCTGGAAAAATTGTTCATGTGGAGGTCAAAGCAGCGCATAACGCTTCCGTTGAAGCCTTGACACAACCCATGTGACAGGGCCTTTAGAAGGTCATGTGATTGGCCAGGGCTGGTTTGATCCCTGCAGTGAACTATGAGGCCATCATCACTGTGCCCTTGAGTAAGACACTTAACCCCAAGTTGCTCCAGAGGAACTGTCTCATATAATAGCCAAAATTCATGGCGCGTTTCTTTGTTGTGTTGGTGTTAAAGTAACAGACACAAATTCTACCAGCTCTGGTTGTGCAGTGGTGATAAATAAAGATTCTTCTTCTTCTTTTTTTTGGAGTATTGCATGGCAACACCATGAAGATTGAAGACTTAAATGTGCGGTAAGCTATTTTTTTGGAATACCATACATAAAGTGTCCCTACTGCCTAACAGATATCTGTAACTGAAATGGGTTTCTCTGGGACAGCCATCAGCTCTGAAAAAAAAAAATCAAAAAATAGTCTGATTGCTTGCAGGTGGCCGGCCTGCAAGTTAAACCAATATATTTTTTTTAAATACCTTTTAAAAAAAAATTATATAAAAGGTAAATAATGTGTTTTTACATTATTTTATTCTGTAACTAACTAACTAGCTAGCTAACTAAATAAATAGATACAATATTAATGATTTTTCAAAAATGCATGGAGAAATTTTGACCATCGTGTGCTAAAAAAGAAGAAAATCACTTAAAAAAAACAAACAAAACAACAACTCAGACCGACAGAACCCATTAAAAGTGGAGAAAATTGCAGTCGCTCCACTCAGCTCACATACTACACACTTTAGCCTGGTCTTGGAGAGAGGGACATTGAAGCGAACAAAATGGCGATGAGCATAACAGCTAAAATCAATTTGACCGTCTTTACAGGTTTGATGGTAAACCACCACAGAAGAGAAGTAATGGCAGAGCAGGTCCGCCCTGATCCAGCTTGTGTGGACAAAAAAAAAAAAAAAAATCAATAACCTGCCCACCCAAATTAACTCAAGCTCCAGCTTTCTAGACCAAGAACAGCCGTATCATGTTTTTATGGTCTCGGGGCTGTTGCTCCCCCTCTGTGGGATCATATGAGCACCATATTCAGTTCTTAACACAGACGTATTACCACAAGTCAGCAAATATCAGCAAGACCAATGGCCCTACTGTGAACAAATGATTCAGCAATATCATGATCATAAATTCCCCAGCCAGCAGAAGTTTTACTTGCAACATTTCTAGTGGACTAAAGTCATATAAAAGAGAATTTTTAAATGTATGCAGCAGGAGCTTTACTGCACTAGGTCAGCACATGTTCTTTGAGCTGTATTATGATTACGGTTTTCTCACATCTTGGTATGCTTCACAAGCTAAATTAAAGAATTCCATAGTCATTTATAAACAAAACATGTGGTATGTATAGCACATCTTTTTTTAAATCCAGATAAATACTGTGGCAGTGCTGGATACCAAATCTAGATCTCACTATAATATTGTGTGATGTAAATGTTTCCATTGCTGAGTTCTGTAAACCCAGAATTGCTACTAAAGCTTATAATTATTAGATCTGCTACTGTTGTATTATTTGCAAATGAATTGTATGTTTGTAATGTAATGTAATATAAATAAAACTAAACACCAGTGATTCAAACTTAGCGACTATGTTACTATTAGTGAATTCAGACCTCTTTATATATATTTTTTTAAGCAACTAGCGACAAACCTAGCAACTTTTGGGATTTCTGGTGTCACTATTTAATAATAATAATTCGTTACATTTATATAGCGCTTTTTCTGAGACCTCAAAGCGCTTTACATATGGAAGGGGGGAATCTCCTCAACCACCACCAATGTGCAGCATCCACTTGGATGATGCGACGGCAGCCATATTGCGCCAGAACGCCCACCACACACCAGCTTACTGGTGGAGAGGAGACAGAGTGATGAAGCCAATCAGTGTATGGGGATGATTAGGAGGCCATGATGGACAGAGGCCAAGGGGCAGATTTGGCCAGGATGCCAGGGTTACACCCCTACTCTTTTTCGAAGGACATCCTGGGATTTTTAATGACCACAGAGAGTCAGGACCTCGGTTTAACGTCTCATCCGAAGGACGGTGCTCTTTTGGCAGTATAGTGTCCCCGTCACTATACTGGGGCATTAGGACCCACACAGACCACAGGGTGAGCACCCCCTGCTGGCCTCACTAACACCTCTTCCAGCAGCAACCTAGTTTTTCCAGGAGGTCTCCCATCCAGGTACTAACCAGGCTCAGACCTGCTTAGCTTCAGTGGGCAACCAGTCTTGGGCTACAGGGTGATATGGCTGCTGCCATAATCCATATATGCCATATATCATAATCATTCCATTGTCTGACAGAAAATATTAGGGATGCACGATATATTGGCCACTATATCGATATCTGGTGATATATGTCTATTTTTAGTGTTATTCATTATCGGCCCAATAAGAACATTTGGCTGATTTGAAAGTGCCCATTATGCATGCATAACAAAAGCATGACAAGTTTGACGTCAGTGCGAAAAGTAAACTAATTATAAAACAAACAAAATTGTATTTAAATGCTAATTGGATGAGCCACAATCAGAGTTGTACAAAATATCCAAACGAAAAAATGTGACACTGAAGACTGGAGTAATGATGCTGAAAATGTTGCATTGTCATCACATGAATAAATCACATTTTTAAATATATTCAAATAAAACTGTTCTTTTGAATGTATAAATTAGATAAATATTATATCACTTCTTTTGTAGGTTAATCACTTGCCTTTGGGAAACTATTTTGTACATCCATAAAGGTGCTACATTGGCGCATTATATTCACGTACACAAGAGCGCAGCTTGACAGCTGCAGGCTTTACATTCTCTCCTGAGCACAAAGAATAAACAAACGCTTGTCAAACAAACTGTCTCTTATTTATTGCTAAAGGCAAACTAATTCTTCTTCTTCCCAATCGATTCAGCTGCATGCAAAGCACGAGCAGAAGCCACCCGTTGAGTTTGACAGAATAACTTGTTATGAGAGACTTCAGGATTGGTGTCTGACTGTGTGTCTGTGAAATGAAGCTGCTCTTCTCGTTTCTAGTTTCTAAAGACAGCTATGGTAAGGCACACAGATAAGGGTGTGATGAAGTAACTGGGGCACATTGAGAAATGACATTACATATCGAAAGACTAAAGAAGAGCGACAAACACATAAAAACACCACTTACGCCTGTGTCTACTGTCTACACACACTATAAATAGTATATGTTTGTGAGATCAACCAAAACTACTGTATGTGTGTATTCATAGAGAGTACTAACCCTAACCTTGCTCTAACCCAAATTAATTAAATTGGTGGTATTGACTTGTTGTGAACCACAGATGATTTATAACTATTTCAATTATTATTCAATTGTTAGCACAAGGCATTCTCAAGACATTATGCCAAAAACTTTCTTATCCCACAAATCTTGCTCCGAAACAGCCAGCGTTATCATCTAAAAGTTTATTTTATTTTATTTGTTTATGAAATTAAAGATTAAAAACATGCATCATGAAAATGATTAAATGGATTTCAGTCAAACATACTGTAGTCAAACATTATACGTTGCTAGCACCTTAATTAGCTCAGTCAAATCAGTGATTATACATTTTTCATGGTACTTGATTTGTTACACATTTTCGTAATTTTGCACTTTACCATTCACTAAAATGATTTGACATTTCAGTCAGAGCAATATGGACTAAATTATAATGAATACACAAAAGTGTTTTTTTTGCTGTGATGCCACAGAAGAACCATTTTGGTTCCCAAAAATAACCATTATCAGTATGGAGAACATTTAAACAATTTAAAGAACCTATATATAAATCCACTATAAAGAAACCTTTTGTGGAATGAAAAGGTTCAGTGGATGTTAAAGTTTCTTTATGGAATCAAGGGACTTTTTATTTTTATTTTGTATTATTATTATTTTTTACAAAAGACAGAAAATATGAGGCAAGACATGACAGAGTTGCTCTTAAAATCTGGCATACATGCTCAGGATGACCAGTAGTTAAAACTAACCCTAACACAATGTAATTATAGTGTGGGTTGGTCATATTTTCAGAATAACATAGAGAGCTCCCTTAAATGGATATTGACCCTAAAATTTAAATCTGTCATCATTAACCATTTTTTCTTCTGTGAAACAACACTGAACACTTCTGATTTTCAAAATATATGATTTTGCGTTCAAAAAAGTAAGTCATATTGGTTTGCAACAACGTGAGACAAGAGTGAATAAATGATGACAGATTTGTCTATTTTAGGTGAACTAGTCCTTTAATGTTCTGCTTCCAGACTGTTGCAGGTACATTTGTGTTCAAGAATTGTTTGCAACAGGTTGAGAGTTTATACGTTCAGTGCACTTCTGCCATTTGGATAAAACGCATCAAATAAAATGCGAGAAATCAAATTTCTGACATACCACTTAAATATGTTCTTGTTGTCTGTCACTTTGCACTCTATGAAGTGTCAAACCACTAGAGGTTCCTCCTAGAAGCTAAATGAGAAGAATAACTCTAGGTTTTTCAGGCTCAAACACAATACTACAAAAAGAAAAAAAGTTTCTTGGCAAACAGATATTTCCTGAACAGCATAGAAGCATGTACCAGAGAAATACAGAATTTGCTGAAATTTTTTGTAGCATGAACTCAAAATTGACCTTATTTTCTTTTTAAATGCACGCCGTTTCATGCTCTGTGCTAATGCATGTTAAAAAATTTGTGCGAACTGCTGGTGTCAATTGCAGTGATTGGGTCAGGTCACGTATCTGCTTTCGCTCAAGCTAAACAAGTTTATTTGGCTCAGAAAGCAACAGTGTGAAATCTTGCCTCGAGTTTTGCATGTTAATGAGTTTTTGTGAATCTAAAAGATGGCCCACATTTCTTCTCACTGAATATGTGTCATGCAAAAACCATTTTAGGGGCAACTATCTATGCAAACAATGAAGCACCCATGGGATTTGACTCACACCAAATGGCTAGCTGTGTTTCCCAGCGCTGGGTTGCTTCCATGTTGCATTACCATTGCAAAAATCCCACCCACGTTTCCTCAGCTCCCCATGGCTAGGTCACTTCGAGTCTTTGAGGAAGCTGTCCTCCATAGAGGATACGTTAGTTGAGGAGATAAATGCGGTAAGATGCTCTAGGCCATAAGAGCACATTCCTTCACCTGCTAATCATGACCATTAATCACTCTGCCTGGCTCTCTCTTTCCCATAGGCCACAGGCACACAGGTCAGGGCCAGCGTCTGCAGCTTGCTGTAGGCGCGCAGGTTAATGTGGATGCTGCTCGGCAAGGTAGCGTAAAGTTCAACATGGTTTCACAGTGTTCTCTCATCAGAAACTGCCATAGTTAAATGACACTCGATGCACTTTTGCCATTTTTTTTTCATTTGCAACTTGTTTATACTTAAAACAAGTGAAACAAATCTAAGTAAAGAACGTACAGAAAAACAATATACTCTTTTATTAAATATACTGTCTTTTAATGCCTTTCGACAATGCATAGGTCTATCTTTTTTCAAGGATTAGATATTTAAATTTGGAAAATTAGACCAAAAACACTTAAGAACAGATAGAACAACAGAACGATAGAACAACAGAACGATAGAACGATAGAACGATAGAACGATAGAACGATAGAACGATAGATAGATAGATAGATAGATAGATAGATAGATAGATAGATAGATAGATAGATAGATAGATAGATAGATAGATAGATAGATAGATAGATAGATAGATAGATACACTGGATTGCATTACAATCATTTACAAATAATTTGACAATATATATATATTTTTTTTTTTATGTGTTAAATCAACGAGTTAAAGTTCCTGAACAACATAAATAAAATATGGTTCATGGTTCTCTCTGTTAATAATAGAACAAATGCTATACAGTAGTTGCACAGTATTATTTATCCTCCACAATTTCTTTTTTTTTTTTTTTTGTTAGAAGGCTTCTTTGTTGACAGTCAAACACCTGTTAATGATAAGGTTACCATTTTCTTACACATCAACTTCTGACAGTCAGACATATCAAGTGGAAATATTGCACATAAAGTGCACTGTAGCATAAGTTCTGCGCTTCTAAGTTGGGACATGTCAATCCAAGAATCATTGCGCAGGCAAATTGGTATTTTTTCATAATTATATTTTGATTTAGAATGCATTTCATATGCATTTTAGGGTACTGTTAATGAAAAATAACACAACTTGGCAAAAATAATACACATTGGGGTGTTTAACCAGGTCTGTGTGACAAAACTACATTCCCATCTTTATCTGTGGCTGATGATAAAATATAGGATGATAAAATATATAGACAAAGCATCTTTTGCTCTTCATTATGGAGCAAATGAAAAATCAATACTAATAATAATTAATAGAAGTGAAATTGATCAGTGTCCATATGTTTTTCCTTTTTTTCTTTCATTATTTTTTTTTACCAAAATCAGTTAAACGTTAATAAACACAGCATATGACTTCCAAGCTTGTAAATAGAACATCTCAGGAGAGACAGAATATTTGCACACATACAAATAAATACAACATTTAAAAAAATGGATGGCAATGCAGCACTTTGATTTCACTGCCATCAGCTGGCCTGTAGTTAATGAGTAAAAGCCTGTAGCCTTGCTGCGCACTTGCATTGAGAAACATCTGTTATCTCACTTTCCCACATTCCTACTTCACGATTAACTACATCACAACTCTTAAAATAACCATCCGAGAGCTATGCGTTCTGTCACTGTTTGAACACAGGCTGAAACAGACAGTGTTCTTCCCATCAATGTTCTTGGAAAAACTGCAGTGCGGTCTTCAGTGCCTTGAGCTATTTGTGTTTACAGCCACTGACAGACCTGCATAAACAATTCCCATCTGTTTCTGTTGTTCCTGACAGTGATGGAGAGACATTCTTCACAGCCAACATTGAAACAAATGCAAAATTCACTCTTCAGACATGTCGCACAGACATGTGTTTGTGCATAATTATCTTGAGACATTTTGTTTTTACCCACAACTAATAGCAGTTAAACAAGCAAAAAAACCAACAAAACAAGTATCTCTTTAGCTCCGCCCACTACCATGAAGGACTGCGAAGGACATAACTGAGTTGATCTCTCTACGCTCTCAAAATACTTACATTAAAAGTACACTTACACTTAAATAAAAGTACAGTCAAGTCAAATAAAACATGATATACACTTTAATATATGTAAATTCAACGCATTCTCATCCTAGGGCGTCATATACTGACGCTTTTGACATTTCGTCTACATCCAACGTACATGGCACCCTTTAGCGTCAATATGACACGCACAGAGCTTTGTTCGGTTATGGGTAGGTTTAGGTCTGGGGTAGGGTTAGGGTTAGACCTCTAGGAGGCGCCTTCTGGCCCATATCTATCTGCGTCTCATATTGATGCTAAAGGGTGCCATGTGCGTTGGATGTAGACGAAATGTCAAAAGCGTCAGTATATGACGCCTTGGGATGAGAACGGGCTGGTAAATTTAATCTAAATTAAGCTTTGATACCGAAATTGGTACAGAGAACCGTGGATTTTCACTAGTATTGGTACCGAAATTTTGGTACCGTGACAACACTAGTAGTGTTGTGATTTACCTCATAGCTGATGTCTTGGTTTATGGCTTATAACTATTCAATGAAGACTTTCAAAATCCCTATCGGAAAAAATGAATGGAAAATACTTCCGGAACCAGCACCACTGAAAACTGATGCACTCCATAGCCGTTGTTCCAAAATAAATGAAACATGATTAATGGTTAAATATGCAATCTAGTAAAAAAAAAAAAAAAAATCATGTTTCCCACAGGTTTTCACACATTTAAATACACAAAAATATGCAGTGACTTCTGTAAACATTTGAGTGATGAAGCACTGAATCAAATAATCAAAGAAGTTGTCAGTTTGAACTAATACACAGAAAATAATAGAATTGAACTGCTTTGAAATGCTTTCACAATACAATATCTTAACATAATGTCTTAACACTCACTCAGAAGTGTCAAAACTTACGTGAAAATGAGAGATGGCAAAAATAGTCTAAAAACACAGTCTTTAGGAAATGCAAATATCACTCAATACGGACGCACAAAAAGAATGGCAAAAATCGGGTGCCCACCCCTAGAGAGTGTGTGTGTGTACTGTAAGAGAAGAGTCATCATGCATTCTCCACACATCATTTTGCTGCGAGGCATCACAACTCCGATAACAAAACACAATATCAGAATCACAGAGAGCATCACTTATTATATCCCATGAATGCCCAATTGTACAAAATGATTCTATGATATCTCTCTGCAACGATCAAGAAGCCGTTTAATTGGAAAAGACAGCAGCTCATATCTTTGGCCCTGGAGTTCTCAAGCCTCCCATGAAAATATAAAATGTAAATCGCAGATTTCAAGCACAGCACAATCCAAGCTACCTTTATATATGAAATCATTTCAGCTTTAAATGCATTAAAATCTAATGATACAACAGATACAGCACTGCTGTAACTTCACAACTTTAAATGTTCTTCACACCTAATTAAATGTGACAAACTAAACAGTTCAACAAAGACCGTAATTAAACTATAACGTGTTTATTTTTGCTTAGTTATATTGATATATTGCAGAGCAAATGACAGTCATGGAACTTTTGTGAAAAACAAACCTAATGCCACTGAACTGCCAACACTCGTGCCAACCAATACTATAATCCTCAACTGTGGATGTAAGATGGGTTGCTAACGACTTTAAACTTTGCGTCTAAGGAAATGCCTTTAGTTAGCATAGCTTTCTCTTTCTGTTTTCATGGGTTGAAATTGTAGCAGCTGCATAATCACAGCCTGGATGCTAGAGGCATTTTAATCAACAAGAGTGATTCATGAGGCAAATAAAATAGTGTGGGTCAGCATGACACACACACACACACACACACACACACACACACACACCATTACATGCTTAATCATTAACGTCGTTTATGCCTACTCTTAACTTAAGGCGTTTTAAAAGCAAGTTTCTTCCCCTTGAAACCAGAAAGCACTCAAGATAGTCAGACAGAAAAGCAATCTTTTCTTCCTCTTTCTCTTTTCCTAGAGACAGTTCACATTCTTGACAGATGCTTCTGTCTCTGTTTTTCTCTCAGACAATACCACAGCCTTTTCCATTCCTTCTGATGGCTTTTCGGCTCCCAAAGTGCAGCAGATGACTTCAATGTTAGAGCAGAAATGTGAGGAATGAATCCAGCATGTTACACACCATCTGACTCATGCGTTGTTCTCTGTGTTGGGGAAGCAATACTTGCCAAGATCGTGATTTAAAGTCAAGTTACTCTTTTGACAAATAAGTTAGATACACTAAAAGTTACAAAAAATATAGCTACAGACATTTAAGTTAAATTTAAACTAATTGCTGCAATTAGAGCATTTATCTGCATGGCACAAAAACATCTAAATTATGATGACAGCACTACATTTGAATTAATTTGATCATACATACAAATAAAAAATAACTAATATATATATATAAAATGGTGCCCTTTAGCTAAATTAGTCAACAACAGTACCAAATTACAACTACAACAAGAAGCAAATTAGATATTAAAATGACAATATCTTTATAAATAACTATTGCAAACAGAAAGATTTATCTGGCAAAAAAAAGAAAAAAGAAAAAGTATATATAATGCATTATATAAAACATGAGATAATTAAGATAGAAACACACCAATGTGCTGGTAGAAAACCTTGTAAAGAACAGCAGCATTTAAAAAGTAAATATTTTGTTCTAAAAATATTGCGTAAGCTCTAAAATGAATGAGTGAATCGTTTGTTTGATCAGTGAAACGGTTTACGCTCTCCTAATCCATGCTCACACTGCTTTTAGTCATTACAGAGTCGCTAAAGGGGTCTGAACAGTCTCTAAAGTGGCAAAACTGTTTGCTCTGCATCTGCAATAAAAATACAGCGATTTAATGTCCGATGCGCCACACTATGAAAAAAAAAAAATACTTTCAGCTTGTTACTGAAAAGAGACATTACTTTGAAAACATGAGTTACTGTCATGCTACTGAATATGCAGTTAAATTAGGTCAACGTAGCGTCACTACTTTTCATTAGTAACTCAACAACTTTGATTGTTGAACAGGGATATCTATGCAGTCCTAGTCTGTTTATGGTCATGTTATATATTGCGCTGTTATGCCAGAGATATAAATGCCATGGCAGGTTCCTAATCAGCTCAGGGGTGCCAGCTAGAAGAGTGTTGCCTTCAATGCAAAGATTCACACATTTGTACAGGTAGCTAATGATATGTGTTTGTTTGTTTGTGCGTGTGTGTTGCATATTATGGAGTGTTTTACTAACCAGGTGAAATAACTGTTACAGGATGCATTGAATTCCACATAATATATCCTCTTTACATTGCTGGCTGAAAAATTAAATCTATGAATAATCAATATATATATATATATATAATCTTTAAAATAGCCCCCTTGATAGACTGATATACTCAGATGTTGCTCGCTCAGAGCTCAGGAGAGCTCAACATGTTTCTTCACAAATAAAATTAGACCACAATCAGACAACTGTTGCATACAGTATGTATATAGAGCTATAAAAGTTTTTTGATATTGTAAGAGCTAGATAGACGGTATCATGGCGAATCTGAGCACAATTTAAGACATTGTTGAGATTAGACACGTGAGATTACTTGGGTCTTTTTCTCAGCAGAAAAGCAGAAGATTCAGAAGAGTTTCTATTTGATCTCATGGCTGTCTAGAAGAACATCTTAGATATCAAAGATATCTCTTTATCTTTTTTTTTTCTACAGACAGATATATATACACACACACACACACTGTATCACATGAACTCAACACATGACAGCAACACACCCATTTTCCATAATAATGCATTATTTCATGCCTGTGTGTTGGTCTCAAAAAAGTCCATCAGCAAATGTGTTACATCCACAAGTAACTGCATTATTGAGCTGTTCCCATAAACGCGCGCGCACACACACACACACACACACACACACACACACACACACACACACACACACACACACACACACACACACACACACACACACACACACACACACACACACACACACACACACACACACACACACACACTTTAGCTGAACAAGGCACAACAGCCCATGAATATAGTATGAGAGAATTCACTAGTGTTTGAGGATGAATAAATGTTGTCATATGGCAACAAGGAGCCACGCACACACACACAAACACACACACACACAAACTAAAGAGGAGCGATATAACTTTCCCATAGAGTGGCTCTAATTGCACGATGCATCACATGCGAGACAACATCAAGCACCACTCATCCTTTACCATCAAATTACCCACACAATCTCTTTTTCACTTTCAATCACTCAACCACTCCTAATCTCATTCCCTCTCATGCCTTTCTGTCTGTATTTCCACTAACTTCAGACATCCATAATCCACAACCCAATCCATCAATATTCATTTCTCTTCTGAAATGGAGAACTTTCCTGAGAAAGCAAGGGATTTCTCTCTTACCTGTGTGCTTTCATAGATCCCCCATACGGCACAATCTTTTACCCGATGCATCGACAGCTGCACAAGACACAGGCAGTGTGTGAGAGGATGCAGAGAGAGAGAGAGAGTGAGAGAGAGAGAGAGAGAGAGGGGGGGGTCTGAATTATGGATGGAGAGTGAGGGTTCCCTTATGCTGGATATGGTGGACTGTGAATCATCTCTGGCATGAATCAAACATAGTCCAGGAGAGAACGAGAGATAGAGCGAGGGTATAGCAGATGAATAGATAACAGCAAAGGAATGGTGGTGAGAGGGCAGACGAGTGTGTCGTCTGAGGTTGCATACTCACATTCACTCCCTCTCTCTCTCAGTCCAGACATCTTCACTCTTCATCTTCAGTTGTTAAATCAGTCTGACAGAGGGTAATAGTTGTGTATTGAACTGGTCAGTCTAATGCTTTCTTCTTCGGAGAGAGACTGTTAGTACTCCTAAAGGCACGGTTAAAACAAAACAACACAATAGACAATCAGCGGCGTATTCATTGCATAAATATCCTCATTAGACAGACTGCAATAGTTTGAAAGTGTTTAAATTGGTCCGACTGTCATTATACCCAAACATACTCTACGCCAGTACATGAATGTGGACGCTAATAGATACGCAAGACAAAATTGTGTCAGACTGCAATTTGGCACACATTATGCCCAGTTTTCTCTTCCAGGTCAAGAGAATCATGCAGAGTAAGATTTACATATTTTGTTAGCTAGCTGTATACTAACACATCTGGTTAAATGACTCACCCCAACTCCACTTTTTATTTTTAGAATATATTTTATGTAATAAATATTATTCTCTGATAGTTTATACATAATTTAATAATTAAAGCAGTATTTATCTGCCACAAAAACAACAAAGATCTTCATTAGGGTGACATCACAAACTTAAACATATTCATCAAAACACCATCATTTATGCAAATTAATGGAAAACATAGTGATAAACAGAAGTATTTCGCTACATATTAATTTAGCAAGAAAAAAATAATACATACAATTCAACGTCTGTGTGGGATGACTCACCAAATCAGTGAATCAATACACTATTTTGAGGTGCCAAAGCCATCTTTATGAATGTAGATGAGAGTAGCAAAGCGTACAGTACATCCACTTCTCACTGAGTGAAGTGCTAATGAAGTGTATGTATTTGAAATATTGCCGTTTTTGTACCTGTTATTAAATCCCACCAAATTCTGTCTTTCCATCCATTTTGAGAAAAACATGTAATTTCAGAAATTTGATTAAAGGGATACTCCACTTTTTTTGGAAATAGGCTCATTTTACAACTGCCCCAGAGTTAAACAGTTGAGTTTTACCGTTTTCGAATCCACTCAGCCGATCTCCGCGTCCGGTGGTACCACTTTTAGCATAGCTTAGCATAGATCATTGAATCGGACAGGACCATTAGCATCTCTCTCAAAAAAATGACCAAAGAGTTTCGATATTTTTCCTATTTAAACCTTGATTCTTCTGTAGTTACATCGTGTACTAAGACCGACGGAAAATGTAAAGTTGCGATTTTCTAGGCTGATATGGCTAGGAACTATACTCTCATTCCTGCGTAATAATCAAGAAACTTTGCTGCCGTACCATGAGTGCAGAAGGCTTAATGATATGACGCAGCGCCTGAAAATAGGTCTAATAGGTTAGACAATCTTAGTCTCGGTCACGTTGGAAGTTACCGAGCTGGGGACTATTATCAGGCGCTGCGTCATATCATTACGCCTGCTGGACTCATGGTACGGCAGCAAAGTTTCTTGATTATTACGCAGGAATGAGAGTATAGTTCCTAGCTAAATTAGGGCCCTTTAGCTTTAAGTTAGTAGCGTTCTCAACTTTTTGTCAACACTATACACTAAAGAGTTTCCAGAGAATGTAGGGCAGAGTATTTAGGATTCATATTTAAAGACGTTTGTGGTTTCTGTGTTTTTGAGACTCTTGTAAAGCAAGGCTGTTTTAATTAGGGCTACAAAGAAAACAGTCCATTTTTTAATGATGCATCTCTTATAAATACGTATCAAGGCTGCTTACTATTGTGTCCACGCTCTGGAATGAATTCAACACTCTTATAGGAACAGTTTGCCCTAAAAATGAAAAATTCTGTCTTGATTTACTCACCGTAATGTTCCAAGTCCATATGACTTTCTTTCTTTAGACTATTGGAGAGAATATGTAAACAGTTGTTCTATCGCCTATAGTCTCAGTGGATGTGCTACATCTAATACTATTTATCAATAAATAATTCAATAACCTCTGTAAATATAAACAGGGCCTGTAGTGTTAAGACGTTATAAACATGGTATGAACTGTAATATGGAAGAAACCTGTGTATTTAATGCCAGATCTGAATTGTGAGAAACGAGAAACCATCAGGACCAAAGATGAACGGTGCATGGCTATGAATTAATTACATGAAACAAATGAGTCCAGACTAATATTGCAACTCTTCTTCTATTGGATTCTCTCTGTTTTCTTCTCCTTGCTGGGTGTGATATGGCTCTGCTGAAGGATCTGAGAGAATTAGAGAGATTCAGACCATCCACTTCAAACGCTGGAGAGGAATGAGTGTTAGAGAGAGAAAGGGTGAGAGAACTGTATCAGCACCTGGTCGAAAGGTCAGACAGCCTGAAAGACTGAAAGTACGCTGACCTTTTAGATGGATCTCTCCTCTCTTCGGAAGCATTCTTCTTGCTGACACTCTATTTTCACAAAACTTTCATACACAAATGATACGATGCCCAACTGATTAGTAGTAAATGTTTTCGTCAAAAGCAAAAACTTTGATAAAGCCTTTTACATTAACAATAGGATGGATGGATAGAGTTTCTTATATAGATAGCAATCACATAGATATAGACAGACAGTGGGATATTATGAAAGGTTACTATTACCTGAACAGATTGTAATCAGAGTTGATAAATATATATATATATATATATTCCATTTTCTGGTTTCCCATGAAGGGGATAGGCTATACGAGCTGATAAATGTATACAGTGAATGGAATGCAGGTAATATATATATATATATTACCTGCATTCCATTCACTGTATACATTTATCAGCTCGTATAGCCTATCCCCTTCATGGGAAACCAGAAAATGGAAAACACAAGAAAAATGGATGTATGTTCTTTGAAAACTTGTCAGTAACTGCACCATATGTACCTGAACACATAAGAGTAAAGAGCTGCACACTCAAATAGCCTGCTGTCGTCAAAGTGGCAGGTGTGTTGATGGAGGTTTGTCTTCCTTCCTCTGAGCTCAAGGGCTACTGATTAAGCTCTCTACTCCTGTTTCGGTTCTGCCTAGTTTAATCCGTCTCCCTCCCTCTCTCTCTCTCTCTCTCTCTCTCTCTCTCTCTCTCGTGCAAGTGAGAAAAGCGAATGTTCAAGTCAAAGAACAAAACATTCTGATCAGTTTTCTCTCTCACTGATTATATTAACCAGATTAAATTGACGTTTATTTAAATCCATATTATGTTCTGATCTTTTTATTGAGTGGTACACTTTAGTCTACTGACCGAATGCCTCACATCTGCTACAACATTCATACTTCAATTTTATGTCTTCAAGACATCCATTTTGTAAATGGCATCATTCAGTATTCACAACCAACATATTCAGAAAAAAGTTCTATTAACTGGTTTGGAAAATACAGCAATGCTAAATGCAAATATGCAATCATAGCAAAATAGATATCAAATTTGTGTCAAATGTGTTTATGTGAAATGCATCAGACTCTGCATAACTTATAACAAATAAAGCCATGTTGCATGCTGTTGTCTTCCAATAAAAAAAAAAAAAATATATATATATATTTTGAACAAAACATTGCAAAGTGAAATAAAATATGCCACAGACTACATTAACTGGTTCACTTACAAACAAAAGATAAACTAGTTTTGTGAGCAGGCCAAGGACCCCTTTGTAGATAGAATAAATCAATGACCCATTTTAAATCTGACCCAACAACATGCATACATTAAATATTAATGTATACATTAGTTATTTGTGTATACTTATATATTAGTTTAATTTTACATAATACATTTTTATATAACAGTTATGTTTAAGTCATTTTATTTAATTGTATTTAATAGTGCTGGGTATTGACACAAATTTCACAATTCGATTAGATTTCGATTCACAAGCTTGCAATTCGATTAGATTTCGATTCCGATTCGATTCCATACAATATTGATTATTTTGGATATCAGGTAGGCCTACAATACATGGCAAATTTAACTGATACACTTAACTAATGCTGTAAACTACTGGAGTCAGTTGTAGCCTACTAGGCTTCATTAGCCTACTGTAATATTGAAGGTATAATATTGAACTGATTTGTATAAAAACACTTAAATTACACTTTTATCTATTTTTATAATAATACAGTTATATGAAATATAAACATTTAAATGGTGGCTGTCATAAAAAACTGCCAGATTTATTCAAACATGCATTAAAAATTGAAGAACATAAAAAATTATAATGAATATGTAATATGGTGCATATATTTAGCAAAATGCTCCTCTCTAGAGTACATTTTTCTAGCTGACTAAGGAGTTTATGGTCACTGGATATGGTTTTTCTGAGGTAAATGTGACGTTACATGACATTGTTTACAAGCTGATTTACTGACGACTTTCCACGGTTGAAACACTGATTTAGCGATTCCATGTCACATGATACGGATTTCGATAAGTTGTACTCTACCTTTTAACAGACTTTCAGATGCTCATTCATGTTTATTTCATGCCGTAACTGGTATTATTAAGGCGGAAGACAAGATCCTGTGCGCTCCGCGTTGCTGCTTCTCTAGAGCTGAGCAGCGCCAGAGCGATCTCACTCCACAGCGCCAAACGGTATTTGTGTTTTTGAATTTCGTAAGAAAATAAGAGACTTATTTGAAATCTGAGACTTTGTTTCATATCAGTAGTAACAAAGCACAACGATTATTGAGATTTGTTGGATGGGATGCGCGCTACAATGTTACATTCATTCATCAACAGAAAACAGAAAACAGGATGACTAATCGATTCTTGGGATTTAAGAATCGATATCAGTTCGTAAAAATGAGAATCGATTAAAATCGAGAAATCAATATTTTTTTACCCAACCCTAGTATTTAATATTTTACATTTAGTTTTAATTTTTTCACATAATGAACATAGTTTTACAAAGAACCATTTTATGAACTTTAGCTTTGGTTACATTTTATTTTATTACATATTACATTATATTATATTTTATTACATATTATATTATATTTTATATTGTATTTTCTTTTCTTTTCTTTTCTTTTTCATTGTTTTCTTTTATTTTATTTTGATTTTATTTTACCACAAATATTTTATTTCCCCCCCAAAATAGTTTGAGATCAAATTATACTGCCAGACCCTGTAAAATACCACCAAGAACACATCATGCCCCTTTTTGTAGACGCCTGTGATAAATAGTTTTAGTACTGTATTGGGTCGCCACTTGATGTCCAATGAAAAAACTGGGTCCTGAAGCAATCACTGCGTTTTGATCCACTGCTACACAAGGAACAAACATATTGCCATTGGACTCATTTCGGTAACAAAATGATGCCATTACATGAAGAGGAACACAGTTGAGTATGGCTGATCATCAAGTCTCAAATGATGAGACCAGACCACCATCAAAAGCCTCTTTATATAGAGAGTGATTCTGTGAACCCATCAAAATCACTGTCTTGACTGTCTGTTCTCAGAGATTACAGGCCTTGGCTTTTGATTATATACCACCAAGCACAAGCCGCCAACACACAGCCCCACAAAAATACTCTCAACAAAATTGCAGGTGCAAACTGTGATAAATCCCCAAGGTTTCCTTATAAAAACCTATAATAATTGAGATGTTCACACCTTTTAGATCAAGTCTAGCAGAAAGGCGAACTTGGGAGGGAGCTTTGTGTTGTATTAGCACATGTCTACACAGTAGATCAAAATCTTTCATTTCAAACGAGAATGGAAAATCCTGTTTTCCCATGATAGGTCTCCTTTCATTTATTAAAAGGCAGCTGACATTTCATGTCCATGTAGTGGTGCAAAAGAAACCTGCTGTTAAAATTGCACTCGTAATGTCAAAACTCTTTCATACCCTTTCTGTTTTTTTTTTTTTTGTTGTTGCTATGACCGATTTTGTTCCCAGTACTTTTTTGAAAGCTCGCAGGACGACTGTATCTACAGAGCAAGCATCTGTAATTATTCATCATTTTGTTTGTAGCAAATTAGCTCAAAATAAATATTAATAATCAATCATAACTTGATTATTAATTATAATGAATTATAAATATTTAATGTTACACATTAGTGTGTGTTTTAATGAGTGGCGATACAGTGCTGTATTTGTATTTCAAATACATGCTGTTCTTTTGAACTTCCAATTCATCAAAGAATCCCGAAAAGAACAATGCATCACGGTTTCCACAAAAATATTAAGCAGCACAACTGTTTTTAACATTGATGATAATAAGAAATGTAGCCGGAGCAACTGTTCTCTATTTATGAATATGATGAGACATGAATAGTGACATAGGCTGTGTCCAAATTCAGGGTCTACATCCTTCGGAGTACTCATTTGAAGGATGTTACGTCACAGCGCCGCGACGAAGGCTGTCCAAATTCGTAGGATCCTTCAAATGCGGCCCACAAATACGTCCTCCTTTTCCCCGAATTGGAAGGATGGGTGTGGTGGATCCTTTCCCGTCCTACCTATCCCATAATTCTTTTCGGCAGAGCGTAATGGCGGACGAAGCGAGCGGTATAGCGGAGTGGGAGAGGAGTATGCTTTTCGATGTAAGTTTTTTAAAAACTGGCTTTTCAAAAAAAAAAAAAAAATTTCAGTGGTTGAAATTTTTTTTTTTTTTTTTTTTTTTTAATAAGGAATGGCCAAAGCTCAGGCTTGTCATGTATTTGGCTTTTCATCCTTGGATAAGAATTGTGAACACCCCCATACTGAGATATAATTTAATTTTCACATTAAATTAAATAAAGTTTTCTTATTGTGGGAAAAGCATATTCTGTCATTGACCCGATTTTAGCAATAACAAAGATAACTGATGGATCCTTTATGGTAATACATATGATATGGTACAACTACAGTGCAATGCAAATAGTAAATATAAGATAAAGTGAGAGGTAGGCTAATAGTAAATAGTTTAGTCAATAAAATAAACAAACAGTATACAGCAAATAAAATAGTAATGAAAAGTATAATTATATAATAGATCATAAGTACTAATATAATAATAATAATAATAATAATATATTGATAATAGCATATAGTTTATGTATAATACTATAATAATAGCAATAGAATATGAAATATCAATTACAGAATATAGACAATAAAAAATAAGTTAAATAGTTACTATGAAGAGTAAAATAATTTAACAGCATAACTATAATAGATTGATAATCGCAAGTGGTATATTATTATAATAACAATAATAAATAATGTAAATTTATACATTTTAACATATTATTACATAGGCTATATAAAATAAAATGACGCAACCCTGTCTCTTTTTGTTAAATTTCAGTTTTTAAAAGGTATAAGAAGCTACAAGTCAAGAAATAAAGTAAACGATTCAGTCAAACATACAGCAGGCTACACCGTTAAAGTTAAATAAGCCTAAATATATAAAGTTATGAAACTTCACTTTGCCCTCAGCCACAACAATCTGCCAAGGAACAAATTATAGATTAATTAAACCAAAGATCGCCCGTTAGATATACACAAGACGAATTATTCTCACTAGACTGACAGCGGCGAACGTCAGAACGGCACTAGCCGAGGCAAGGCTGTTCTCGGCGGGGTACATGAGCGCTGAGCGCCCGGTGATCCCTGGATCTCACAACTCCGAAACCGTCAGATAACATTTTTAAAATGGCGCTCTCTTTATAAATAAACCACAGATTTGAGCTTTAAACAACTACATTGTCGACTGAAAAACTCTTAAAACTACATTTCGTGACACAGTAACATTAATTTCGCGGCCTTTTCTCCGCTGAAAATATGTGAAAGAAGGGTAGGCTGTCCAAATTCACAAACACCGACTTCCGGGCTTTGCGGTCGTCGGAGGACCCCTCCTCCTTCAACCGGGTAGGAAGGATCCTAAGGAGGATGCAGACCCTGAATTTGGACACAGCCATACACTCACCTAAAGGATTATTAGGAACACCTGTTCAATTTCTCATTAATGCAATTATCTAATCAACCAATCACATGGCAGTTGCTTCAATGCATTTAGGGGTGTGATCCTGGTCAAGACAATCTCCTGAACTCCAAACTGAATGTCAGAATGGGAAAGAAAGGTGATTTAAGGCGAGACACGGCAGGCAAAAACATCGATTTTTCATGCAATTGTCAGTTTTGAGATTACTCCTTCAATATGTATTCTTTCAAGCTGCTATAAAGAAAACGCTGAAAATATACATTACGATGTTTATTTTATTACATTTTGTTTACTTGCGGCAGTAAGTTTCTCCCGAATTTACCAGGAAGTTAGTATTCCAACGCGACACGCCGAGCTCCGTCTGTTTACTGAAGTCTGTCATGTCCGGGATCGTTGTAAAGCTCTGAGTCTCATGCACAACGCTATGTAAACCAAATATGGGCATTTCCTTTCTATCAGTAACCAATCGTGAATGTCCAAAGGGGGATTTAAAGCTAACGACGAAATCTCATTTAGAACTATTAAATCTTTAACTGCCGTTTTCTCAAAATAATTTTTTTGCGTTTTTTTGTCATTCTCCAGTAGAAACATCTCAGCCTATGTAGCACCTATGTACACCAAACTTTCCAGTTATACACTTAGCAGTATTCTGAAGATCTGTTCAGAGGGATTTGTTTATAAATCATTCCTGGCCTGATTTATGTGACATTTTAATTAAAAAGAAATGGTGAAAATCGATATTTTAAGGCTATGGACAGTATATTTTGATTTCCTAGTTAATGAAAGCATATATCCTGAAATCCCTCTGAACATATTTTTTCATCTTGTCTGTAATCAAAATGAAAAAATAATTTTGCTTCTGGCTTTATCATATTTTCAAATAAATCTACTGAAAAAATATGCAAAATTGCACATATTTAATGAGATAATACCTAATTTGCATAATTAAACATACAAATTTCTAAAACTTGTAAAACATTTTTTTTATGAACTTGTGTAAGTAATGAACTGAGGAAGTTTCATGGTGATATCTATTATTTAAAAATTTTACCCTATTCACCTGTAGTGTCTCGCCTTAAGCAATTTTGAGCGTGGCATGGTTGTTGGTGCCAGACGGGCCGGTCTGAGTTTTTCACAATCTGCTCAGTTACTGGAATTTTCACACACAACCATTTCTAGGGTTTACAAAGAATGGTGTGAAAAGGGAAAAACATCCCGTATGCGGCAGTCCTGTGGGCGAAAATGCCTTGTTGATGCTAGAGGTCAGAGGAGAATGGGCCGACTGATTCAAGCTGATAGAAGAGCAACTTTGACTGAAATAACCACTCGTTACAACCGAGGTATGCAGCAAAGCATTTGTGAAGCCACAACACGCACAACCTTGAGGCGGATGGGCTACAACAGCAGAAGACCCCACCGGGTACCACTCATCTCCACTACAAATAGGAAAAAGAGGCTACAATTTGCACGAGCTCACCAAAATTGGACAGTTGAAGACTGGAAAAATGTTGCCTGGTCTGATGAGTCTCGATTTCTGTTGAGACATTCAGATGGTAGAGTCAGAATTTGGCGTAAACAGAATGAGAACATGGATCCATCATGCCTTGTTACCACTGTGCAGGCTGGTGGTGGTGGTGTAATGGTGTGGGGGATGTTTTCTTGGCACACTTTAGGCCCCTTAGTGCCAATTGGGCATCGTTTAAATACCATGGCCAACCTGAGCATTGTTTCTGACCATGTCCATCCCTTTATGACCACCATGTACCCATCCTCTGATGGCTACTTCCAGCAGGATAATGCACCATGTCACAAAGCTCGAATCATTTCAAATTGGTTTCTTGAACATGACAATGAGTTCACTGTACTAAAATGGCCCCCACAGTCACCAGATCTCAACCCAATAGAGCATCTTTGGGATGTGCTGCAACGGGAGCTTCGTGCCCTGGATGTGCATCCCACAAATCTCCATCAACTGCAAGATGCTATCCTATCAATATGGGCCAACATTTCTAAAGAATGCTTTCAGCACCTTGTTGAATCAATGCCACGTAGAATTAAGGCAGTTCTGAAGGCGAAAGGGGGTACAAACACAGTATTAGTATGGTGTTCCTAATAATCCTTTAGGTGAGTGTATGTATCCAATTTCCCACAAAATCCATCCAGCCCAGTCTAAAATATAAACACTAGGCTTACCATAGTGAATCAGGGTAAGACAAAAACTCGTTTTGGAAGAAGGACTGATGATGTATTGACTTAAAATCGGTGCAATTTACCAATGGCCTACAATATCCTGATATTATCCTGATTTCTCAATAAGAAAGAGAACGGTAAATTCTCAAATTTTTCAGTAAAACAGTAATTTGTAATTGGTTCATTGAAAACGAATCACTCAAGACAGGAGAGCATGTTTTGAGCACAACAAATGTGTCACAGTGTCTGGTTTGTGTATCCCGGGTGTCCACTAGAGGTCTCTTGCCCATACTGTCACCATTACTTCATGACTACATTTCCCATCATCCTGTTCTGTCACTCATTGATTCATTGCACACAGCTGTCTCCCGTCACCTTGTCAGTATCTGTGTGTATATGTTCCTGTTTGTTTCAGTGTTTGTCACAGAGTCCTTGTTTATGTCAACGCACGTCCAGAGGTCTGTTTGTTTCCTGTTCTTGTTTTGTTTCTTGGATTGCTTTTATGGTTTTGACCCTTGTCTGGACTGGATACGATTGTGGATTACCCAATAAATATTACTGCACTTGGATCTGTCTTTCTCGTGTGTGTGTCGTGACAAAATGTGACTGTAAAATAAGTACTGTTCTGAGAACAGCATTGCTAAGAATATATTCTACGTAAAGGTAGATATAGAAAAAAGTAGAAAGATCTATGGAAGATCCTAAACTCTAAAGGATCTGTTCATGCCTCCATTATTAGCAAGCTGCTATTTAGTCTCATTAGTGTACCTGTTGAGATGACTGTCATGTCTTCTGTACTGCTCTGTAAAGAGGCTTTGCTTAATGAATCGCCCTGATTGTGCTGAGTGTTGGCAAGTCTCGTTAGCAAAATGACGGTGGGCCATTCATGGCTCTGTTTCCACGTCTGTTCCCCACAGTGACTCTTGGATAAAGGTCAGCATCTGTTCCTCATTGAGTAGGTGCTGAAAGACATCCCACCTCTTTACCTGCTTTGTGCTCTGCTGTCTGAAACTGGGACTTCACGCTTGCCTGGTTCTGATGCTTTGAAAAGGCTTCAGATTTTCTGATTTATTTATTTTTTTCTTGCTTTTTATTTATTTTCCTTCTGGAAATATAGAGGCTTCCACATTCAATGTTAGTGAAAGAACATGGAACTAAAAACAGTGTCAGGGACAGCAGGGAAAAGCAATGCTAAATGCAAATGATCAAATACAACTAACCATATAAATGTGCATAATTAGGTTAACAAAATAAATAAGCTTACTGTTTAAAAAAAGATGTTTGTCTTATATTGTGCTGGTGACGGTAAAGGTTAGACCCAGGGGCGAGTGATTTGACAGCCCTAGGCAAAAACAGGCCATTACAATGATTTCAATGAGAGACAAATATCATCTCCATGATGACATTACACTGAAAGTGAATGAAATTTGTCATTAATTACTCACCCTCATGTCGTTCAAATCCCGTAAGACCTTCATTCATCTTTAGATATTCATTTTCTGGCTCATTATTGGCCAGCTTCTGCGTCAGCATCACACATATGCGTCGTGGTGCTCACGTGAACAGCGTCAGCCAATAGTGAGGCGGCGTTCTGACACAGAACCCCGAAGCGCTGCACGTTGATTACTAAGTGAACAGCGCAAGACAATGTCGTTGAAGAGAAGATTGCTGTATAAAGATGTTATTTTTGTTTGTTTTTTTTGCGTGCAAAAAGTATTATAATCGCTTCATAGCAATAAGGTCGAACCACTGTTGTCTTTACTACCTTTCTGGGCCTTGAAAGTTGCAATGACGTTGCTTCCTATGGGTGGTTCAGAAACCTCTCGCATTCCATCAAAAATATCTTAATTTGTGTTCTGAAGATGAACGAAGGTCTTATGGGTTTGGAACGATGTGAGTAATGATTACTATTTTTGGGTGAACTATCCCTTTAATCCCAAAATATGAAATTTGCCTGACATATAATGTTGCCCCTTTTCAACGTTAAACAAATTAAATACATTTGTTTTTACTGGTGATTAAGCCAAAATTACCTTTTTTTTTGTGACCAGAATTTGATTTAGTTGTGATTTCGATGGTAACAACAAGAAGTAACACTTTACATCAAGTATTTGATAATAATGAGTGTTTTAACACTTGTACATTATGAAACAGATGCTCACAGGGCTAAAAGTTTTACCATGGCTGAAACCCAAGATAAAGTCCCTTGCTTTTAACCACTTAACCTCCATGACTTCCAAGTCATCTGTGATTACTGGACAAATACTTTATTTTCCTTTTTATAAAGACAGCACAAAAAAAAAACAACAACTGTAATCGGATGAGACCGAAAGCCTCAATACAATCAAGTTACAAAGGCTGCTTCCGCTCTTACGTGAAAAATAAAGTGGATATTCACACTAGAAATCAAATTTCCTTGACTTTTTAATATTTTAGACTGTCCAAATGACTAATTCTCATGTTTTCCCTGTAAAACAGCTCATTTCAATACACCAATAAAATTAGGGCCAATTCTGCAGTCAAGCATTCTTATCACAAAATGAAATAACTCTGTCAGGGAATATTTCTCATTTATGACCGACCGACAGCACATTGTGCTTCACTTAGGCTCATTGTTTAAATATGTCACCGAAACTGTTGATGTCTAACTGTTACAGTGTCTAACACCAGGGGATATCAACGCTTGAAAACACTGACGCTCCACCACTGCTGGTTTACAGCTGCGGTGCTGAAAAAAGCTTCATGCAGTTCAGTGCGAATGTTCTTTAAACAGAAGTCATGTTCAGATTCCTTTGAGATCTTCGATGTTTCATTTGTGATCCAGAACCTTCAGACAACAGTGTCAAAATGTTCAAAGCAATTCAGGTGAATTTTTTACTATCTCTGAGACTAAGGGATTACAGGAAGACACTTCCTAGAAAAGGACACACACACACACACACGCACGTTGTGTTTTCATGTTTTATGGGGACTTTCCACAAACATAATGGTTTTCATATTGTACAAACTGTATATTCTATCCCCTTACACTAACCCTACCCCTAAACCTACCCATTACAGAAAACGTATGCATTTTTACATTTTCAAAAAAACATAACTTAGTATGATTTATAAGCTGTTTTCCTCATGGGGACCAAAAAAATGTCCCCACAAGGACAAGGATTTTGGATATTGCCACCTTTGTAAGGACGTGTTCTCCCCCTAATGTAGGGTTTACCTAAAACACACACACATCATGACAGCATTACTACAAACTAATTTCAGCACAATAATTTATATTTATCATCATCGCCATTATCATTTTACAGTAGCTTCTTCATCATCTTGTTTCACAGTTCCGTTTGCATGGACCCACAGCGCTGACTGTCTCAAGAAGAAAAACGAGCACAAGAAAAAGAGCAAGGTTCAAAAAGTCTTTGTAGGCTTTTCTTTGAAGAAATCAAAGCTCATTAAGGGTGAGAGGCCCAAGGCTAGGCAATTTCCAGCCTGCGATCAGTGTGTCCATACGAGCATCCATTACAATACCTGTGGGATAGCACGGCCCATTACCAAAATCTCATTAGCTACACTGAGGCACGTTAGCAACACAATAAAAAGATTTTGGCTCCTGGAATATGATTTTAATTATTCACTGTTTACAATAATAAGCCTTATTTCCCAGAGAGAAATGGCTCCGTGAAGTGAGCGGCTGCCTTTCTTGAGAGCGAGCCAAGCAAACAGTGGCACGCTACAAGTTTCCGTCAAGAGCAGGTGAAATGACGACGAGGTTCCCGTCGCCCCTTCGGGACATAAACAAGGGTTAACTCAGATCTCCTCCGCGTCTGTCCCTGGGTACTCGCACACTCAACTAATGATACACGCGCATTATGGTCGAAGCCCTTGGGTGTATTTAAATATCCTTGTTATTCATAAGTTGCAGCTCCCAGAAGCTAACAACAAGAGATACTGGGCGCACTGTCATGGGTTTCAGATGGATAATTCAGTCTGTTTGATTGGATAGCTTCATAATGCCAAAACACTTTTCAGTCAAAGGTGGGTGCGGAGTAAGTGCTCATGTATCAGCATACATTTTTCATTCTTGAACTATAATACTCTTTAGAAAAGGGCAAATAGTGCATGATGAAATCCACTGCTTATTTACAAAATACCTCATGTATTTTCTTAGGCATCATAAAAAGTTGGATTGAAATCGAAAATAAAGCGAAGGCTATCAGGGAAAACAATTCGCCCAGCAGGCCTTTACAAGACTATCCAATATATCACACAAGTAAAACATGGATTTGCAGCATTATTATTTCAGAAGACAAAGTGACATTAGACCAAACAGCAGTCTACAATTTGTTCAGTTCTAAAATCCACCTCATTTCCAAACACATCCACTATATTTATCAGCGTGCAATAGTTGTTAGAGGAACAAACAAAGAGTCCTTAGAGGCAGATTCACTTTGAAAAGCCAAATCGCCGCATGCTGTTATTCTGAAAAGCGTTGCTTCTGAGGTAAAAACTCAATTTCCTGTAGATCCACAAACGAGGTCTTCAAAATAGGAAACTATTTTGTGATTCCTTTTGTGTAAAGCCTATTTCCCTATAAAAGCGATAGATGCATAATGACCTAAATAATCAAGTACATACATACATGTTTAGTATACTAGTGAGAAATGCCACATATCTATCTGCCTCTTTTGGAATAAGAAACATACACACAGTATGTACTAACAGTAATCGCATTACACTTTTTACATTGAGCAAACTAAAAAAATATTGTAATAGTGTTCGGAAGCAAGCATGATATTTACCCACTGTATCTCAAATAAGATTGGATTTCTTTAATACTTATGAGTAATTCTTAATAGTTTTCACCTTTAATATCATATCAATTCATGAAGTCTTATCAGGAATGATATGTGTTTCAGGCAGTTATAATGATTTGAAATTATTTAAATCCTTTTGAACCACAGCCTTCAAATACTGTAGATAATTTAACGAGATCATATTCATAATATTTTTGATTCATGGCTTTGATTTAGTCTTAGATATCATTTTATTGAATAACTATTATCACAATTTCAGTCAGCTAAACTGAAACCATAGCCATGATCAAATCTTTTATGGTAGCTGCCAGAGACGGTGTTTGCATCTGTTATACACTGATATATATATGGGTTGTTGATTTAAAAGCATAACAACTTTAGACAGTATAAGACAAATACTTTCAAAAATCACTATTTTACACTATAAAACAAGCTGTTGCCTTAAATTTTTAAGTACAATCAACTTGGATGTAAGTAATTTCAACTTAAAGGGATAGTTCACCCAAAAATGAAAATTCTGTCATCATTTACTCACCCTCAAGTTGTTCCAAACCTGTATGAGTTTCTTTGTTCTGCTGAACACAAAGGAAGATATTTGGAAGAATGTTTGTAATCAAACATATCTCGGTCCCACTTGACTTCCATAGTAGGAAAAAATATATACCATGGTAGTCAATGGGGTCCGAGATCTGTTTGATTACAAACATTCTGCCAAATATCTTCATTTGTGTTCAGCAGAACAAAGAAACTCATACAGGTTTGGAACAACCTGAGGGTGAGTAAACGATGATAGAATTTTCATTTTTGGGTGAACTATCCCTTTAAATTACATTAAACTGACTTACATTTTTTGAAAATTGCTTAACTTATTTTGATGAGTTAAAGCAAAACATGTTGTTATAAATGTGTTTTTTTGTTTGTTTTTTTGTATTGTTAAAGTGAGTCTTAAGTGTTAGAGTATATATTTTTTAGCGACAGAGTGAATATGACTTATGACTTAATATGACTTAATCAATTTTAGTTCAACTTAATGCATTTGTTTAAATGTAGCTAAAATCAATTGTGTGCAACCACTTACCATAATTTTTTTTTGTAAATTCAACGAATAATTTTTTTCAGTGTATGTCGCTCTAGCTCGTATGCGATCAAAGAAATTTTGTGTCTTACAATAGAGAGCAACAGTGATATCAGGTTTATGTTTGTTTTCATGGACTTGAAACTACAAAAAATGTGAATTTGTGAAAATGGTGACGTCATTCGCATGCGTATTACGTGTACAGTCTATAGGCGCTTAAAGACCGAACACATAATGTGCATAGCATCACCGTTTTAACAAATTTGTGTTTTTATAGTTTTATAGTTATAGTTTTATATGATCATGATGATCATTAACGGAGTAAACAGTGTAAACGTAAAAATGTATTCGTATTTGAAAATCTGATTTTTTAACTGAAGTTCAAATCATATTCAATCTCTTACAAAACCTCAGAGTTCACGCTAGATCTGTCTTGAAGACTTATCATTAAAAGTCATATTCTCTATGGAGAAAAAGAATGGGATTTTTTCTTCTTGAACCCTACTGTTATGCTCCGTTGACCCCGGTCTCCCTTACCTATTATGGATTTTGCAGCCTAGTCCTCATAAGCCTTGGATCTCATGAAGAACTACAATCAGCCTGGTTAATTCTGACAGCTGAGTGCTGATGACTCGGGCTGGGCTTTGTGTTGAAAAGTGGAGGCCCGTTAATACAAAACACTCATCTGTGCACAATCCTGCCCCAATCAATCTGGGGAAAATCAGCAGTAATGATTAATGCAGGCCTCCTCATGTAGAAAACAGGAATGTCGAAAGCCATCTCTTCCCATCAAGCATCAGTGATTGCCGAAGAAACATTACTGAAAAAAAAAAAAAAAAGAAAGAAATTCAAGGATGGACCCAAGCAATATCTAGATTGCCCACCACACAAAACACATTCACAACTGCATAGCAACACCCTGATAACCATCCTTATGGCATAACATTTTGCATGGACACACACCACTCACATTTCCTTCCTTCCTTATTCTACTTATATTGATAAACCACTAATATTGCTACTGACAGTGAAGACCACCTAAACCAAGTCGAGACTAAGGCCAGAGTGTGTTGGGACCAAGACGAGACCAAGACTTTGAGGGTTTTTTGAGACCAAGATGAGACAAAGACCAAGGGAGGGCGAAACCGAGTCAAGACCAAGTCCAGACCAGCACAACTCCAATTAATCTGAAAGATCCACAAATACTGCTTGAGTCTTATTATGTGATCAATTAAAACAAATGGGATCATAAGACAGTAAAGCTGTTATAAATGAAATCACTAAAAAAAAATATTCCTTTTTTGATGGCTGAGGTAGCACAGAAGTTGCATCTGAATCAGCACAATTACAAGTTACAACAGCATAAATATTTTTGAGATTCATGTTTTAAAAATAACATTTTGAATATAGAAATATGGAAAAATTAAATCCAGAGTCCTTTTAGTCTGAGACAGAGACAAGACCGAATACAAATGCTGTCAAGACTGAGACAAGACCAAGACCTTAAAAAAATAGTCTCAAGACAGTTCTCGAGTTTTACACCACTAGCTACTGAGTTAATAATTATTGTTTGACTGATCTAACATATAATATATAGCACACGCATAATAAAAGCAACTAAAATATTAAATAAAAATAAAAAAATCAGTCTTGTTTGATTACTGCATATACATTTCCAGATGCATTTCTGTACACCTAGTGTTATAAATTACACTTCTGATGGTGAAGAATAGTGGTGTCTTATCATTTATCCACCACTATTCCCCATGCGTTACATTTGTCTTTTTTAAAACACAATATTTTTTACTTCAGCTGCTTATTTTTCAGCCCTTAATTCATTTTTGTTTTCAGGTTTACTGCAGTGTTGATTATGCATCTTTTTTTCAGCTGACAGTTAAATTGCGTTTTTATACTGCGATGAAAAAGAAGAGATGAATTATGATTCTCTCCAAATCAAGAATTGGAAATGAGCTATTTTCTCTTACACAGAAGATGCTGTTAAGTATAACTGCTATGCTTCACTTAACTGTAATGTATCTCAAGTTAATGTGGCATTGCAAGGATTGACTACGTACAATGTAGTGCATCTTGAATAGGTTTTTGCTGAATATTTATCTTTTTTTTATGCATGTTTCACTCACATATATCTGTGGGAGTATGACACTGATAGTTTGATGTCTTCAAAACAACACACAACAATATATTTCCCTGCAGGGAAAATTAACTTATTGCTCTAAGTCTTGATTTGACGCTGCAGTTATCCTGAAATTAATGTTGACCTTATTTACTTTCTTAATACCTGTTTCGGATCTAATTGTGCACAATGCAAGAAAGAAAGAAAGAAAGAAAGAAAGAAAGAAAGAAATCAGCAGACATTGAAAATATAAGTCCATTTAATTGGTCCATTCAAATAATTGGGCACTGGTAAAACATTCACTATAATATAATGAAATCATAACACTATTTCACTGTCAGCATTGACCAGAAGGGGCTAATTGGACCATGCTACCAAGTCAAACTTTGACCTTTTGATTGCACACAGTTACATCTTCTAGTATTTAGACAGAAACCCCTCTCAAAGCTTTGAAAATCTTTGATGGAAGTATAGAGGGTTAAAGGGGAATCTGCAGGGGAGCCACTGCTGAGGATCTCCAACACTTCAACTGCTGGTCATCTGTTTTGATTGGCACTTGTGTTGGGAGAGATTGTATATTGTGCATTTTTTAGCTATCCCTTTCACTACTTTTAGTAGGATCACATGTGTAACATATCTTCTGTCAAGGAGTCTGGAGCGCCTCTGCAAAGATCAGACTCGTGACACAAAATACTGTAGGTCTCTGCAGATTTACATGGGTCAGGCTTCCCACTCGCTGCATCTTCTCTGTCTTACAGAGGGCTATTACACCAGCTATTAAACTTCTGCTATGAATCAGGTGTTCTATGCATCTACTGCAGGTTTTGTAGACTTAATACTTAAAAAATGGTAACACTTTTTTACAGTGTCCAGTGTCCAATAACCAGCAATGATGATGTCACAGTAATATTTGCATACTTGAATTACTTTCTTACATTTATTTGCATATATTTTAAATGCATTTTCAAGAGTCACTGCTTTAGTCTTTTGAGTCAAGCAGTCTTTCAGAAACCATTCTGATATGCTGATTTTGTGCTCAATTATTAATTATCAATGTTGGAAACCATTGTTGCCGCTATATACTTTTTGTGGAAACTGTGATCATTTTTTTTCCCATGGTTCTTTTATGAATAGAAAGCTCAATGAGCAACACTTATTTGAAGTAGAAATCTTCTGTAACATTATTAATGTTTTTACTGTCACTTTTGATCAATTTAATTGGTCCTTGCTGAGGAAAATAATTAATTTTTATTTATTTATTATTATTTACCCCAAACTTTTGCATCAGTTTCCACAAAAATATTATGGAGCAAAAACAGTTTTCAACACTGACAATAATGTTTCTGAAGGATCATGTGACACTGAATCCTGGAGTAATAATCCTGATATGTAGGAAACATCAAGAGATTAAATTACATTTTTATATATATTCAAACAGAAAAGAGTTATTGTAATTTTCACATTATTATAAATGCAGCCTTGGTGAGCAAAAGAGATTATTCCATAATTATTCCAGACTTTTGACCGATAGTGTATGTGACCATCTACAGTTGCAAAGCCAGTGTTGCAATGATTCCGAATGCAGAACGAAAGCCTGACACAAACTTATCTTAAACTTAAAACACTATTATTTTGCATGCACTGATATTTCCTTCAGGAAATGCAATATGTTGTACATTTTTTCTCACAGTAAAACTTCAAACTGATTGTGGAAATCTGCCCCATGCTGCTCCATGCAGTGTGGCGAAATTAAAAAGTCCTCACGCTCTGGTCTGTAATTATTCCTCCAGGGGTCTGTGCTAAACGCGAGCTTTCATGACACATAAGGAGCCAGCATTAGACGTAGTTCAGCCCCCGCAGAACCAGCTGAACAGAGAGCAAGGAAGCATGTGACAGAGGGAACAGCAGTGGTGTGGTGGTCGGGAGGGGGGGTTAAGGGGTTTATCATTTTATGAGTATAATCAAATTCAAAAAAGTTACTGGCTGCCTGCAATCTCAGATAAATTATCTTAAAAGCAAAGATGGTCGCTCTCAAAACGCAGGAGCTCCTTAGGCTAGAATACCTGGTCAAGTGTTCGTGGTACTGTCGTCCCCAAATAACTGTAAGCATGGAGAAGATGCAGGAGACCTAATGCGGCAAATGAGATCTAATTCATGCTCACGCACCCACAAAAAAGTTTTACTCTTCCAGTGCAGTCCGTTCATGTAATCTGTGCAGATGGTGAAACGAACATAAATAATGGATTTACCTGAGAGGTTACAGACTGGTGTCCCGCAGGGAGGGTCATGTGACTGCTTTGTGATTCCAGTTTTCCCTGCAGGTATAAGCGAGTTGTTCTGCAGGTATCAGCAAGTTGTTCTGTTTAACCACCGTGAACACCTACAGAAGTACCAACCATACGGTAATGCTTTAACTGCCACTGAACTGCCATCTTACAAACCACATAGCAACACACTGGAAACTACCCGCAACACCCATGTATTGTATGTATGTATGTAGGGTGGTGAGTGTTAAGTTAGTTAGTTAGCAGCAGAAACTTAATATGAATCTTAATGCAACTCGGTCCAAACAACTGCTTTTTAATCAATCTTGCATGTGAACCATTGCACAGTATCCCAGTAAGTATCTAAAATAAATGAAACATTAATCAAATAGGAGTAGATTAATTTGGCTAAGCAGGCAGCACATTTGTGATGATATAGCACAGTGGGGAGGGAAGCAGATAATTATAAGTGAATTAGGCTAATTTTTAAATTATGGTGCATTTTCACCAACTTCTGCTCTCTAAGCATTAAAACCAGGGTTTCACTGTGCAATAGTTTTTTTACATATGCTATAAAACGTACAATATTGGGAGACTAATTTTAAACCATTGGCACATTTGCAATAGTTTTTATTCCTGATAAGCACCTACTAGCATTGCTTAAAGGGATAGTTCACTTTGAAATTAAATTTTGGTATGTTTTAGCTTACCTCAAGGGCATCCAAGATGTAGGTGTCTTCCGCAGTAGTTTCAATTTTGATATTTTTAGGTCAAACCGTTCTTGTCTGTTAGTCATATAATGCAGGTTTATGGTCACTATCTCAAAGAGCATGCACAGTGAAGTCCAAATTAAACAATTCCCCATCGTAAGTACACATTGATGGCCTAAGACACGAAACGAGCGGTTTGTGTGAGAAAACGAACAGTATTTATATCGTTTTTACCTCTTGTACACATCCGAGATCACGTCCGGCGCTTTCCGGCGCTTGCCCAGACTAAGCCAGAACGCGCACACACGTAACACACCAGGATGTCACTCAGATCACTTGGACGTGGTTGTGTAGAGGTAAAAACGATATAAATACTGTTCGTTTTCTCACACAAACCGCTCGTTTCGTGTCTTAGGCCATCAATGTGTACTTACGATGGGGAATTGTTTAATTTGGACTTCACTGTGCATGCTCTTAGAGATAGTGACCATAGACCTGCATTATATGACTGACAGACAAGAACAGTTTGACCTAAAAATATCAAAATTGAAACTACTGCGGAAGACACCTACATCTTGGATGCCCTTGAGGTAAGCTAAAACATACCAAAATTTTATTTCAAAGTGAACTATCCCTTTAAAAAGCATGTGCGATGATTTCTACTTTGGTGGCTTTAGTGCACTCAAACTTAAGCCGAACAAAGAAGACCATAAAAATAGTCCGCCAAACCACATCACCTGAAGCAAAAAAAAAAAAAATGACTCACACAATCTTAAACCATTAGGTTGAACCTGCACATTTTCACTTTTTACAGTGTGTCAACATCACTGTAACTCTGATCTATTCGTTCAGTCACAGCTGGGGAAACAAGACACTAAACACAAAGACAGTCCATCAAAGGAAATTACCATTTAATGGCAGCTAAAGTGTTGGGATTAATCGTCCAGAAGGAGATCAAGCTGAACTTATATCCTCTGTCTGTTCACTCTGATCTTTGATCAATAAGGAAACCCTGCTGATCTAGTGCAATGCTGTGAACTGAGCTACCCTTTCACATCTCCATAGAAAGGATCAGCTAATTTAATGTGTTAAATATCCTACAGCAAACACAGGCGTTGTGATGTTAACCAAGGTGGTCTATAATACCTGGAGAAAGCTACTCATTACCATTCATCAACAGGAACAAGATGCCGCATGAAGGAAATTACACAGTACCACATAAAAAGCAGACATTTTTTTAATTTACATTTTTAAGTGCCCTCCAACAATAATCTGTCATTGGAGAAACAATAATTTAAAGAAATATTTGCAATGTTAATAAAACAATAAAATAATAAATACAATTATGTTGTCAAAACACACAGCTGATTTCTAATGTCTATCAATAAACATATGGTGTAGATACAACATCTACCAGCAGTGGCTAACTAAAGCACGCTTACCAGCAGAACCTTGACCTTTTATGTTGACTACGAAATGCAGCAGATTCACAATATATACCATCAATTCATGTGTTTAAGTAACTTAATGGCATTAGTTACTTTTTTATGGAAAGTAATGTGTTGTGTAAATTTTTCTAACTTGGGATGGGCTTGCTTATTATTTTATTTTTTTTATAATAAAAAAAAAGTTATATTTTTGGCAAATGTTGATGCCCTCTCACACCAAAAGTGAACTGAATAAAAAATACAAATTCATGCCAGTACAAGTAGAGGGCTTTAACAAACCTTTCAGCTGTGCTGGCATTCTGGAATGCAGAAGAATAGGAGAAAGGAGAAGACATAAAACACACATGTAATGTTTATCTAAAATAATTGTTGCTTATTTGTATGGTCAAATTGTTTCATCAAAGGTCGGGGGCAAATACATTGGTTTATAAAGTGTGTGATTTTCTTAGTTTGCGTAATATTCTTAGTTTGCATTTCACTGCTTGCATTACTTTTGGGGAATACTGAATCTGTTTTTGTGCCAGAGAGATGAGTAAAGGCATGTTCACATTTAGTCTAGAACTGCAATAACATCATGTTTACACACCACACCTCTGGACTTACTCACGGTCTCAGGGGGACAGGAGAGCTGTCAGTCAATAAATGGAAGAACATAGTAATTTGAAAAATTAACTTAGATATTTTGTTGTAAATGTAAAAGTAATGCGTTATTTTACTAGTTACTTGGAAAAAGTAATCTGATTACATACCTCACGTTACTTATAATGCGTTACGCCCAACACTGATCATGATAAGCGCTCATTGTCACATTTCTTTCTTCTTCCATGCTGGGGTTTGGCATCACAATGGCTTTGTTTCCAGGTGGACCATTAAATAACATGACACACACGTCTCCCGGAAATCCTGTAGAATTCAAGCAATCAGATTTCGAAACTCCTGAAGTGTTTACAATTTTGTGTGCCTTATGCATCAGACTTTCAGCCAACGGTCGGTGTGCGTGACTTCTGAGGCTGAGACTAAGGTCTACGTATGTAGTTCATAACAGAGTTGGTATTCATGCAGCAACAAATGCAAATTTTACTCATCAGGAAGAGACCTCTGAATAAAGGAGGAAATAAGTCCACTGTGGAAAATAAAGTGCAGATATTTGCATAACGGGTAGCTCGCCATTTAAAAAGCAAACAATATTGAATGTTTCAAGTTCAACCCACCGACTGACGAGAAGGGCAGTTTGCAGAGTGTTAATGAGCTTGCACTGACGCAAATGTCTTTCTCACACCTTTAGACTTAGTCATATAAAACAGTCATTTGAATGTGCATGCAAGCCCATTATATACATCCTAGTTAAATACACCAACTTACATGTATACTTCATTGGGGTTCTGACTAAAAGCATAATTTCACAAGCCCCCTGGCGACCTGACATTTTACCTGTGAACTAATGGGTTTCTTCATGCGGGCAGGAGTCTGTTGTTTCTCCTGATCTGAATGGACCACCGCATGTCCTGGACTCCTTAAGAGCTATTGATTGAATATTTTAATATTTCATATAGGTAAATGCAGCAAACGGTTACCTTTGAGAACTACTTCAGTTTCCATCAATATTTCTTTTTTTTATATATATTACATTTGCAATACATTGAGTCACTGGGACTATTTATGGGTTTCTATGTGGACTCAATTCTAAAAAAAAATTATGTAAAATTGGATGACTTGTTTTAGTGTCAGTATCCATTTTCTATTGATGATAGCTAAAATATGGGGTCAGTAATATTTTTAAGGAGGTCCTGTCATGAGAAATCAAATTTTCCTTGATCTATTTTACATATAAAAGGTCTTTGTACCATAAAAACATCCTGCAAGTATCATAACTTAAAACGTCCTCCTCATTTTGAACAAAGCATTTATATAATCAAGCTCCAAAAACGGCTTGTTTTTTTTTTTATATTATGAGATTTGTGACGTCACACGGGCAAATACATTCAAATATGCCTGCCTCCAGAGCAAGACATCAACAAATAGTTATACATCATCGCAACATAGGCCCTGCCCACTGGTGTTCAGTCGCTTAAAGGGATAGTTCACCCAAAAATGAAAATTGGCATGATTTACTCACCCTCAAGTCATCCTAGATGTATATGACATTCTTCAGTCTTTCAGATGAATACAATCAAAGTTATGTAAAAAAATGTCCTGGCTCTTCCAAGCTTTAAAATGGCAGTGAATGGCTGTTTCTGTTTTGAAGTCCATAAAAGTGCATCCATCCATCATAAAATGGCTCCACACGACTCCAGGGGGTTAATAAAGGCCTTCTGAAGCAAAGCGATGCGTTTGTGTAAGAGAAATATTCATATTTACAACTTTATAAAGTAAAATAGCTAGATCCCCTGGCCAAACAAACATACAAATTCGACTTAACCCATACACAAAAGAATTGTATTTGAAATATATTTTCTGGATATGTTTTGGAATATATGCACATATTTGAAATTGGCCCAATAAATATATTTCATACTTATATTTCATATATTTTTGTTATATTTCAGAATATATTTCAATGTATTTTTTTCTGTACGGGTCCCCAAAAGTGTCAAAAATATATGTGGCATATATTCCAAATACATTGAAATATATTCTGAAATATAACAAAAATATATGAAATATAAGTATGAAATATATTTATTGGGCCAATTTCAAATATTTGCATATATTCCAAAACATATCCAGAAAATATATTTCTTTTGTGTATGGGAAGTCTAAAGCGCAACTAATGCGACTAATGTGACATACTGCTGATATTTACACTATGCCATGACACACTACGGTTCTTCTGATGTCATAAGCTGTGTAAGTTGCCTTAGACGCTAGTAGACTGCGTATGTTCGTTTGGCCAGAAGCTAGAATTTTACTTAGTGACATGTTAAATATGAATATTTTTCTTAAACAAACTTTGCTTCAGAAGGCCTTTATTAACCCTCTGGTGTCTGAGGTGTTTTCTGGGTCCTGGAGATGTTCTGACATGCTCTGACATTGTGCTTATTTCTGTTACTTGTGACATTTTCATGGCAAAAGTCTGATTACACTGCAATCAAACTCAGCACAAACTCTGCTACAAAAATAGGTAAGCAGCATGTATGTAAAGGTTTGTAGTTTTGAGATAATTAAGTTTATGCGTGGTTTGTAAAAAAAAAAAAAAAAAAAATCACCCTTGAATATTTGCTTCACAACTACGTGAAAATCATCCTGCGTACTCATTCAGAAAAAAAAACAAAACAATATATTGATTTAAAATTTGTAAGACATGTTTTGTGTAAGAAAGCTTTATGTGAGGAGGCGTGAACACATCATGAATATATTTCACACCTGAGAAAATATAGATATTGAAGCAACTTTATTATTATCGAACATAAAAACATCCTTGTGTCGTACATGTATATAAATTTAGCATTGAAAGGTTGCCTACCTGTCTATAGTTCATATTTCAACATGTTTTTGTATATATATACATTTTAGTCAGGCACCAGTTTAACTAGTAGCTAATGCAAAGTTTATGCAACAATAATATGCTTACTATTATGAGTGGAGATTTCTTACCTTCAAATCGTGTTCTTCTAATTCTTCTGAGGTAAATCCAAGGTAAACAGCACAGCACAAACACAATGTGTCTTCCAAACTCAATGAAAATCAGAGGAGTACTGACATCTCTTATTCTTTGTTTTGAGGTGATGAGGGCGTTTACAGGTCTGCGTTCCTTCACGTGGATGATTTGCATATCAATTGCTCTTGCGCTCGTGGGTGTGGTCACATTAGAGCTAATGAGCACGGGCTGGAGAACCAATGTGGTTGCTTTCATACGGATTACTTCTTTTATTTTTTATGTCATTTAAAAATAGAGACTTCAAGCTTTGTACAGACATATGCCCCAAGTCTTTGTGACAAGCATTCGATGAGTTACAGATTATTTTCTATCGCGTTTCAGAATGAACTTCACTTTGAGAGACGGCAGAACACACATCATGTTTATTTTATTTATTTTACGAAAAACACAACATTTTGTTTTTATAATGAGTGTACACAAATAAAACAAGACATTTAACAGTTTTGAATGATGTATAACACATAAATGTAAGATAAAAATCAACAGAGTATTTTGAGTCTCTTTTGCACTGATAAGAAAAAAAGCGAGCTGGTCATGCCGGCGCGACCTCCGACCCAAGAGGGTTAACCCCCCGGAGTCGTGTTGAGCACTATTATGATGGATAGATGCACTTTTAGGGACTTAAACGGCCATTCGCTGCCATTATAAAGCTTGGACGAGCCAGGACCTTTTTTTAATATAACTCCGATTGTATTCGTCCGAAAGAAGAATGTCATATACACCTAGGATGACTTGAGGGTGAGTAAATCATGGGCTAATTTTCATTTTTGGGTGAACTATCCCTTTAACGGCTGACACTGGATGTGAGCATCGCGTTAAAAAAAGAAAATAGAACCCATTATTATAATCACTGTCACTGTCTACACTGTATACAGATGCCCGTGCACTTTCTGAAGTTCTTCACACGCTTGAGTCAATAAGAGGACAAATGGAAGAGTAAATGGAAGCGTAAAGGAACGTTCACATTGACACATCCTTGTAAACAGCTCAATTGCTCATTTTTGCAGAGATTTCAGAAGGATAACAGCAGCAGGAACAAGTATGGTTTATTTTTAATGGCGTCATGGTCATGGATGGCATAAGGATTATACAGTATGTTTGTTCTGAGAATGTGGCTGCAGATTGTATAGTAAATGAGGCACAGTGTAATGGAGAGTTTGCAAAGAAACTTGTGTTGATGGATAAGGCAGTCAGCCAGGCCCGGATTGGCTAATCGGGAGCACCGGGAAAATTCCCGGTGGGCCGGTCTGTTTTATTGGCCAGGAGGGCCGGTGTTGTCATGGCACTGGGTTGAATGCTTTCCTTATGGCTCCAGTCATAGCGCAGCCCCACTATTTTTTTTATTATTATTTTATCGCAGCCCCACAAAAAAAATAAAAATAAAGTCACTTTGTTAGAGATGTGCGAACAAAAAATAAGAGATACAAAACATGGATAATAGCCTATATCGCGACGATAACCGACCTCATCATCTGAGCTGCTTCAGCACTCAAACACCGCTCGTCGGCAATGGCAAAATGTTTGAGATGACCGATCAAAGCAAGCGGGATTTAAGTTCACAGAAGCGCGAGCCGCGGCCGCGCGCGAATCCCAACGCGACGCTTCACGAGATAAGGTGCGTGGCTAAACTAAACGGCTGTTTTACGATAGAAATTTTAAACGACCGACATAAATAATCACATTACAAAGACTGTATCAATCTAAGCTCATCTTCAGGAAGGGGAGATTTACAGGTAAAGATAAAGAGACTGAGAGAAGAAGAACGAGAGAAGGAGATGGAGATGAGAGAGAAGAGCAGGTAGAGCAATAGCCTATTGCATAATAATGAGAATAACTTTATTACAATGGATTCCTATTTAACACAGTCAGATGTTTATGGAAGCTTGTTTCCGCCACAAAATAAAAAAATGATAATTGCGACTTTTTATCTCACTTTTATCTGACTTTATTTCTCAGAATTGCGAGATAAAAAGTCAGAATTGCGTGAAATAAAGTCGCAATTGCGTGTTATAAAGTCAGAATTGCGAGATATAAATTCAGAATTGCGTGAAATAAAGTCACAATTGCGTGTTATAAAGTCAGAATTCCCCCTTAGAATAGGAATTTATATCTCACAATTGTGAGTTTATATCTCACAATTCTGAGAAAATATGTCAGAATTGCGAGATATAAACTCGCAATTGCGTGTTATAAAGTCAGAATTGCGTGATATAAAGTCGCAATTGCGAGAAAAAAGTCAGAATTCTGACTTTATAACACGCAATTGTGACTTTATTTCACGCAATTCTGACTTTGTATCTCGCAATTCTGAGAAATAAAGTCAGAATTGCGAGATGTAAACTCGCAATTGTGAGATAAAAAGTCGCAATTATCATTTATTTATTTTTATTTTGTGGCGGAAACAAGCTTCCATATTGGGGGAAGTGCCAGATAGCCCTTGAAAGATTGGGCCTTATACACTGAGGGTTTAATTACACTATTTTAATAGTCAGTCGGGAACTAAAGTGGGCCGGTCTAAGGCATTAAACTCCAGGGCTGAAAATGAGTCCCAATCCGGCCCTGCAGTCAGCTGTATTGGATACCCCCCCCCCCCCCCCCCCCCCCCCCCCACCCCCACAAGTATTAGCATTGCATGTGAACCTCAAGGAACGTATTAAAATAATATAAAATCCATGTCATCATGACCCCCTATACTGTTTTTGAAAGAAGTCTATTATTCTTACCAAGGATGCTTCTATTTGATCAAAAACTTATTTGCTATATATTTCTGTGGGAACCTTAATACATTTTGTTCTTCGTGATACTTAACACCAGGTCAGAATGGTGTAAAAGGGAGTAAATGCTGATAGAAGTTTCATTTTTGGAAGAACTATTTCTTTAAATGTGCAAATGTTACTGGAAAATTAGGCTCAATCTTTCCTCTATGAATCCATTACAAAGTCTGGAGCAGATTCAAATATACATAAACCACCATGAATTTAGTTAATGAAACATTTGGAAGCCAAATGAAAAATGAATGTCATTTATTTCAATCGTCGTTGTCGACTACACATTCTCAGTTGAGTCAGATCTCCATGCCAGCACTGGCTTGTGTCACGAATGTACCAATTCCACCCAATTCCATTTTTTCGTTTTGATTTAAACAGGCACTCGACTGTGAAGGTGACGAGAAATTCTTCCCCACGTACAGTAAAAGACTGAGCTAATGTGCTGAGCTAAGGATTGAATTAGATATTTTTTTTTTTTTCTTAAGCATGTCAAACATTTTATTGCTCAAAGTGACATTCCTGGCCATAAGGAACGTATAATGAGAAAATAAAATAGGTCACTTCTAAGGGTTGTTGTTCAGTTTCATTCAAACTATATCCCTAGAGAGTAATGTTCGTAGTTATAAAAAGCATTTTTATCCCTCTGTCGACACACACACACACACACACACACACACACACACACACACACAGTTAATTTAGTTTATTGCTTTTTTTGATGTTGTCAGAAAAAAAAAATCAATCATTCAATCAATAAATAAATACATAAACAATAAACTGCATGGCCAACAACTAATATACTTACTTTTAAAAGTAATTAAAATGAAAAGCTAGTCCATTATTTAACATATATAACATAATGAGGATAATTTCTACATGCTTAATCATGAATCAATTCCAGCACTAAAAGCCTGGCATTTCACAGACACACATCAACAGCCCAACCAAAGCCCTTCTGTCTCTCTTAACAAGTTCACCATGTTCCTGGAATTGAGCCGAGGACCAACATGTCTGATTTTAATAGATCTTTGGTTCACAGACCCCCCAGTTACATCAGAAGTCTTCAGTCTCTCTCGAAAAGAGAAAAGGCCTCAGAGCAAAAGAAGAACAGTGAAAAAAAAACCCAAACAACTGGCACATCATTTTGCCATCTTTCTTTATCAGGAGTTAATGTGCATTAGAGCTGTTATCTTTGTGAAGCTATTGTCACGGGTTATTATCTCCACACTAATCAGACATTACAGTATATCTCATTGCATCTTTATTGGGGAATAACACAATTGCAAAACCAGCAGCTCAAAAAATGAATGCAATTTGCATGAATCAAATGTATTATGTAAACATGTTTGTTAAATCGTTGGAGTTTGAGGCTATGAAGAATTTCAGCACTTTAAAGACAGATGAATAGATGTGAAAAATGTTAATACAAGACTCCACATTTCCATTTATTCATTTAGCAGACGCTTTTATCCAAAGTGACAAATGAGGAACATCATAAGCAATGTGCATAAATGTACATAAAATAAACATTCAATACAATATGTACACTACAGTTCAAAAAGTTTAGGGTCAGTAAGATTTACATAGAGCATAGACATGCATAACTTGTGGTCAACAAGGCTGCATTTATTTGATCAAAAATACAGCAAAAACAATAATATTGTGAAACATAATTAAAATATAAAATAACTGCTTTCCATTTTAAAATTTTCAGCATCATTACTCCAGTCTTCAGTCACATGATCGTTCAGAAATCATTCTAATATGCTGATTCGTTGATGAAGAAACATTTCTTATTATCAATGTTGTGTTGATTCATATTTTTGTCTTTGGTGAAGAGAAAGTTCAAAAGAAAAGCATTTATCTGAAATTGACATTATAAATGTCCTTACTGTCACCTTTGATCAGTTTAAAGCATCCTTGCAAAATAAACGTGCAAATTTCTTTCAAAAAAAAAAAAAAAAAAAATATATATATATATATATATATATTACTGAAGCCAACATTTTGATTGGTAGCTTATATTGTAAAATACATGTCTGGTTTCTCTGATTGAAAAAAAAAAAAAAGTATATATATATATATAATTCAAGTAATTTTAGAGCAAATGCAAGAATGTTGAGATATTGAAAATATGGGCATGCAATCATCAGATGAAAGAAATGAAAAACTACATCAAACATTGCAATACAAGTAAGTGTAATATATAATGATTTGAGGAAGAGTGTAGAGAAGGTTCACCTAGGGGACAACACATAAAGAAGTGACTTTGGCTTTCATTATTGAACAGTTCAGAGATAGAACACATCCCACACAGACATATATCATCGGCACTGTTAAAAAAAGCATTATATTCAACTAATGACAGAAAATCATACAGCGTCCAAACAACATGAAGGTGAGTAAATAATGACAGAGTTTTCATTTTAACCCCAAAAATTCAGGCTTGGGTAAAATAATCCATTCAAAATGAACTAAAATCACACCCCAGTGACATTTTGATGGATAAAATCCAGCAGTGTGGCGATTCTCAATTTTTTGCAGTGATGTCATTACATAACCTTTAATTTTTAATAGTGTAGGCTGTAAACACAATAGCTGCCCAAAACAAAGGGGGGAAAAAAAAACAGCCACTGTGAGGGCTAACATAATTCAAACATAGAGTTATAGAGAAGTATGAGGTCGGTATAACCTTCCCAATCTTGAGCCAGGCTATTTACCATCAGAATTAATGAGGAGGATAATGGCCAGACTCACAAACAAGTGTCCAGACAAACAAACAGCCGCTACCTGTCCGTTCTGACCTCCACAGCTCTTGTCCTTACAGGCCACCTTTCAGCACACCTGAAAACAAGGATTAGCATTTCACTAAACTTGTCCCTAAACAAATCATCTATGTGTAGCTGCAGTACAAATGTGGGAAAATGCTAAAAGTTCAATCTGGGTGGAAACGTGAACTTCTCAATTTTGAAAACCTAATAATGAGACCTTGAAGTGAGCTGTTCTTAAGGCCTCACGGCATCAGATCTGAAATGTGGGAAATAGAAATTGGAAATATGTCAGTACAGGAAAGAAACCGGCCCATGACGGCACTGCACGAGGTCTTAAAGACTTCAGCTGATGTTGCCGCACTTTCGCTCTAGGCGTCCAATGAGATCATGGCGAGCGCTGGGACAGACTCTGAGATGGAATGACATGGCAGATTCTTCAAAGTGTGTATGTTTCCTGCCCTTGAGTGCAGACAAAAATGGAAGTAAAGGAGTCACGCTGTCTCTCCAGAGAATGGAAAAGCAGGCTGCATCTGGCCCATAGAGTGATGGGAAATCGGGCGGTGAGGCAAGGTCAGCGTGAAGGACTCAAAGGGTGAAAGAGGAAAAGAAAGGAAAATGGCAAACCTCAGAGAGAGCGAGTTCACAAGGAAACATCCTGTGATGGAGTTCCTGTAGCTCAACTGATAAAGCATGCCGGTAGCAATTCCAGAATCATGAGTTTAGTTCCCAAAGGAACACACCTACAGATAAAATGTACATTACCATTCAAAAGTTTGGGGTTTGTAAGATTTTTTTAAATAAGGCTGCAGTTATTTGATTAAAAATACAACAACAAAAAAATCACAATATTGTGAAATATTATTACAATTTGAAATAACTGTTTCCTATTTTAAAATACTTTAAAATGTAATTTATTCCTGTAATACGAAGCTGAATTTTCAGCATCATCGCTCCAGTCTTCAGTGTCACATGATCCTTCAGCAATCCTTTGAATATGCATCAAGAAACATTTACTATCAATTTTGAAATTAAGATATTAATTTCTTTCCCAAAAAAACCCTGACCTTCTACATATTGATAATTCACTTTGCAACCCAACCCTGCGGCCACGCACTGCCATTTAACAGAATTAAGCTGTACTCATTTCATCAGCATAACTTGACCAATCTTAAGAGTGTAACGGTGGCGACCTGAACTTTAGGAATTTAATTGGAAATTAATTCCTTAAAATAACTTATTTGGGTGCCAGGCAGAATTAAATCCACCCAAATAACTAAAGTTAATAATTTAACCCAGAATAACTCAAGCCACCAATTAATGAAATTCATTCACAAAAAAAGAAAAAAGAAACAACACATTCACAAAAGATTCAATACCAATTGATTGATGAATCAATGTGTGAATTAAAAATGTGGTCACCCTAGGGCACTACACTGTGTTAATCCAGGCCTGTGTGTGTGTCTGTGTGGTGCAAATGGCTTAAAGCTACGACATCCAGGCAAAAAAAAAAAAAAAAAAACTCTAGTCCCACGCTATACTTTTTTTTTTCTTTTTGAAAGTTTACTTTAAAAAAAGTCACAAGGTTTCATGTTGACTTTAATGCGTGCAGAAAAAATAACTGCACATATACTGTAGCACAAAGAGCAAAAAACCTTTAAAACTCACAGTTTACGGGAATTCATCTTGGCAATTGTCACACTTTGCCTTGGATTCATTGCATGCATGATTTAAGCTAAAACGAGCTGGAGTGCAGTGTTAAAAAGCCACACTTATTTTAGCCATGTGGTACAGTGAAGAGAATCTGCTAAAATCTCATTTACAACGTTTGAAGTAATTTTCCATTAATGACACATTGATCTCTCATTTAAGTAAGTCAAACTTGTTTAGTCCTAAAAGTGTGTCCCCAGTTATTACTTCAAGGATTACACCTTTCAGACATCAAATCAGATGCAAAGATATCCTAATTTGTCAAGGGGACGTTCACAGATATGCAAATATACAAAACTCCAAACCTGTGAATACAAAATCCTGCAAATGAGATTATTTCGCTTTTAGCACTGCGATTATAGCAAGCATCCCAGTGTTAAATTCATTTCTATCTAAATGGAAGGTTTGTTTGTTAAATTCCATGCAGTGGCACTTCCACTTCATAAAGCAAAATGAAAATGTCCTTGGGCTTGCCCATGGCTGATTGCCTGAACATGTCTTGCCTTCTGGTTGGAGAGGCGTGTAATGAACAACACATGAGCTGGCACGTGTACATAAATAAAGCAACTCCAAAATAAAAGGTGCTTTTCAGCATAAAACGATTCAACTAATTTCCATTAGCATTGCAACAAGAAAAAAGAAAAAAAAGAAAGAAAAAGAAAATTCTGCAAAACTGCAAACACCCTGCCAAAATATTTAACATACTGAAAAATCAAACCTGAAGAAAGTACAGTAATCAGTTAATCTAATCAAGGAAGTAATGATTTCTTATAAAACTACTGATGAAAAGTAAAAATTATAATATTCTGTGTATAAAAGACTTTTATAATCACCTCATTCTTATTTTCATCCTTGTGTCCTAATTTCCTCAGCAGTGCCCCTTTAAGACACCCATCAGAGCATAATCATTGTGTTTGTTTCAGTCTTGCCCCAAGGTTTGGAACAAATCTATGCTTTGACAAGGTCTGCTGCACTACTGTTTCAATCTCATGAGCAATCCTACTATTTAAGCACGTTTTACTGTTCGTCAGAAGATTAGTGGGCTGACTATATTGCTATAGCGTACAAATCAATAAGACAAAAACTTTTTAAAGTTTCACACAGCTGTCTTAAAGGAATAGCTGACCCAAAAAAGAAGAATATTTTGTCATTATTCGCTCACCTTCATGTCATTTCAACTCCCATATGGCTTTTCCCTTCCTTGAAATACATAATGAGATGTCTGGCTCAACGTCCAAGTGAAAATACAATGAAAGCAGGTGTTGATTTATGCAGCTAAGCTCCAAAAATGCCATAAAAGTACCATAAAAGTGTCATAAAAGTAGTTCAACTCTTGTGCCATATTCCAAGTGTGAGAAACATCCTGGGTTACGTATGTAACCCTAGTTCCCCAAAGGGAACGGACGCTGCGTGTAATCGCAGTGGGAACGCCTCCAGCGTAGTGCGTCTGAAGCATGAATGAAATCAGTCAATGGCGAGTAATCGCTGCGTGTAATCGCAGTGGGAACTCCTCCAGGGTAGTGCGTTTGAAGCATGAATGAAATCAGTCAATGGCGAGTAATCGCTGCGTGTAATCGCAGTGGGAACGCAATACCCACGTCCCATGCGAGCAAAACCCCGTCGTGTGTAGTTAAGGAGCACAAACGGACGAAAGAACCTGCGCCCCAGGAGCGGAGCTAAAATCGAGACTATAAAATCTGACGAATGTGTGCGGTGAGGACCAGCCCACCGCGTCACAAACATCCTGAAGAGAAACTCCTGAAAGGAGAGCTTTAGAAGCAGCCATACTCCGGGTGGAGTGAGCCCGTACAGCCAAAGGTGAAGGCTGACCGGCCGATTCATAGGCAAGTGAGATAGCCTCGACCACCCACTTGCTCATCCTTTGCTTAGATGCAGGGCACCCCTTGTTGGACGACCCAAAACAAACAAACAGCTGTTCAGACTTCCTCCACAGGGCGGCTCTGTGGACATACGCATCTAGAGCCCTAACTGGGCAGAGCAAATTAAGTTTCTCCTGGTCCGACGTCAGAAACGGAGGAGGACAAAAAGCCTGCAGTATGACAGGTCTAACTACAGTAGTTGGAACTTTTGGAACATAACCTGGCCTAGGATAGAGGAAGGCCTTAGCCATGCCAGGTGAGAATTCCAGGCACAAGGGAGCAACCGAGAGTGCTTGAATGTCTCCAATCCTTTTGAGAGACGAAATAGCAAGCAGGAAAATAGTTTTGAGAGTAAGGAACTTCTTGGAAACCTCTTCAAGGGGCTCGAAAGGAGCTAGGGAGAGACCCTCTAGGACGATGGCCAAGTCTCATGATGGCACCCTCGTGCGTACTGCTGGCCTCAGCCTCAAAGTGCCACGAAGGAAGCGAGATATAAGTGGGTGTCTCCCAAGAGAAACTCCACTCAAAGGGGCGTGGTAAGCAGCCAGGGCCGCCACGTACACCTTCAGTGTGGAGTGGGATAACCCCGTGGAGAGACGGGCCTGCAGGAACTCCAGCACTGTACCAACTGGGCAGGTAACTGGGTCCTGTTGGCGCTCTCCACACCAAGAGGTAAAAAGTTTCCACCTCGCGGCATATAGCTTCCTTGTAGCGGGAGCTCTGGATTGGAGAATGGTCTCAACGACCTCAGTCGAGAGACCGGATTTTATGAGCTGAGCCCCCTCAGAGGCCAAGCCCACAGTCTCCATAGCTCTGTGCGGGGGTGAAGGATCGAAGGATAGTAGGTCCCTCCTGATCGGAATCTCCAGGGGATAGCCGTCGAGGAGGAACACAAGGTCCGAAAACCATACTCGGGCCGGCCAGAACGGGGCTATCAGGAGTAGGCTGACTCCGTCCCGGCGAACCCTTTCCAGAACTCCTGGGAGCAGAGCAATTGGGGGAAATGCATACAGACGTGACCTCGGCCACGCCTGTACCAAAACGTCCAACCCCAGCGGGGCTGGATGGCTGAGAAAGAACCATAGAGGACAGTGTGATGTCTCCCTTGAAGCAAATAGGTCTACCTCGGCACGACCAAAATGTTCCCAAAGGAGCTCCACCACCTCGGGGTGAAGTCTCCATTCCCCGGGCCTCGGCCCCTGCCTCGACAGGATGTCTGCCCCCCGATTCAGATACTCCGGGAGATAAATCGCTCTCAAAGACAGAAGTTTCCCCGGAGACCATAGAAGGATCTGACGGGCTAGCTTGTATAATGGACGCGACCGCAGACCCCCCTGATGGTTTATGTAAGAGACCACCGATGTGTTGTCTGAGCGGACAAGCACACGGTGGCCCCTCAGGTCTGGGAGGAAGTGTTTCAGAGCCTGAAACACCGCCAACATTTCTAAGCAGTTTATGTGCCACGAGAGATGATGGTCCTGCCACAGACCCTGAGCTGGGCGACCACTCATGATCGCCCCCCAGCCCGTGAGGGAAGCATCTGTCGTTAGCGTTACACGACGACAAGGAGCTCCCAACACAGGACCTTCAGACAAGAACCGAGGATCTTTCCACATAACCAGGGCGCGAAGACACTGTCGCGAACTCATGATCGTGCGGAGCGGATTTCCCCTCGGGGAGAATCCCTTGGTTCTAAGCCACCACTGAAGCGGTCTCATGTGCAATAGGCCAAAAGGAATAACGTTGGACGCTGCTGCCATGGGACCTAACAGTCTCTGGAACTGTTTCACAGTGAGTAACTGGCCTAGCTTGATCTGATTTACTGCAGCGAGAATCGAAGCAATACGAGCAGGGGAAAGTTGTGCCTGCGTCGTCGTCGAATCCCACACCACAGCGAGAAAAGTGGATCTCTGTACTGGAGAAAGCACACTCTTCTTGGCGTTGAGCCTCAACCCCAATTTCTTGATGTGAGTGAGAACGACATCTCGATGCCGAACCGCCTGAGACTGCGATTGAGCTAAAATCAACCAATCGTCTATGTAATTCAGAATGCGGATGCCCTGTAAACGCAGAGGAGCTAGAGACGCATCCATACATTTCGTGAACGTTCGGGGTGAGAGTGCTAGGCCGAACGGAAGAACCTGATACTGGTACGCTTCGCCACTGAAAGCGAACCTCAGGAACTTCCGATGTTGAGGAAGAATAGACACATGGAAGTAGGCGTCCTTCAGATCTATCGTGACAAACCAGACCTCGGACCTGATTTGTGACACAATGATGCAGATGGTGCGATTTAAAAGATGCAGATCTAGAATCGGACGCAACCCCCCCATCTTTCTTTGGAACAATTAAGTATCGGCTGTAATAACCTGACTCCCTGCTGGAGCGAGGAACCCGTTCTATGGCTTCTTTTTGTAGAAGAGTCATAACCTCCTGTTCCATTACCAGAGCCTGCTCGGGGCCCACCACTGTGGGTAGAACCCCACTGAATCGAGGTGGACGAGACCTGAATTGAATTGCATAACCTCTTTCGACCGTGTGCAGGACCCACTGAGATACGTTGGGAAGATTTTTCCACTCCTCTACTAAGAATCTAAAAATCTACTAAGGGTACCAGCCTCTCGAGGCTGGCCTCTGGTTGAATATTCTGAGTGACAGACACGACGCCCTGTAACGGCGCACCGGCAGGGAACGACTGGTCTGACCACTCCAGAGCCCTCCTCAGAGGGGGCGAGCGTCCCTCGGGAAAACACTCGCCGGGTCCTTCTACGCCCTGTTTCGGCAGGGTTAGGAGAACAGACCCCTGAGGGCACCGTCAGGGATTTTTAGACGCGGCCTTCTTGGCGATAATGACTGTCCTCAGATCAGCCCTACCCCGCGAAGGTCGCGTCTGAGAGCGCCCCGACTCGTCCCTCCAGTTTGTCTGTGGAGGAGCACGAGACGCAACGCTCTGTTTTTGCTGCGCTCTCTGCTTTGATGAGCTGCTCGGCGGCTGGGACTGCCCTCGCTCAGCAGTCCCAGGAATTCTCACTTTGAGGGGAATAAATTTATGAAATGCAGCCGCCTGCTTCTTTTCTTCCTGAAACCTCTCAGTGACAGAGTGTAGCGCATCACCGAAGAGGCCCACAGGCGACATGGGAGCATTTAAAAGAAGAGATTTATCTTTTTCTTTCATAGATGTCTGGCTCAACCATAAATGCCTCTCCGTGGCCACCAGGGCTGCCATAGACTGGCAGATGGATTTCGCGGTCTACTTGGTGGCCCGGAGAGTGAGATCAGCTGTCTGTCTGAGCTCATTAAAAGTCTCTACAGAAATCTCTCCCCCCTCACTAGCTTCCTTAAGCAGGTCGGCCTGATATGCCTGCATAATAGCCATAGTATGTAGGCATGCAGCCGCCTGGCCAGCCCCCGAGTAAGCCTTTCCCACCAGCGCTGGTATAAATTCTGCTAGATACTGGTCTAACCCAGCTCTTTGACACCTCAGTGTGAAGATCTGAGAAGAACGGTAAGCACCGGCGAAAAGGCTGAGAACGTGACGGCAGAAATCTTTCATCAAGTTTGCTTTTATGTCTAGACTCCTGCCTATCAACTGGCCACTCAATGCTGAGATTCTCAACAGCACGAGATAAAACATCCATAAGCTCATCTTCAGCAGGGTGCTGGAATGACGAGTCTCTTTCAGTCTCGTCTGTTGCAAGACTTTCAACATCCAGCTCCTCAGAACTGGATAGCCGAAGTTCTTGAACATCATGTGCCTCAACCCGGGCGGAAGTAACCGCAGCGCGTGCTTCCAGAGCCAGGATAGAGGCACTGGATCTCACCGGTGAAGGCTGAGATAGGGCGGGGCCCGTCTCAACCTCGTCGGTGAGATCCATTTGCGAACCCCAAGTCAAGCGCCCGCCGCTCTGCCTCAACAGAAGCGGGACCCGAGACTTGGGGAGCGTGCAGCGAACCCGCCCTCCTCGAAGAGCGATCGCCGCGAGCGCAGCGTCCTTAAGGGAAGACGCTCGCAATGCTCACAATCAGCCCCCTCGAGAGCTGACTGGGCATGCTGCACTCCCAAACAAGCAACACATAGTAGGTGTGAGTCCCCGCCTGTGATATATCGAGTACAGGGGGGAACACACTTCCTATATTGTTGCTCGCTCGTCATTTTGACGCTCATATTGTTTTTTTTAAATATATATATAGTGAAAAACTCCTGCCTAGTAGCACTAGAAACAGACAAACACGAAATAGACGGATTCAAACACACACAGAGCGCTGCTGAAGTAACAGAAGCTGTCTTGCTTGTGATTCAGGGGTGCTTTATAGTTTCCTGGTCGATGACATCACTCGCTGTGACGCTCCGTCTCGCCATTGACTGATTTCATTCACGCTTCAGACGCACTACGCAGGAGGTGTTCCCACTGCGATTACACACAGCGGTAGTTTCTGAAGGGGAACTAAAATTTAGGCTGTTATTGTAAAAAAATAAATAATAATAATATATCTTATACACTCTGCGTGTAAATTTAACATTTAAATGGAAAAATAAATTACATAAATGAGCCTCACCAGAACCCAAACACGATTGTTCTTGTTCTTGTGACAACATCTGTGCAAGTAAGAAAAAATAAAGGAAGAAAAATTGCTTTATACGTTTTTGTTGCAAATACAATTTTAGAATTGAAAATTTCACACGAAGCTGTTGCATGACTTACATTAACATATATTAAGTTTTGAGCTGCTTTTATCCAAAGTGACTTACAAATGATTCATCGTGAAGAGGCAAACAAACACAAGAAGTGCTCAAAATAAGTTTTTGACATTGCTTAGAGTAGCATAAGCTAGAGTAGGGAGCTTAAGCTAGAATAGGGAGGGATTAAAGGAAAGTGAAAGCATATACATTTTTTTCTATTTTTTTGTATGATGATGATGAGGCTAAGTGCTCACGGAAGAGATGAGTTTTATGCTGTCATTTGAATATTGTCAGGGATTCTTCATTCTGGATGAGGCGGCGGTGGTAGCCAGTGCAGAGATATAAAGAGAGGTGTGATGTGGGCCCTTTTGGGCTCGTTGAAGACAAGACGTGCTGCAGTGTTCTGAATCATTTGTAGAGGTTTGATTGCACATGATGGAAGTCCAGCCAGAAGAGCACTGCAGTAATCAAGCCTAGAAATGATCAGGGCCTGGGCAAGAAGTTTTGTTGCATGCTCAGTTAGGAAAGGCCTGATCTTCCTGATGTTGTGTAGTGCAAACCGGCATGATCGAGCTGTCTTTGCAATGTTGCCTTTGAAGGTCAGCTGGTCCTCAAAGATTACTCCAAGATTTCTAGCTGACCTTGATGGGGTAATTGATGATGAACCTAACTGGATGGTGAAATCATCCTGTAGAGTCAGATTGGCAGGGAAGACGAGAAGCTCAGTCTTTGCAAGGTTGAGCTGATGATCTTTCATCCATGCTGAGATGTCCCTTGAAAAGCACCCTTGATTAGTTCCTATTTCTATGAGCCCCCTCAGTCCGAAAAATGCTATGAGCTTTGATTGGTCTGCTGGACCAGGGTGAAATGTCAGAAATGTCAGTCCACTTACCATAACCGTGAGTTTCAGCTTCTCAGGTGTAAACACTGACACTTGGACATGGTGACAAAACACTATACTAACAAAACTCAACCAGGCATTAGCATATGATATTTTATAAATGCATAGCATGCCTTTCTGTTATGTCCTTCAGAACTCTACTACAAAGACAACAGTGTTGAACTGAGAACAGGTGTGATGCTTCAGTTAGCTACAGACCAGCCCCAACATACTCCATAATCTACATCACAGCAAAACTGTTCACTCATTAACTGCTGTTTGGTAAATCCATGATAACCCTTTGCAGGGCCAAATCAAGTTAATTAGAATCTTCCAGTCAAAGCAAAGACCATCTGTTTTGTTGAGTGGTAAACATTAATAATTAGGCCTATATATCTAGGAGGAACAGATATATTTAGTGCTAATTGCATAAAGAGAACTGTTTAGGATATGAATGTTTACATTTAAACTTTGGTTATGCTACAATCCAAGAGGTCGAGGTCTGAATGGTCAGCCAAATCCAGTAAGCCCCAGATGGTGGATGCTGTAACTACATCATTATGCGGACAAAAAGCACGTTTCTCCAGTGATGGACACTATTTGTATGTCTGGATCCTTTTTGTATTTCTTTTTTATACATATAACCACAAATATTTTATTTATTTATTAATTTATTTATTGATGTTTTTTTTGTTTTTTTTACAATGCTCTTAAATAAAGTATAATTGAATAGTATGGAATAAAGTATAGTAATGGAATACTGAATATTTTATGGATATACTTTTTTTTAAATAAAGTTTCTAAAGTTTTTGCAACAACGCCATAAAATAACCATTCCCCAGAGAAAATTCTAATGAACACTTCTAGAACCATTTTTATTCCCAGTTTGAAGAACATTTTAAAAATCTAAAGAATCTTTTGTGGAATGTAAATGTTCTTTGGATGTTATCAGTTCTTCATGGAACCATCAATGCCAATAAAGAACCTTTGTTTGTGAGAGTAGTACATAGTATACAATGGTGAATCTCAGTGCATGCAAAGCTCATGTCTTTATCAGACTGGGTCAGTCCACCATCGGTGACCTCATATGCAGTTCCCATGGTGATTGAGTGCAAACTAATCAAGCGGAAATAGCATGGACTGAAGGTTGAAGACTAATCTGAGAGAAAATACATTGGTCTCACTCTTGATGGGGCTGTAATGGATATATGATTGTCGTATGGCTGAATTGCTGATAATGTGCAGTGTATGCCAGCATTATTTCTCTCAGATTGTTAAACATTTTAAACATGATAACCACTTAAAGGGGTGGCATAATGCCCTTTTCACAAGATTTGTAAAATAAGTCTTTGATTTCCCCAGAAGTGACAACATGTAGAATGCAACAGGACATTTCTGAATGGTTAGTTGATGAATTTATGAAGCTTATGTGTATCTTCTAGTCATTGATTAGCATTTCTGTCATGATAATCCCAGGGGCAGGGTTTATGTAAATTTTAGGGTTTGTGATGTCACTAACCCGGGAGGAAGCTTGAGTAGTCCCTGCCAGACGTTTGTTGTTAAATTTTTTTTATTTAAAGGGCACTTATTATGCCCCTTTTCACAAGATGTAAAATAAGTCTCTGATGTCCCCAGAGTGTGTATGGGAAGTTTTAGCTCAAAATACCCGACAGATAATTTTTTACAACATGTTTCAAATGTCATTTTTTGGGGCTCAGAAAAACGTGCTGTTTTAGTGTGTATCCCTTTAAATGCTAATTAACTGCAGCTGGTTCTGAGACAGTGCTTATGATTTATGGGGATTAAAAAAAAAAAGCACTTGGTGGATTTTTATCATTATAGGGTGGTTGTGTACACACACTGCCAACACACATTTATGTTCAAACACCATGTAAAAGTGAATTTTGCATAATAGGTGCCCTTTAAAAGAAAATATCTCCCTTTGCTTTGAACTTTGAGAGTTGTAACTTTGCAGATGTTGTTTATGCTCAAACAGCGACATTACACGCTAACTAAAGTTAGACAAGCGAAGTCATAATCAACCACCCCTTTAAAGGTGGAGTGTGTCATTTGTATGCTGTGTGTCAATCATAAGGGTGTTCGGGAAACTTGTTTCACAACTAAAATCATTATTTTGACTTGAATCAGTGTTTTTGAACAAATCGGTTGAATGACACAACAAAGTAATCTACATGAACAGTTACTGAAATAATAATTACTCCACACATTTTTGCAATTACGCTGGTTTTGCACCAATCGTATGTGCGGAGGAGAATTTCTCAGTAGATTGCTCCTTAGCCTTGTTAGCAACCTGCTTATGGGTAGGTTGCACTTCCTGTAACCTAAATACAAATGGCAAGCCATAACAACACACAGGCACTTCTAAGCAGCTTGTCACTCAAAGTATCTGCCAAGTAAATAAACGAATTATGATGAATAACTAGACATCAGTGTTTGTTGGAAAGTGAGCATATTTCTCAATGATGTGCATTTCCATGAACAATATTATCGGCGGCAGCTGGCTCACGCTGAGCAAATCTGTCAGCCTGTTTGTGTTAAAGGCAGAAATCATTTATTTAGCTTCAATTATACCCAGACAGAATAAATTCAGTTAGATTCATGCAAAAACTGAATTTGCATTGGCAGAGGCCTCATGACGGCATTATTTTAGATGGTCTTTGGTAGCAGTTGCTGTGGGAGCCACAAGAGAATAGCCTTTTCTGTTCTGTTGCATTCATGCAGTATTTACAATTGTACCTGCCAGAAATCCCACGCACACCTCTTTAAACAGTGTGTGTGTGTGAGAGGGAGATTGGGGTCATGAGGTCATGCCTATAATAATGTTTACCTGTGTGCCGAGAGGGAGATGGGTTAGGTGATTCTGACTACACCCTTGAGAACGGCTAAATCTGATATATTGTGCTGATATAAGGGCATCAGTTCACAAATAACTGCTTATCTGTCTCATACAAAACAATGAATGATATGACTGTTTTTGCGGCAGAACACAAAAAAGTATGACCTTTTTAATCTGTGTGATCAACAGGTAGGGAAATGAAAGCCGGTAAAAAAAACACACAAAAAAACACTGAATACATATATGCATAGGAAAGCTGATTCCAAATCAAATTCAAAGACAATTATTGTACGTTGGATATATATACTCTACCCACATATAATACACTCATGGAAAGTAATGTAATATGTAATAAACAGCAAATCTCTGCTTTTATATAATGTTGGATATATATATGTATTATATTATTTAGCAAATCTCAACTGACTGATTGTTTGTATTGTCACAAAATGAAAATTATTATTGCACAGCTTTATATATCAAGTTGGATAAATAAGCATATACTCAACTTTATTTATATGCATACAGTATGTTCACAAAGTGATGCACTACATAGCAAATTTGAAATTTAAAGATAATTTGTATTGTTGCAAAATGAAAACTATTATCGCACAGCTCTATAAAGTTGGATATATAAGTATATCCAACTTTATTTGAATTCATAGAGTACATAGCATTCACAGCATTATTACATAAATATTATATATATAGTAAAATGTGAACTATATTATCGCCTAGCTCTAATCTGCTAAATATGAATTAATTAACCACATGATTTTCATAATGCTGTATTGAAACAAAGTGCTATACAAATAAAATGGACTTGACCATATTTAATCCGAGCTTTAAACCATATGCAGAGATTTGTTTTTGGATGGACGGATGCATAAACATTTAACAATTAATAAAACACCTGGGTCTCATGAGCAGACACCGCTTCTCTTGTTATTTGATATGCACCAGTGCTCTGCCTCAAAAGCAAAACAAATGACATGATTATATTTTAATATCTGGTGCTGAATGATTCTGTTTGGCACACAGGCCGTTGATTCAAGGGATACTGGGGGCGAGTGTGTGTGTGTGTGTGTGTGTGTGTCAGCATTTGACGCATTTCCATCGATTCCCAAGCTTAATATCAGGCAAAATGATGCATGTTGGGAGCAGACCGGTGACGTTTGACAGGGCGGGTGATACCGCTAACCTCCATTCATTCCACTAGCGTTCCACCCACAACATGCTCAAACACTCAAGGCAGAAACTGTAATGAGCTTTTACAAGACATTGCTTACATCAATCCAAACTCTGCACTCGGTATACTTTAGAGGTCTGTCTGCCTATACATTCTCATATTCATATCATATCTTTCCCATGTGCATGTGAGTTAAGCTGTGGCTTATGTGTGATTGATTATTTCTACAATAGTTTATAGTGTTGTTTAAAAGTGATCCTGTATACATTTTGGATGGTCTTACATTAATAATTTGTATGAACTATGTTTGGGAACTATGGTTATGGTTAATACAAATCATTAGCAAAACAATAGCATCATTAGCATGCACCAAAGTGCCATTAACACACACTATAGTATCATTAGCATACACTGTGTGCATTAATCAGCCTGTCCTTTCCTTTAATGATTGTCATAAGTTGATTAAGTGCTAAATCAGGCCATTTATTTAAAAATGCCGTTTAGCAAATGGATGCAAAACAGCATCTGTGGTTTAGTGTGTTGAATCTGGGCCATGGAAATCCTCAGTTGAACCACTGGGGCTGCCAGGAATCTGAAAAATTGCTTTAACCAGTCTAAGGTGGTTTGCAGGTTTTAGCAGGATTAAGTTGGTCTAGCTTTTCTCTCAGACCGACCAAGATGGTGTTTAGCTGGTTTTAAATGACTTTTTGCAAAAGCAAAACCAGCCAGCCTAACCAGCTTTGCCACTATACTAATTTACACTACCATTAATCAAAAAAGACATTAATAATGTTACAAAATATTTCTATTTCAAATAAATATTGTTCTTTTGAATTCTCTATTCATCAAAAAATTCCTGAAAAAAAAAAAAAAACTCACTGTTTCCACAAAAAAATATTAAGCATCCATAAACAAAAAACACAGAAAATCATAGGAAGACATTTTGCATTTAAACTTTTCCTATTCCTCATACATAAGCATAGAAATTAGTTATGTACTGATATTTTTCATGCTCTGAAGTTTGGTCAAAGAGGAACATTCATGACATTATCAAAGGTGACACCAGACAAAATATTGTTAAGCCTGCTGAGAGAGAAAATAAAACAAGCCAAGCTAGAGACCCGTGATGACCAGTTAGTGCTTGCTAGATACCAGTGAAAGTTGTTTGAAACCAAATAGGATCAATTTTGATTTAGACCAGCATTGCCCATCTAAAACCAGTTAAAGGGATAGTTCACCCAAAAATGAAAATTTATTTACCCTCAAATTGTCCCACACCTGTATGAGTTTCCTTCTTCTGCTGAACACAAAAGAGGATGTTTTGAAGAATTTCTGTAACCACACAGGTGACGGGCCCCATTGACTTCCATAGTCTTTTTTTCCATACTATGGAAGTCAATGGGGCCCATCAACTGTTTGGTTACCCCTTTTCTTCAAAATATTTTATTTTGTGTTCAGCAGAAGAAAGAAATTCATACAGGTTTGGAAGTGCCCATTTTTACCCCAATATATATATATATATATATTTTTTTTTTTTTTTTGTCAATCCAAGTAGTTTTTAGCAGAGAAGTGCTTAATCAGCTAGATGTAGAACTTTAAGAGCTTGTGCGACAAAACTTGAACTCTTACACCTCACTCACACCTTATTGTTATTTCACAAGCACAATGTATTCCTCCAACCCATTTCCATCCAACAAGGTCAGGCTCATTGATTCTGGATATGTTGTCATGGCAATGCACTAAGGTCTGTTTTTAGGTCTGCTTGGTAAATTGAAAGTCTGTCATTTTCTAAATGAGCTTGATAATGCATGGATGAGTAGAACCTTAAACCATTTCCATAAACATACACAACATGCACACACCCCTACCTCTCTTCCTCCATCACAGAATGGATCCGTAATGGTGTGGATGATGAGAGAAAATGACTCTTTTACTTTGCTTTTTTTTGCTTTGCTTTTTTTTAGTCAAGTTAGAAATACAAGAATAGGGCCATTGTAGCCCTAAGGCAGTCGAGTAATGACTTCACCTTCCGTAGGAGTTTACCACTGCAAGCGTCAGACCTCTCCTCTGCTTAAAATACATTTGTGTCTAGTTGACACAGCAGTGTCCGTTTGTTTGTGTGTGTGTGTGTGTTCGGAAAAATGTGAACCAATAAATCTAGTTTGCCACAGATAATGCATATATAAGTATATATTATACTACTACTTCATAAGTAGGATGAAGTAGTGTCGAAATGTCCTGTGTGCTCATTGACAATCCAAGTTATACCTAGTTCACACTACACAACTTTAAACGTTGGCAGATCGCTGTGCTGTTTAGACTACATGACTTGCTCTGGAGTCTTGAAGTCGTTGTGGTGTTCACACTATGTGACACTACGTAAATGATCTGCAACAGGGGGTTACACACTACACGAGCTGACAACAACTCTGTCACCCAACGACCTTGGTCCAAAAACCTCATTTTGTCACGAAAACATGCGCAAGAAGTGGAATGGGAAATGGCGCATTCCAATGGCGCATTGTCTATTTGAAAATGGACGGCGGGACAAAATTGGCGGTAAAAAATAAAATAAAACAAATAATATATATATATATATATATATATATATATATATATTGTTTGCGCAATGATCTGTTTATAACCCCGAAAAAAAAAAGAAAAAAAAAGAATATGGGCGAAAGGATGGATAAGCACACGTGGGCAGCAGGGATTGTCTGTCAGAGAGAGTTGGAGGTTCATTATAATGAAAAAGCAGCTGCCTGTTGTGGTTTGGCAACGATGGTTACAAATACAAAAGGCTTTTGTAATGTCATAACAAGCTGATCATTGGCTGTTGCTCGTCACGACACGTGAGACCACAGCCTATCGAGTCGGCCGACAGCTCCAGATATTTGGCATGCTAGATATTTGTACGACGTGTCGGCGACGTGTCAGCGAGCGTTTTTGATGCGTCGTTAAGTATTTCACACTTAAAGATTGGCGAGCTCGGATCACCCGCAGATTTGCACGCGATTGCGTGAGGTAATTAGAGCTGCTAACACACAAGATCTTGAAGCTCCGCCCTCTGCGCCAGGAGCAGCAGCTCATTTGCATTTAAAGGTACAGACACTTCACATACATACATTCATAAAACTTCACATACACACTCTGGGGACATCAAAGACTTATTTTACATCTTGTGAAAAGGGCATTATACCACCCCTTTAAATATTACCAATAAGTTCAAAGTAATTCCAAAATAATTAATAAAAGTTATGCCATACATGCACAAAAAGTAAATTTAAGGTCACACTTTAGATTAGGGTCCAATTCCCACTATTAACTAACTATTAACAATGACTTTTGCCTCAATAAACTCCTAATTACTTCTTAATAGTTGGTAAGGTAGTTGTTAAATGTAGGTACTGGGTAGGATTATGGGATATAGAATATGGTCCTGCAGAATAATGCATTAATATGTGCTTTATAAGTACTAATAAACAGCTAGTATCCTAATAATATGCATGCTAATAAGCAACTGCTGTAGTTTAAAGTGAGAATTGGACCCTAACTAAAGTGTTACCAAATGTTACCTCAAACATCCAATAAAAATGACTAGTTAGTTAAACATAATATATGAATTTAATTAAAACATTTATTTATTTATTTTTTTTAAAGACAATTTGTGAGTCAAATTATTGTTGAACATGTCCATAATAAATGTTATAAACTTTGTCTGTGGTTATTATGTTAGCAACTTGAGGGGAACTGATTTCATACAGCCAGTAAAAATCACATTGGGACTAGTTAAACCTCACTGCACAAATGTTTCAGAAAAATGAAATTAGTCCTGAGCAAAGCTTGCACTGAATTTGTTTGCAGACGCCATGGTTTAATATTTTCTTACACAGGCTTGGCCACTTTCCACACGTCTACAGTAATTTAGGTCTGGTCATAATAAGCGGAAACTGTCCGTATGCACCTGCGTTTTTGTATATTGAGTAAGAACTATTCAGTGTGAAATAGACCATCAGCGAATGAGGGGTGACAGAAACCCAGTTTCACATTCTCATTTTTTACAGTGTGATACATCAAATCTGTCCTACTATAAAGAGAAGGCACAATGTAATTACTCTGTGCACTAGTCTCTTCAGTATCCTCATTCAAAAGGACAACTTAATCATCTTTTGTAGCGATGTCACTGCCACAAATGAAGACAAATGATTAAACTTGAAACAATACTGAAGCTGCAGGAAAAAGAGAAGAAGCTCAGCAGAGGATATTGGTGTTTTGACTAAATATACAATGATGTGATGTCAGTTAGCCTTACATGTTTCTTTACTACTTATAGTGTAGACACATTTATATTTTACTTCATATTATTCTTGGATGTACATACAGTTCACCCAAGAATATAAATTCTGTAATAATTTATTGACTGTCATGTTTTTCTGAACCCATATGCATTTCTTTATCTGTAGAACATGCAGAATTTTTATATAATATATATATATATATATATATACACACACACACACACACACACACACACACACACACACACACACACACACGCAATTATAATGTGAATAATATTGACAATGCATTGACACAAAATAAGCACATTAACATTTCACATACTGTCAAATTAAAAACTTTACTTACAATAATGTATTATCTTTAAATAATCTTCTTAAAAATCAATTTACAGCCCTTTAAATAACTCTTTGTCAGGTGTTAGCTACGGTTGTCACGGTACCAAAATTTCAGTAGTCAGTACCAATAGTAATGCAGTTTTACTGGTAAAAACCTTTGAAATAAGAACTTTAAAGAATGTGGTCTTGTTTTGTCTCGTTGTTTTTCACTGTCAATCATCGCAGTTTCCAATTCAATTGCACATTTACATCCGGTTGTCAATCCAGAAACTTTGCAGTGTACTTAGCAGCAGCATGAAAGTGAATGAGTAATAAAGAGAAAGCAAGAAAAGAGCCTCGCTTTATAATCATAGGCTGTCAATCTCTAAAGCACAAGCTCACTGAGTTATCTGCTCTCGTGAAAACTCACTTTTTAATAAAATAAAAAATCGTACTCATACAGTGTATCTCTTATTTACATTGTGTTTACACTTTGTTGGTTATAATGAAATGATTCCCAAGCGTGCAGCTTGCGTTCAACAAAACAAAACCTTGTGTGCTAACTAAGTCCTATCTCTACCGGGGCCGTCTCCAATCGACGATCTCCCTGGGCCGTCTCCAATCGACGATCCCTAACGTCTCCAATCTACGCTTAATAAATACCTGGGCCGTCTCCAATCGACGATCCCCCTGGGCCGTCTCCAATCGACGATCCCGCTGGGCCGTCTCCAAACGACGATCCCTAACGTCTCCAATCGACGCTTAATATATAGTCTAGCTAACTAACTTGCTTCCCTAACTAGCTTTCTTCCTGCGCAGGAATAATTGACAAACAGACCTTAGCAAATGTCCTTTAAATGCTTTAATCACGGCCGGAGGATCTCTCGAGCAGTTCTCAGAGACTCTCCCCCAAGAAGAAACAAGGCCGGAGGATCTCAGACAAATTCCATTGAGAATCCCACCAACTGAAAGAATACAACAGTTTTTATAGAATAAGGAGCTATGGCAAAAATGTCATACTGCATTACATAATTTCCCCACAATTTGATTGGTTTTCATAGACAAACCCTTCTGTTACCAGGTAAAGCAAACTTTGTTTTAATGATTACTTCATTGTTAATCACAAGGTTCAAATTTAGTCATCTGTCTAGTTTCAATTCCCAAATGTGTTATACACTCACACAACCAAAGTCAAAGGGGTATGGCAAAAATACAACATCCAAAAACACAGGACAGAACGTTTTAGTACATTTTGTTTCAAAGTGTTATCATGTTAGGCCTAAAAAGAGAAGTAACGTTAGATGTTAGAGACATGGTTAGTTTAATATACAGTTTACTATTTTATCTATTAAAAATCTACCACAATTTTCAATGACGTTGAGCAGATTCTGACTAACTTACAGACTAGGACCTCTGATATGCCAGTGTTCATCAATAGATATGATTGTGATTTGGTACAATGGTCAACACTTGAATATACACACTGTAAATAGAAACCTTTGACGCTCAGAGAGTGCTCGAACAGACACAAACAAGAGCGTTTGAAAGCAGCATCTATACCGCATATACCCAGTGCTCGGTTCTACCGGTACTGCAGGAACCGTTAGTCTTTTTCTTTAGCACCGGCATGTTTGACAAACCCTAGGTGTAACAATTGCACACAGAAAATAAAAGTCCTTTTAGTTTGTTCAAGAAAGCTAACCTAATAACAAAGCATTTTAAACATTCTCTTAAAATGAACAAACACAAGTTTACCCACTACAGTCGACCTCCCAGGTTTAAGTCTGTCTCATCCCAATCTCTCCGTCACGTCCCTGTAGCCAGACCCCACATTGTGGAGCGATTACCTCTCTTCATGTTATGAATACTCTCCACGCTTTCCCTGGCAAGCAGATAGGAAGGGTGACCGAGAGCTTGAACTGCAAAGCGACCTTCTGTTACAGCTTTCAAACATCACTGCCATCTGTTTGCTGACCGTTTAATGGATGTTCTCCATGTTTCTAACCTATGACCAAAGGCAATATCCCCAACTACAGCCCGAGGTGGTCTCCTCCCTCAATGGGGTAAAAAATATTGGTCTACTTGACTAAACATTGAACAATAATATTAATAAAAATAAATAAAATAAAAAATCATTAAAACAGATAACTTCAGTAAAATATCCACAGAGTCTTCTTGACTTTTTAAAACACAAGGTGTGCCTGTTAAATACACACAAAAAAAGGACTATTCATAGGGGTATATTTAAAAAAAGAAATCTTGCTTAAACATTCAATATTACATTATTGAAGTGTTCAACTTTAATGAAACTATTCAAAGAAGGTGAAATGAAAAGTGGAGATAAAATTAATTATAGCTGCGGAAACCATGTCATTTAATAAAGCAATACGTTTGTGAGTACGCACACACACACACAACAGTGCCATCATATACATCAGGGACACATTGATTAATACTTATGCACTATGCTTTCACCAAGTAATAATCTGAAGGTCATTGACCTAATTGTAGGCTGTTTACAGTTGCCATTTAACTTGCCACATTAGTATAACATGTGCAGTCACGGGTGTGTGTTTATCAGCCTTTTACAACAATGTTGAAAGGCTCAGAATATAAAGTCAGAACTACCCATTTTATATTCATTTTAGGATCATTATAAACATTACAAATGCATCTCCATCTCAGTAGCATTTCCAGCTGAAAGGATGTTTTAAGATGCAATGACCGTGTGCACCGTTCTTCAGCTGGCTGAGTCGTTAAAGAACTTTGGCAAACAACAGTCTGATTTTCATCTTAAAAACAAAGTGTTTCCAAGGGCAAAGCGTAGAGATTAAGATTCCAATTTTTTAGCACAGCAGTAAAGTGGCTGGTAGGACAGACACACCTTTTCTTCTTTATTCAGCTCAGAGAGTGATTGTTATTCTGCTCGGCTCGGTACAGTCCGTGGGTTAGTGCCAACGTGTTTCCCATTTTCATTGCTGCATACTCTAAATATTGAGAAGTTTCCTTTGTGACCTCTGAGAAATCTTGTGTTTCCACCATCTAATGGCTGAGAATAACAGAGCATGATCCAACTGTTTGCCATTCAAATCAATCATTACAGCAGAAGCTCGAGCAGGGAAACCACTCTCCAAGTTCCTCATGAGAATCGAAAGCTTAAAAAAAATCTATCTTTATTATGTCTGTTTAGCAACCACACAGAACATCATATCAACCACTTAGCGACAAGCTAACATATCTAAGTCGTTAACGAACGAACAAAATGATTGAACAAAAGGTAGATAGAATGATAGAACAAAAGAACAGATAGAATGATAGAATTACAGATAGACTGAAAGAATGACACATAGATAGAAAGAACGAATGAACAAACAAACTAATGATAGATAGAATGACAGATAGAACAATAGAACATCAGATAGAAAGAACGACCAAGATAGAAAGAACAACATATAGATAAATAGAACGAATGACAGATATATAGAAAGAAAGAAATAAACAAAAGATAGAATGAATGAACGTATGAATGAGCACACGAGCGAAAGATAGATAAATAGAACGAATGAACAAACGGATAGATAGAATGAACGAACGAACAAATGAATGAACAACAGATAGAAGATAGAACGAACGCACAAACACCACATGCACAAACGAACGATAGAGAGATAGAAAGAAATATCAAACAACAGAACAGATTGATAGAACAACCGATAGATAGAAAGAACAACAGACAGATAAAAAGAAAGAATGAATGAACGATAGAACGACCGTGAGATTAAAATAACGACCGACAGATAGAAAGAACGACAGACAGACAGACAGATAGACAGACAGACAGACAGACAGACAGACAGACAGACAGACAGACAGACAGACAGACAGACTGAACGAACGAACGAACGAACGAACGAACGATAAAACGACAGACCCCGGTGGTCTGGAGTGTGAAGTCAGACGTGTCTAATGAACATGCATCATGTATCTGAAAAATGAACGCCTGCCAGTTTTTGGTTCCCTTGGAAATGAAAGCCTTTATATTTCCTCTTTATAATTCAGAAGGAATATGAATTCAATTTGTCAAGCTCTTAAGTCAGATGACAAAGTTTCAGTGTTTGTCCACGGGGTTCAGTATTGGAGAAAAAATCATATGACAAAATGTAATTTGCGAGCTTGGCCGCTCTAAAGCTTTGCTCTTGGCAACAATAACATCCTGGAAATAATATGCTCGCAGGGAACCTACAAGGGAGCCAAATTTGCCTCTTCATTATATCATTCATATCATCATCACCATCAAAAACAGCACTGCAAAATACAGTTTTCAAGTTAAATGGCAATAAACAGCTTAATTTGGAAAGGAAAATTAGGGGCTTTTTAAATTGAAGGGCTGTAGGCACACTATTATTAGTTTCACAACTCTGCTTATGATTAGTCATGAAGACATAATAAATATCCTGCTCTACAACAGTTGTAATGCACAATTTTAGCAGCAGGAGAGTGTCATTCTGGAAATGTGTGAAATGTGAGCATTCCAGTCACATTTCATAATTTACTGTAAACTAGAAATTAAAGTAATAATCGATTGCCTATTGATACTTTCCCCTGCTTTAAAGGATTAGTTCACTTTCAAAAATGTTTTTGCTAATAATTTACTCACCCCTATGTCATCCAAGATATCTTTCTTCAGTCAAAAAGAAATTAAGGCTTTTAAGGAAAACATTCCAGGATTTTTCTACACAGAATGGACTTCAATGGCAACCAACCATTCCAATGTTCAAAGAAGGTTCAAATGTCCATCTCAATGCAGCTTCAAAGGCTCTACACAATCCCAGTCGAGAAATAAGGGTCTTATTTAGTGAAACGATCGACCATTTTCAAAAAAAAATATATATATATATATATATATATTTACTTTTTAACCACAAATGCCCATCTTGTACCATCTCTGAGATATGCCACGTATTACGTCATCACATTGGAAAGGTCACAATTTTAAAAAAATTGGAGGAGAAAATGAGATGGAATTTTTCGCCCTTCCCTACCTTTTTGAACCGGAGTACACAGACAAATAACTTAGATAGATGACGTGACGCGTGACCTTTCCAAAGGAAAGATCTCAAAGATGGTACACGACGAGCATTTGTGGTTAAAAGTATATGTATACTTTTTTTTTTTTATTATTGTTTCGCTAGATAAGACCCTTATTTCTCGACTGGGATCGTGTAGAGACTTTGCAGCTGCATTCAGACGGACATTTGGACCTTCAAACCATTGGTTGCCATTGAAGTCCATTATATGGAGAAAAATCCTCTAATGTTTTCCTCAGAAACCTTAATTTCTTTTCAACTGAAGAAAGAAAGACATGGATATCTTGGATGACATCGGGGTGAGTAAATTATCAGCATTTTTTTTTTTTTTTAAGTGAACTAATCCTTTAACCCCATCCCAAAGTCTGAGTCCGAACCACCATAGTTATTCATGTCTACATAATTTCAATACCAAGCTACAAAAAGGACCAAACCAAAAATAATTAAAAGTAGCCTAGTCCATAAGGAACATGCACTATATTCCAATTCTTATGAAGCCACACAATAACTTAAGACTTTAAGTTGTTATTGACTAAAACTCTTGCCCTATACTGAAGCTCTAAAATAATAAATAGCACTATATTTTAGTCAGTTGCTGGTATTGGTGTAACGGATGTAGGCCAGCAAGAGCTTGTGTTCTGGTTCAGATCTGGCATTCCTGAGAAAAGAAAAGATACAAATCTCTGTGATTACGGCAGTCGTTCCAATACTATGTATCTTTGAGGTTTAGGTCTGTCATAACCATAGCAAGAAGTCTAAAACTGTTTCTGAAGAGAAAAAAATAGCTTGAGGTGTCAAGACCCAGCAGGTAAAGCTGTGAGCCAGAGCGCTAAACAATTCACTCACAAGCACAAGTGTAGGACAAAATGAACAATACTGCAACAAAATGGCATGCCTTTGATAAAAGCTCAGACAGAAACACAGAACATAAAACAACTGAGAAGTATTCTGAGAACTGTACCATAAAAAGATTACACAAAGCTGATGAAGACAGCAAAGTGAAGCATTAAAGGAAAAGTAACAAAAAATAAAAATGCTATCATTATTTACTCACCTTCATGTGCTTCCAAACATGTGGTTGCTATAACTCTTTCAGTGCCAGCGTGTTTTTTATTTATTTTTTATCAACACCACTAAAGCTTACACAGTCCTGTATATCTTCCTAGGCTGACATTTCATTCGGTAACTTTTGGCAGTTTTAATTTATATGCTTTTTAATGTCTAGTAAACAATACTTCCATCTCTTGTTTATGCTTCTTCTCAGTGTTGCCAGATTGGAAATGTCCAAGTATCGTACCAGAAGCTCAAAATTATCATATTTGGAAGAAAATGATCGTACACGAGCCAAACGTACAGAATACAACAACTTTTTGACAAGACATGAAAATGACTTCAGCTTGGAAAAAACTGACATAAGCGCTGCTTAGGAAGGAACGTTAACATAAAAAAAAAAAGAAATGTGAGTTTTTTCTTCTTCTTGCAAAACTTACAGAGATGACATGTTAATGATATACAACTTTGTAAACAATATACAAAAAGAACATTAACTTGCTCATGAGAGAGTCATTCTCCACGATGATTGGCCGAGAAGACGAGATGGAAGACATACTTAACACCACGTTCACGTTCTTGGTAGACGTAGAATCCACAGCTAGATCAATGAGTATAGAAGCCCTATGATTACAACGACCATCTTTTGAAGTGTCACACAATTCTGAAATTATCGTACGTTATGGGATGTTTTTTTCATTATTGATCGTACATTGTACAGAGGTCAAAATTAACGTACAAATACAATAATTATCGTACGTCTGGCAACACTGCTTCTTCTTCGCTTGTGTTTCGGTGTTTCATGAAACAATTTTCGAGTCCTTTTAAGTGCTGAGAAAGAAACTTTACCTCAACTCTCTCATCCGTTACCTGTCTCGTTCTATTTCAAAATGCTCCTTTGTCATTCCTTTTCTCTTGTATGTTGCCATTGGCATCAGGTTTTCTCAGGGTTATGGTCTGTGTAAATATGAATAAAATATAGTTTTTTTTCCAGAAGCTTCTTGAAAAAGGAAGACCAGAGATGTGCAACCCTTAAAAAAAAGCCACCAACTAAAACAAGCTTTTATTGCAGTGTTATCCACCTGTCACATTAACCTTTTTTCTTTCTTTTATTTGCATTTTAAAAGCTCTGAGTGAGCTTTCAAAAGAGCGAGACACAGCAAAATGGAAATGAAGATCCAGCAATTGCATACTGTGGTTGTAGAACAGACCGGACAGGCATATATGAAGCCCTTAATCCTAACCGTCAGATACTGTCTGGGCGGCTCGAGAAGGAAAACACATTTATGTCAAAAGCGAATGGTCTTCTTGCCTTTCACAGAGCTGATCTAGACTGTGAATACAATGCCTCAAGATGTCAGTCAACTCTTCCTTTCAACCTAGGGTCAAACAATCACATCGGCCACATGCCTCCATTCAGCCCCGTGCACTCCGGTTGGTCACGGCTCTATAAATATATATTACCGCCTTGTTTTCCTGCCAGACACTCTGGGACTGGATGACAGGCAGAGACATTTTAAATGTCATATGGCCATGACTGCATAATGACATAACCATTATGTAGTCATACCCTGCCTGAGCCTCAACAAGCTCGAAAGGGATGTAACAGACTTCATTAAATTATTTTTTTTTTTAAATTGATCAGCGAGGCTTTTTAGGTCTTTAACTAAGGGTAGGCTAAATGCTAAAATACTGCTGTTTCACACCGTCTCATGGGACTGTCGAATTGATGACTTGTGGTTGCAGCATGTGTTTTCGAGCTGACAGCATCCAAAGGCTTCCATGCTCATGGTAATTTTGTGGGCAGGTCTGTGGAAAGAGGATGTCGAATGAATGTGTTCAGTGTTTAAATGTGTTAGTAATAATCACATCCAACACTAGTGAAGATTTAGATCTGAACTGAGTTTAATTCCCGGCTCATGGACCTTTCCCGATCCCATCCCATCCTCTCTATCCCACTTTGCTTCCATCCTCCTATGTCCTATCATAATAAAGCAAAAATAAATATTGCAGATAAACAAAACAGACTGAAAAGTAGCTGGGGTCTTCAAAATATATCCAGGACACCGTTTGTTTAATGAGCAACGAGTCACCTTTCTAAATGCCCCCTTTACACGGTTCCACGGAAACTGGTCCCGCTTGTGTTTGTACACAGGATAATGTGTGACTGGAACGTTTCTACTAATTACACATCTAACAAGCTTGTTAGACCACACTCACGAGCACCAATCCATTTAGTTCTCGTTAGAGAGATCACAAGCTCAGCCACAAAAGCAGTGATGTTATACCATGTAATTAGTGATTTAAAGGTGCATGTTTCTTGTGACAGATAATATATGTTTTCATGGATATTAAGGCACTAATTATTCTAATCCTCGGAGTGTTTAAGCCCATATGAATTTCTTTCTTCTGTGGAATGCAAAAGAAAATGACTGGCTCTTTTCCGTACATTAAATGTAAGCAGGAGTCAAACTCCAAAAACAGTGCCATTCTCCATTCATTTCTGTTCTATGGAAAATTGTTATTTCAGCACAAATTACTTATGAAATTAGCTACTGACTAACCTTTCAGTGGAATGATGGCTAATGTACTTTTACTGCTGAGGTATTCGTTTTTCTTTTGTTATATTTTCCCTCATGTCTCAACCTTTCAGCATAACCTTAAAGGGGTCATATAATGCCATTTTGCCAGTTCGTAATATACTTTAATAAAAAAATCTAATTTTACCTGGTCAAAAACAGCTCTGTTTTCAGCACGCCATTTAAGTGCATGTGTCTTTAAATGATAATGAGCTTTGCTCACCCCGCCCCTCTGTTCTGTGGGGCGTTTTGACACAACACACGTGGAGTGTTGCCTTGACAACAGTTGAGGGTATATTTTGGAGAAAGAATGGCAGCGGGAGTCTCTGAGGACACACCTGTGCAACCGTATCAATTTGAACCGGAGTCGGACCTAGAACAAGATGACGGCCCCGAAGAAGTTCGACAATTAAGGCTCGAACAGGACGTTTCTGAATGGTTGGTTAACGTAATGTCACTTTGATCTATCTTTGCATGTACTGGCAGGGTAGAGTAGTGAGATACGAATGCTATGTGTTTACTGATGTATACGTTAGTTCATTGACAGATTGAAAAAATGAAAAACTTTTTTTCGGTAAATGTAGGCTAGACAGTGATGCGTAACGTTATCTATGCAGTGTTAGGTACAACTGTCAGGTTGACTGCGTCTTCAGTGGTTCGGATTTAGGAACATCAAAATGACTGCTGTGTTCGTTATTACACCCAAGAACAGAACACCAGAATCGCTTAGATGCCATTCTGCTCCAGCGTATCAACAATGGCGGACTATGATGACAGCTCGCTCAGGGCGGGTCTGTGTTGAAACGCTGCTGTCAATTAACAATCGTGGGAGGGGCGTCCTACCGTGTGACGTCACATGGTCAGACAGCTCAATTTGAGACAGGGGAAAACAAATAAGGAGATTAAAAAAAAAACTGGGTTGATGTAAAAAAAAAAAACACTCAAAAAAACATGGCATTACAATAAGTGTATTGTGGTTGTCAAAACATTTGGTAACTAAACAGAATTTTATTAAGTTTAGTGACAACAATGTTTACATGGTCACAAATTTCCTGATTTTAATTCAATTCTTGGGATTTTATTCTGATCTTGATTCTATTAAGTTCTGTAGATACATGTTAATTTTTCTCAAAAAAAAAAAAAAAAAATACTCACCTAATGCTGTCAACATAGAGAGAGCCCTGTCAGTTGGTAGCCTATTATTATTAAAAGTTAAAAATAACAACTGAAATATAAATATATTGTGTTTTATTATAACAACAACGTTATCATATATCAATGATATAAGTACAAATATAATAAACATGTAATATTGTGCACATATTTAGCAAAATACTCCTCTCTATAGCAAATTTTACTAGCCAACTAACGTGCTATGGTCATTAAATGGATTTCCTGAGGTAAATGTAACATTATGTGACATATTGTTCTCCAGCTGTTTTATTGACCTCTTTCCACTGTTGGAAAACACTGATTGATCGAAATTATGTATGAGGCATATACATTTTCGGTAAGTTGTACTGTATCTTTCAACATACCTATTGTTCATTAGTGTTTATTTACTATTAACTAGTCTAGTAGTAAAGAGTATGTTTGGTTCACGTGCCGCTTGAGCTGAGGCGCTACAGCGATCTGTCACGTCACATTTACAAGTTTTTATAGTACATTTATAAATACCGTTTTGGCGCTTGTAAATGTGACATGACAGACAAGAGAGAGCTGCTCATCACTCAGATTCTGTCCATTTTATCACGAAATTTTATCACAATATATTGTTGAATTTCGTGATAAAATTGACAGAATCTGAGTGCTGAGAATTTGTTTCATATCAAAAGTAACCAGCTCTCTCTTGTCTGTCGATGTCATCAGTGTCTTTGCTTCGCGGTTTTTCTCTGCATGAGAAAATGGATGTGTGGCGTGAGAGCGTGTGAAAAGTGAGTCTCACGCTGGATGAGTGCGAGTTGGCAGCCCTGTAATCACCTGTTGAGTCATAAAAACACCATCTCCGTGTCACTTTTACAACATTTCAAATCCCTCAGTTCTTGCCATCTCCAAAAAGCCAGTCCAATGTTGATTCTGGTTTTATTACAAGCTCTGTCACGTTCTCTTTTTGCCAGCAGACTGTCCTAACAGGTCGTTCCCTGGAGATTGAAGATTTTGCGGCTCCATGTCAACCTTTCTCGCTTCTTGTGACAACTAACCTATGCCACTCCAACAACATACACACGTCAAAGTAGCTGGAGCAACTCTATTTACAGATATTATGAGACACGCACAGGCGAGTGACGCATAGGCAATATCCAGCGAAAACCATCCCGCCAGGTCTAAAATATAAACACTTATAACAGGCATAAAATGGGGAATCAGGGTTAGACAAAAACACGTTTTGGAGGAAGGATTGATGATGTATTGACTGATTGACTGAATTGACTAAAAAAAAAAAAACATAGTGTACCTTTATTTGGCACTAGACTTCCTTTATTAGTTTAGACTTCCTAGATACTTTGTGCATTATATTTGAATGCATGAAAATTATATAGACCACCATGCTTCCTAAGTGTTTGTTCTGTGCTGCTGGAAAATAAGGGTGTACTTATACAGGAGAAACTGGTCACTATGTGAGAAATAGTCAGGTTTGTTTTCCTCTTTTCTTGATTGCTTGAATTGGTCACAGTGTGAGTAAAAGATGGAATGATTGAGGACTACACCTAGTGAAAGTCAAAGAGAGTCTGCCTCTTCAATTGTCACCCTTTCAGTTTAAGACTGAGTTTCAGTTTAACATTCACAAACACACACGCATACACACACACACACACACATTTTCATGTTTTATGAGGACTTTCCATAGACATAATGATTTTTATACTGTGCAAACTATTTATTCTATCCCCTTACACTAACCCTACCCACCACAGAAAACTTTCTGCGTTTTCAAAAAAACATCACATAGTATAATTTATAAGCTGTTTTCCTCATGGGACCAACAAATGTCTTTGATTCTTATGTAGACAGATGCCCACATATCTACCTCAGAGTAACAGGTGTCTACATTGAATGCTCACATCTACACCTTGTTGCCCAACCTTTGGTAAAATTACTTTTATGGAACATGCCATCTGAAATCTAATCTGAAATATAACCTGAACTTCCTCAACTGTGGCTTATCTAAAAATATTTCTTTAGTTATTTAAAAAAAAAAAAAAAGTAGATGCTTTTATACAACATCAGTTAACTTAATGAACCAAGCAAAAGTAATGATTTTACGTTCTACCGAAAAATACTTCAATTTACAGTTCGATGGCTATTTTTCATCACATCTTTTGGGTTGGGAAAAACACACTCATTGGCAGGACTAAATTGCCATACGGGATGAATACCATTCAAATGTTTGGAGTAAGTTTTTTTTTTTTTTTTTTTAAGATGAAAAAACTTTCATTGAGCAAGGATGCTGTGCAGACTCATACATTGTAAAAAAAAAAAAAAAAATTCAAATAAATAGTTATTTTGCATTTTCTATTCCTCAAAGAATCCTGAAAAAAAAAAAAGAGATATATTAGTTTCGACAAAAATATGGAGCAGCACAACTGTTTTCAAGACTGGAGTAGTGATGCTGAGAATTCAGCTTTACCATCACAGAAACAAATTGTAATAATATTCTTCCAGTATTGCTGTTTTTATTGTATATTTGATAATAAATGCAGCCTTTATAGGACTTCTTTCAAAAACATTAAAAACTCTCACCATACACAAACTTTTGAATGACTGTATCACATAAAAAAGGTATTAATATCAAGTCAAAATATCACTGAAGATGTAAAGTAATATATTTATACATACTCAAATATTGTTGCAGTTCTGTTCAGATATGGAGCATCAAGACGTGTTACAAGACTCATCCTCATGTCATATTCCTTAAACCATCACACAGCATAACAGAATAAGTTGAATGACCTGCTATCCTTTACCTTCAAAAAAGATGTGTGGAGTACGAATTTGGGTTACAGATTCAATGCCAGAAAAAGTGGAGTAAGGGAAGGAGGCAGAACATCGAGGGCAGCAGGGAGCATGTGTGTGTGTGTGTGTGTGTGTGTGTGTGTGTGTGTGTGTACGTGTATTTGGGTTTTGGTCACGGCTCAGCAGGGTGATCTTCATATCTGCTCTGTCCAGCCTGAGTCTCTGGAGTCACCTTTTTCTCTTCTGTTTCTCCTCTGTTGCTTTCAGCACTTCATTCATAATCATCTATTCATTCCAGCACGAATACCTGAAACGCGAGCCGACTGACAATACCGTCGGCCTCACGTTTGTGTGATGTGTGCTGGTACTAATCCTTAATTTCATTCTTCCTTCTGACAAATCAGGTACAAGAACAAAATCAAACACATGAAGGTCATGGAAATCTTCCTAGAAACAGTCAGCTCCCCTCAGCCAGGTGGAAAGCTTTTTATTTGATAGTAGTATTAAGTTAGGGATAATATCAGCAAATGGTGTTTTAGTTGTTGTATGACTATGTTTTTGAAATAATCTTTTTTTAACTGAACAAATCATTCTCATTCATTTTCAACTCACTGCTGGCCAACAATGAAACCAGGAAACAAAGGAAAATTATTTTAGTTATTAAAATGCATTATCAGGCTATATTTAAACTATTTATAAATATAATTATCTTTTAGATATATATTTTATCTAACAGAATGGATGGATCTACTTTGTTGCCAAGTGTAAAAAACAAAACTGGACATGCATGAATCTTAAAGGGTTACTTCAGGATTTAGCATTAAGCTTTGTATTAGTAGAAAACCTGTAGTATTTTCGAATTACCATGCTTTCCACCCTCATATGACCCTGAGACAAGAGATTTATGTATTTTTTGTCTGGAAAAAATCCTCCGATGACGCAAAAATCGTCATTTTGCGTCATCGGAGGATTTTCTGGCCAGAGGCTAAAGACTACAGGCAGTAGATGGCGTTGTTCCGCATGTTTTCAGCCCGCCCATACAGGGTGGGATCTCACTCACAGAATGTACACAGTGTCAGCCGTCTTTCTTTGGAAGCTAAGCTAGCAGGCTCTTGTTCTGTGGAGAAAGCTGAATAGTAGGAGAAAGCTGAGTAAGTAACCATCCTCCTTTTCCCGGACTTGTCCGGCGGGCGAGATCGTTCAAAATGTCCGGGATTCAGCTTTTGCTTTCTGCGGTCGCTATTCCTTGTTTACATGCACACCTTTCAATCTAACTGAATTCATTCTGATTGGTGAATTTGAATGTAGTGTTTACATGAACGCTAAACAAGTGATCGGTTGATGTGCGTTTTACCATTGCTAAGAAAAATTCCCGCTCCTCCGTGAGAGATGCGAGACCAGGCGCGTCTCAGTAATCATGCCACCGGCCTCGCGCTGTTCTCCCGCGGCCGTCAGCCTCGTCCTGCTCGCCACAGTAAACATGATGAATGGCGACTGCAGAACGCAAAAGCCGAATCCCGGACATTTTGGACGATCTCTAAATCCCTTGCAAACTCATCACGTAGGCTAGCTTTGTTGTTTTCAACAACTGCGCACTCTTACCGATAGGCGTGGCCTCCTAAGGCAGCGAAGCAAGTGCATTCTGGGAGTTGTTGTCTTTCATCCACATAAGCCAAAAATACATTTTCTGGCTTTTCTCAGTCTAGAAAGCTCCAAATTCAAAAATTTCTTCACATTTCTTCTACTTAAATGACCTATTTTAAATACACATTCATCTTCCCAGAGGTGAAGTATCCCTTTAATAAAGGATAATACTGTTGATAATACTGATAAACGACTGAGTGAATGATTCAATGTTAATAATGCATAAAAAGACAGTGACTGGTCACATAAAGACAGAGCCGATGACACCACAAAAGCACATATAGTCCCAAGCACTTCCCGAATATCTGAGCTAAAATGCTATGCCAAAGACATAGCATTTAAGATCACTGAAAAATTAAATAATAATAATAATAATAATAAAATTACAAATACACGAGAATCTGACACTGGTAAAACATGTACTATAATTAAATTAAATATTTGTATGTTATACTTATATATGTTATATCGCTTGCCAAAACAAAAACAATACTTTTACAGAATTTCCATCAATGGAAAAACCAGATGGTGTAGGTACAACGGCTGCATCCGAAAGCTTAAAAATGCTGCCTTCGGAGGATGCATTCAAGGCATTAAGGCACGTCCAAATCCAATAGTTTACTTCACTTCCTGTGTCCTAAGATACCTTCATCTGATCGATTTTTGAAAGGCACCATGTATCCTCCGCTGCCTTTGATATCCAACAATTCCATTCCATTCCGTGACAGTTAACCCCTTAAGCCCTGAAGGCATTTTTAGAGTTGTTTTGTCTGAGTGACTCACACAAAACTATAGACTCATAACTCCAAAACTATAACAAGGAGAGTCAAAAGGTAGGTATCGTTTGATAGAACACTTTTACATTTAAAAAAAAGAAAAGAATTACATTAGGACATTCTCCTGCCGAGAAACGGCTGATAAAATACAAAAAATATATATATATAATTTTTATTATGATTTTGCATATCTTTCTTGTTTGACATGCAATAACTCAGGAAGGAAATACGGTAGGGGAAAATTAATTTTTTGAATAAAAAAGGCATTTTTCCTAGCCTGATTTTAGGCTCTGTTTGAAGGGGCGTGTCTGTGCGAGACTTCAGTGTAAACGCCCACTGCTGTGATTGGCTGCTGTGAGACTTCAGTGTAAGCCTGTTGATCACGTGAATGAAGATCTTATCATTGCAATGCAGTTTCTGCACTCTCACTAATGATTTCACCAATGCAAACATGATGTACGTACACAGTAAGAGCTTCGTTGTGCAGTGTAACAGCGTCATTGATTTCATAACGAGTTTTGGCAAGTGTCCAGATAAACTCGCGCTGTGTGATTGACAGCTTGGGCGACTGGAAAGGGATTGTTCTTTGATCGCTATCTGTATATTAATCACAGTTTAAGTAAGATTATTTTCATCCTGCTAAGAGAAACGACGTGAAGTTGATCGTTTAGTCACTGGCTTGATTTACTGATGCATAAACAGTATTGAACGACTTTGAGAGAAAGATTATCTGTCTGAACTTGAACAATTACACATCAGACATTCACATAACCCACTGGTTCTTCAGAGGCTCGGATGAAGGAACAAAAAAAAAATACCTTTGTGTTCATTTGTACATCCAAACACTGAGCAACTGCCATGCTTCGCTCGTTTATAAGCCATGATGTCTCTCGAAGGAAAAATGATTCGGACGATGATTCGGCTGCGCAGTTCCGCCTGGCCTTGAACATGGGCTGGCATATGCAAATTTTTGGAGGCGTACATATTAATGATCCCGACTGTTGCGTCACAGTCGGTGTTATGTGGAGATTCGCCTATTTTTCAGGGGTGCTTTTCAAAAACGACATTTAAATAAGAATGAGAAAACAATGGTGTTTGAGACTCACTGTATGCCATGTCCAGAACTCTTGTTATTTAACTATGCCAAGATAAATTCAATTTCAAATTCTAGGACACCTTTAAGACAGCAAGGCAACAAGTCAGTTGCCTAAACTTTTGGACGTAGTCAACATGGCTGGGCATGTTAACCAATCAATTCTTGAGCCTACTGGGGCCAGAGAAGAAGTCTCACTACTATAGGCCAGATATTCTTAGGTTAGCAGAAGCCTGAGAAGATTCCTTTGTAAAACGAAAGCGCTTTAATACTCCTTTTTTTTTCACTTCAAATTTGGAGGGAGTAAATAATTCATGAGATATTGGCTTCGTTAAAGGGAAACAGCACAGCCAAGCCCTGTTTGGAATAGATACACCAAGAGGAGCTGAACCGTTATTGAAGTTCAGATAAAAAGTGCCACAGGACCCTTAAGCCAATTTGAAAGCATTGGCAGAATGAACCCCGCAAGAAGAGGCTTCCTTGCATGAGTTAGCAACGTTTTTGACAGCAGAGCACTTCGGATTACCTCTCGGAGAGCTCTGGCCCATGTCTGCAGTCTGAAAGCCCATGCCGTGATCAAAGCACGTGTGATCAGATCACTATCAAGCAGCGTAAAGGCGTTAAAGCGGCAGAAGATAAAGAAACGATGCTTTGGTGTGGGAAGGGAACATATTCACACCAATGACATGATGGGAAAAGCGTACTAGTCTGATTAACTGCGCCGCAGCGGGTGTCGACAGATTCCTGTAGTAAAACTGAAAAGTGTTGCACTCTTTGAGGTTCACCCTCATTTTCCCTATAACTCCGCAGGCTGTGCCTGTGACTCAATAGATGGCATTTTATCATGCCCCTGTCCACAATCACAAGCCGTCATCACCACAAATGAATGCTGCCACTTTCTATAGAATCAAACTATTTCTTCACCGCAAGCACTGCATCTTAATACCAGCTCATACACGCACACTCTTGGCACTGTCAGTATGAATATTGGGCTGCCATATCTAAAAGACCAGAGGAAGGAAGAAAGGAAGGAAAACAGCAAGATAAGCTGAATAACGTGGCACATAAGCAATCACGGAAAAAATAAATGGCAAAATCGTGCATTACTACACTGTAAAAAATTTCTAACCCTCCCAAATCAAAAATTTCAAGTGACCGATAACATCTAAATTTTTCAATTGGCCCAAGTGAAATTCTTGTTGCAATAGTCTGTTAACATTGGCTCAATGAGAAATAATACGTCAGACTAATTGAAAATTTTAGATGTTATCGGTCACTTGAAATTTTTGACTTGGGGATGTAATTTTTTTTACAGTGTATTTGTGCATAAAACAAATAAAATGAACGTTTATTACATAACAGGTTTTTAAACGGGGCCACAAGGGGTGATAGAGGGTCTACAGAAAATGTATGCAAATAAAATTACTAAATGTATCTTAAGAAATAGAAACAAATTATGAATTTAATTTGTGAATTTTAAAATGCATTCATTTTTTTTTAAAGAGTATAAAACAAAGTATACAAAGATTCATTACAAAGTGTCATTACAGTTTATTAAAGAATTCAATACTTGTTAATAAGTCATACTTAAACAAATCATACTTCAATTATTCCTCAAGGATGCAATAAATTGATCAAAAGTGACAGTAAAGACTAACATTATGACAAAAAATCAATTTCAAATAAATGCATTTTTTAAAATATTTTTATATTGCTCTTGCGAAATCCTACATTCAATGTTGATAATAAAATGATTTTTGAACACAAAATCAACACGTCTCTTTTTCGCTCGCTACATTTTTAAAATGTATTACATAGAAAACAGTCAATTGTAATTAGTTTACAATATACTGTTTTCTTTTTTTTTTTTTACTGTATTTTAATCAAATAAATGCAGCCTTGGTGAGCAAGTGATTACTTTAAAAAAACATTTAATGCACAACTTATCTTACGCATCTAGTATATTTACCTGTGCATGAAAAATGTGCAAAAGGAAACTTTCATAATAAATCTGTGATTTTGACTTAAAAATACGGAGGACATCACACATGCTTACAGCATTTTAGAGAAACACATGCCTTCACTACTTTTACTTTACAAAATACATGCTACTAAAGGCTAGTGTTTTAAAAAATAAAACATTAGGTGGACCTTAAAGTGAACATCTTGTTTTTGCATCCATATTCACCTCTGTCCTGCTATGCTAAGGACAAAAGACAGAATTGACTTTCTGTGGTGGTGAAGGACAATCAAAGACTCCCTGGCATCTGCACTCCAGAGTTCCTGTTTTCCTTTCAGTGCCAAAGGTTAAAACAAGAAGGAGACCGCAAAGATGGAGCAGCATACACTAGAGTGCTAACAACAGGAAGCCAACCACTAAATGTCTTATCCCACCTACTGCTTTCAACCTCCCACGGCATTCTGGGAAACTCAATAAGATAATCTTTGGTGAGGGAAAAAGAAAGAGATGGGGCATGACAGGATGAAGGATCTGAAAAAAAAAAAAAAAAAACATTGAGAGAGAAAGATTTGAATGATAATGGCAAACACACTTGCAAGCAATCATAGGAACCGAAAGGTCATCAAAATGCTCCAGTCACACTGTCCAAATCATGGGGACAATGCACAGGTATCATGTGGCTAGGAATTAAGGATTCTGGCTCCTCTTATCAACTCAAAAATGCAAAATACTTCAAATGCACTGTTAAAAACGCTAATGCACTTTCAATCTAGTCGTAATGACAGTATTCCGTATTCATTGTGGATTGATGGATTTGCATTTATGTTCTTAGAAGTCACTTTCTTGCCAAATCAGCCAACAGTGAAGATCATGCATTACCGTAAACTGTGTAGTTCAAACTGAATATATGTTCTGCAGTCTTTATTCATATTTATCCAGGAGCTGTGATTTTGCTCCTGCAATTTAGACATTTCTAGGCTTCTCCCTGAAAACATCTCCTCTGAATTATTTCCATCTCAATCACTTAAGCTGCTCACCTGCACCCACATCTCTAGCTGGGTTTCCATCCAAACGTGAAGTGAAGCTTTTCAAAGTTGGCAACAAAAAATAATTAAAAGAAAAGCTAATTAGGTGTGTTTCCATCAAGTTGTTCGAGCTAACCTAATAACCAACAGTAAATAAAACACCATCTGTGGAAACAGCCGATTAATCATATAGCTTTTTTTTTCTATTATTTGGCACATAATAGTAAATAGATTTTAATAAATTAGTGTTTTCTACTTCGCTCTGTTCCCATCTCATCTTAGCTTGGACAGACTTTATAAAAAAAAAAAAAAAAAATTGGAATGTGTATGTATGTATGTATATATATATATATATATATATATATATATATATATATATATATATATATAATAATGGAAATAAACCCAGACAGCAGCATAGCTCAGATCCGTACATGTGGATTCAACATGTACCAGATGTGGGCCGGATCTGGGCCGACACTATGTTGCTGTCTGGGAAGTGACTCATAGGTATTTAACAGGCCTATAACTGAAATTGGATATGGTGTTCTTGCATTGATCACAGACTGATTTGCTCATATGTTTTTTTGTAATTGCATTTTTTTAAATGTAATTATACACTGAAGTGCAAATAGTATCTGCAAATAAGTCAAATAGCATAGCTTAGCTATCGCTATTTGCACTTGGTGCATTTCCAAATGCATCTGGCCAAATTTATAGTGTTAAATAGTGACAAACAGCATAAAAAAATTGAACACAGGAACATCTGAGCAGGTACTTGGCAAGTCATTTTCCACCGAGCTAATTCACATGAACCATCCAAATAAACAGATTTACTATTAAAGGATGTGTCCAACGCAAGTGCCACATAGAAAGAGCACTTCAGGAGTTGCTGGATTATTACCTCAGCAAGCTCGGCTGTAAAGCTGTACACAATACAATGCAAAAGCACAGTGGAAAAAGCAGTTTGTAACAGAAAAAAAAAAAAAAAAAGGTTTTGAAATCAGAAGAGCTACTGTCACACTTCTACAAACAATGATGTAGAGCATGCATGCGTCATTGGCCTGTTTTGTTCTAGTTTCAAGGCATGAGTGTACTTTTATAGAAGTTCTATTTTTAACTACATGTTTATTAATATTAATAAGTGTTTATCTTGCAGAATGCTTCAAGAAAGTGTTATAAATGTGTCTTTTTTTATGGAATAACACGTTCAAAAAATAGCACGCTGGAATTTCTCACTTGATCTTACATTAATAACACTCATATTTTAGCTCCATGTGGAATGATGGTGAGTTAATATGGGTGACCTTTAAACAAATTATGCCAACTAGTTTTGTATGAATGGAAACTCTCGTTAGAAATGCTGAAACAGCTGTCTTTAACATTAAACAGTTTAATGCCAATTATCTAAATAAATCAACTCAAAAAAAACCAAAAAAACTTGTATGATATTTCTGTTGCTATTTTGCTTATTCTTACACTCTCGGGAAAAAAAGGTACAAAAGGTTCCGATTTTAAATCTATGCAATCTGTTTTAAAACAAAAAGAAATGAAAACACTAAAAACGACAAATTACATTCTCAAGCATAAAAACACATGATACTATTTAGTCAATTGTACCCCTATTGACTCTGAAACAAGAATGACACATCATTGTCAACTCAATCAAAGCTGTTAGTTGCAAGTGTGCAACTCAATTCTGCTGTTTTGGTCTTGAAGAGTAATAGCAAACTGTACCAGCAGTTTTGAGGTGCTCACTTCTTTGATGTTTCAACTGAAAAGGTTTCTCAATTCTTTATTTAATGCATCACTTTGCTCAGAAATAGAAACTGTAATACCCTGCAAATGTCTGCCATTCCCATTTTTTAAATGTTCTATTGAGAAATCAGAGCTTCAGTACTCTTCCAAACCTGATAAAGTGAAATTTTGACTAGCAATGAGACTTTCTCAAAACACTCCTTATTTCCATACATGACTAACATCCTGTCACGATCAAGCCATGCCCTGTTAATAAACACCTGTTTTATGTCTGGGTCTGTACATGACACATCCGCTATTCTTGTAAAAGCATATATACATGTTCATACGTTTAATGGCACATGTATAGACCCTTTCCAAAAAATTTGAATATCATGGAAAAGTTTATTTATTTCCATAATTCCATTCAAAACGTTAAACTTCCATAGATTATAGATTCAGGGCCCACAACTTAAACGATTTCAAGTATTTAGTTGTTTATTTGTACATAATTTGGGCTTCCAGCTCATAAAACCCACGAAAACAGGATTTAAAAAAATTTTCAAAAATTCACACAGTAATTACACAGTAATACCATAGTCATTGAACCAGGTTTTGGTTCTTTTGGCAGTGTGGGCAGGTGCAAATCCTGCTGGAAAATGAAGGAAGCATGAAGTGCTCTGAAAATGTCCTGGTAGACGGCTGCGTTGACTCTGGATTTAATAAAGCACAGTGGACCAAAGTCCTCTTTTCTGATGAGAGCAAATTTTGCATCTCATTTGGAAACCAAGGTCCCAGAGTCAGGAGGAAGAATGGAGAGGCACACAATCCAAGATGCTTGAAGTCCAGTGTGAAGTTTCCACAGTCTGTGTTGGTTTGGGGAGCCATGTTATCGGCTGGTGTTGGACATTTTCAGAGCACTTCATGCTTCCTTCAGCAGACAAGCTTTATGGAGATGCTGACTTCATTTTCCAGCAGGATTTGCACCTGCCCACACTGCCAAAAGAACCAAAACCTGGTTCAATGACCATGGTATCACTGTGTAATTATTAATATTCAAATTTTTTTAAATCCTGTTTTCGTGGGTTTTATGAGCTGGAAGCCCAAATTATGTACAAATAAACAACTAAATACTTGAAATCGTTTAAGTTGTGGGCCCTGAATCTATAATCTATGGAAGTTTAACGTTTTGAATGGAATTACGTTTTCCATGATATTCTATTTTTTTTGGAAAGGGTCTGTATTATCAGCATCCTAAATGTTGATTCTTACATGCATTCATAAAGTTGGACTTTTTATTATTATATATTATTATTTATATATGTATCCCTAGGTCAGATCAATCTGAAGATGATGCAATTACGAAGATTGCGTCTCTAAAGTTGCCCATCTGTAAAAAGGTTTACATTCTAGATTTCGTCAATATGTTAATATTGTACTTTTCAGTGTATATCCAAGCATCCAAGACATATTGAGTAGGCTACACCTTGCCACCAAATAAGCCTGTCCATACAAATATGAATGAGTTGACCCTGCAGTGTCAGAAAAGGTAAGAAACTGCTCACATCTATAGGTTCTGACAATATGGCAACCTTGCCGCAACCTTTCTGACTGTATCAATCAAAATTTACTCTCCTGCTATTGATTTACAATAACAAGCTATGCCCACTAAATCAGTGGGAATTCTCCAATGTCATTTTAAGGGAGAACACTTAAATGTATTGATATTATGAAGGTTAAATAAGAATAGATTTGGCATTCAACTAAAAAACTCACAATCAATATGGCTAGTAACATTTCATGTATGATTTATTAGTGTTAGCAGGCAACAAACCCTCTTTTTAAAGGTGAAGTGTGTAATTTGTACAATCACCGTGATTTTGCCAAGTAAGGCATGTTCCTGGCTCAACATATTTTGCATCCTAGCCCTATACCGCTAAACCTAACCCTACCCGTGAGTTATCCCTAAAATCAGAGGGAAATGATAGGTGAAAAACACTGATGTAGAAGCACCTAACCCTGGTTGTAAGCCTAAACTTGACATAAACAGTACACTTGTCCCTCAGATCTGATTGGTTGATTGGAATGTTGTTCTAGGATCAACGAAGATCACATTCACCGATTTGTACACCAGCAAACACAATTCAGAAGGTGAAAAATGTACTTCTACAAAATTAATTCATATTAAAATCGACTCAAGAATAGTCTATGCCATTCAATCTCTAGTTTAGTCACATACTATTTTACTCTTCAAAGGACTTTGTGCCTGGAAATTAAATGTGGTTGAGAGTCCCTATGGTTGCTATAGAAATCAGCACATCCAAGTCGTTTCCCTGAGAGATGGCAGATTATTAGCCATATTTATACAACAGAGAAAAGTAATGGTGACATGTTGATAGATAAAAAGAGATTTATAAAAACAGCTTCAGGGATCCAATCTATTGGAATTATCAGCCGTCTAAACGGTTTAGACAGCTAGCTGCACACAAGAAACACCTGTACGCACAAACACAAATGCATGCTCAAACACACACACAAGTTCTTTCCAGTATAATTGTGAAATCTGTTGTGATTTCTAAAAGTTTAACTATTGCTCTTCCACAAAGATCCATTTAAGAAAATTAAACACTTGGTCACACAATTACACAACAACATGGAGGTCAAAGTGTCCTCCATACACATGCTGACACCTGCGTATTGCATTCACATTTTGCTTACAGACAAGTTATCAAAGGGTTGTAACACAAGGACAGTCCACACTATTTCACCCAGACAAGCCTTTAAACCACAAATGACCAATCGCCATGGAAACAGCTGCAGAAATCAAGTGGAGGTTACCTAGTGTTGGGTCACCCGACCCATACAAAAAAAAGAAAGACTTGGCCTGAAGGCCTGACAAAAGATGAAACCCTACAGTGCCCTCCATTGACCATTAGTGGTAACCGAACTACGATGGGATGCGTACTGGCAATGTTCCCTCTAATTTTTGTTCTTGCTGAGCAAAACCCAAATCAATTGGGCGGACCGTTCAGCCACCTGAGCACCTGAGACACTACATTTACCATGGGGCCCAAACGTTGGAGACACACAGAAAATACTGGATTCAAAATCCAATTTAAACCAGAAAATAGAGAAGACTGAACAAAAATTTAAATAAGGAAAAAATGTATATAATTTTAAACAAAGGATAGTTCATATTTCTATAATGATGTCAAATGATGAAGAAATACTATATTGTGCACTGTATTCAAGACTTTGTCTAATAATAGTATTATACATAAATATTATTTATAAATATTTAGTATTTAGTATAGAGTATTTAGTAGTAGTAGTACTTTTGATATCATTATTTTATTATAAATAGTTATATGCTTAAAATGAATTATGATAATAATGCAGTGCCTGTGGGCTGTTATACACACTAATCTAAAAAATAATGTTGGCTCAAAGAATTTATTTATTTATTTATTATTATTTTTTTTTGTTATGACAACTTTTAATGAAATTACATTCAACCAGCAAGCTGCTTTGAGTTAGAGGTACTTAATAATCGGCACCTATAGTTGCCGCAGTGTATAGTTGTCATTTTCCTTTTGTAAGTATTTTTCTAGATGTTATCCTTGTTCTATGTCTCAATGACATGCAAGCAAACAACCAAATAAAGGATTTCAAGAAAAAAGAAAAAAAAGAAAAAAGGCATTCACTTGCTTCCTGTCACATGAGGCTGTCAACTTCCTACCTCTACTTCCAGGAAGCATGGCGAAGGCAAACCCTCCCAAAGAAAGGTCATTTTCATGTTACTAATAAGTATTTTTTTATTGACATATATATTTTTAGGGGTGTAACGATTCGTTTTAACAACGATTCGATTCGTATCGCGATTCGTGGTTGTCGATACGATTCAAGGACGATATTGGTTCATTTAGAACGATACGATCCGAAACGATTCAGTGACTTTTTAGCCAAAAATTCTTGAAAGGGAATCAAGTATCAATTAATTATGCGCGTGCACTCAGTATAACGATGACAGGACATGAGAATTCGTTTTTCTGAGGTGAGAGACTTTATTTCGTTAAAAGTTATGAAAATAATGATAGAATAATGACACGGACATATAGCCTGACAACATCATCTGACCGCAGATACTGAATCTGGACAACACGTTTTTTTTCTAATTTAAAACGTAACGACGTTGCATGCTTGTAGTTTATTTTGTGCTTTATATATAGGCTAGTGAAATGCAGCGCACGCCGCCGCATTTGAGCGTGCAATTGAAGAGTGCGCGCTACTGCAGTAAAGCGGCTGAGAGGACAGGAAAGTCCCTTTTACTGAGGTGAGAGACTTTGAGCTGCTTGTTGTCTTTGCGCTGCTGCTGGCGCGTCACGCATGGCGATCACGTCACAGATAGGCAGACTGAATCGAGTAACGTTTAACGCCTTTATCATTAAAGGTGCATTGCGCAACTTTTCATGTTAAAAATACCCGTTTTCTAACCCATACATGCTTAAACAATTGCCTGATGGGCTGAATGAGCCCTTCTCTGATCACTGCGATTGCATCTATAATCCTGTACAGTAAAATAAATAAGAGGGATTCGGGTCGGAATCTGAGACTGGGCGTGACGTCATGCGCGTTCACGGCACGCTCATATGTCTGGCAGGTTTGTGTATGCGCCGACGCCGCCATTCTCCGTAGAAAATGGATTCTAAGAGAAGTTCATTAGAAGTTCAGAGAAGAGAAGTTTGTAGTTCATTTCAAACACCAACGCAAACTCCACGTAAGATTAAAAAAAAGAGAACTTTTGTCTAGTGCAACCAAAAGGTCCAAATTGGAGTCAGACAGGCGTCGGGGTAAGACGAGAGTAAACATAGGGAAGGCTTTCAACAAATGGAGAGATCTCCGGTCTGCTCTAGGGCTCAAACGGGATCCTCAGTTGGCTTTTTTCTTGATAAAAAGGTAAGATATATCCCATTCTCTAATGTCTGATACGGCCAATAATGACAATAAATGACGATCCATAAAATGTGTAATGCTTTAGCGTAAGCTAGATAAATGTACAATCGGAATAGGTTTTACGAACTTACCATTGTCAGTGATCAGGTTCAGAATGATTGTGATATAAAATGCTGATATATAAGTTAGATACTTAGACACAAATTTTGAGCAAATTACTGCTTAATTACGATGTATTGCTATTGGAATATGCGACTTAGCTGATCAATAAAACAGGCTAAACCCCCGCAAATCTTCGGCGGATTAGCCTGTTTGGCTTTTATGGTAACATCATAGTGCCACTTGATTGTTTATTACCTTGAGACATTTGGGTGTACTTTGTTGACCGACTGTGTGGTATGGTATCATGATTACTATTTTGAGCTTTTACAAAGTAATAACTTATATTGTTCATGAACGTGTTTCCATAATAATAGTCATAAGTGGATACAGTAAACACATAACACAGTTCAACATGGAGATAGATGGGAATAAAAAACGAAGTTTTCTACTACCCCCATTTTTTCCCCTCACACATAAGTGTGTTATTTACTCAATTGCCTTTCCTTTCACATATTTTAAATTACTTGCAGATTTAAAACTTTATTACCTCTGAAGACATTATGATTGTAAACAAAAGATTTGTGCGGCTGATGCTCCTTGGGTTATGACCAGCTCGTGCTCGTGCAAGCGTGCGTGTGCGTGTGGTCCGTGAGCGTGCACACCTCTGGTTGCAGTTTCGCTTGCCGCCAGAGGGGGCGTAGTTCTGCGAAAACTCAGACTCTTGCGCAATGCACCTTTAAGAAAACAAAAAACATCCTTATAAAGTCTGACGTGCTGAAATCCAATGCGTTATTTCATAGTATCGATACAATCGATTCATTACCTTTTAAAACTATGTTAGATCGATATCGATATAACTTGCAGAGCACAGATCGATGTAGTTGGATCATTAAGAATATGAATCGATATCGATGTACTGTAGTTGATGAATTGTTACACCCCTAATATAAGCCTATATATATATATATATATACATATATAAATCTACATAATCATGAAGGTCTCTAGAATCATCCAAACAAAACAAATCTTACAAGAGATCTATAGTTTTTTGCATACTTAGTCAAAAGTCCAAATGGCAACTATAGTTGCCGGTGGGCAAATGCCTTGTAAGTACATATCTATATATACAATATATATATATATATATATATATATATATATATATATACAATATATATATATCTATTTTTTTTTTTTTTAACAAATGTAATTTTACTCCGTTTATTAATGTTTTTACTCCACATTTGGACATTTTTACTCCATCACATTTATATAAAAACACATATATATATATATATTTTTTTTTTTAAATAGGTTTTTATAAAAAAATAAAAAATAAATAAAGACAATTTCAAATTCACCTTATAAAATACCCACATCTCCAAATTTCATTCATGGGGTTAACATGGATAATTTGACATGATTTAGTATAAGATTTTTTGCCCATATTTTGGAAAATGCAGTTAAAAAAATAAAAATCACTTTAACCAGTAGATGGCTGCAGAGTATGGAAGCTTGTTTCCGCCACAAAATAAAACATTTTAAAAGATAATTGCGACTTTTTATCTCACAATTGCGAGTTTACATCTCGCAATTCTGACTTTATTTCTCAGAATTGCGTGAAATAAAGTCGCAATTGCGTGTTATAAAGTCAGAATTGTGAGATATAAAGTCAGAATTCTGTACGTTTAGAGCTCTGCAATGGAAGCTTGTTTTCGCCACTGCATAATAAATAAATAATAATAATTGCGACTTTTTATCTCACAATTCTGATTTTTTTTTTTTCACAATTGTGATATATTAAGTCAGAATTGTGACTTTTTTTCTCAGAATTGCGAGATATGAAGTCAGAATTGTGAGATAATAAGTCGCAATTATTATTATTTATTTATTATGCAGTGGCGAAAACAAGCTTCAGCAGAGCTCTAAACATACTAAACGTTTAAAACTAAAAGACATCTTTTCACAAGTTCTTCCAGTTAGATTCATATCTACAAATTATGAAATCACAATTATAACAATAGAAGTTACTTTTTGTCAAAGTTTAGTAGTTTTTGTACTGAAGAAAAAAATCAGTTTTTCAATAATGTTACATTATGATTAGAATCAAACCTGATCAGGATGTTACAAAGAGAAAAGTTGGAGTCTTTAGAGTTCATCATTTATTTCAAACATCCGGTTTCCATATGATTCTATTGTTTCTGATTTTGAGGATGAATTTTGTCCATTGACAAAATTCATTTGATTCTAATCATAATATAACATTTTTGAAAAACAGATTTTTTTTTCCAGAACAAAAAAATCCTAAACTTTGACAAAAAGTAACTTTTATTGTTATAATTGTGATTTCATAATATGTAGATATGAATACAACTGGAAAACCTTGTGAAAAGATGTATTTCAGTTAGTCAAATAGTAAATAGTGGAAGCTATCAACAGGGAACCATTTATTCACAGTGCAAGTGCACTTTAGACTGTAAAGCCTCTCCTTGATAAAAAATACATAGATTCCTTTTGTTCCCTTTCGTTTTAACCTGCAGGTTTTTATTTTTACTTTCATGACATTACATTTATTTATATATTTACTCATTCACTGAGAGCAGCAGGATTTCAAAGTGTACTGGGGACAATTGTGGCGGCTGGCTACTAATGTATTTATTCTTTATTCTTTTGTCATGCCCTTCACTTGCTAACTTCCCTCCGTCTCGTTCACTCGGATGTACGTCATTGCTTACGTTGCATGAGTGCCCACTACTGGCGGAAACTGCAATAGTGGTTAAAGTGATAATTTGTTACTTTTAAAACTGCATTTTCCAAAAGATGGGCAAAAATCTTTCACTAAACCATGTCAAATTATCCATGTTATCCCCATGAAAGAAAGTTAGAAATGTGGGTCAAAAAGACCCTGAACAGCGCATTCAAATACGATTTTCAAGGAAAAAAACAAAAACCTGGGGAAAATAAATGCAGAACATGTTCACATACAGTAGGACACTATTAACACAACTATATGCATGAAACCTGGTTAACACCAATTTCTAAGTTGATAAAAAAAAAGGTCTTGAAGCCCTGGAACCAATTCATATTATCTATTAGTTTAAATCAACAGCTAACATAACACATGCTATGTAACTTATTTAGCATGTTTTTTTTTTTAATGAACAAGTAAGATATACTGGCATTACGGCATTAGCACAGTTATTGTAGAGTCAATGTAGTGTTTACCTTTATGTTGTCTCTTCAGCACAAAAGTAACCAAAAAAAACGTTTACGGCATTACAGAAACTTTCTTTACAAACTAAAGCATTACACACCATCAGGAATTTTCCTTCATGAAAAACAAATAATGTATTCTCCTTATCCAGTCCCATGCAAAGCATGCTGGGAACTAGAAATCCACTGCATAAAAAAAAAAAAAAAAAGCCAATTAAAGCAGAAATTTGAGTTTTAGTTGCAGACAATATTAAGTTGATGATAAACATTACATCAACATAACTCAACAAAATACTGTTTGCAAATTAAAAGGTTTAATTAAAACAATAAATTAGAACTCACTACCATGCATTTATTTAAGTTGTGACAGGTCCCCTGAATTCCTTTTTTGAATCAGTGGACATCTTGATGAACTTAGTGCACACATGCAGCTAAGAGGGAGAATTGCTCAGTGGGACTATTTAAAAGCTTGTCAGATTAGTAAAATTAGTTTGAGAAGATGTCAATTAATTCACTGCTTCCTGTCTTCCAACCCCTGGGTATCACAGGGATGAAACAATCCCGTACATTTTAAAAACACACAATCAACAGCAGAGAAGAGCCTGTAGGTTTATTTTGTCTTAAGTGTTCACTCATATTCAGAGGGAGGGTTTTTGTGTGTGTGTGTGTGTGTGTGTGTGTGTGTATTTTTCCCTGGCTACCCAATTAGCTGCAGCAATTCACACAGTCCATCCCACCAGCCCCGGCGCATCCGTTGATCGTTTTGGAAATGTTACAGCCAGTTCTGAGAAGATAATTACTATCATCAAACTGTCAGACCATCATCCTTTTCAATTTACTGCAAGGGCTTCATCAGCTGACAGCCAGTGCGTAAAAAGAGTGAAGGACTGAGGCGTACGATGGGATCACATGTTGGGACGCGAGGGAATGTTTGTGTGGAGCTGATACAGAGCTGACCTGTAAATCTTCCTATCGTCTGGGGGCTCATAATTAGTGATGAATTCACATGACGCAGCTGTTTGGCAGAAGCAGTGACGCTGAACTATTGCAACCCTGGACAATAGACCTGATTATCAATGTTCATACAGATTCTTTTTTCGTTTTACAGTCATTAATGAGGTAATTACAGGTGGAAGTGTGGGTGGACTAAAGGCGACTACACACTAGAGCACAGGTCAGCAATTACTGGACCTGCGATTCCACCCAGACCGTGAATCATTTATCAGAAATGTATATAATTATACTGTTAGGGGGCAGTCGTGGCCTAGTTGTTAGAGAGTCAGACTGGTAACTCGAAGGTCGGGGGTTTGATTCTCAATACTGGCGGGAAATGACTGAGGTGTCCTTGAGCAATGCACCTAACCCCCAATCGCTCGCCGGGCGCCACAGCAAAAATGGCTGCTGTGTGTTTGTCCACGGTTTGCAGGGTGTGTTGGATGATTAAGGGAATTTGACTCCTGTGAAACAAGAAGTCATAACTAGACAATGTCATGTTCCTAGTCATCCTGGTGTGCTAAAAATGGGAATATGCTTCAGAGATTTACTTCACATTTATTTTATAATGTGATTTTCCCCCCACTTTCAATTCTTTTACTTCAATTAAAGGTTAGATTTTTGTGATTTTTTTAAATGAAAGCTCAAAAGGGTAAACAATGTAGATTTATTTTTACAGCCATCTTTGATCATATTTTCAAGGGGTGCCAATAATTCTGACCATAACTGTATGTAAAACAAACACTGTTTTGTATAAATGACTGGTAGAACTACATTTTCATCATTCTGAATTCAGATGTAGTTTTTTGGTTTTATTTATTCACAAAAATTTCCTGGGGTTTGTTTACGCTGCTTTCATGTAATGCTTTCAACTTAAATGCATGACATTGTATGACTAATGCCCCAGTGTTAGGAGTGCATTTGATGGCAGCATAACTTTTAAAAGGTATTAAGGCTGCAAAAGTGAAAAATGTACAATAATGCCCATGCAATGGCCATTGCTTTAATTTCACATCCAAATAACACCGAACCCCAAAAAGTGAAGACTCTTGGAACATGTTATTAAATCACTCTGAAGTTTAGAAACATATGAAAATTCAGCATTGGCTATGAATCAATCCAATTGTTTAAAATCATAAATATATATATTTTTTTATCAATAGTAAATCAATAGTTCACAATGATTTAAAAAAAAAGACAATTTCTAAAAAAAAATCAACATCAATAACGTTTGGTCATGACATCTGATGTCAAACATGCACCATCAACTGTTATATTTAATTTGAACAATATATTGAAATACTCAGAAGAATTAGAATAACAAAAATAATATTCAGTTTTGTTTACCACACAGATCTTCATTTGACTTTTTTTTTTTTTTTTGGACAGACATGTTGTCATTATTCCACACCCCAGGGGTGAGGGGACTGGAAATGAATTATTTGACGTTGAATAGATTCAGGAATGTGTCAAGCTTTCAAAATAATCAAAAAGTCTCCTCCTGTGGTACCATGTTTTAGCTTGACTCGTGTCTTCAGAGAGAAAGTGATCTAAGCGCTCTCTGTTCTGTCTACTCGAAGTCTAGAAACAGCAGGAACGCAATTATGATCCAAGGAGAGGATGAGATCATACCTAAAATCACCTACTGCATTAAGTGCCTTGTACAAGTATGTTACCTGTCTTTCTGACACATGCTGAGCTCCTTTCCTCTCTACAACATGCTGTGCTGGTGCTTTATAGATCTGCCTGACTAACAATGTCATGATGTTAACTTATAATAATGTTAATGATGTTTTTATTATTTAGATATCATGAACTTTCATGCAAATTCCCTCTTTGCAGGTGAAATGAGAAATAGATCTTTTCTGCAAGCGTGGGTTTGCAGTCTGTTCTAATATAGCTTTTAACTGCTCCATACTTACAGCCTCTTAGCAAATCTGCTGTACATTGTGACAGGTTGACTAAACAATATGGCGCACAACCTGTTAAGGACTGAAATAATCACGTACCCTGTTAAAAAAAAAATATATATATATATATATGCAAAGTGACAGGAGCTACAAACGATAAGAACAGCACATGATTTGATAGACTTTAACACATTTTACTCTTACAGTATTTCGTTTCTCAACGCTAAATAGGTGTCAGTGACATACAAGCATTTCATTTTATTACAGTAGATGGTTTACCAATGAGTTGTGGGCTCTGAAAAGTGCGAAATAGCTCTGATACATTACATTGTGGCATTTAAACTCATGGCATTAACATCTCCTGTGACCTCTAAGACTCTCACTGTCAATAAAATGGCAAAAATCCCTGGAAGGATAAAAAGCCATAATTCAACAATTCTCTCCCTGTTTTCCAGTTCTAATTTTTAACCTGCCCTCTTCAACATCCAAGAAACTCATTTCACATGGAAACTCCTACGGCATTCGAGATGCTGTTTTAAAACGTATGTGCTGCACTACTGAAACAGCATGAGAAGTATGGCATAAAGGAAATTGTAACGTTTGCCTAATAACAAAGAAAGTGTCAGAAAATGCACATCTTTTCCTTTAGCATGTTAAAGCGTGCCATGTTTACTCTGGAGTCTTGAGTGCAAAACGATCAACAGGGAACCATTTATTCACAGTGCTGTGCAAGTGCACTTTAGACTGTAAAGCCTCTCCTTGATAAAAAATACGTAGATTCCTTTTGTTCCCTTTCGTTTTAACCTGCAGGTTTTTATTTTTACTTTCAGGACATTACATTTATTTATATATTTACTCATTCACTGAGAGCAGCAGGATTTCAAAGTGTATTCTTGCAGTGGTTATACTAGGGACAATTGTGACGGCTGGCTACTAATGTGTTTATTCTTTATTCTTTTGTCATGCCCTTCACTTGCTAACTTCCCTCCGTCTCGTTCACTCGGATGTACGTCATTGCTTACGTTGCACGAGTGCCCACTACTGGCGGAAACTGCAATAGGCTGAATTGGAACGTTCTAAGCCCTTGATCACTTGGAATCAGCTATGGAGTTGATTTATTATTAAATTAGTTTTTCCCTTTAAGAATTTGTTTAATGCAGCATCCAAATGTATATAAGTGTGTTTGGGTTGTTTTAAAGTAAAAAAAAAAAATATATATATAATTAATATATCATAGAGTTGTTTGTTGTGGTGGTGATTAGACGAGATCTGTGGTGACGTCACAATCATACTGCATTGTGGGACATATACAGTGGGGAGAACAAGTATTTGATACACTGCCGATTTTGCAGGTTTTCTTACTTACAAAGCATGTAGAAGTCTGTAAGTTGTATCATAGGTACACTTCAACTGTGAGAGACGGAATCTAAAACAAAAATCCAGAAAATCACATTGTATGATTTTTAAATAATTAATTTGCATTTTATTGCATGACTTAAGTATTTGATCACCTACCAACCAGTAAGAATTCCGGCTCTCACAGACCTGTTAGTTTTTCTTTAAGAAGCCCTCCTGTTCTCCACTCATTACCTGTATTAACTGCATCTGTTTGAACTCGTTACCTGTATAAAAGACACCTGTCCACACACTCAATCAAACAGACTCCAACCTCTCCACAATGGCCAAGACCAGAGAGCTGTGTAAGGATATCAGGGATAAAATTGTAGACCTGCACAAGGCTGGGATGGGCTACAGGACAATAGGCAAGCAGCTTGGTGAGAAGGCAACAACTGTTGGCGCAATTATTAGAAAATGGAAGAAGTTCAAGATGACGGTCAATCTTCCTCGGTCTGGGGCACCATGCAAGATCTCACCTCGTGGGGCATCAGTGATCATGAGGAAGGTGAGTGATCAGCCCAGAACTACACGGCAGGACCTGGTCAATGACCTGAAGAGAGCTGGGACCACAGTCTCAAAGAAAACCATTAGTAACACACAACACCGTCATGGATTAAAATCCTGCAGCGCACGCAAGGTCCCCCTGCTCAAGCCAGCGCATGTCCAGACCCGTCTGAAGTTTACCAATGACCATCTGGATGATCCAGAGGAGGAATGGGAGAAGGTCATGTGGTCTGATGAGACAAAAATAGAGCTTTTTGGTCTAAACTCCACTCGCCGTGTTTGGAGGAAGAAGAAGGATGAGTGCAACCCCAAGAACACCATCCCAACCGTGAAGCATGGAGGTGGAAACATCATTCTTTGGGGATGCTTTTCTGCAAAGGGGACAGGACGACTGCACCGTATTGAGGAGAGGATGGATGGGGCCATGTATTGTGAGATTTTGGCCAACAACCTCCTTCCCTCAGTAAGAGCATTGAAGATGGGTCGTGGCTGGGTCTTCCAGCATGACAACGACCCGAAACACACAGCCAGGGCAACTAAGGAGTGGCTCCGTAAGAAGCATCTCAAGGTCTTGGAGTGGCCTAGCCAGTCTCCAGACCTGAAACCAATAGAAAATCTTTGGAGGGAGCTGAAAGTCCGTATTGCCCAGCGACAGCCCCGAAACCTGAAGGATCTGGAGAAGGTCTGTATGGAGGAGTGGGCCAAAATCCCTGCAGTGCGTGCAAACATGGTCAAGAACTACAGGAAACGTATGATCTCTGTAATTGCAAACAAAGGTGTCTGTACCAGATATTAAGTTCTGCTTTTCTGATGTATCAAATACTTATGTCATGCAATAAAATGCAAATTAATTACTTAAAAATCATACAGTGTGATTTTCTGGATTTTTGTTTTAGATTCCGTCACTCACAGTTAAAGAGTACCGATGATAAAAATTACAGACTTCTACATGCTTTGTGGGAAAACCTGCAAAATCGGCAGTGTATCAAATACCTGTACTTGTTCTCCCCACTGTAGGTGCCTGAAGTGTTCATATGAAGTAGACTCGCTCCCTCAGTCAAAATCGAGGGAACTAGGGTCTGTCCATATAAACTTCCCTTGTCCACTTCACAAAGTGGAACGCACTTCAAAATGGCGGCAGGGATTCCCCTGAGGGGAAGTGCTTAGGGAAGTTTGCAAGTGCGTGTCTAAAAGTTGACTGAACGCAGCCAGCGAGTGAGCTGTTCAAATGATTCAGAGTGTGTGAGTGAGGCGTTCAAATGAATCAGACTGAATCGCGAACCAATTCATTCCGTTTTGCTAAGCCATTTGACCAATTCATGCAAAAGAACTGATTCAAAAGAGTGGTTCAAGATTCGGTATTAGTTTTATTAAAATGCAGACAGAAAATACGAAAACACACGCCATTAATCAAATATTCTAAGATAAAATGTTTCTCAGGCCTGTTTACAGTAATCCCCTTCGCCAGACAAAGGATTTGTTATAAATTGTTTAAAATGACACTGGTTAGTTAAAAGTTATTGTAAAAATGTCTCAGAAAAGTGAGTCATTGACTCGGATATTTCCCTTGTGTCACTGAAACTAACTACAATGTCAGAGGGACATTTGCTGGCTGGAAGTGTAACTGACAGGTGTTGAATTTACAGTATTAAAAGGGAAATAGGAAAGTCGTGAATAAAATCCTTTGGACAGCTGCTCGGATCATTGTCTATTCTGCAAGTATGTGATCCTGTAATAAAACTAATATATTTTCCTTGACTGGTCACAGGGCGCCTGTGTTCCCTGAGCAAGAAGCGTGTTATCGAGCTGGGACATGACAAGGTTATGACCTTTTCTGCAGGGTAACGCTCTCTGCCACATATATTAATGGTAATAGATGTGTTACCTGACACTCCAAGATAAAAATTTATGTTTAGACATTGACCTGCTTCTGTCGCAGCCATGCAGTATGAAACACACTGACATATGATGGTGTTTCACCTTCCATTATCATGACTAAGTAGTTGAGAGAGGTAGGATGAGAAGCATGACCAAAATCTATATCATAGTAAATGTGTATATGACAATTATTTTACAATAGGCTTATTCAATAGCTGATTTCACGCGAGGGGTCCAACCACCCGCACCGGGGCCCCTGATACCTTAGCTACAGTCATTTTCTCTTTTTATTTGGAGCTTGATGGCTGCAAAAAAAGATAAGATTGTTTATAATGATAAAGTTATTGTGAAGTTCACTGCATATATAAAACAGAATGCATGCAAAAGGTAATAGTTGCATGACTTTTTATGTTCAATTAATTTACTTATTTTAAATAAATATTTATTGATTGATTGAACTTAAATTTGCCATTATTGCAGCACTTCAGCAATTACTTGATTTCATAATCAGCTGAAGAGTTCTGTGCAAAGTGTTCCTTTTATTCACATGGTTTTAAATTGTTTATAAAGTATCTCATCTTGTTTTCTCTAAGAAGTTTACATTTCATGGAGAGCTAAGCACAACGAAATAATTTTAAGAAGAACAAATATGACGTCAGAAGACAAGTTCCTAAATGGGACAGAATCAACAATGAAAATAAAACCGGCTAACAAGCAAATAAAACAATCATAATAATTATTCATACCACAATGCATGCTGGGAAGAAGGCAAATTGGAGTGATGGCTACGTTCCAGTCCACTTTTAGACACGCACTTGCGAACTTCACCTCCCCTTGGGGGAATCCCTGCCGCCATTTTGAAGTGCGTTCCACTTCGTGAAGTGGACAAGTGAAGTTTATATGGACAGACCCTCGCTCCCTCAAGCTCCTCCGACATTTCTCTTTAAAGATTCTCGTTTTAGACTTCTAATTCATGACTGGTGTTTTGTTTTGCTCTATCCTCAGCGCTTCCACGTTCGTCAATGCGTCAGGTCAAGGGTTACTCTCGCTGTAAATCGATGAGTATGTCCGTCTGCTGGAAGCTAGTTATTTTAGTTTGTAAAGTTCTAAATATGGATATTTTTCTTACACAAGCGCATCACTTCGCTTCAGAAGGCCTATATTAACCCCATGGAGCCGTGCATGGAACACTTTTATGATGGACAAAAGTGCTTTTTTGGGCTTCAAAATCCAATTTACCATTCAATGCCATTATAAAGCTTGGAAGAGCTTCTTTTTTTAAAAATATAACTCCGATTGTATTAGTCTGAAAGAAGAAAGTCATATACACCTAGGATGGCTTGAGGGCGAGTATTTCATGGAGGGATTTTAATTTTTGGGTGAACTACCCCTTTAAAATAAATTGTAATAAAAGCTGCATCATGATGAAATTGTTAAAGAACTTCAGAAACTACAGTATTTAAACATTGTTTATTTTATTTTATTTTTAACAATGTTGGGTAATATCAAAGCTATACTTGAGACCAGTTTGTCCTTACAAATAATTTAGAAACTTTCAATTGTGGCATGTGAATTGAAGCTTGTTCAAAGTAGATTCTGGATATGAAGCATGAAGAACAAGGAAAAGAAAAAGGAGAGAGTGACCGATTGGATAACATGATTAAGTATTTTCAGAGTGTGACTTTAACATCACAAGGACAGGAGATTTGAACGTAATTTACCTTATATGGGATGAAATTCAAATTTACCTTAACATTCATGCACACATTCACACACTATAAAACCCCCCGTCACCCCCGTCCCCCGTCCCCCGTCCCCTGTACAACCCAGATACCAGAGGACTTAAATTAGATTGAGTCTGAGTGTCATGCCACAAGACAGGATGGCATAAAGTGTCTGGCAAAGAGTGAAAACAATAACAAAACAGGGGAAGGTATGTGTGCTGACCTTCACAACAGAGCTGTAGAGAATGTGATTCTTCTTCCCTGAAAGAATGGTTCCAGAGAGACAATAAATATGCAGACAGCTTTCAAGTGATATTCCTTCTTACAATGTCAGCGTCTGTGAAGTAATTGACAATACTGATGCATTGTATATTGAAGGCCCTGGTTTTGCTACTTTGAAATACAGACACATAAAATATGCACATTCAGCATCTGCTGTTGTTTGCATAATGGTTAATGAACTCGATTTATTGTTAGTTACAATTACTTTGTCACTTTCCTGATTGCTAAACCTGGAGGCCAGGGCAACACCTTGAACTCTTCATCGTGTTCCTCAAACCATTCCTGAACAATGTGTGCAGTGTGGCAGGGTGCATTTTCCTGCTGGAAGAGGCCACTTCCACCTGGGAACGCCATTGTCATGAGGGGATGTTCCTGCAACAATGTTTATGGCCGAACCTATGGGTTTCCCAGCAGAACATTGCTCAGAGCATCAAACTCGGGTCCATTGGTCCTTGTCAAAGTCGCTGAGATCTTAATTCCTGCCCTTTGCATTCTGCATCCAAAATGTTGAGTACAAGAACTGATTGTTTGCTTATCTAATCAGACCTTAATATTTTGCCTTGTTTTGTCGGTTCAACTTAGAAAATGTACTTCATGTGGTAACATCTTCAATAACTGGTTTTGTTGAAATGAAAGAAATGATTTAAGACTACTGATTATAACTGAATTCAACCAACTGTTTGAAGCATAATTATCAGTTGATGTAACCTCCAGCAAGGTAAAATGACTTAAAAAGTTTGATATCATCTTTGTCGTTTTATGCATTCTAGCCTTTTTCCACCTAGATGTAAATTTACTCAAAAAAAATGAAATTGAAGACATTTTTACATACAACTTAAATTAGCTTATTCAAATTGAATCAGTTGAGTTGGGTCAACAGTATCGTTTATCATTATGCACAATATATATAATGAAGCATCTCACAGCCTGAGCACAAGCACTACTCTTCAGCACAATGGTAACCGCAAACAAATCAGTAACAGAAACTCCTCTGAATCATTACCTCCTCTGAAACATTACTGAACATTAAATATTAAGACCGTAGAGCCATCGCCACCAATGGTCACAATCTACTTAGGATTATGATGCTTTTGGGAAATGCAGCCCTGGGCAGTGGATCTGTAGTTCCCAGCATGCTCTTGTTTGGAAATGGTCTTGTAACCCTTCCCAGATTTATGGGCAGAAACAATTGCTTAAGATCATTGCTTCCTCCTTGGCATTGTGTTAACACACACCTGAATGCTCTAGACCCGGGGTTTTCAAAGTGGGGGCCGCCAGGGGGGCGCAGCAAGATGGAAACAAAATAGCAGGAAAAAAAAAGAAAAAAAAAACATAAAAATATTTGTAAATATGAGTATTGTTATGAAATAACATTACAATAATTTGTTGCATAGCCTATTTGAACATTATACTTTCCATGCTAATCTTTTAGAGATGAACTGATTGATCGGCTGGTGACCGGAATTGGCCGATTTTCACGTGATTTTCAGTCTGACATATGCCGATTTTGGTCAAATGCACTCGGGCGCCGCATGATTAACATCGTGCAACATCAGGATCACAGGTGCACACGGAATTATGGCCGTTTCAGAACGCAAGCGCGAGCGGCGCGTGAGCAGCGCGAATTTTTTTCGGCATGCATGTTCAATGACTGCATTCATATGGAACGCCAAAAGGGTCAAATTTCGCCACTAACGAAACGCCTTTCATTCTCAAAACGCCGGTGTTTACGGCGTTTAAGGCAAAAAGACGCCGCAAAGTACGGCGTTCTGTGGTACAAACGCCGCAAATTACGGCGTTTGCAAAGCAAAATCGCCGTCATTATCGCCGTTTTTTTTATCCAGTCAACAACGCCGTTTCTGACGCTTCAGGCCATCCATAATGCGCCGTAATTTGCGGCGCTTCTGTCTGACAAAGATGGCGTTAAAAGCGACGTTTTGTATAATATTATAATCAGCCCCTCCCTTTTCTTCAAAGTTCAGCCCATCTAATGACGCAAATGGAAAGACATATGTAGTAGATTGTCGATCTGAATCATAGGGTTCTGTTTTTCTAACGTTGTTAGGACTAGTGTTTGGACTTTTATCGTGTCATATTTTTTATTTCTTCATTAGGCACGTGTATCCCCCTTTTTCCTTTATCATACTGTATGTGGGCTGATTTTAGCCTCTGTTTACATTCATGTCTGTGAAATTTCACACGTGAAAACATTGTGAACATTTCAGAAGTGGAGCGACTGGATGCGCGAGACCACGTGATTTGCCTGTCCGACGTGGTTTTTCTTGATTTTTGGGTTTCTACCATACAGTCTATGGTTTCTACCAAGGATATTGGTGTGTAATACGTTTGGGAATTTGCACAGGGTGTTTATTTTGAATTTGACACTGTTTTTTTTACTTTTATTTTGTATTTCTGGTGCGACTTGGACGTGCGTCCGTCAAAAATAGACTAGGCGCCTATATTTAGCGAAGCGGCGCGGAGAGTGGCTTCTGGGAAGCTTCTGAAACGCGCCGCGTCGCGGCCGGTGTAAACACAAGCATTGACTAGAATGGGCGCGATCAGCTCCGGTAGCCGTGTCGCAGCTGTAATGCGCCGCAGACATGTGCGGTGTAAATGAGGGGTGAGCGTCAAGCAGGAGCGTTGCGTGAGCATTGAAGCTGAGTCTATTTTTTGCTGTGCTGCTCACGCTCAATTAAAGTGAAAGCACACTTTTGATGGACAAAATAAATATGATTTCACACAAAAAGTACCTAAAATGCACATAATTTGCATGTATAGTGTGTTTTAACAAGAACTGGAGTAGGCTATTTCAGAAAAGAAATTGAAGACTGAAGAAATTGAAGACTCAAAAATATTTTTAGAAAATTTACCCATTTAAACTTGTTTTTATTAATCAGTTGGGGTAAAAGTGGTATTTTATATAAAAATAAAAATAAAATAATAATATATATATAAAAAATATTTGTGTGTGCTGTAAAGCGGTTAGAATTTTTTTTATCGGAATCAGCTAAAATCTGTATTGGCAGGTCAAACTCAATGACAAATCGGAATGTTAGAAAAATAGAAAATTGTAATCGGTGCATCTCTATAATCTTTCTGATTGGCTGGTATCAAACACCATCACATAATCTAGATGTTTTATTTATTTATTTCTACATTTGCCTGTATTGTCGATGGGTTCAATAACACATCCTGCAAAAAGGCCAGAACCTAGTAGTATTTGGGGGGCCTTGTCATGGAAAAGTTTGGGAACCCCTGCTCTAGACCATAAAACTGCCAAAACGTCTTTTATAGAGTTGGTCTCACTTGCTAATGATCAATTAATCAAGGGCATTTGATTAGCATCCCGACTGTATCTTACCCTCTAAATTCCTATGGAAGAAGTATAGGGCGTACTTAATTTGTCACACATGGCTTCTCCATTTTGTCTTTATTTTTGTTAAATAAACCATGACACTGTGTAATATGTCATGTGTTATTGTTCACCTGAGGTTGCATTTACCTCATTTTAAGACCTGCCAAGGACCAGATGATTTTTTTTTATTATGTCCTGATATATAAACCATATAATTCAATTTCCTTATCACATGACTGCATATATATATATATATATATATATATATATATATATATATATATATAAATCATGTAAAAATAATAATATTAATATTAATAATATACTATTTTTAAAGTGAAATTTGTATCTCTAACAAGAAATAAGCACTGTATCAGATATTCACTCTTCTATCTCTGAAACTCACTTGTTTCCTATCATTAGATGTGCAATAAATCTGTTAACTTCTGTATGATACATGCATTCATGGTGCTTTTCCTCATTTATAAATCATTGGATAAAAGTGTCTGCTAAATGATTCAATTGTAAATTTGAAAAATCCTGTCTTTCTTTGTGCATAAACTTACTGTACATTATCTGCCCAGTGCCCACAATATCCTAAGTGTTTCCAGCAATTGTGGATTCCTGCTGTTTAATGAGCTCCAGAGCTCACTGCAAAGATCAGCAGATTTTATCACTGTCCGACTTTCCCATGGAGACAGTCATTAAGCAAATTAGTAACGACAGGTGCATTTGCATATTCATAGAGTGCCCTAGCCTAGATCATGCCCCAAGACAAACAAAGTAATACAAATGCAACAGGTACAGAGGTTGACATGCCTGCATGATGATGTTTGGTTTGGTTTCACAGCAGTCTGAGTTCATGACATATGAATAACTAATATAGAATACTAGTAATACATTACTAGTAATACATTATGAGCAAATTTTAATTAGCTCTACTACCAAATAAATTAATATCCCAGTGGATGAATAATCAAAATATCTGTTTGCTATGGTAAATCCATCTCTTGTCTACTATTTCTGTGAAAGACAATTATTTGTAGATTGATTGATTGCTTGTTCATCTGATAACGTTTCTATACTTAATTATATCTATGGACTCATCATGGTTTTATTGCACAGAGACTGATATGCTAACAGTGATGTGGTATGTGTGTGTGTGTGTGCTTTGTATGCAGCCTTCTTTCATTGATTGGCAGTGTGTGATTCAAGAAATCTCCTTCCGACTCAGCGGACACCATGATAAGATCAAAGAGTATATTTGATAACCCATCTCATTTTCAGCAGTCTCTCTCGGCTCTGTCTGTTATATCACCATATCTCAAGCACAATCAGACCTATAGTTTGGGATTTGGAAATTCAGGAATTGGGGACAAGTTGTTGTCTTTTGGATCTTTGGATTCTACACAAACCCAGAACAGGTTTAAGCAATTTAATTTAATTTTTTTTTTTTTTTAAGTGGTGTTTATTTAAGAAAACCGTGTTTATTACAGGACTCAACTGTAATAGCTCATGTTTAGCCCTAAAGTAGTTTTTTTACAACAAGTACAAGTCTATACAAGTTCCTCTTGGGACTACAACGTCCATGTCCTCGTGAGGAGAAAATAATTATGAAAATCCTTGTGTCTTCAAAAAAATAAGAAATTCATATTCGATTTGAAATCATGATAAATAGATAAATACATAACAAAACGTTACAACCCGTCTCAACAGCCTCACAAATAAATAAATAGAATCATAAATAACATTCAACAAACATCTTTGGCCAAACGAGGCCCGTGTAGACAATTCCTCCTCAAAACTCCCTCCAACGAAGCTTCGGTTAGGGACGCCACTCATCCTTAAGAAGGGTGACAAAACAAAGCTAAACCGTAAAAAGAACAATAACATACCAACTCCATTGAGGCACTTTTTAAGGATGTCAGAAAAACTTTGCATTTCTATGTGTTTTTTTTCTTTTTTTTCTTTCTTTCTTTTTTTTTTTTTTGTGAGAAAATCAAAGCTGATTAAATACGACCAAAAAACTTCCAAAATTCATTTACAGATAACCCGACGGCTGCATTTTATTCTGGCTTCCTTTATCCTCTCTTGTTTTGAGTGCGAAATCAAGGCAAACTAAAAAGTTCAATATACAAAATAATACAATGAAATCTTGTAAAAAGAAAAGTCAGAGTTAAACACACATCTACGTTTGTTTCAAAGCAAAAAAAAAAAAAAAAAAAAACTATCAGTGTTTGTTTTCAGTGGCGGTGCTGGATGTTACGTCTGATTGGCTCTCTGATCGTTCTCCGAATATCCCTGCTAGGGTTTTGAAGCGAGGCCCCCACTCGTTGAGGTAATCGTAGTCCTCCTCTGTTTCACCCTTTACAGACTCTATAGAGCTTAAACTCTCGGCCACAGAGCCCTCGCCCTCGTAGGCGTATGTGGCCAGCGAGTCGTATGGCGGGGCGGAAGTGTCACCGTCGTGCTCTTGCAGCCGCTGACTGATGAAGTTGCTGATGTCAGCGCTGTTCTGAGAGGCTATTGGCCGCTGTGGACACAAACCCAACTCTGGCTTAACGTCTCGGCGAAACAGATTTTCCTTGATGACTTTGGGGTTGCGGAGGGTGCCCATGTCGAAGGCGTGCGTGTCCTCCTCGCCTCCTCCTTCATCGTCGTAATGGATGACGTTGTCACGGATGTCCTCTTTGGATGTCATGAGAGTCTCTTTCTTCTTCTGCCGCCGAACCCCCACGTAGAGTACCACGATCACTGCAGGAAACACACAAGCAGAACGCAAATGAAAATACATCACCAGGAGGCTTTCAGAGTGTGATACAACAAGGTCTCTAAAGCTCCCCTGAAATCGAAATTGTATGGCTTTTAGTCTCTGACTGTCAGGTTTGAGGTAACTAGTAATAGTGAATTAAGTAATCTTTATATATATATATATACAGACTTTTTTTTTACATAAATATAAAATATAAAAAATACAATACAATACAATTTGACTGTCAAAAGGTCAACTATCTATACTGCATAAAACTATCTTTTTTATCTTATACTGTTTTTATACTTAAATGAATATATATATAAAAAATGATACAGATACAATTTTATACTTGTTCATTTTTTTTTTTTTTTTTTTTTTTATACAGATAAACATAGTGTATAATTACATACAGTTTTTATACATTTAAAAAAAAGTTTTTCCTTCCTGGAATCAAAATAGGAAATATGTCAACAGGATTTCAGCAACTCCTTCTGGGAGCTATTTCGTATATTTTATTTTATTTTTGGCAAATATTCAACAAGGTGCATCATGCAGTTGCTCCAGATTTGTCTGCCCTTCTCCTCTGACCTCTGGCATCAACAAGGCATTTTCGTCCACAGAACTGCAGTTTGCTGGATTTTCTCTTTTAAGGGCCATTCTCTGTAAACCCTAGAGATGGTTGTGTGTGAAAATCCCAGTAGATCAGCAGTTTCTGAAATTCTCAAGACCAGCTACTTGAGACCAGCCCTTCTGGCACCAACAACCATGGCACATGTGATTGGCTGATTAGATAGTTGCATTAATGAGCAGTTAAACGGTTACCTTATAAAGAGGCCAGTGAGTGTGTCTATATACTGTATATACAGTGCAATGCATAAGTGAATACACCCATGCTAAAGTTGACTAAAAAGAGGAATAAAAAATCATATTTTGGAAATTGAACTTAATGCCTTAATTTAAAAAATTAGGAAAAATCCAACCTGAATAATGTATCGTAAATAAATAAATGTTCTTCCTTAAAATACATGGTGCATAAGTGAGTACACCCCTATGTTAAATTCCCATAGAGGCAGGCAGATTTTTATTTTTAAGTTTTTTTTTTTTTTTTTTTTTTTTTTTTAGGATACTATGCATCCTGATAAAGTTCCCTTGGCCTTTGGAATTAAAATAGCCCCACATCATCACATAGCCTTCACCATACCTAGAGATTTTTTTCAAGGAAGAACATTTATTTATTTACGATACATTATTCATTCACAAAGAAAATTGGTGTCCTCAAAGGTTGGATTTTTCCAAATTTTTTAAATTAAGGCATTAAGTTCAATTTCCAAAATATGATTTTTTATTCCTCTTTTTAGTCAACTTTAGCATGGGTGTATTCACTTATGCATTGCACTGTATGTACACACTCACTTTGTAACCCCTGTTTGTAACCCCTACAGTCCTACTCGCCCAGCAATGAGCGGGACTCAAATGGTGTCTCCAGTATGGAAGGCAGGAGTGCTAACAAGGACACTAAAGACCACAGTCTCTAACATCAGTCGCTAGCGCGCCTCTTGAGATCAGGTGAGTGAGGTTTACCTGAACTAGCCTCCGTTACACTCACACCCCCCCCCAAACATCACTCCTATCCAGGCCACGGCACCAATGTAACCCCTCTGATCCTACTCGCCCCGCTCCAATGCGGGACGCAAACTGGCATGGGAGGCAGGCACACTAACAAAGACCGCAGTCTCTAGTGTCTGTCTAAAATACCTCCCAGAAGGAGTTGCTGTGCTGATTTTATTTCATTTTATTTTTCTGAATTTGAATAATGAAAAAAAAAAATATATATATATAATTTATTGAATAAGCATCTCACAATATATATGACATGACTTAAGGTGCGGTCATATTAGCAACATTTCGGCAAAATGTTTCGTGGGCAAAAAAGGTACATTGACTATTGTCCATAGTGTATAGTGGTATACAGAGCACAGTTCACTCTGAACTCACTTTCAAACCAAGCGGCTTTCTGTACGTCAGTGCAGTGAATCCACATGACCAACATGACCAAGGACCCTATCATACACCTGGTGCAATCCAGTGCTAGGCATGCGCGCGAGTGTTTTTTTGCTAGTTTTAGCCTGAAGCAGTTATCATTTTCACATCCCGCGCCACATTGTTTAAGGCAAGACACGGCAGACAAAAACAGATTTTTCATGCAGTGGTCGGTTTTGAGATTTTGGGCTAGTTTACTAGCTTCTTTCAAGCTGCTATAAAGAAAACGTTATAAATATACATTAAGATGTTTATTTTATTACATTTTGTTTACTTGCGGCAGTAAGTTTCTCCCAAATTTACCAAGAAGTCCCCAACGGGACATGCCGAGTTCCGTCTGTTTACTGAAGTCTGCCATGACCGGTATCTTTGTAAAGCTCTGAGTCTCCTGCAAAAGGCTATGTAACCCAAATATGGGCATTTCCTTTCTATCAGTAACCAATCGTGAATGTCCAAAGGGGGATTTAAAGCTAATGACGAAATTTCATTTAGAGCTATTTAAATCTTTAAATGCCATTTTCTCAAAGTATATGTTTTTTGTCATTCTCCAGTACAAACATCTCAGCCTATGTAGCACCTATGTACACCAAACTTTCCAGTTATACACTTAGCAGTATTCTGAAGATATTTTCAGAGGAATTTTTGTCATCTTGTGTGTAAACAAAATGAAAAAAAAGAATTTTGCACCTGACTTTATCATATGTTCAGATCTATCTACCGAAAATATATGCAAAACCGTGCATATTTAATGAGATAATGCCTAATTTTCATAATTAAACATACAAATTTCAAAAACTTGTAATACATTTTTTTTATATACTTGTGTAAGTAATCAACTGAGGAAGTTTCATGTTGATATCTATTATTTTTAAATGTTTCCCTATTCACCTGTTGAGTCTCGCCTTAAATAGCAAATGCATTTGTGCCCATTTGTTCGCCCATGGGTGTGCTGGTCTGAAAACGAGGTGTGTTCTGGCGCATTGTTGGCGCGTTGCTATTTTGCGCGTGGCAACTGAAATAGAGGCGCAGTATATATATATATATATTTTTTTTTTCATTTTATTTATTTATTTAAAGCTGCAGTCTGTAGTGTTTCCTCTTTGTTGCCATCTTTGTTCGAAATCTGAAATTTCAGTTATTTGCCGAATTATCAACTTTACGTGGGTTGTGCCTCGGCACGGCACAGCACGGATGAATTTCGAGGAGAATGTGCGGCTGTCAGTCGCTGCGCCGGTGTGGATACTGTCATTCGCAATCACAGATTCTACTTTTTGGAAGTATGACCAACATAAGAATTTTCACCGGAAAATGTAATCTGAACAAGTAAGTAACATTCACTCTTGTTCTGACCAACTAAGGGAAAAAAAGCATTGCAGTAAATCGCGCTGATTAAATCTAACGATCACTTATCATTTCACGTCAAACCGTGCAAATTATACTTTGCTCTCAAATTGTTAAATTTAACACCATCAGCATTGCGTGACTACATTTGATGCCCCAATATTTATCCTTGTTTTCGTATGGACCCGGTTGCAGTCTCTTTTTTTTCCGTAGCCACTCCAAAGTTCGAAGTCTTTTGCATTTTACAACGGGTGAAAGACGCAAAGACATGCTTGAATTTCCTGCGGAAATCCACCAGTACCACTGGAATTAAAAACATTATTACAAGCTTACGGTTTTGAATCGAGCTAGCAGGCAAGCAGATAGTTTTGAACACTGGCTGGTCATGTACTTGCTCAAATGTATTTTGGATAATTTTTAACCCAAAAACGTTACGGAATGCAGCTTTAAAGGGCACATTAGTAATATGCGCCTATAGGTGGGTCCACAACGCTCGTACACTCTGCTTATTACACACACACACCGCTTGCAAATTCCACCATGTAAATAGCAATCTGCCATGGCGCGAGCGCAACTGAATGGGAAATTACACTCTGATTGGTTTATTGCTCGTTACACCCTAAACACACCCATTACTCATTAAGAGAAAAATATAATTAGCAAAAGTGGTTCAGACGCCGTGCGCTTTCGACCACACGCTTAGATCATTAAAATAGGGCCCCAAATCTGCAAGGGGGAGTCTTACGACCTTGGGTCAAATTCCCAATCACATGGATTCCTACTTGATTTTGTGTTAAATTGACGAACAGCGGGAAATGTGTCTGCATCTTTAGAAAAATATGCACGAATCAGTAAATAAAATCTGAAAATAATGAAATCATACATTTGAGTGATTTAGCTCATGCATATTTTGTTTTCAGGCTAGGTCAAGCCAATATGTACGTAACAAGGGGGAAATTTTTTTTTTAGCTCGTAATAATTAGAAGGCGAGTCTTCTGTTCCTATAGCCACCATATTGAGTGTTGTGATTTCTCCCATTTATACGGGTGACTCAAATCGTTCTCGCTTTGCTGTCTGTACAATCAGGGAGTGAGGCAGGCAGGGCCCAGTGGAAACACTCACTCATTTAATCAAGGCGACAACCCCCTCATTTGTCAGAGTTTTCCATGATTGGCAAACAGCTCCTGACTGCAGTCATCATTTAAAGACGGAATGAAAGCTGCAGCAGTAATGTGTGCCCTCCATCTGATGGACTCTCTCACTTATCATGTGTGACTATTTCAGAACCCAATTCCTCTCGCTTTATTATTCATTTTATATTGACTGGCCACAGACGATCCTCAACTAGATAGACAGAACAAAATGATGATCATGGATGGATGGATGGATAGATAGATAGATAGATAGATAGATAGATAGATAGATAGATAGATAGATAGATAGATAGATAGATAGATAGATAGATAGATAGATAGATAGATAGAACAGAGCCATGATCACGACATGCTGTGTCTCACACTGTGCTGTAATGGAGATCTGGAGTATTTCATATATGTTCAGGAGGTTTCTAAGAACATAAGTTAACACCTGTACTGTGTTTATTAGTATGCAGCAAATTAGAGGAAATTGCTATAAAACAAATAACAAGGTTGTTTATATATAATCTAACAGTCTAGATCAGTGTCTGTGAGATGACAGCGCCCCCAAGTGACAGATATTTGCATTGTACTTCTCAACCATTGTCAGACATGTAGCCTATTTTCTGAGTCAATGTTTGTGATTTGACTGGCATATGCAGGAGATAGGTTGGAGAATGATAAGCCCTCGTCCTCGGTACGCTGATCTCTTGCTCGGTCTGCCATGACTGCATCCGTGGAGTGGGAAATGGGTCAGTCTGACAAATGAAGCACCGATAATGGCTTATCTCCAGCTCGACAATGTGTTCTCTTTCTGCGCTGTCTGTGATCCTGGCTGGCACCTTTAGCAAGGACGCAGTGATGCTGAGAGGTGCTTGCCAGTATCTGTGAGACAGGTCAGTCTTTAGAGCTCTGCAGCAGTCTCTTAAATACAAGCTGTCACGTAATGGTAAAAGATGGATTGACTGTTTTTTTCTAAGTGGTGTAAAGATCAGCTTAATGAAATGATGACTGAAGGTCATTCTACAACTGGAAATGGTGTATAAGACTTGTATGCATTTCTTTATTTCCTGTGGAACACAAAATAACATATTTTGAAAAATGTTGGTAACCAAATGGATCGGTTCCTATTTGACCTCTATTGTATGATTAAAAATCACAACGAAAATCAATGGAAACCAAAAGTGGATACCAACATTCTTCAAGTAAATGATTTTTCATTTTTGGGTTTGTTATCCCTTTAAAGAGAGATTTGTGATGTCTGCTGAAAAGGAAATCAATTTGTGGAGCGAGTTATTACAAAACAACCATTTTCCTCTTATTTGTAATACAAGCAATAAGATTTGCATTAAGAATATTTTGATGTCATGTTGACATTAATATGGTCAATGTCAAAAATAACTAATCAACTTTTTCTTCGAAAATGTCGCCTTCTGTTAATACAATGCATTACCGTTTTCTTTCAACCATAATGGCTAATCCAGGAAGGCCTAAATTGTAATCGTCAGGTCTCTTCTTTTGTGATTCAACTTAATTTGCTCTACTTTGGAAAAAAAAAAAACAAGCAAAGCCTTGTGTCCTTTGTAGGTGTATTGTGGAGGGATAAAGAAAGGAAATGAGTTCAAATTTGATGGAGACAGGAGTTAAAAGCATGAATGCTGAAATAGCAGAGAGGAGAATGGGAATGAAAATAGTGACATCTAATCAAAACGTTAGAGCTCATCAACATGAAGAGCGTGCGCTCGCTGGACCACTGCTTCTCGGAAATACCACTGTGTTTTGTGCACGTTATTTTTTGACAGACATCGATGTATTGATATTTAAATGATGGATCGTAAAGTAATAATTATTTATTTCTTAGCCGGCAAGTATTCAGTGAAGTGATTGATGCCCATGAGTGTGTTGTGTCGACGCTTTTAGTTCTAATATTCAAACCAATAGCCAGATTAAGTTTTTGACAGACGTGATAACATGCGTAAGTGCACTATGTTTTCTTTCTGGGTAATTATAAAACGTGCTGGAGACGTTTCGAAATGCTTTTTGTGTTATTCATTCTGCTTATTTTACGGAATGAAGTTTATTGCGTGGCATAAATAAATGATGTTACTCAAGAGACAGACATGTTTGGCTTGTCAAAAATTTTACATTCAGCTATCGCAAATTCATTAACTTTTGAAAACTTTTTTTTACTCATGGAAATGCAGATCCTGTTGTAAATAATAGTGAAAAATATATCTATTTTTCTATCTATCTATCTATCTATCTATCTATCTATCTATCTATCTATCTATCTATCTATCTATCTATCTATCTATCTATCTGAATATAGATGACCTCAGTTCTACTTCATTTCCCACGTTCCACTGCATTTTGCACACAGCTGGAAGTTCAATCCTGACCTTGCAGTCTATGCTGATGACAAAACTTATATCATGCAGACTGTCCACGTTCCGGCCCAGCTCTCGGATAGTCTGTGTGTTGTCATTTTTCTGAAGTATAGGCTTAAGTGTCAGTCCGGTGGACATACACATCATTTTCCGACAGAAAGGCTACAGTGAGATCTGTGTCTGAGGTTCAATCGAGGACAGCCGAGTGCTAACCTCATTTTGTTGAGCACGCTCTTACTTAATGACCAGCCAGCCCACACAAATTACCATGGAAACGAGGCCATAAAAGTCTCCACTTCATTCCTCACCCCTCCACCCCAACACCCCGCACATCCCGTATGCAAATGAAGTGGGTTTATAACTCCTGAGATTTCCCCCGTCTTGACCTCAGGGGTTAAGTTAACATGGAGAGTAATTCAGCCTGCATGCGATCTGATGTTAATGACACTCAGAGATTTAGGGCTTTCACTATGACATTGATGGGCGAAGACAAGAAAAAAAGGGAGTCCCAAGAAGCGCCTAAAGCCAGCTGAAAGAAGTCTTCATGAAATCAAAATGAAAAATATACTTTTTAAAGTGCATGATTGATTAATGTTATTTCAAACAAAGACGTACCAAACAACAACTTCACATCATAATCACTTTCCTTTTTTTTGACTGATGTAATAATTTCTCAAATCTCCCCTCCAACTGCCTCATTCTTGCACTTTTCATGATCCAATCAGTATTTTTCTTTATCAAATGCTTTCACTTTGAGATATTTCATATTACAGAAATAAAATCATTTGTGAATGTGCTTCATGGCTAAGTTCAAGGTAAGTGTGTAATTTTAAAACCACTCTCATAACAAAATGATATTGTAAAAATAATGCTGTTTGGAATATTACATTACTCAGTATATAGAGTAGTATGTATACAGTGCACAGTATGCAGATTTTCTGTATGACCTAGTCCTAGAGTACTCCATCTGCCAAAATGATCTTCCATTTGGGTGACTGATAAACTGGAAGAATCTATTTCTGGGCTCATTTTTTTATCCTAACACTCAAATATTCTTTGCACCAAATTGGATTCAAATTGCAAAATGATTTTCAAAATGATAACGGAAAATGAAACCAAGGTCATGTGACAGACACAGTAAAGTCATGTGAAAGCAATGCATTCTATTTCACCTATTTTTTTTATTTTTTTATTAGTAGGCTGTATACAGTATATACTGTACACTATTTGTAACATGTAAGCTAGTGTTCCATTCCAATTTTTTTTTTTTTGATAATGACTGTTTTTATTTATTTATTTGGGAATATTGTGATTCAAGAGTGCTTGTGGTATGACGGACACTATCACAGTTCCTTTAGTTATCTTTCAAAATAAGGTCCTGGCAGCTTTTGCTTTGCAGTATGCATTGTCACTCCATATTGAGCTGGGATTACATCTGGTAAATGGAGTATGGACAGGCAGCTCTCTCTCTCTGTCAAACACTCTGATGGATGGATGTTTTCTTACCCAGCAGTATGACGATGCACACCAGAATAGCGATCAGGGCTCCGGTACTGAGGCCGACAGGGAGGAAAATGGCTTCAGCGCTGCATGTTAATAAAGATCCCTCGGTGTCACAGCCACAGACGCGGATGGTGAGAGTACTGGTACTGCTCAAAGTCTGGAGGCCGCCGTCCTCAATCACCACTGGAAGGTGGTAGATCTCCTGAGACCACCTTTTAAAACCACTACGCAGGGCCACGACCCCAGCACTGTTATCTACGTAAAAAAAAAGAAAAAAGAAAACAGCAGACATTTTAAAAATTGTCTTGCCAAAATATTATTTTTTTGCATTTTTATCGAAGGAAAAATAATGGATTTTTTTTTGTAATATATATATTATACATTTAAAAAATATATTTTTTCTATTAGGTTCAGAAAGCGACAAGGGGAGCAAAAATGACCAAGATTACCTACACATTTTCCTTTTTATTAAGCTTAATAATAACCCCCAAACACAGACAACCACAAACTGAATGTGCTTATGAACACACAGCTATTGATTGTTTGGTGATTTTGTTAACAGATATCGCAGGAATTATGCTCATTATAAAGGATTGTTATTGATTTACCATAAAGATGATTTTGTGCATCACAAAAAGCTCTCTTGCATGATTTTTCATAGTGAACAATCTATTCAGTGTTTAGTGTACTATGCAGTCTCAACAGGGATATCACACTACAGCCGAGTGCCGAATCCCCCTCAGGCGTCTAAATAAAATGCTTTATCTCTGTGAGGAGACTGTTTGAGCCTGAACATTCATCTGCAATGATTTCAGGAGGTAAGAGAAGCTCTTTCACAATCTACCTTCTGGTGTCCTACTGTAACATTGCTGGTCAACTGAGATGTATAACTTCCTGAAGGCTACTCAATGGCTACAGAATCGGACATTTTCACGCTTCTAATCTGATGACGTGGTAAACAAAATGCAGTTTTAAATGGTGCTTTTTAAAAGAGATAAGGCTACTTCTAATGCAGAATAAAAATATTTATAATCATTTATAACATTTCCCTTGACAGCTGCCATTTTAAATGGCATGTTTTACATGGCATACATCTTTTACAATTGCAGTGTTATCTATCATTGACAACGTTAAACTTGAATAGGTAAATTTACACTCAATATAGACAACTAAATCTATTCGAATTTAACAAAATATTATGCTATAAGGGACTTATGTGAATCGGTGAATAATTTTTTTAGATGAACAGTCTGTACAAATTGATTCATTAAGGTGAATCAGACTTCTCTGCACTAGTAGATTCATATGACAACAGATTCAGAAGACAGAGAGACAGCATTATTTTCTTGTGATGATAGCGCAGCTATGTTCTCTTAAAAATGTGATTCTATGTCACAAAACTAAACAGAATTGTGTTTTTCACAAGAGATTTTTCCTTGTAGCAACACCCATGCTCCAGTCATAAAGGTTAAATGGCAATAATCAATGTCGCTGTTTGTGTTTTATAAAATCAGTGTGGTTTAGTTGGTGTTTCAATGTTCAGAGAAATGACATGTTGTCAAAAGACTTCGCCAGCATCCTGGCGGCTGTAAGTTGCTGGTTATGAACTCTGATCAGCCCACCTGACCTTGTCTCTGTGACTTTATGCTGACCGCATTTTCTTGACGGGTGGGCATTTTCAAGAAAATCTTGCATGTTACAGGTAGACCCTTTTCACCTTTTTTTCTGAACTGCCCACAGCGGAAACTGTCACCTTGTCCCAATAAATCACATCTTAAGTGTGCAGTCATGCCTAAAGCGAGGACAGTATTTCATAAGGCCAAAAATAGTGAGCGTAGTGGAAGAATAGCACGTCAGCTGCGTTATAATAAACAATTACATAAAACACAGTTTCATGACTTTTCTTGAATTAAATATTTTTTAACCTAAGGATTGCATGCACAAAGAGCAATTTGTAGGATATAAGGGATATATATATATAATTGTGTATATAATTTTGAGTAATGTGGCCCTCCATACACTTGTGTATGAAATTATATACATTTATAATTGTATATGTAATTTTTTTCTTCTTTTTCTTTTTTCTTCTTCCAAACAGATCACTTGACTAGGATATAACAGCCATACTCACTCCCAAAGTCTCTGATGGTGAAGTTTTTGGTCTTCACTCCCTCTTGAGGAGATTTGAAGGAAAATCTTTGTCCGGCTTGAGGGAGATCCTGGTCAGTTGCACTGATGACCTGAACCACCTGTGACACAAAGTTAATCGAAAGATTATTGATCAGGGTTTAAGAACTGATCATAAACGGTCTCTGATGGCATATTTGATCACTGCTGGACACCCAGAATGTGGCAAAATTTTTAAAACTAAAGTAATCCTTGCATAACTTATCTCTTGTTTAAAGTCACCATGAAATCAAAATGTATAATGATTGCATCATCTAAAAAAAAAAAAAAAAAAAATATTCATGTGCCCTCGTAATTTTAATCAAATTAACCCCTTCCTCTTTTAGCAACATCTCTTCTCTGATAGGGTGAGGGTGGGGCAAAGTGTCACTCACATGAGATCCACCAATAGCAGCAAACCACAATCATCCAACAACCAATCAATTCCACATGGACAAAACCAAGCCCTGCCCTACATGCTTCTCATTCGAGAAACAGTTTCACTCAGATATATGTCACAATAGGGAATAAAAGGCGAATACAACTTCTGTTTAAATGTTTTATGGTGAATATTGAATTTTCTAATGATTTATGAAGGTTATTAGTGAACACAGGCAAATAAACTCTTGGGCAGTTATATTAAACTTTATTAAATATACATTATTAAAATTGAAATTAATATCTTCAGGTATTTATGGACAAACTATAGTCATAAATAAACATTATCTGTAACCATGGGGGTGTTTTAAAAGACAGAGAGTGTAGAAAACAAATTTTCCATATTTAATGGAGATATATAATACAGCCACATAATATACTTTATAAGAAAAACAACCCAATTTACAGTGCTTTATGTATATGAAGCAATTAAGCTCACAGCATTAAATGAAGCATAATTAAAAAACTAGTCACAAGCGGATGAATGTACGCATCAGCCGGAAACATGTGCTCAATAATAATGTTTAAAACACTGCTCCTGTGGTTTTTCTTCTCCATTCTGCATCTAAAACCAATTAGTCTGCTTTCACATCCAGTGATCATGAAGCACTGTGCACTAACATCGCAAGCAGATCGATCTTCTGTGGCCAGCAGACATCCGTACCGCCCACCCTCCCGCTGGCATCACCTGCTGTAGAGCTGTCACAGGCACCACAGGTGCATGCTGGGTAGGACGATTAGCACAGCTCTAATGCATCACTTACCCACCAGGCTCTTCCTGTCCAATGTATCAATGAACATAGTTCTGGCCAGAAGTGTCATACATATTCAAACTAAGAAAAGGAGAATTTTTAATGGAACAAGTGTTTTTCTTTGTCTTTTATACCATTACTGCCATCACGTGAGACAGGAATGTGAAAATAAAATAAAATGTATACAATTCAATAACTCATAATAAGGTTTTTAGAAAGGTTTTCCTGTTCACTCTGAGGTTCAGAGGTTATAGAGGGTAAGATACAGTAGATTAGGAAATACATGGGCACACACACACACACACACACACACGCTGTACCTGCCTAGAACAGGGAATATACTGCATTTTCTGGAATTAATGAGAGTGTCAGAGTCTGGAGTCTGTCATACATCATCTTAAATGGCTCATTAGACCAGAATTGGTTTTCGACATGCAAACATACACACATGCACACACAACCATTTATATGCACTCACCTGCCCGACTTTGGCGCTCTCACACACAAAGGTCTCGTAAGGCATGGCCAGCTCTGGTGGAAACTCATTAATGTCCAGCACATGAACTGTGACGGCCACTCTACTGGTCAGCACTGGGTTATCTACACAAACAACACACACGTAAGGTATTATGACAAACAGCACCCTGTGAACTTTGCTTTACTCATTACATACGTTACAATGCACTCATTTACAGTCGTTCTTCAGTTAGGGGAACTTTTCTGTTCCTCCCAAAATAAGCATTCCAATATCAACACCATGATACATTTATTTGAGCTTTATTAGATAAAATAAGCTTTGAATGGTGAAAATTGTGATTTTTTTTTTAAAGCAAACAAGTAATATTTTAATTCAGCAATGATATGTTAAAATCATCAAAAGTGACAGTAAAGACATTTATAACGTCACAATATTTGTAAAAAAAAAAAAAAAAAAAAATGCTGTTCTTTTACACGTTTGATTCATCCAATAATCCTAAAACTATAATTTGCTAACATTGATAATAATAATAAATGTTTTTTTGAGCAGCAAATCATCATTAGAATGATTTCTGAAAGATCATGTGACACTGAAGACTGGAGCAATGATGCTGAAAATTCAGCTTTGCATCACAGGAATAAATTACATTTTTTAAATATATTCAAGAGTTAATTTAAATCGTATTAATATTTAACAACATTACTGTTTTACTGTGTTTCTGATCAAATTAATGCAGAAGACTTCTTCGAAAAACATTAAAAAAAAAATCGAACCAACCCCTAACTTTTGAACGGTACAGTTTGAAGAAGTTACTTTTTTGAAAAGATTGCAAGTACCCAAACAGAGTGTTTAAAACAGAATCACCTATATACATTTTATAACTGCAGGTATGATGGATTCAGAACTGCTTTGTATTTGGATTGGATCACATAAATAACTCCACACTTTCTTCACTAAAATCATACATAGACGGCATATCACATGAGCTTTCTATTGAGGAACCAAAAGGTCTGAAAATATAATGGTACACTGTAGTAATGATTTGAACATTATGTTCTAAACCATACTACTATACTGCCACCATGTGGTTTTACATCAATAATTTAAAGGGTTTTTAAATATTATTCCTAAACTGTCTATTCTATTCATAAAACTACACAAAAAGATGTCTTTCATCATTTTTTAACTGAATAACACGGTTAATAAAATAACTCCGAAGATAATCCAAGAAGTTTCTAGCTGACACACAAGGTCATTGGTGTCCTCTCTGGCACAGCTGTTGATGTTCAAACACGTCTTGCTGATATTGTTTGAGCGGGCAGTGTGTGGAGGTGAACATCAGTGCGGAATAAACTTTTATAGATCAGATTCGTGAGATGGGCTCAGCATGTCTGAGGAGAAGGTGAGAAGGCTTAGAACGAGGGATCTGAACTCATCCCTCCCAGGGGTCCCGTATAAAGCCAAGACCTGTGGGCGACCTTGATGAAGATGAGCAATCTTCCTGGAGAGAAAGAGAGTGAGGGAGTGTGTGTGTGTGTGTGTGTGTGTGTGTGTGTGTGTGTGTGTGTGTGTGTGTGTGTGTGTGTGTGTGCGCGCAGCTGTTTGTTACTTCAGCTCCAGGGACTCCAGGGTGTCTGATGTCCAGTAAAAAAAATAAAAAAAATAAAAAATAATACTGTTGCTACAATTTATCTGAGATCTGACACATCATTATTATCCAGGCCTTGTGCTTCTGCCCCAAATATCCTGTAGAAAATGACTTGTTGTGTAGCCAATATTGGAGTTTTGAAAGAGATAAAAAAAAAAAAAAAAAAAGTTTTGGCTAACTAAATGTTAAATGCTAAATTTGAACCCGCGTAGTATTTAATATGTTCATACATGGCAACACATTGTAATTTTCTAACTTAACTTTTAGACATTTCTATTTGTCATTATAAAGCTTAACATAATCTATGAACAATATCAATAGTATCTTGAAAATAATTTAACAATTCAGGGAGTGAACTTTGACCCGTAATTCTATATGACTGTCTTTTAAGTGTGTGTGTGTGTGTGTGTGTTTCATGCTGATGAAAACGGTGAGGTTCCTCTGGAAAATGTACAACTATATTCTATAGGCTTTACGCTGAACGCCGCGTGAACAAACAGGTCTTCATCATATCTGCTTGTCGGACAAAATGTTAGCAGTATGAACTAACAAAAAAACATTTAGATATCAATCTCAATATGCGATGGACATCGGTTATGCTTATCTTTTAGGCAGCTCTATATTTAATGAAGAACATCCCAAAAAAAAAACAATATATAGAATACGGATGTTTGTTTGCTCATAACCGTATTGAAGTGGACAAATATAATTGACAAATGCCCTCACAATTCAAAAGCTATCTATGATTATATTTATATTTGATGATTGAATAAGTAATGCATACGGAGGTTATAATGAACATACATAAAATAATATTCACTAATGATGTTGTTAATGTTACAATTTGCAACAATTTTTAAGCTTTAGTCTAGTTAACCATGGCTTCAACAAGGACGGATTTAACCACTAGATGGTGATGTTGTATAAGAGTGAAATCGCCAGACTTTTAGACAGAGTAGCAAACAGTAAATGTGCCTTTATGAGAGTCTTTGTGATGTTTTTGTCATTTGCTTTGCAGGTTTGACAGACAATTTGTGTCCATTAGCTTGTATGTGAGAAAGACACTTTCCTTTCCATTAACTTGATTGTGACCCCGTTTTCAACTGGTATTGATGTAAACAGGGCAAATACTTATGTCTGCTGAAACACATTTTTTTTTCTAACTGTAGAGTAAAGAAAGCTGTTTTCTTCAGCTAGCTGACTATTCATAGAAGGGATTATGTAAATCAAGGGTATCTGTGTGTTCTAATGGAAACTAAGGGCTGAAGTTTTCATCATGTGCAACAAGCATGAAATGTTTGGAAACTGCGTGCTGACTCGTGCTTTCCTCAGCATTTTCATATTTAGTACAATATGATTCAGAGACTCCAGAACATCTGGAATTCCACCTGGTGTGACATTAACACTGCTAAAAAGCTCAGGAGAGAGAGGCAGAAATACAAGAATCTGCAAAATATGCTAGACTAGCTTGTGATGGTGTTAAACAGGTGTTCTGCGCATCTCGTAATCACTGGTTCTGAGAGATATAAAAGCAGTCACGCATGTTTTACAAGACTCTGTATAATGCTAGTGAGGGAATTGCACATCACGCGCTGGTGGAAAGAGCATTTATAAGATGTAAGACTGCAAAAAAATGGATGGTTCAATACTTCTTGTGTTCATATAAATTTACAGCTCCAAATAGCCAAGGTGGGTGAACAAGTTTTAACAAACTGACTAACTTTTAGGGACATGCTAAATAGTAAAATGGACTATTCAGCTGGGATGCCTGAACAATGATCTTTTTTATATAAATATATTTTATGTATGTCAATGTAACACAAAAAAAGTATATATATATATATATATATATATATATATATATGTACACATGATGTAGATATACATTGTTGTTACATACATACATTTTATTTAATATAATCTGGAATTTAATTTTTCTAATCAAGGTTTTAATCAATAAATAAAATATATTTTCAAACAACAATGTAAATATTATATAAATGTGTTATTCAAAAAGTAAAAAAATAGTAGAGATGGCTTAGTTTATCAAGAATTGAAATATATATATTTTTTCTAATATTCAGAAAGGCATGAGTTATGAATGAATGTGCTCTGTGTTTCCCTTAATCTGAATGATTCCATCAGGGAAACATTAGAATGTAAAATTGTTTAAAATTTCACTGATAGTGAAGACAAAAAAATGGATAAAAGCTGAGCTTCTAATACATGGTGGACAATTCCCACTGCAGTAGAGGAGTGAAGTGCAACAGCTCTGACTTCTGCCAAGTCTCTCCCAAATTAGCTTTAGAAATCACAATTAGCATATCACCAGTGCAACCTTGAGAGACAGTGAGTAATAACCGTTACCATGGTGATAAAGGCTCAACTTTTAATGACCTCTCATCCCCATTCCGTCTTAATGAATGCGAGTCGCCGCGTTTGTAATTTTGATTGAGCACCACATAGCCTCCAAGATAATGGCTTTGGTGACTTCTCAACGGATTTGACGACTTGATGACGATGGATTTGCTTATTTACGTGGTGATTCAATCCACAGATCTTTTCCGACACAAACACAATTACAGCAATGACAAGTTTGACGTTGGTTCGTGATCGCCTTTCAGATGGCTTCCTAAAATAGTAAATGCGAAATGTAGTTTGCAACCCCTTTTACTTCCATAATCTGAAGGCCTTTCCAAATGAAATAGCGTTTTCAACCAGAAAGATAAAAATTGTAGGCCGGGACTTTGAGAATTGATCGGCTTATTAAGTGGGTGTTATTTAGCACAACTGAGGTGGCTGGAGGGGAGGGCTGACATTGTAAAATGTGATTGTGTACTCAGTTACCCAAGAAAGTACTGGTAATATAAGGTAACTGCATGGGTTAAGATTAGGTTTAGGGACAGGTCCAGGGTTGGTACCTAGTTATTACCCAATTATTGCAATTGCTATAATAAGTACATAGTAGTATGTACACGTGGAAAAGGACTGTAAAATAAAGTGCTACAGTAAAATTAATTTGTGATATCATCCAAAAAGGAAAGTCATTTAAGGGGTGGAGAATGTAAAAAAATAATAATAATAATAAAAAATTTTTTTAAAAAAAAAATAATAAATACATAAAAAAAGTTAAAGTTAAAGTTAAAGTTTGGGGTCAGTAAGTTATAAAAATAAAAATAATAATAATAATAAATAAATAATTATATATATACTGGACTGATTAAATTGATAAAAAAGTGTCTGCAAAGAGTTTTCATTTTGTTATAAAATATTTCAAATAAATGCTGTTCTTTTGAAGTTTCTATTCATTAAGAATCCTGAAAAAAGTATGACTCTTTTCACACAAAAAATTAAATGGGTAGCAGTATTTTCAACATTGATAAAAATCAGAAATGTTTCTTGACCAGAAAATCAGCATTTTACAATGAATTCTGAAGGATCACGTGACACTGACTGGAGTAATGATGTTGAAAATTCAGCTTTGTATCACAGGAAAAAATGACATTTTAAAATCTATTCAAATAGAAAACTGATATTTTAAATTGTACAAATATTTAACAATATTGCAGTTTTCACTATATTTCGATCAAATAAATGCACCCTTGGTGAGCATAAAATAAAACATTTAAAAAATATTGCAGATGCTGCAGATTTAACATGCACCAATGAATTGTGAACAGTAAGACAGTAACATGAAAATATAAACTTTGAACACCTTATCATTAATGCTGTATGACTGTTGTTCATGACATAATGTGAGACCAAGTCTTCTATAAATGACCACACTGATGGCAAGGAACAACTAATTCACCAGCAGTTTAAGAACTTGGGAACACATCAATTGTTAAATTCAGGAGGTCAAGGAGAAAAGAAAGACACTGTAGTAATGATACATATTCCAGGAGAGTCGTCATATTTTATGAATGCTCGTAAAAAGCAGACTTAATGGAATTTGCTGCTGACTGCGCAGTGATGGGCCACCGTAAATCCGTTAGATAAAATCCCTGCATTTAAGACAATTGGACTTTTATGATTCACTTCTGAGGTTCACAGCCATACTTACTAACTTTAGTGGCCACAACTGAAATGTTGTGCTGCGCTATACTCTCCCTGTCCAGAAGCTCATTGGTCGAGATGGTTCCTCTGACGGGATCGATGTCGAAGAAACTGTCCAGGTCGCTCTTCCAGTCAATGGAATACCTGAAGAACAAAGAACAGATTTAGGTCATACAGTGCATTTGAGGGGCATATTCACCCTTACTAGGCTAGGCACTACTGTAGGCGATGTTCAGGAGTATAAATTATCGTTTTGTCCTTCTTTTCTCGTCCTCACAGTTTTACACAGTGCTCATTACGTTTGATTTAGTCATGCGGCAAGCAGGCACGAAAATATTGTGTGTGGGTCCAGTTCTGAACAGATGTGATGTCGGTGTAATAGCCAAGCAACCTTGTTAACACACCCTGTAACCATTCTCAGGGGGTGTTTTACATGTGAGACTTTACCCCCCAGTATATGCATGAGAAAGTTTGGTTTGAGATGACCTCGTTCATATATAATTGACGGTTTGGACTCATTCTCTCACAAACACTTTTTCAAACCTGAACTTCTGGACGTAGTATTGCATGGCTGGTATTTTCAACACTGCTTGTTTGTTTATTTGTGGCTTGACCTAGAATTGAGCAAAGGGAAATTAAGTGGGAGAGCTGGGTGAGGTGGGATGCTACGGGGTTTATACTTTACACATTTCAGCTGCTGCCTTGTTAAATTTACTCAAAAGGTGGTCAACAAAAAGAAAAAAGAAAAACATCTGAGGATTTTTGTGCATTTGCATTGGATTCTCAACAAAACGCCTTTGATGTTCTGATTCACAACCGTAAGGAGGCCTGATTCTCCATAATAATCATCATACATACCATACAGAGACTGCAGTAGTGGGAATGTAATGCATATAAATGACTCATTCTGAATCTGTGTGTAACGATCACCAGTGAGAGTGCCCGAAATTACCATCAGAGGGCACTCCAACCCGGACAATCACCACACATCCACAGACTCCATTTCCCATAATCCTTTGCCCATCGACTAATCAGCCATGATCACATTCACCTGTATGTCATTACCTTGTTTAGCTCACCCCATTTAAGCCTGGTTTTCACATTCATTCCCTGTGAAGTCTTGTTTAGTGTTTGTACTGCAATTCCGAGCATTCTCTCTGTTGATCCCGTGGTCGATCTTTGACTGTTTCTTGGATTCCCCTTTTTGCCTGTGTCCCCTGCCTTTTTGTTGTGTTTGTTTGTATGGACTGCCTTCCTGTGTTAGACCTTGCCTGTACTTTGGATTACATTTTTGGATTACATTTTTGGATTACCCTTTCAGAATAAACTGCATTTGGATCCTCAACCTAATACTGAGCAGTATGTGACACTGTGTTAATATAGCACATTTCAAAACAGGAAATATTTGGGTTTGGGTTTGATTGATTGCTCGAAACCCTCAGGCCATGTTTACTCCTGGTATTAAGATGCGTTTTGGTCGATCAGATTACAAGTAGACGAAGGAGACGCATTCCCGTTTACATCTGGTGATTTATTTAGTCTCATTTGTCCACTTCTGTACTGATTTCTTCAAGGGTCTATGGGTGGGTAAATGTATGTTTTTTTTTTAGATCTAATGGACAAAATAAGCTTGATTAATTTACATATGAACACACGGGGAGCATCAGCTTTCGTTTCTGCTTTTACAGATGCAAGACCACGCTGAACGCAGTGAGTGCAGGTTAGAAATGGTGAGAGAACATTGTGCTTGGTATGTTCCTCATCTTCAAACCAAACTTGGGTCTACACAAGTTTTGGTTCATTTCTAATTAGCTGATCATTAACCTACTGTATCTGAGCAAAGCCTTTTTTAATTGAATTTTTTAAACAGCAAATGCTGCTGCTGCTGCAACAAAAAACAAAACAAAAAAAGCTTCAAACAGAATTTCAGTATGATGCTTCATTAAACTTTACACGACTACGAGATTACAAAACAAACAGACTGACGAACAAATTATTCATTGTAGAAAGTAGTTAAGAGACCGGCTCGACAGACCCTTGGCTGTGCGGAGAGATGAAGCGGAACATCAAATTTGTCCTATTTTAACAACTTGCATAAGTCTTGTTCTGTTCCTGTTGCATGATGTGAGAGTCAGTTAAACTAATGTCTATCTCCTGAATTTGATCAGGGGTCATGCAGTCAGGATAGTTTGAGCATATTCCTATGTTGACTCAAAGCTAAAACATTCATAAGTATTTGGAAAAAGAAAGCAAGCGATGTGGCTCGATTCAGCTGAAATAGCAGCTTCGCTGGGCCTGAGATCCAAATGTGTAATGAGATAAATATCCCAGAGGAAATGAGTGTGTTAAAAAGCAAACATTCATAAATACAGATGCATCTGAGGACAAATTGATCTAAAATCAACATTGAAGGCTGTTCAAAACCCATTTTACTTCCATAATATGATGGATTTACAAGCGCAACATGATATTATTAAAGAAAAAAAAAAAAAATGATAAAAGATTGCGAATATAAACATTTTATTTATAACAAAAACCTGTTGGTGTGCGGCAAGATGATGAAAGAATAGCTAAAGAGAATAGTGATAATAGTATCATTATAGAAGAGAATAGTATGTATGCACATTTATCACTATTCTCTAACTATTCTTTCATTATTTCTCACTATTAACTAGGTTCTAGTCTGTACCTCTCTGATCAATCCTGAAACTGCAGTATTTCCCATGTCATTGCCTCATTAGGATGACTTTCTTATGTTTTATTTCCTCATTTGTCAGTCACTTTGGGTAAATGCATCTTCTAAATGTAGAAATGTAAATCTGATATTCTGTACAGAACTTTATTCCTCATATATCATATATATACATAAACATTTCTTGAGGTAAACCACTCAAAGACAAGTTAAGTGGGCAAAATATATGCCCACTTAACTATTCTTTGAGTGGTTTACCTCAAGAAATGTTTCAGTTTGTGAACTGAAGCTGACGTGAACAACACAGCTTCGGATGACTTTACTTCTTTCATAAGTCCATCCATTTCTGATCTCTCTGAAGCTCTTTTCTTGACTCCTGTAGCTTGGAAAAAAAACAACTTAAAAAGCTTTGAAAGTCGCTGAAACTTTCGATACCAAAAAGCACTTTAGCTATTTTGTTTCCTGCACGCGGTGGACACGCGCTGTGTATAGAAGTGTTTTAAAAGCTTTGTTCTTTTCGCACAGAAGCTCATTGGGGACTACTCTTTTCTGATGAGAAAGTGCCCATCCCCGTTGAGCAATGTTACGATGTTTCTGAATAATTAACCAAGAAAGTCCCAAACAAAAGTAAAACAAAGCCCTTTCACAAATACAAATCCTTTCTTTGTCCATTTTGCTTTGTTATACTGAATGAAATATTCATAGAGAAACTGATTCACGGTGCGTTAAGTAGTGTTGGGACCCGGCAATGGTGCATCAATTGTTTGTCTTCTTGTAAAACTTTAAAAAGCAATCTTAAGAAGTGCAACTCTAAAACATAATGGATTATAAATCGAGGTAAATCTTTCAGGATGTTGCTGTTTTGACCTGAGTGTGCACAATGCTAATAGAGATGTGTCAGATGGACTGTGTCCAATTATAATCTTTCTTAAAGGTACAATGGTGATGGCAAAGATGTAACTAACAACCCTCTCTGGTTACCAGCCCTGAGTCGTACTCTTTTGTATATGCTGTGTTTGCATACCTGACTGGACTGTTCCCTGCGTCGAGATCCTGTGCAGTCACGGCTCCTATAATGGTGCCTTGCGGCGTGTCCTCGTAAACATCCATCGTGTAGGAGGGTTTGCTGAAGACGGGAGGCTCATCCACATCCAGGACGTTTATCTTTACTGTTGCGGTGTCTTTAAACGGGCCAAAATTGTGGAACCGTGGATCCAGGTGTGCATTCGAGGCCTCCACTTTAAATGTGTACGCCTTTTTGGTCTCATAGTCCAGAGGCTGAGAGAAAGAGAAACAGAAAAGAAAAAATGAAAAGTTCAGGTAAAGTGCCTGTTGAATTAGGCAAACCCTGGGGGGTCAACATTTGGCTGTTTATATATATATATATATATATATATATATATATATATATATATATACATATATATTCTGTTTACAATTTTTATTTTATTTTTGACTTAAAGAGCACTTTTCAAACATTTTTTTTTAATGGAAACCGTGATTTTTTTTTCAAGATTTGATATATATCTCAAAAGAACAGCATTTATTTGAAATATATTTTTTTGTAATATTATGCATTTCTTAAATGTCATTTTTGTTCGATTTAATTCATGTTTGCTGAATATTCAAGTATGTTTATGTTTTTCTTTTTTTTATAAATAAATTTCACTTAGTTGGTAGATGTTGCAACATACAGCATCAGATTCTAAAAGAAGCTAATGAATAATATCCAGGTATTATATAACTCCTCCATGTTAGCCATTCATTGAGGTCTTACATTAAAGCTTAATTCATTTATTTGCGTTTTATCTTTTTCTTTTTTTTTTTTTTTTTTTGCTGGAATTGCTCACTTTGATCATAATGAATGCAGGCCCTTTCTCAGATCTCGAGTGTGTCGATGTCTGGGGAAGTTTGTCACAATTGCTTTCAGGCATGTCAAACAAACAATACATACTCCAAAAACGGTTCTCTAGTGCTCCTTTGTGCATTTTCTCCTGATTTTTCTCCTGATTCAGGGCCCTGTTTTCTGCTGATATCTATCTTTAAATTCTCACCTCAGTTCTTCTGAATCAAAGATTGTCTGTCATCAGTACGACAGCCATATAATATGCTAGTGTGGATGATTGTGGTCTTGCACCACTAAATCAGAGCAGCCCATCTATAGAGATGAAAATCATACAATGCTATTGTACAATCACAGCTTTCTGTCTCTGTCAATCTGTCTCGCTGGGGGATAGTGAAAGGGCGAAGGAGACAAAGATCATATATCTGACCTGTATACGGTTTCCATCATGAGCAATTTAGTGCGGTATCATCTTTAGATGAAAACAAACACCACAGGTATAAATGAACGGCACCCGCAGACCCGTAAATACACAGCATATGCACTCTATGGCAGTAACATGTATTTTGCACCTGAAACTTCCAAAGCAAAAGAGTTTATAAGCAGAGAGAAAAAAAAAACTTTAGGTGAATGGCAACTCCAAATCGTTTGGGATTTGCCTGTGTCAGATGCCCTTGCTGAAGTTTCCACACCGACTAAATCAAATGGTGCTAATTAGAATCCCAATCAGGTTAAAGTGAACCTCCATAAACTGCAGTCGCTAATTAGCTAATGTTATTGTTGACATGAAAACAGAAGCATTGGTATTACTGAAGTCTACTTAAATACAGGGAAAGTAAGCTTACAGCTGGCCACAAGTAATTAGGACCCAAGTCATTGTATACAAAATATATTTTTCTCATTAAAACTCGACTATGGCCTTCTGTGTCCCACAGAGACGACACTGTTTGGCCTTTAGAGGCCAAGAGATGCATTGATATTAAGGTCGCAAGCTATGGAAATATGACAGAAAGGCAGTTTACAAGCAAAACTGCTTGTTTTTCAGGAAAAAAGGACACATGGAGGACTTCTGTCTTCTTTAATATGCATAACGCTAGTAAAACTGTATTTCCATCCGGACGACATTATGCCACGTCCCTCGTTTCAATCAGACCGCACAGCCTTTGTAACTCTAATTTGAAACAAAAGCTATAAATTGCTCTCTGACTGCCATTTCATGTGGTTATTTTCCATTTAGGTCCCCTCAAAGGGATCTTTAGTGATGCTCATATTGAATTATGGCTTGATCTTCACAGTCGCATCGCCCGAGAAAGCCCTGCGCCGCCTTATGATATTTCCCTCCATGACACAATATTTTCATTTATACTCCCGCAGAGAGTTTTCAAGGTCATTTAAACTATTTGACCACATAACAGCTTTGCTTCGGTATAAATTATAATACTTAGAAACATGCAGAAACAGAGGAGACATGAAACAGCATCCACCTCAGCTCTGCACCAATGGTGACTTCATGAAAATGGGTTATTTGTTGCAGGCAGACAGATTTCAAACCATCTTCTTTGCCTGGAAGATGATCAATTCCCATATTACATATGAATACAATATCTGATAGACTTTCAGATTGGAAAGAAACAACATATGAACTGTGTACAACCTTGGACTTCAAGCGTATGAGCCAGCAGTGTCTCAAAATGACAAATAATGAGAAGTTGAATGTGTCAGCCGCCTTATCAATGAGCATCAAATCGGATTTCTGAAGGATCATGATATACTGAAGACATGGCTGCTAATAAATTACATTTTAAAATATATCAAAATAGAAAACAGTTCTTTTAAATTGTAATCATATTTCACAATGTTACCATTTTCCCAATTGAACATCAAAAATGTTTAATAAATAAGGCTTTTCTATGTTTTTTCTAAAAGCCTGATTAATCATCCCAAGAGACTTTTAGAAAAAAACATCGAAAAGCCTTATTTCTTAAACATTTCTGATCGGTAGTGAGTGTTCCTTAAGCATGACGAATGGGAAAGAAGCACTCCATTATGCCATATGCACATTTCCAAGCCAACACCTCCTCTTATTACCATGTGCACCAGATTCCCATTTGAGTTTTCAAGACAGGTGAGGTGAAAAGGGTGAACTAGACGTGGCGTCTCTCCGAGCCCGTGTCCGGTATTGATGGTGGACGGACGTGAATGGTGATTAAATGTCAGAGGAAGCTGCAGGATTATTGGAGGTGAGGAGGTTTAGCCTAGAAGAATGTCAAGAGCATCATTGCCCTTTTAGTGTGTGTGAGTGGCCACATCACCCCGGCGGCCCTAGTTAATGACTTTATGCCGAGACAAGAGAAGAGACAGAGGGAAAAGGCGAGAGAAAGAGAGAAAAGACGCCAGAAGGGTAATGACAGTGACTCAAACCTAATGAAAGGCTCTCAAGTGTGTCACTAGTTGTTGATGAAACTGAATCACAATGTGAACACTATATTTTACAACATCTTTTACTTGGAAAGGTCCTGAATGCTTCACGTAGTGCCGTCAACACTAAACCCTTGATCAGGAGAAGTATAGCTTTTGCTTTAACAGCACAGATTTGTATTTGTAGACACTCACTGATTATACATGAGGACTGCAAATATTTATTTATCAAGAAAATGTTCATAGACATTCACCTAAGATGTCAAGTCTTGAATTGGTTTTTCCTTGCCTATCACTGCATATGGGTCAGATAGAAAAATAATGTGTCAAATATTCATTATAAACACTGAAATATCTGGCAGTGAATTAATGAATTGAGACTACACGCCGGATTCAAACTAATTTTCAGCTCCATCTATTGATTTGTCATTACAATCAGACAAAATAACTGTATTTTGCACATCCCAAATCCATTAACTATGATCTATCAGTATAAAACAGAAGAGTTACACACTCCACCATTATTTAACTTAATGGCTGATGCCACCTCTACTGAGTATTGTCATTACAAAACATTGATCTTCAATTAAAGGTCACAGTATCAGGACACGATGGGCAGGACAATAACTCAGGGGACACACAGAAAACCTCAGGTGTTAAAATGAAACATTTACACAAAATAAAAAAAATGCTACTGAGAGAAAGTCATTTAAAACATTTGACTGAACAAAAATGTTGCTCAAGGAAAATGACAGTAGCACCACAAAGTAAATTATTTACACAGCACAGCAGTGTATAATACTATAAATAGTCATTTCTTATTTATTTTTTAACTGGTCTATTAGCATTGTAATTATATGAATTTGAACATTATAAAAGCCACACATTTCACTGGGGACTGAATCGCATGAATTTTCTGGAGTTGCTAACAGGATACTGTTCAAAAGAAGTCAAAAAAAAAACTTTTATTCAGTAAGACTGCATATAATTAATTAGTGACATTAAATACATTTATAATGTTACACAATATTTATATTTCAAAATAATGCTGTTCTTAATGAAACTTCACTTCATCAAACAAAAAAAAAAAAAGGATCATGGTTTCCGCAAACCTATAGGCAGCATAACTATGTTCACCATTGATGTAATGGTTATGTTCTATGTGTGACTCTTATGTTGTTTTTCCTTTGGTTCCCATATTCCCTTCCTGTGTTTAAGGTGTATTCAGGCCAGCTCATAATTATTGTAATTATAAGATTCCAACTTGAAAAAGGCATTCACATCCTCATTGACCTTGTAACTACAGCTTGTAAACTGGAAATTTTCAGAGAGCTCTACTTGTACCACGTGACCACTGTACTACCTGACCATTGCAGGTTCATTTGGACGTTGATAGTGTTGCCATAGAAACGCAAAATTCCCAGTCTGAGGACGTGAACAGCTTCCACGTCACGCGTTGTCATCTTGAAATTGCGCTAATTACTTCATGCCGTGAACGCAGCATTAGTTGATTGTTCCCTTTGTTTCCGTTGCTAGTTAGTTTCTACGATTACTTATTGGTTCATTGATTATGTTCACCTGAGTCTTGTTTGGTTCCCCATTTCACCATGAATGTAAGCCCTCAGTTTGGTTCTTCTCATTGGTCCTGCATTGTCTTTACTTGTGTGAAGCTGTTACGCTGATTTCTACCTTCTGGATAGGCTTCTGTGGCTTAATTTTTTGTAAATAAACTAAAACTGCTGCAATTTAGATCCTCTGCTCATATTTCTTTGCCTGCACCATGACAATTGATAATAATAATAATAAAAAATTATTGAGCTGCAAATCAGCATATTAGAATGATTTCTGAAGGATCATGTGACACTGAAGACTAGAGTAATGATGCTGAAAATTCAGCTTTAACATCACAAGAATAAATTAAATTAATTTATATACAATTACATATATTTTTGTTTACTTATTAACATATATATGTTTATGAATATAGATATTCAAATTGTGCAAAATATATATTAATGTGCTTATTTTGGTGTTAGATTTAATAATAATAATAATATGTTTAATTTATATACCTTCCCAAGCTCAAAGCACTTTACAATCAATAAACATAAATACATCAAAAACAGGACAAATAGAACAAACATTACAGTATACACATCAATAATCATATAGTAAATAACCATGCATAGTCCAGAGTGAAAAATATACAAATATCTGACAAACAGTCCAAACAGAATGAGCAGTAGGGTAAAAATGAAGTAACCAGAGTAGTCCCTCATAGAGTGGGTATATCAAGCAACCCACTTCGAACTGCATCTTGAATGCCACAGAGCCCAAACGACTGCAAACGGCAGGACCCCAAACGGCAAATGGGAACATGATGATGGCCACTATGCACAAAATACTCCTGTCAAAGCCAGGATTGCCAGGTCAGCAGTTTTCCCTACACCAAACATTATTTGCAACGCCCCCATCCAATAATCGCAAAGAGCTTTGTGCTCTGTTGCTTGTGATTAGAAACAAAGACTCAGCTTTCAAATTCTGTCATGAAATTCAAACAATAAATGCTGTTTTGATGCACTTAATTGTGGCATGACATGTCGCTGTGTACGCCTCAGCTCAAGCAGCAGCGTTGAGCGAGAACTTTTTCTTCCACTTTAATACAGGTTATTCCTCAAACATGCAAGAATCTCAGAAGGAGTTGGATAATACAGTACAACTTACTGAAATTAATCATGTCTCATGTAATCACTCAATCAGTGTTTCAACTACGGAAAGATGTCAATAAAAACAGTCACTTAACGTTGCGTTTACCTCAGGAATGTTATCCGGTGTTAACAAAAAACACTAGAGAGGAGCTTATTTACTGTCAATTATATATGGAAATTTGTCATGAAGACAAGTGTTTACGTGCAACTGAGTTGCATATAAACATTTCCGTTTTTATTTGAGTGTATCTTATATCTTATTGCTGTCTTTTACTTTCGTTTTGTTTTATTTTTATCATTAAATGTTCGCCGGTTCCCGCCTCCCGCCAAATCCCGCCAAATCCATTAACTATGATCTATCAGTATAAAACAGAAGAGTTACACACTCCACCATTATTTAACTTAATGGCTGATGCCACCTCTACTGAGTATTGTCATTACAAAACATTGATCTTCAATTAAAGGTCACAGTATCAGGACACGATGGGCAGGACAATAACTCAGGGGACACACAGAAAACCTCAGGTGTTAAAATGAAACATTTACACAAAATAAAAAAAATGCTACTGAGAGAAAGTCATTTAAAACATTTGACTGAACAAAAATGTTGCTCAAGGAAAATGACAGTAGCACCACAAAGTAAATTATTTACACAGCACAGCAGTGTATAATACTATAAATAGTCATTTCTTATTTATTTTTTAACTGGTCTATTAGCATTGTAATTATATGAATTTGAACATTATAAAAGCCACACATTTCACTGGGGACTGAATCGCATGAATTTTCTGGAGTTGCTAACAGGATACTGTTCAAAAGAAGTCAAAAAAAAAACTTTTATTCAGTAAGACTGCATATAATTAATTAGTGACATTAAATACATTTATAATGTTACACAATATTTATATTTCAAAATAATGCTGTTCTTAATGAAACTTCACTTCATCAAACAAAAAAAAAAAAAGGATCATGGTTTCCGCAAACCTATAGGCAGCATAACTATGTTCACCATTGATGTAATGGTTATGTTCTATGTGTGACTCTTATGTTGTTTTTCCTTTGGTTCCCATATTCCCTTCCTGTGTTTAAGGTGTATTCAGGCCAGCTCATAATTATTGTAATTATAAGATTCCAACTTGAAAAAGGCATTCACATCCTCATTGACCTTGTAACTACAGCTTGTAAACTGGAAATTTTCAGAGAGCTCTACTTGTACCACGTGACCACTGTACTACCTGACCATTGCAGGTTCATTTGGACGTTGATAGTGTTGCCATAGAAACGCAAAATTCCCAGTCTGAGGACGTGAACAGCTTCCACGTCACGCGTTGTCATCTTGAAATTGCGCTAATTACTTCATGCCGTGAACGCAGCATTAGTTGATTGTTCCCTTTGTTTCCGTTGCTAGTTAGTTTCTACGATTACTTATTGGTTCATTGATTATGTTCACCTGAGTCTTGTTTGGTTCCCCATTTCACCATGAATGTAAGCCCTCAGTTTGGTTCTTCTCATTGGTCCTGCATTGTCTTTACTTGTGTGAAGCTGTTACGCTGATTTCTACCTTCTGGATAGGCTTCTGTGGCTTAATTTTTTGTAAATAAACTAAAACTGCTGCAATTTAGATCCTCTGCTCATATTTCTTTGCCTGCACCATGACAATTGATAATAATAATAATAAAAAATTATTGAGCTGCAAATCAGCATATTAGAATGATTTCTGAAGGATCATGTGACACTGAAGACTAGAGTAATGATGCTGAAAATTCAGCTTTAACATCACAAGAATAAATTAAATTAATTTATATACAATTACATATATTTTTGTTTACTTATTAACATATATATGTTTATGAATATAGATATTCAAATTGTGCAAAATATATATTAATGTGCTTATTTTGGTGTTAGATTTAATAATAATAATAATATGTTTAATTTATATACCTTCCCAAGCTCAAAGCACTTTACAATCAATAAACATAAATACATCAAAAACAGGACAAATAGAACAAACATTACAGTATACACATCAATAATCATATAGTAAATAACCATGCATAGTCCAGAGTGAAAAATATACAAATATCTGACAAACAGTCCAAACAGAATGAGCAGTAGGGTAAAAATGAAGTAACCAGAGTAGTCCCTCATAGAGTGGGTATATCAAGCAACCCACTTCGAACTGCATCTTGAATGCCACAGAGCCCAAACGACTGCAAACGGCAGGACCCCAAACGGCAAATGGGAACATGATGATGGCCACTATGCACAAAATACTCCTGTCAAAGCCAGGATTGCCAGGTCAGCAGTTTTCCCTACACCAAACATTATTTGCAACGCCCCCATCCAATAATCGCAAAGAGCTTTGTGCTCTGTTGCTTGTGATTAGAAACAAAGACTCAGCTTTCAAATTCTGTCATGAAATTCAAACAATAAATGCTGTTTTGATGCACTTAATTGTGGCATGACATGTCGCTGTGTACGCCTCAGCTCAAGCAGCAGCGTTGAGCGAGAACTTTTTCTTCCACTTTAATACAGGTTATTCCTCAAACATGCAAGAATCTCAGAAGGAGTTGGATAATACAGTACAACTTACTGAAATTAATCATGTCTCATGTAATCACTCAATCAGTGTTTCAACTACGGAAAGATGTCAATAAAAACAGTCACTTAACGTTGCGTTTACCTCAGGAATGTTATCCGGTGTTAACAAAAAACACTAGAGAGGAGCTTATTTACTGTCAATTATATATGGAAATTTGTCATGAAGACAAGTGTTTACGTGCAACTGAGTTGCATATAAACATTTCCGTTTTTATTTGAGTGTATCTTATATCTTATTGCTGTCTTTTACTTTCGTTTTGTTTTATTTTTATCATTAAATGTTCGCCGGTTCCCGCCTCCTTCTTCCCATAACATCTGAAATGCGTTACACTGGCTATCAGTATCGGAAGATAAATGTAGCATCAGTTCATCTCTATAACAGATACATTTGGTCTGAGAAGCTAAAAGCTTTGAAGAACATTAATCAACACTACGTAGATCAAAGGCCTCAGGAAAGGTGTTAGTAGTTCAGGCAGTACGTGTATATGTGTACGTGAGGGAAATACTCATTTCCGTATCTGCGTGTACTGACACTTAAACGTTACCAGAACAAAAGACACTTTAAATTCAACACTTCATGCCACTGAACTCTTTGATATGGTAATGTGCTCCCTCCTTGCACTGGTGTGAGTGCCAACAGAGAAATCCAGATGATCGCAGCCCAAGCCGTCAATGCCAGTTGTGGGAATTGAATAATTGCGCACCTGATCCTGAAACAAACAACATCCATTGTGTAGGTGCAGATGCTCTGAGCCTTTCGGTGCAATGTAAATATGTCTGCCATTAGCATTCGCTTCATGATTATTTCTAAAACACTAAGGGGCTTTTAGAACGCAGCGTCACTGTCCTCTGGAGAATTTCTGCCGCAACTCAGGTTGTAGATGTGAGAGCGCTTTGATGTAAAGTTCGTTTTTATTTCCATTAGCGGATCTGTGCTTATTCTTTGTAACCAATAGGGGCTCTAGCAGACATTTTGCCCACACAGGCAAATACTGCATTATTCTATTCTTACTTAAGAAGATCTTTGTGAAATCAATAGCTATTATTAAAGTCAGCCCTTTAATCCTCAGGGCTTCTCTGCACGATATCAATACACACTCCTATTAGTATGCAGAACCCGCTCCCAGATTTTCGTATAGTGTAATGCAGTTTGCCTTCATCTAAATAAGATTACAATGTGAAGCACCCGGAAAAAGTGCTCTTCTTGTTGTTGTTACAGTGCGCCTGTTAGCCTTGGCCTGTGAAACAGCTCCAAGTTTTCATGAAAAGGCTTTTCTTTTTTTTTCTTTTTTTTGCATGAGCCCATCAGCTCGTTGGCTCACTTGTACACTTTTCTCTTAAGGACGCAGGATGCAGGATGATGCATATTTAATAAGAGCTGGATTTGTTTGTGAACAGTATTACTCTAACACAACTTTTTTCATTCCCTTTTCAAGATGGGCACATAAAATGGACACATGGAACGTAGATACACTTATTGTAGCTCTGCCTGCCACCTGTAATTCCCAGAGCTGCCAACTCTCACGCATTCACCGTGATTGACACTTTTCACACGCTCTCACGCCACACATCAATTTTCGAAAAATCGTGAAGCAAAGAGGACACGGAGACCGACAGACTAGACAGAGCAGGTTACTTATGATATCAAATTTTTTTATCTTAGCTCTCAGATTCTGTCAATTTTATAATGAAGTTCAAACAATAAAAAACTTTTGGGCGCTTGTAAATGTGACGTGACAGATCCCTAGCGGCATGTGAACCGATCATCTCTACTAGCTAAAAGTAAATAAACACGAATGAACACTGTTGAAAGATACAGTACAACTAACCAAAATGTATATTCCTCATACATAATATCGATCAATCAGTGTTTTTCATCCACGGAAAGGGTCAATAAAACAGCTGGAGAACAATTATGTCACATAACATTTACCTCAGGAAAGCCATTTTTGACCATAATATAGGCTATAGCAGGTTAGTTGACTAGAATTTTTTTTGCTAAATATGTGTATTATATTACATATTTATAATATTTTTACTTATAACATTAAATAAAGTTATTTTAACAACGAAAAGTTATTTTTAACCTTAAATAATACTACAAGATGATAGGGCTCTCTGTATGTTTACAGACAATTATGGAATTGTCTGTTATTATGCAAAAATTATGCAATTATAATGACATTACAATCATTATGTGTTATTAAATAAATATTTTACATATACGACTGTGTATATACACTACCATTCAAAAGTTTGGGGTCGATAAGATTTTTGTCTCTTACAGTATGCTCACCAAGGCAGCATTTATTTGATAAAAAATTCTGTAAAAACAGAAAGACTGCTTTCTATTTAAAGAAATCTGGCCTACTTATATTTGCACCTTGTGCATACTAATGATGACACACTTTCAGCACCAGAGAAAACAACAGCAGTACATCTTAATGCAGTGGTGCGAGATTCTTTTTGGACACCTGGAAAGCAAGAGGCTTTAAAGAAACAAAAGGACCCAATTATATATTCTATTTTGTCAGAATGTGCTTAATTACTGGCAATGCAAGCCATGGCCAGGATGTTTTTCTGAGGTAAAGAACTCCTGCTGATCTGGGTGGATAAGAGCTCATTTAATCAGCATGAATGAGTGCATTACAGGATCATCACGCAAGTTAGCTTGATGTACTTTATTAGCGAAACTGCACAGTGGATAATTTGTATTGACACAAAGACACAGCTCCCAAAATAAGTCCACTCGGCTAGTGCACGACTTTAGAGAGTACTTGAAACTGCAGTTGTGCAGTTCTAAAATTATACTGTTATGAACCTTTTTGCTGACTTAATTTGCTTTATATTCTGTTACACTCTGGCAAACAGCAAACAAATGTGCGTCAGCGAGGTACAATATGGAAAGGCAGCATCATTCTGAAAGAAATAGATGGAAAATATTTGAAAACAGAGACAAATATAATAAATTACTTTTAACCTATTGTTCACATACAGACACTACTCATCCAGATGCACTTTTTGACGTGACAACTTTGAAATTGCAACTTTTTACCGCTATCTTGGCACTAACCATAGTCTTAAACTAGTTTGGGTAGACAAATATGACAAAAAAATATGCTATCTATATACAACACAAAAAATAGCAGATTTCGTATTCAAGGGTGTGCATTAAGATTACCAGTAACCATGCTGTTGATAGCCAAAATCAATAAAAAAAATAAACATCCAGAATGAAAGCCTATAGCTTTTCAACAATTGCACATGATTTTAGGAGTATAAACACATCTCTTAAACAGTGGCTTCCATTGTAAGTACATTGCTGTAAAATATGTCTCTCATGCATTATTAAAAACTGAGACAAATCAAAATTAGTGTCTTTGTAAATCAGTAGGATGCCACAAATGCAACGTCTAGACATTACATTGAAAACAACCTCAATATTGCTGTAAGCCTCTTAGCTGGAAGTACAAAGATTGCAGGTTGGAAGATAAAAGTAATTGGAGAGCATCAGCATGGTGTCTTTGAGGAGATGTTTAGCCATCAGTTCCAGTGGGTTTTAAAGGGTTAGTTCAACCAAACATGAAATTTCTGTCATTAATTACTCACCCTCATGTAATTCCAAACCCGTAAGACCTTCGTTCGTCTTCGGAACACAAGTTAAGATATTTTTGATGAAATCCGAGAGCTTTCTCGGATAATTATTAATAACTAATTAAAAGAAGTAAAAAGTTGCAATTATGAGAAAAAGACAATAATGACAAAATGTGACTTTTTCTCGTCACTTTTGACTTTCACAATTATGAATTAGTATCTCATAGTTTTGTCTTTTTATCTTTTATGATTATGACTCGGTATTTCATAGTTTTGACTTTCTCTCTCATAATTATTTCAAATTTTTTTTTTTTAATTTTTTTTATAAATTACAACATAATTATGATTTACCAAAGAATGATTTTTTTTTTTCTTATGTTTTGTCCCTGTGTCTCATTTTCGGTTCATGGCCCACTAATTGAGAACCTTAAAGGGAACTGCACTTGAAATTGCTGAATATTTTGCCATAATGCGCTTCACAGAATCAGTAGCAGAATCTCTTAATCTAGCAAGCAACCACACAACCAAATTCATAAACTGTATCTCACAACACTGTTCCACAAGTATTGGCCAATACATCAAACTTGACATTGTTTTAAAACGGAATGATCACTGGAGGTAAACACAGCAGTGTGTGCTCTGCATTGAGCAGAAGTGCCTGGGAATAGACGGTAAGGCCTACTCCAACCACAGCAGGGTTTAGAGGTGCAAACAGCCCTCTATTTGGAACCAGCAAAGCATGCAGAGCCCTCTACTGCTAAATGAGTTTTCTGTGTCGATAATTCATGTTGTAACTGGGAAGTTTGATGTCTTCGTTGACATGGTGTTATCTCACCATAGTAAAAAGGATAACGTGATCTTTGGGATTTTCGAAATAGACATACACACAAAACTAGGGCACAACAAACGTATATTGCACACCAGGTTTCAAATGACGCATATATCCGCAGGCACACAGGTAATGTCATAACACACCTTTGGTTTCTAGATTCTTGACATTTGGTGGTATAAAATATCCCCACTAATAACCTCAGTTCACAGTGCTGCCACAAACACACCACTAACATCACGTCACCTTCAGACTGCTGCTCTCAGCTAAAGTTTTTTTTATATCCCACATATTCTTTACCACATGCCGTGCATGCTGACATTCCTACTTGTACGTACACACACACGCACACATACTGGATGTGGCGTCTTTGATATGTATAATCGGATATAATCAAGTATACATCATCACATCTTTGTCACTTGTCTGTCATGTCATTACATTTCACATTCACACTTTTGCATGAAGGTAAACAAGCTGTTTCTGCTTCCGAATACGATATTATTCCTCCTGGCTGTTTGAAATAGCATAATAGCATACTATTTCTGCAGAATATACAATGTAAACTGTGCACTGTATGCAGATTTTCCACATGAATGACCTACTTTCCATTTGCACGAAATACTATATCCCACAATACAATGCACTTGACTTGACATTCCAGCTGCATCTGAAACCGCATACTACCTATAGTAGGTGAGAAAAACGAAAGAATTATGTCTGAATTCACAATGCTAATAAAAGAGAAGGAAAAAATACTTCCGGTGAGATTCTGAAGTGTGCGTACGATGGACACTTTACTATCCCATGATGCAACGGGAGAGGATTTGTGAATGGCAGAGAAGTGATTAACTAATTTCGCAAATTAAGCTAGTAGATCACATGATGAATGATGATGACAACATGGTGAATGTAGTACGTCCATATGACATTCATACCACACACATTTATATATAGAACACACTTTTTTGTGTCCTTCTGTACAATTTTCGAATGGAGAAACAAGATATTTACAAAAGCTAACCAGACAAACTGAACGTGACAAGGTCATGTGACAACAATGTTACAAACTACTGTTTGAAATCTTTATTATTGCATAATGTATTCTGTTTCACACACTATTTAATAATTAATAACCAGTATATGGTCGATTTGTAGTATTCAGTAAGAAGTAAGCTATATTCCCTTTTGAACGTTGCCCTTTTTATTTATTTTACCAGTATATTAACCAGGAGTCACCCATAGGTGGCACTGCTCTCTCCTGTTGGAAACCTACAGTTCATGTTCCCAAACAAAACACATGTAGAAAATGTGGAGGCTATCCAATGTGATTTTTGCATGCAAGACTTTCCTCCTTCCCAAACGATCTCAAATCAGGTGAATATGCCATTACTTTTTTATCACGGAAGAGGTGAGTCATTAAAATCCCAGTGACAGTGGCAGTTTGAGCACTCTCAGCTGATTTATAGATCAAACAGCACATTAATGACATACTTAATGAGGGATGAGAAACTCTGACAGAGTAGGACACTGCAGGAATGAGTCATTAGACTGAAGACATGTAAGCTTGTGCCTTACTTTCAGAAGTCATGTTTCCATGTGGCAATTGGAGAGCAGCGTCGATAATTGTGTTGACATTCTGCCACGGATGTCCATCTGCCTCACACTTTTTCTTGTCATGTTTTGTTAGCCTCTCTGCGGCTCAAATTGTCTTCAATGTTTTGCCATTGTTTCTTTGTTTAAGTGAACTATGTGATAATTAGTAGGCCTATATTCTGTGTTGTGTTGCCAACTCTGAGGGAGTGGGAGACGGTGAGATCCTGTGGGATCAGACTTCTCTCACAACTAAAAAGAATAATTGCTTTTGTTTACTAATGGGAGAAACGAGCATCATTTGTTTTTGATGACTAATCACGAGCTGACCCACTTTCTGGGAATTCGGGGCTGTCGTTGCTTCACACCACCGCACAGAATGCTGACTGGTGTGAAGTGTAAATCTCCCAACGTGGTTATACCTGACCGTTTGGTTATGTATATATAAGTGTGTCTATTTGTGTGCACATAAAAGTCCAAAACATTGGGGTCGGTAAGATTTTTTTAAATAACTCTCTTGCTCACCAAGGCTGCATTTATTGGATCAAAAATACAATAAAACAGCATTATTGTGTAATGGTATTACAATTATTGCAGCTGTTTTCTGTTTTATTATGTTTCTGTGATGGCAAAAGCTGAATACTCCAGTGTTCATTGTCACACAATCCTTCAGAAATGATTCTAATCAGCTGCTTAATATTTACATACATATTTAATATTAATATTAATATAAAACCTTTTTTTTTTTTTTTAGAAAATCTTAATAGAAAATTCAAAAGATCAGCATTAATGTGAAATATAAACCTTTTTTAACATTAGAAATGTTTTACTGTTAGTTTTGATCAATGTAATGGATCCTTTCTAAATAAAAGTATAAATTAATTATTTTTTAAATAAAAACAAACAAACTTTTGAATGATAGCGTATTGATTTGATAGTGTGTCAAATCAATTTCGGTTCAGTAATGTTTTTTCCCCAAATAATTTAACATTCACATATATTCATTATTATTAGTATATAGATAACCACACACACACACACACACACACACACACACACACACACACTAAACCACAATATTATGTTATTTAATAGCAGATTTTCACTGTGACAAAAAAACTGTGACAACTGGCCCTGGTCTGCCCTAAATGTAAAATGTGTGGGGTCTGTCGCATAAAAGCCTCTTCTCTATATTTAGTATTTCAATTACCGCTTTCACAAAACAATCATTTCATGCACATTCGCAAACAGGCACACAAATACACAATACATCACAAAGCATTTTAATCTGACAAGAACATCCTTTGAGTAGAACCGAAGATAAGGGAATATGTGACTCGCTGCATGTGTGTGTGTCTGTGTACACATATAAGCATGTGTATGCGCATTATTGTGCCGCCGAGTGTTTATTTGAGGAATTGTAAATAGGGATGTTTCGCACGATTGTAGCGGGGATCGGCAGGGCCTATTGTTTGCTTTAATCGCTACTTTAGCCGAGAGGTTGTCTAAACATTTTCATGATCTCCTGTGTTGCCCATGTTCAAGCTGACAGTAGAGCAGGTAATCACTCACAATCCTTAAGCCTTGATGATCCTCTCAACACACAGACACACACACACACACACACACACGCAAATACATCTCATTCAGTCGGCCAGCACAAAGCACCATTCAGCCAAAGCCCCGCTATAGTAGTCTTCAGCTTACTTTTGCTTTTTACAAGTAAAATCGCACCTTTATCTGAATAGAAGTAGTTGCTGAATTTGGAACCACATACAGGCTTAAGCCTGTTTCATACTTCTGCGTCGGACCTACGCCGAAGCCTCTACGCTGTAGGCAACGCATTGGTTTTCATTTATACTTCTGCGTCGTTGTCCGCGTTGACGCGCGCAGAGGGAGCATGTGAAACCCGAGGGAGGGGTTCAAGCAGACCAATCACAGCGCTTGTGTCCGCGTAGAGTTGACGTGTTGTTACATTTTTGGAGAGGTGCACGTCAGGGTACACGCGCTACACACAGCCTGCGACGTAGCTACGGCGTGAGTTCGACGCAGAAGTATAAAACAGGCTTTACTATACAGTCATAGAACGATATAGTAAAAATAATAGGAGTAGTATAGATTCAGCCTGTCTGTTTCAGTGAGTTGATTAAATACCGATTCAATGATTCATTAGCACCATCAAAACTGATCACGAAAGTCTCTACTGCATTTTTCATATATTATTATTGCTGCCATTATCAAGTGGTATAAGCTCCAAAAGTATCTAAGTATCCAGCTCCCCCTCTTTGGATGTCGTGGGTGGAGTTTGACCAAGTCCAGCTCCATCTCTGTGGGTGGAGCTTGACCTAATTAGGTTTAGGGATAGGGTTATGGTTAGGGTGTGGCTAGACCTTCAAACTCCACCCATTGTGTCCAGAGAGGGGGGGCTGGATGTCAGGCTCCACCCATTGGCTCTGCAGTTAGCAGCATCTCGAAATTATTGGGAAAGCATGACTTGGTTATTTAAGATGGCATTTGTATTTATTGAATTGATTAAACAAAATGTAATCTACTTGGTAACAGTGGCAGTTTGGTCGAAAATAATGGAACAGAATGAAACTTTTTTCCAAGCAAATTTTATAGATTGTGCAATATTGAGTAAAGTAATTATAATGGTGTATTCATGTATAATTAGACTGTAATTTGCATGCTGGTGTGTTATTCGAATTCAAACTGGCTATACCGGCAGTACCACTGGTTGGACACTTAATAGTGATATGCAATAATTGTCCTTATAATATTGACATAAGAACTGTTTCCCATCCTAAAACAGCTGGAAGCCTACTTCCGCCACATTAGAAAAAAAAATTCGCATTATGATATAAAAGGTCATTGTTGACATAAGTCAATATTTTTGTCACAATTATGACTTTTTATTTAATAAATTTGACTTTTAATGTTATAATTAGGATTTACCAAAGCATTATTGTTTTTTTATGTGTTGGAAATGGGCTTCCATACTTTCCACCTTTTACCAAATATACATTTTCACACCAGTATCGCTGGTATCTATTGTGCAAATTATAATCAGCATCACCAAACCATGGCAAGCCTAAATAAAATGATTTTTAGCAACGTTGGCAAGATTTACTGCATACTGCCTATTAAAATATCATCTTAAACTATATGCAATTAGCAATGACAAACATTTTAAACAGCATGCTACATTATTTACCTTCACTGGTGTTGCATGTTTAATTCAGCATTGTATTAAATGGTGGGATACAGTGTCATATTCTAATAGTCTACTGCATATTTTAGCAAATGTAGGATGAAATTTGCTTATTTCAAAACAGCATCTCGAACATAGTGCAAATACCGCTTATTTTTTTCTTTCAAAACAGTAGGTAGAATAGCATCCGGAACATTCCCATTGTGTGTTTGTGTTAGTCTGTTCCTGTTGTTAAACTGCAGAGAACGATTATTCCTGTTCTGCCCACTGTTCCAAATCACAGAGGGGTCACCATGCCTCATTGCTATCAAGCGCATAAACAGCACACATGTGCACAAAAACACTTCTCAGACACAGAGGGGAAAAAAACAAAACCCCAAAAACAGAAACCTCTTCACCTCATGTAATGTTTTGCTTGTAGGGCACATGCTTCAATTATTTCGCTGTGGAGAAAGAGACCGCATCTCCACACTGGCAGGATTGCTGCCTGGACCTCCTATTGAGGAGAATGCATCATTCTGTCTCAGTGTTGGCACGACACACAGTCATACTGAGACAATCCATGCCCACAATAACTCTCCCAATCTCTCTCAGCTGTACAAAGAGAAAATAACTGCACTAATGTCTGTTGTCCACACCTGTAACTGGTGTCCTGAACCCCCAAGAATACAGACAAAGCACTGAAAACTCTAAGTGGACTGTCAGAGAAGTGTAGAGAACAAAATCATAATGCTGTATCTTTATGCCTCAAAGGAGGGGGGAAAGGTTGTGCACTGAAAAAGAAAAGGAGAAGAACAAAAAGCATGCTGATATAGTATGGATTCAGCCTTTAGTGTTGTGAGACCGCTGCTCAATAATCTATATTTCTATGGTAACTGAGATGCTGATGTTTTGATGTGGAAATGGTTGCTGTGGAAAGTGCACAAACAAGACCTGAAGTAATTTACAATTTAATTTGTGTTTCTCAAAGTATGTTATGGTCATATATTTTTTTAGTCTGGGCCAGCAAATGTGCACATTTTAGAGTAAACAAACAAGTGATGGGCTTTTAAAATTGTAATGCAGGACCTTCATTTCTACAGCTCCCGTTGAGCATTATGATTAAAAGGTTAGTATAGCTAAATCTCTTTCTCTTGACAATTTTACCATTGCACAGAATAAACATATTACCTGTAATGTAATGACATATTTTATTTCAGTCTTCATTCTGATTCATCAAGTGTGCAAAGGTCCATTTGTCTTTGAATCAGTGACTATGACTTATCTTGTGTGCAACTTAGGGAGATATTAAGGCACAAAAAAACAAAAACAAAAAAAACATGCTGTTTTGATGTCATCACTTGATGCTTGCCTGTTGTTTTATGACACACTTTATTAGCTCGGCCTCCATATCCCATGCGATTCTTTATGCAATGTGTTGACAAAGAAAATTTCAAATCACAACGAAACCATTTATAGCTTCAACGGTTTTATAAGAGAAGTGTTTGCAACTCTGAGTGTGAATGTGTCAGATTTTATGAGTACCCTTGGGAATGGTGCAGTGCTCTATTCCTGGAGGTAACTTAGTCATCTCTGTTTTCTGGAAGAGATGGCTGGCATGCAGGTAAAATGAAATAATGATGCTGTTTAATATCGCTGTGGTCTTTTATTGTGTACTTACAATTATTAGGTTCCTTGATGCAATATTGCACCAAAACCGATGGGTCAATGAGAGATTTTAAAGCAACACCAAATAACTGTTTTCCTATTCGGTCCCCCTACAGGTTGGAAGCGGAACTGTCCATTACTGCTGTCGTAAATAATTTAGCCTACCGTCACACACACGCTGTTTGTTTATCCAGCACCGGCTTTGGAAATAATGATGTCCACAAGGTAGAGTATGTTGCATGATTTTATGAAAGTATGATGTATTGCGACATCAGAAACGGTATATATTTTTTTATATAGGCTCCACCTATCGGCTATAGTAACGCTTGGCGTAAAGCAAGTCAAATCTATCTATCTATCTATCTATCTATCTATCTATCTATCTATCTATCTATCTATCTATCTATCTATCTATCTATCTATCTATCTATCTATCTATCTATCTATCTATCTATCTATCTATCTATCTATCTATCTATCTATCTATCTATCTATCTATCTCTTTTAAAACTACTAAACTAAAACAAACTATTTCAATCTGAAAACTTTCAAACTTCAAGCTTTTAAAACTACTTCAAACTTTCTGGCAATGTTGTTTTCAAGCCAACTTAAAGTTTGTCTACAAACTTTTTTTTATCTTTTTTTTTTAATCTTATTGTTAATATATTTTATTGTTCAGTTTTTTATACTTAGTGTATACTGTTCAAAATATTGGGGGCAGGAATTTTGAATAAATATTCAAAAGGACCCATTAATTTGATTGAAAGTCAGTTAAAAAAACATTTATAATGTTACAAAATATAAGAATTTCAAATAAATGAATACATTTTTTAGTATTTATTAAATTAATCAAAGAATCCTAAATAGAAGTAACATGGTTTCCACAAGAATATTAATCAGCACAGCCATTTTCAACATTGATATTAATAATAAATGTTTCTTGAGCAGCAAATCAGCATATTAGAAGGATTTCTGAAGGATCATGTGACTGAGGACTGGAGTAATGATGCTGAAAATTCAGCTTTGCATCACAGGAATGAATTACATTTTGAAACTTTAAAATAGAAAACAGTTATTTAAAAATGTCCCTATATAGATTAATGGTTCTTGTTCACAGCTTCAAAACCAGGTAAAACTTTGCACTTAGACAACCTCTGTGTTTCATTCCGGCACATAAACACTCCTGTCACTTCGAAAGCGGTGTGTATGTGATAGATGATGTCTAGAAAGTATTGTGTAGAGTATGTGGGGATTCCTGGCTGTGTTATTTTCATGCATACTGTGTGCATTTAGAGGGAAGCATATGGACACAGTTAGTACTCTCCACCCTCATATATCTCCACTAACACTAAAGAGATCAACGCAGTGCAGTTTCGGTAATAGCCTATTATACCAGCTGTTTTTATTGACGAGGCTGTTCTCATTCCACTAGGCGGAGACAATAGAGATAGTATAAAGAGATGTGTGCCGCAATAATAAGTCCTGTCACGCTGCCAGTATTTAAGTACTGAGCTCAATTCAAATCAAAGAAAGTCACCTTGCGCACTCTCCAGTCGAGCTGAATGTTCGCGTTTACCTTTGGGGGAGTCCTTAATGTCAGACACAATTATCCCAAAGTGCTCTTAACAGTGATGTTTGAGTGATGTTTTGATAATGCGGTTGCGGTTGTATGAATGATGGGCTCTCTGTCATTTTCAGTGTATGGTTGAGTCACGACACAGCGTTGAAGGACTATGGCAACTCTGATAGACTGGCCTGGAGGGAGGACATTTTACATGTACTGTATATTAATGTTTCTGTATTTAAAAGTCAAGCTTTTGTGCGTTTCTGTTCTATAGTGTGACTTCATGGCAGCATGTAAAACCTTAGGGCTGAAAACTGGCTTAATAACTGGTTTCCACGTTTTTTGCACAATTTGACAAAATTGCAGCTTAATTGGAAATTTTACAAGATACCTTGATTTTTCTGTTTTCCTCACACAAAATACGCCTCATATTTCATCTCATCTCTCCTTGGTAACCAAGTCCATTACATTTTGATAAAACTTCATTTACTGAGGGACAATTCTAATTAGTGTACGGCAAGTGTAAAGCATGACAAAATGTTGCATTTTTAATGTTTTAATGTGACCTCCATTTAATAATACAAATCAACCGCTGAGCTTTTAACCTGTGTATGTATTTGTTGTTCGAATAGATTGTCCAGTAAATAAGGCTTTACCTTTTTGAGCATGATGATGCCCTCCTGATTGTGCTCGTTGGTGGTGATGTCAAACATGGCTCCTCCATCTCCAGGGACGATGTTGTATTCCACTTCCGCGTTTTTCCCTATGTCCAGATCATGAGCTTTGATTCGGCCAACCGCTGACCCGACTGCTGATGACTCCGGTACACGCAGATGGAAGATGCCTGTAGAATCAAAAATCAGTTGTTTTGAAGCACATGTTGGGGAAGCTGCTTTGAAAACTAGTTTTGAGCAAATGTTTCAGTTTCATTCATGTTTGGAATAACATGTACCAATGACTAAAAACGTGACATTAGACATGGGGTGTTTGTGCGTTTGCGCGTGCCTCAAAAGAGGACTTACAATGACTTACAAACAGGGCTTGACCTTAACTTTTTTGCTCACTAGCCAATGCTGTTGACATGTATTATGTATTATATGTCGCCAAATGGCTCCACCAGCATACGACGTAACTCCAGCAGGGCAGCTAGCTGTCTCTTCGTTTCTGTTGTCGGTCACTAGGGCGCAAGCGCAAGGCAACACTGTGTGCATGTAGTACTCATTAGGGCTGTCAAAATTGCTAAAAAATTACGTTCGAATATTCCCTCTAAAAAACACACATAGCCTATATTCAAACTATTCGAACATCTGGTTGCGCATTTTGTCAATGACGCGCATTACATCAATAACAGGACAAATTAATACAAAGAGACATACTTGTATAGGTAGTTTATTTAAGTTTAAACATATTTGACAACGCATTACCTACACAAAAACAAGTACATCAACTAATGGCCAAGACCGCAGACCTCACTCTCACTCACTCGCAGGCACTCTTTCTCTCTCTCGCCCTCACACCCTCATGCTGCGTTCACACTAAACGCGAATAGCGTGATTTCAATGTTAAGTCAATGTAAAGACGCATTTACGTGCGTCTGGAGGTCTTGCGGCGCGAATGAGGCGTCACGCTCTCTGTGCATAACGGTTTAAATGAACAACAACAAAGCAAATGTTGAGTGCTGATCAAGAGTTTTGTGCAAGCAATTTAAGGTCGCGACTGTAATATAGCAGGCTTCATTCAGTGATTGAAACAAATATTATTAACATTAATTGAAGTTTTACAGTATATAGAACCGACATTGAATGCTCAGAGCGAGCTGTGATGTGGTAAACATGGACCTTTTCCTTGACATGAAATGGTAAATAATCAAACCAGTGGAAGCCTGCAGTACATGAAACTGCTGTATCTAACCTACCTTATTCATGCAATATCTATTCAGTCAGTACAGTAGGCTACACTTTAGTAATGTTTCTGTTTAACGTTAACGCTTCTTCCTGTTACCTGTCTCTGACCCTTCAGGCAGCGCGCCCACTCGCAAAGCAGACAGTCGCGCCTCTGCTACCTCGGGCGTTTTTCCACATTCAAATATTAATTTTTCACCTTTGAAATTCTGTTTTTTAAAAACTATTCGAATATATATTCGAATTTAGAATATTCGTTGACGTTGACACAGCCCTAATACTCATGGGAGTTGTAGTGTCACACTTATTTCAGATGCCTTTTGAAAAGACTACAATTATTCAACCCCCCAAAGTGGCTAGTTGGAGTGACTATGTTACCCGCCACGAGCAAAATCCACCCGCATTTGGCGGGTTGGCCGGTGTTAATGTCAAGCCCTGCTTACAAAGATACATAACAGCTACAAGTGTATGCACTACTTGCTTTATGCAAGCACTATACAGGATAAATCACTATACAGGATACCTATTATACTTTATCGACACAAATTGACAGGTCAAACAGCAAACAGCCACCCACAAATAGTAAATAGGCTGTCTTTCAGTTCACATGAACAACGGTTAAATTACTCGTCAGGCTACATAAGAATACCGTAATTCCTCCGTTAAATTAGGCATAAGACATCAAGAGTCACGCAGACCTATAACAACCTAGCCACAACACATAATTGGGAATAACCTTGACCTTAACACAGAATCGACCACAGAGGCCCGGGGTCAGCTTCCTTTGCTGTTCGTCCAGAAATCCAAGAAGTGGTGCTATATGCTACCTGCAGAATGGATTTCAAGGACTTTGCTCACAGATCAATGATCTCCAACGTTTCTATTTTTCTACGAATCTTTGAGTTAACACATGTACTAGCTTTCCTGTTGCTCAAACAGTAGAGCGTTGGTGCTTGCAATGCCAAGGTCATGGGTTCGATTCCCAGGGAAAGCAAGAATTGAGAACTGATAAGAATGTAAAATGTGTACCTTGAAATGCAATGTAAGTCGCTTTGGATAAAAGTGTCTGCCAAATGCATAAATTTTAAATGTAAACATGAGTGGAATTTGCACCGCAGCGCCACCACACCTTGATGCTCATGACAAGAATAGCATGTATAGTTATCTTTATTGAAGTGAATTAGGTTTAAATTGAATTTACATCAAATTTCACGAATCACATTTCAGGGGAGCCCATGTCTTATCCCTTAAGCCTAGCTCCCCCTACCTCCCTGTAGTTCGCACCCTGCACATGTTGTATGGGAACATTCTGTGATAGGCTACTTTTGCATCTTTATTTTTAAAGCTTGATGCTGGTCGCTATTCACTGCCATTCTATGGACGAGCGCGAGCGGGACATTTTTCTTAAAAAAATTCTCCTTTTGTGGTCAGAAAAAGAAAGAAGGGAATACTGCATTACAACAACACCAGGGTGAGTAAATGTTGACTTAATTTAAATTTTAAAGTGACCAGGATTGTGTATTAAGTAAATAAATGGCACTGATTCTGATTTAATGTTCAATGATTTCTGATTTTATTTACATAACAACAGTCCCATACTGCCACAGTATTCCACCTTCTTTGCCAAATTTTGCAAGTTGGCAACCCTAGAGAGAACATTATTGTTGGAAAGAGTGCTTGATAACTGCCTCAATGCACTTGGATGTAAATGTGTCATATGTGGTGTTGGTTTCACACTACACTGCTTTTTGTTAGAATATTTTTTTTGGCTAAGCTATACTGTGAAAACAGCTGAACTAATGTCACGCTACTAAAACTGTAAAAAAAAATAATAATACTAAGTTAGTAGAACGGCTACTTAGTTACCCCAATGCTGGTGAAGACACATGCACGGTAGGCACAAACAGATCATGCTGATTAGTAAAAACGAATGTGTTGAGTGGCCATGCCACAGCTAAAAAAAACACCTCAGCTAATTAAGAAGTCATTAGATGCGTTAGTACTATGCACCAAAAAACAAACAGAGAGAGAGAGAGAGAGAGAGAGAGAGAGAGAGAGAGAGAGAGAGAGGCAGAGACATGGCCCAGAATGCAGCAGTCATCATAGTGCCATCCTCTGAGACATGCAGATGGAAATCTTCTTCTCTCCCAGGGTATTACCAATATTTACACAGCGAGAAAACCAGTGCTCATCACTGAAACTCAACATGATTTCTATTTCACGATTTCTGAGCGCAAATGGAGCCTGTTCACATTCACCTGTTTAAAGGCTTGGGCTTATTTCAGTGGAAAAATAAACAAAGGACGTTCTACAAGCATAAAAACGCATGAAATATGAGGCTGCAAGGTAGAAGCTATGAAGACTGCGTTCTCATTTGTATGATTGCTTGGAAACTTGGATCACTTAGGAAACTTTGGTTTCTCTAAAAAATCTCATTAATTTACATATTCAAATCTAGCATGTTGATACACTCAAGAACCAATACTATTTGTGTGCAGTTTTTTTTTTCCTACTACTTCTCTGGGGATGCTGTTAAATATGCTGCATTTACTGGCTTATCCAAACAATATTTATAGATTCAAGATTATTTATTTATTTTTCAAGAAATGCTGGCATACATTTTCTAAGCTTTCCTATGTGCATTTAAAAAGAAAATGCTGCAAATTTACATTACCAGTGAAAGGTTTAGACACACTTGCCTGAGTTTATGGTTCTCATTATCTTAAAAACCTTGTGATCTAAAGGTTTATGCATAAATGCTTTAAATTTGTTTTGTGGACAGAATAAATTGTACCTACTAACATTTTATATTTTAAAAAGAGCAGATGGCAAACTTCTGAACTCTTTTCATAATGTTAAAAAAAGCTTCCCAGGATGTTTTAGCAAGGTTAAATAATACAGATTTTTATTTGTTTAACATTTTTAGTCAATAAATAATTTCCATACTTACATTTGTAATGGGAAAACTCTGAATAATAATCAAACAATAATAATAAAATGGTTCACTTTAGACATTCTGTTGACTATAACGTTGCACCTACTTGTCAACTAACTCTCATTAGAGTATTAGTAGACTGTAGGGGTAGAGTTAGCAGAATAAGTGGAATAATAAGCTTTAAAGTCCGCCTGTGGTGAACATAAAGTTTTTAATGTTGTTTATATGTCTATGTGGAATTCATAAGTCAAAACCGTTGCTGAGTATTTTCTCCTTAAAACGGCAGTGAACCAAAGACAGTCTAAAAAACTTCGCTGGTGTTTCTGACATCACAAACTACCTTGTAACCAATCACATCATCGTGTGATCGTCAACAAGTGGATCTCTGAGCTGGTCTGAGTGAGTGGAGGCGTGTCTAATTTGCATATTCTTGGATCCGCGTATGCTAAATGAGGCAAGGGTGTAGAGTTACATTAAAGCTATTTTAGGGCATGACTTTTTTTTTTTTAAGGACATTTTTTTATTATGGTGAGTTTTAAGGGATAAAATGATTGGCTACAGGGGGACTTTAAAATGTCTACCACATATTATTGCTCAGGAAATTAGCTAAATGTAAGCAAATGCACTACTTAAAAAGCCATTGCTGTCTCAGAAAAAAGACAGAATGAAGTTTTTGTCAGAATGGGAATTTATGTGTGGAGAGTTGAATCACAATGAAACAGGAGTTGCATGGTGATGCTCCTGAGCGATGTCTTTGAAACTCTGCTGAGAAATATAATAATAAATGCATCTCTACCACAGTGAAGCGTGGATGAAGAGTGTCATTGTGTGCAGAGCCTTTTTAGCTGCTGCTATTGGTGAGATGCTTCACTGTGAAAAGTCATTTAATGCTTTGGAGTTCAGCAGAATATTGCAGAATGGCTTGCTTCCCACAATTGAAAAGTTGTTATCTAAAGAGGAATGATCAGATGTTATTGGTAAAGACAATGCTCCTGCACAAATCGCAAAGACAACCAAGAAGTGACTTGAGAACAAATCCATCATGTTTAGGCCTGGTCAGTGTCCAGATTTGAACCCTATAGTGAATATTTGGTCTCACATTAAGCTCAAACAAACTGGGAGACATTTTCAACTATATACTCATGAACTGTTTGAAGACATTAACATTGAGTGGAACAACACTGACTCCTCCTTCTGTAAAAAGCTGTCTGCAAGTTGAAGGCCGTGCTAAGTTACTTTATCTACAGTATTGGTGCATTTCTTGCTAATTTACTGACCAGTAATTTGTGATTAAAATGGTTAAGACCATTAAAAGGCAAGGCTTTATTATTAATCTAAAACAGGGGTGTCCAAAGTATGTCCTGAAGGGCCACTGCCCGGCAGCATTTAGCTCCAACTTGCCTTAACACACCTGCTCAGAAGTTCTTTAATGTGCCTAGTGAGACCTTGATCAGCTGGTTCAGGTGTGTTTAACTGGGGTTGGAGCTAAACTTTGCAGGACAGTGGCCTAACAGGAGCAGGATTGGACACCTCTGATCTAAAATGTTGAAAATAAAAGAATGAGCAGGTGTGTCCAAACTTTTGACTGATTTGAGTTTACATGAGTTTATCAATGATCCATTGTCTTACTTTTGGAGAACCTAGGTGGGTTGTCGTTGACGTCACTTAGGGTGATGTTGATGGTGGTGGTCCCTGCCAGACCCCCTAACTGCCCACCCATGTCTTTGGCCTGGATGAGAACCTGATACAACTCCTTCACCTCCCGGTCCATGTTGGGGAGAGCTGTCCTGATCACACCTGCGCACAGATCGAAAGACAGTGTTAATGGAAAGAAGAGACCAGAGAGAAGGATGATAAAGAGATAAAGCCGGGTAAGGTGAGGAGAAGAATAGGGTTTAGACCTGACAATGAGGTATGCTGAGAAAGGGATGTGAGTGGTAATCTCAAATAACAGACACAATTGAGATTGAGAGCGGGATGGAAGTCTGGAGCATTGCGGAAAAGGAAACCAAAGCAAATTGAACTTAAAGGTGCAGTGTGCCATTTGTATGCTATTATTGGTGTTCTGAAAATCGATTAACCTCTCAGCATGACTTACCCACATAACATTTGGTTTGTTAAAGGGTTCAATTTAGTGTTTGGGGATTATACATTAGTCCTGCTTAGGTACACATCCTGATAGATATGTCCTGGCTGATGTTTCCTACATTTTTTACACATTTATCATGGTTGTAAAATGTACCAACATGTTTTAATCCATAGGACATGGTGTCTACTCAGTGGAATGGAATCCAAACAATGGGTCGAGGTTTTGCTAATTAGCACGACCCTGTTAGCCTCTGATGCCATAACTAAACATTCAATATTAAAAATAACTCTTTCTGTATTAAAGGCTGATTTTGCTGTACTTGACCATTCGCAACCTTTTCGCTGACTTTTAGAACTAAAGGAATATTCAGGGCTCAACACATGTGAAGTGATATCATGTTAATAAACACAAAAATAATCATTTTGAAGTGAAAAAGTTTATGTTGAGGCACTTAATATGAAATAAAATGTGGCCATTTGGGGAGGATTTAAAAGCATAAATCTGAAGCTTATTATTTTACAAAATAAAAGTTAAACATATAGTTTATAGCTTTAAGACTTCTGTATGACTTTTGTTTTGATTGACTTCTTTGCATGGAAAGTTCATATAAATTCATATTGTCATTCATTTAGCAAATTGCTTAACATTGAATAGGTGTTTGTGTAAATGTGTGCATCCATATGTTAATGTATTTATGGTTTTGACAAATTATGACTTATAAGCATTTTTGCAGTTTAGTGTCCATAAATGCTTTCGGTGGAAGCATTAGAGTATGTCTACATAGTACATCAAACACTGTAAAAAAAACAAAAAAAAAAGACTATGTGGCTCTTTGAAATAAATATTTTTTGATATTATATTATATCCCCTTCAGGTTCTTTAAAGTTACAGCACATAGATGGTTTCTAAAGTACCATAGAAATTAAAAAATGTTCTCCTTGGGCAGCAAACTGTTAAAACCTTCCCGAAACCAGTGATATACACCTTTTCCTTCAAGTGTTTTTCTCTGGCTAAAAGATTGAGGTCAGTCCTAAAGCTTCTGATACTTAACAGTCTTAACAAGCCGACAAAGCCAATGTAGCAACACCTTTCCTCACTTTTCTTCCATAAAGCACAACTAATGCATTTCCCAACGTCACAAGAAGCTTTCCCAGATCAAGAGAGCACTTCATAGGATGAATTAGATATGGCAGTGAGCAGTTAAAAAGGGCACAGACCTTCATACAAAACCAGTTTCAAATGAAATGTAAAAGGTGTATCTGTTACATCACGATATGTTTTTTTTTTTTACTTTAGTTCTGCATGGACAGATCTCTTTTTGAAGTTTGTGTCAGTAATTAAAGGAGTAGTTCACCTAAAAATAATTTACTGCATCATCATGCATTTTTCTTGCACTGAAAGCAGAAACTCTGCCTGAGATCTTTCCTATTTCAAAATAAAATAACACAGGATTGGAACTACATTAGGGTGACCAAACGTCCTGTTTTCCCAGGACATGTCCTGTTTTCACGTCCTGTCCTGGCCGTCCTGACTGTTTTTTATAAAGTGATGAAAATGTCCTGGTTTTCATTATTTTTTACATTGGGCCATTAAGCGTATACTTTAAATACACGCTTCCCTTTGTTGCGGGCCAAACATTGAATGGTAATGATGTATTACCTTATGTATTAAAGTACAATAACATAGTTGCAAGGTTGTGAATGTATTTGTCAATTATTTTTTTATGTATTCACCCCCAACCACGTCCCCACCCCTTAACCACGCCTCCCCAAACCACGCCCCCGCCCATCAACTGAGCCCCCCGTCCTCTTTTCTGAAAACTAAAATATGGTCACCCTAAACTACATGGGGGTGATTAAATGATAGCACACCTTCATTTTTGGTTGAACTATTCCTTTAAGGTGTGTGTTTTCTGAGTCTGTTTTCTCTCACGACTCTGTTGAATTCCGTTATGAATTTTACCCCCTGACTTTTACCCCCACCCTCGTCTCACAGCTTTTGTTTACTGTCGGTTTTATTACGGCCTGCATGGGACAAAACCAGATTTTTCTTCCTTTACAAATCATTTGATTTTTTCACCCTTTGAGCCCAGCGGGTTTGCTGATATCAGGATATTATATTTTTATTCATGTAGTCCTGTTTGCTATGCTTCATACTTGTACAACAGGGCCGTAAAGATACTGACATACATACAAGTGTGAAATTCTTGCACACGCTCTGTGCATCAAGTTTTTCGTGCAGGTTTGGGCTTTGTGCTTTTACATATTGGATATTACAGCTCACTGAATGCACAGGACACCCATTAGTAGATTCACATTCATTGTAGTAAACGCTCCTGAATATTGCATAGCAAAATATTCACTGGCAGAAAATAAAAGGCAGTTTATTTGTTGCATCATTTTGATGATGCTACAGTTCTTCTAATCTAACCATATAAACAACAGAAAAATCCATTTGCTCTCACTTAGAGGGTATTGGGGTCTGAAAAGTAGCACCTGATTGTATAACCATATCTCTTTTCAGGCCTGCTTAGCTGACAGTATGTCCCTTTCTGTTCCACTATTCAAAATGAATTGCAGTTTATTTTGAGTTATAAATCCATTTTCTTGACTGGCCACATTATCAAATCAAACCGTCGAGCTTATTTGTCTAATAGGGTCAATGAATGTAATTATGTTGAAACCTGTGAACTGTGAAATTAATGAGCCTAGCCTGTTGTTATTACTCAAACAAAGCAGCGGAACTTGTTTCTTATAATAATAATTTCATTTTTAATGTAGCAAACATTTTTCTGTATGTTTTCTCTCAAACATTCAGGAGTGCTTTACCAGTTTTGGGGTCGACGGAGAAGTACGGCTGCCCGTGCAGTATGCTGTACACCACCCGGGCGCTGTTGCCGTATGTGGGGTCGTCTGCATCTGTTGCCGTCACCTTCATCACGTACGTACCTGCAAACAGACAGATGATATTCATTTGTGTTAAACTGCATGAATAGATATGAAAGATGTGCTTTGTTCGTGGTTATAACTGTATGGACCTGCCCTCGGTAGATTGGATTGGGTTTGACCGTGACTCGAAAACAGGCCTATAGGCACGTCATTATATGCGTTTGTTCTGATGGGCTGACATAAAACCAAGTAGATTCCTGTGGAATGATTTTCCACTGTATTTTGATATGTCTGCAATAGCAGTTTTTACATTACAAAGGGCAGCGCTTTTAAATTGCCCAATAAATGACAAACCATCTGTATTGTGAAATGAACTGATGGTCACGGTCCGCTGAATCACCGTGTTTTACTGAAATGCAGCAGAATTCTGCACTCTGACCATCTCGCAATTTAGCAGCAATTGTGTGTTCTTCTAGAATAGTTTCCTGATTATATCCATTTCATACTCCTGCTTGTGATATATTGCTTATATATAGGGAATATATACAGTAGTTAGTGTATATATCTACAGGGATATTTCATAAGAAGTATAAGGTCAATTGTGATTTTATAGCATCTTTTATGAAAACACTCAAACCACAACGTTGAATGAATTATCACACTGTACTGTTTGAGATGAGGAATGAAACGTGAAGGCCTTGGAAGAGAGAGAAAAGAAAGAAACAAAAGAAATCAAGAAGTAATTGTACAGATTTTAAATCAAGGCCATTTCCCAATGAAATGGGATTTTTTTTTACAGTTCTCTCAGCACACATCGACATGCTTTCAGATTGTTCTGGCCTCCACATAAAGAGGTGAAAAGCATTAAAAACCTACAGTTCCCCTCCTTTAAGAGACTTCCAAATTAGAGTCACATTCTGTCAGAGCAAAATCCCGTAACCTGATTAAGTACATAAGAAATATGGACACATTGACCAGGCAGAATTGCAGGAATCCTACTCTCTTGTTTGTGCGTAACAGCAAGACTCAGTTATGCTTTTGTGATGGCAGCAGCCACAATATAAATCACACAGACGTCTGCAAAATAGGCCTATAGCTTCAGTGTTGGACTATGGTGCGCTTATAAACCGGTCTATTCACATTTTGCTATCTGAGATCATGAGTAGCTTTGATTCAGCTGGGAAGGGGAGGGTTTCATTTCATTCTGTTGCCATTCAGATCAAGGAACAGGCAATCTCAAAGTGAATTACCCTGATCTGTCATCCTCAGGGGAAGCAACATGAAAAGGGCTTTGGTGTTGGATAGGGCATGTAGTTTATTAAGCTCGACACCAAACTCTTGGTGTTTTTTTTCCCACTTGCCATGCAAAGCTTTGCTTATTTCTTTTGTTTATCTGAATATATATTTGGCTTTTTCCATGATGAAAATCTCTTTAAACTCACAAGCTCAAAACAAATTTGAAACAAAACTGTTTGCTTTGTGCTTGACAGATGAAAGGCGATTTAAATCAGGGTTATTATGTCCGGTATGTTGTAACAAGTGATTTATCTCCTGGAATTTTCAGTTTTACAGTATCAGCTTATAAGATGCAGTTAAACTTTCTATGCACTCTGTATTTCCAGTTGTTTTATCCTTACGATCATCAAGAATGACATGATATCACATGATTTCTTCATGTGTAAATTATACAAAAATATAGGGTATCAAGACAAAAGCATAATTGTAATATTTTAAGATAATCTCATGATGTTTTTATAGGACTTGTTACAGATTTATGAACAGTTCCACCAAATCTTGCTTTTCCTAAAATAGTCAGTGAATGTTTTCGTTCAGGGCCGTTTTTTAAAACCGATCTCTCTCAGGGCCAATGACAACAAATGAGTCCCAGAGAATTACTGCTTCTGTTTACTGCGCTGTACTGTTGCAGGCAATTCCTGAAATATGTAAAGCAACTTTGTCATAATTACCATTCATTAAAAGTGCTATACAAATAACTCTGAATTGCAGAGATTCATTTGGAAGAACAGATTTTCAGACTCTTTGTTTGGAAGTCGTTGGAGTTGAATTGTGAATTGTTAGAGGCATAAAATATTAGTAATTGTAATGATTTGAGGTAGCCTATAATGAAACTAAAGGCTTAGCATTTGTCATAAACACATTTTATTCTTATAAATATAAGACTGCTTGAAACTGCGACTTTGAATTTATCGGCTTCATGTCAAAATAGCTGTGAAATTGTTGGCTCTTTTCTTAAATTATTATAATTATTATTTCTTTTTTGTCTTTCGTTTGTGTCCCAAATTGGTAACACTTTGTTTTCACAGTCCACTTTAGACATTCTACTAACTATAAGTAACTTTGCACACTCATGTCAACTCTCATTATGGTATTAGTGGACTGTTGGTTTATAATAAATTGACATGTCAGTAGAATGTCTGTTGGAGGAACATCAAAATAAAGTTTTAGCAGATATTAAGCATAGAGTCTAATAATATTGTAATGACTGCTAGTTGACATAGTCAAAGTAATCTACAATTAGTAGAATGTCTAAAGTGGACTATCGAAATAAAGCATTACTAAACTCTTTTACATTTGGTATAATTTAAACATGATCATTCTAAACAAGCGATAATCCATCAATATTACTTTATATGTGCACATGTTTTTAAACTAAAAGTTAGAATGGATGCTGTTCAGTAAATCCTTGTCATGACAAATATACCAGAGCATAGGTAAATGCAGACGTGTGCTGTGTTGTCATTAACGATGTGTTTATCATTTCTGCAATAAATCTGTGATCAAATATCGTTGAAGTCTAATTACAAATAGTTTTGAGATGAAATGTTTCAATAGCATGCAGTGAGTGCAAACAACAATGGTGGGCCCTTGATGTTTCCATCTAAACTGGTTAACAAACAAGTTTCGTCTCTTCTTTAGACTATAAATCAGTGAAGTACCCAGTTAAATGTTATATAACTCAAAGGAACCAGCATTTCATCGACCATCATGTTTGCAGGGAACGTAGCGTCATATTACATAGCTCCCCAGCGTGGCCTCAGGGATTGATGCATCGTCTGCAATCATATTTGACATCATGATTAAGAATATTTGTCCAAATAATGGAGGCCATTATGACTTTAACAAGCTCTGCAATGTGTTCCATGAATGCAAGAGGATAGCGCTACATTGATCTGCTAGTAGTTACGGCGATTGGATTAGGCTGTGTGGAAATCGATACAACTTCTGGCCGGCTTAAGAGACGAGCCTTTTTAGAGAAGCAGAGACAGTAACAAAATAAGGTCCTGCTGCCATCATCACCCAGAGCAGATGCCTTGGTGAAATAATCAGTAATACAATCAAGGTCTCTGTGAGATGAGAAATCCTACTAGGGCTGTGTAATCCAGTTTGGTGGGGATTTGGAGCCCATGCACTTCTCATTATCTGACGGCACACAATAATGTCTGGATTAGATCCCCTCGGCCACACCAATGAATATTTGGCGAACTCATGACAAGAGTAATATATGACCTCTAGCATCCCTCGCTGTAACACTGCGACAATCATCCGTGTAGCCTTTAGGCTTCATTGTTTGGATTACATATGTTGCATTACATTACATAACATTACATTCATTCCTTATAACCTTTAGGCATCATTTATTTGACATCCACTGATTTAAAATTGCATTTAAAAAAATCATATTTCATTTCATTTCATTTCATTTCAATTTAGTTGTTTTGGTTTACTCCAACGGAACAACATACAAATTATGACAATGATAATCTCAGTTACTGATTAATTATTTTAAAATAATTTAATGTGAGTTTAAATATCATTTTGCTTTACTGGAAAGGAACATTTGTAATTCACCTCAGATCTTGAAACTAAATTAAAGGAAACAAGTATGTTCAAACTGTGAACTTAGTGTGAGCAAACAAGTGCAATATATGACAAAGATTGTTTAAGTTACTCAGTATGTATTTTTAATAATGTTAAAATGGTGTAATATTTATTCATTTATGTGCTGTGTGCTTGCAGATAGACTCCGCCCGTACACTGTTCTGATTGGCTGTGGTTTTTGATTGATTTTGACAATTACCATGTGGACCATGGTGTAGTAGACAAACAAATTGCTTGTCACTGGAATCTTATCGCATCACTTTTGGTTAAGATATGGTGTAAGCTTCAATGTGCCAATTTTCCAACACTGTGACTATCATGATTTTAATCTTATGCCTCATTGATTGATTGCATTTTTTTTTTTTTTTTTTACATTTGTTTGCAATGTTCCCTATGCAGAAGAATAAACTTAAATATGGCAATTTTGTAAAAAGGGAACCATTACCATTTTTACAACCATTAGTTCACATTAATGTAGCATGAACAAACATTAATATCATAAATCATAAATCCTATTAATTAATTAATTAATTTAATAATTATAAAATGTGATAATATTTTTTCTTTATAAATTAACATTATCCTAGAATAACAAATGCTGTAAAAAGTATTGCTCGTTGTTAGTTCATAACTAATTGATGAACTGAACCTTGTATAGTTTAAACATAAATAAAGGAAAAACCAGGGCTTTGCTAACTCTATCCCAACCCCTAGCACCCAACACCAGAAGAAACCATTTTAACGAGCTTCTTACCCACAGGTGACATCTCAGGTACACTAGCCGTGTAGGGGCCCTCCAGGAACTTCGGCTCATTGTCGTTGATGTCCTGCACCTTGATGACAAACTCGGACTCTGGTTCCAGTGGACGGTTGGTGTCGATGTCCACCGCTTGCGCTCGCAGCGTGTAGTAAGGCTTCTCCTCCCGATCCAGACTGCGTAAAGCGTGTATGTCCCCGGTGGTCTGGTCGATGGTGAATATTGTTCCAGCCCCATCGCCTGAGAGAGTGTATTTCACTCCGCTATCCCCTTTATCCAAGTCAGTGTGTAACTAAGGGAGACAGAAAGAGTGGCAAAAATGTGTCAAACAGTGGCAAAGATGTACAGTATAATATTGCTCTCTGGAATACAAAGAGTGTTTTAATGACCATAGTGGTATATATGACTATATGGGTCTTATGGGTCTTTTTTTCTTTTTTTTTTTCTTTTTTGAGTTTTATACATCATCATGTATGCATGCTAAAGCATGCTAAAATTTACTAAATGTTATCTGCAACAGAGGATTAAGTGAAAAAAAGAGAAATTACACATGCAAGGATAGCCTGTGTGCCATATATAAACTTTGCATACGGGTCTGGAAGTTTATAATGTAATTATTCCTGACAGAAAACTTTGCTGTTTCGTCATTGACTTTTCAGCATGATTAAAATATTTCCTTTGATTTGAACTCTGAGGATGTGATTTGCTCTGTTAGCCTGCAGGTAGATGAACCTGACCTAATTCTTTCTGCACAGTCGTCTCTCCGTCAGTTTTTCGTTTTGCTTAAATCCTCTTTTTATTTTATTTTATTTTATTTATTTATTTTATTTATTTTCCTACCCTCAAGCTTTATGTTAGAACACACTACTCATATTGTCTGGGTTGCTGTGCCAGTCATGGAGGAAATGTGTCTCTAAAGTTGAATGATGGAGGAAAAAATCTGATTTTATGATAACATTTTTCAGTTCCAATTTATGTCTACAATGTTTTATGAATGGGCTCCTTTTTTTCCACATAACACAGACTATTTTGATTTTGAATTTGAATGTCATTTAGAATGACAAGATTATGACTTTTTATAATTGCAAATAAAATGTATTATTTAATTGATGATTATATAATTATACAATTTATATAATAATTTTATATAGGGTGAATTGCCCTAATGTGGGACATTTTTAGCACTTCAGAATTCTGTGACATATTGCGATGTAACCAAAACATTATACCATTTTAAAAACCCCAGGATGTGTCCTAATCAAATCAAAAGAGAAAATTCAGATAACCCATTCATAAGAGAAATTATAGACATATTAGTGCTCTTATTGCAAGTCATCTGATACCATCTGCAGCTTCCTAATGTGGGACAGTTATGTCATTTATTTATTTAGACACATAATATATATTTTTACTGTTGTTATATTAAGTTCATTCAGATTTGTATTATTTGTAATCTCATGAATTATGGTACTTTTAATTCAGCTCTGAACAGTGTTCAACCCTGGTATCATCTAAAGCATCTAAAGTGAACTGCATTTGAATGCAGTCAAAACAGTAAAATTGTTCAAAAATGATATTATATCAATGCTCCACAGTGTCATTAATCATATGCAAGTCTCTCATCTGAGAGAGCATCAATCAAAGACTGTGCAGAAGTTGTTGAAACTTTAAAAAGCTTTTGTTTTTCCCAATCTGCATAATATCTGGAGCGCACCGTAAATCAGAAAGAGAGCTTAATTATCAGAACGCCTCATTGTCACATGTCAGCACATTCAGAAGTGAATGAAAGGAACGAGAATAGAGGAAGAAAAAAGAAAAGGGAGATTTTCAAAAGAGCTAAAATTCAACAATCACTCCACTGATAACTTGAAGTGGGAAAGTTAGGTGATACTAATTAAAAATAGAATTAGCATAACAATAGCAATCAATTACACAAAAAGGATTCATGTGCAGACTGGGTCCTCGAGACATCTTGGAAGAAACCTCACGAATATTCGCGCAGAATTAGTGAGAACATCTTTCTTTCTTTCTTTCTTTCTTTCTTTCTTTCTTTCTTTCTTTCTTTCTTTCTTTCTTTCTTTCTTTCTTTCTTTCTTTCTTTCTTTCTTTCTTTTTCTCTCTCTCTCTCTCTCTCTCTCTCTCTCTCTCTCTCTCTCTCTCTCTCTCTCTTTCTCTCTCTCTCTCTCTCCCTCTCTTTCTCTTTCTCTCTCTCTCCCTCTCTCTCTCTCTCTCTCTCTCTCTCTCTCTCTCTCTCTCTCTCTCTCTCTCTCTCTGATAATAAGTTCAGAAAAAATAAAACACAAATCAGGCTAACCGGTCTTCCCAGACACTCATTAGGCTCTCAGAAGAAACACTTGCTATTATTTTTCACAGTCATGAGAAGTTGGAAAGTCGTTCAGCACAAACTGACAAGTACAAAAAAGTGATAAAAGTGGGAAATATGAATTTACATGCAAATTCTTGCCAAATCAGAAAACGCAGCAGGGGAGAAATAGAAAGCAGAGGTTCAGTGCATACTAAGATGTCTGTTACCTGTTAGATGTGTGTTCACGCACGCACGCGCACACACACATTTTTGAGAATTATTTTTAAGAATTTTTCCCTTTTGAATACTTTTACAGTTATTTTAAGAATCTCTTTGGCATGCTTAGGCATAAAGTGGAGATTTATTAGAATTTAGGTTAATAATAGCTTACTAAAAGGTTTTCACTTGAATTTACTCACTATCCAAAACCAAAAAGTAATTTTATTACACTTTTATTTGGCCATGCTATGTAGTAAATATGAATGTACCTTATTGTTTAAATAACTACCTTGCATATTATGTGCACTTATATTATTTATAAGTTAAAGTTCTAGTCTGAGATAATGCTGAATATTGAAGCATGCTTTTTTATTTCATCAAATGGCAAGTTATTGCAAATTTGTGGCTTGCAGTCACACATCTGCTTAACATCTTTGGAATTTCTTTGTCATCCAGTAAGGCTTAGACCTCCATTATGCTGTTTTCTGCATATATCTACAGTAAAGATAAGCACTGGATTTCATACTGTCACAGGTGCTGAGAGAGCAACAGTCGAATACTTGCCTTCTCTCAAACCAGGGACAATTAGAGGACTGTTCTACCGCCTGCGGACTCAATAGGGTTCTAATATACTAGAGGAATAAATAAAGGGTCTATTATCATTCAGAGCCCCTAAGCGAAGGATCAAATCTTCACCAGCCTTTTTAGCAGTTACAAAACTAGTAATTATTAAAGCTGTAATTTTGCAGAGAGGATAAAGATAAGCTGTGTTTGCAGGATATTTATAATGTTTTCAAAGCCCTGACCAGATCTCATTGATCTGTTAGTGTGCTTTTCATAATAATATGGGTGGTTGATGTAAGCTCAGCTCCCCATATTATGTGTGTTTCTGTATTCAAGCGTGGGCATGAACATACGGTTCATTGCATGGTGTCGGACCAGTAATTAAATGCATGTTTGGTTTTCAAAGGAAGCGTCAGCTCGATGACTGGATATTTCTTACACACCGGGATACTGAAACCCCTTGAGGACCAGCGTTCCTGCACACTCACTTGCATGCTAATACAGTCAGACCGGGGCCTAAACACTCAGCCAATTCACTTAAATAAATACATTCCCCAGCGTGTTACGACTGCAAGGTGTCTGAGTAGACGAGCATGAATCCTTTACTCCAAACCTGTGTGTGTGTGTGTGTGTGTGTATGTGTTTATGGATGTGAAAAAGCAGACATCTGTGCTAGAGGATACATATGATTGTGTGTGTGGTTAAAGGTCCATTATGTGTGACCAAAATCTAACATCATATGTGGATTTTATTTTTTTAAATCATGTATGTGTTATGTGTGCGTGTGTGTGAAATTTGTCAATGTTTTTTAATTAAGTCTCTTTTGCTTACCAAGGTTGCGTTTATTTTATAAAAAATGCTGTAAAAAAAAAACAGTAATATTGTGTAGTATTATTAAAATTGGAAAGAACTTGTTTATGTAATATATTTTTAATTCCTGGCATTTATTCCTGTGAATAAAGCAACGCTGAATTTCCAGCAGCCATAGTGTGGCTGAATAATTAACAATGTTTTAAAAATATATATAATTATGAATGTTAAATGGCAAATGTTTCTTGAGCAGCAAATCAGCATAGATTGATTTCTGAAGGATCATGTGACACTGAAGACTGGAGTACTGATGCTGAAAAAATTATCACAGGAATAAATTACATTTTCAAATATATTAAAACGGAATACATTTAAAATATTTTTGGATCAAAGAATGCAGCTTTGGTAAGCATAAGAGATATCAGTCACACTTTAATTTAGGGCCCAACTCTCACTATTAACTATGACTTTTACCTCAATAAACTCCTAATTACTGCTTTATTAATAGTTATTAAGGGATTGTTAAGTTTAGGTATTGGGTAGGATTAAAGGATGTAGAATATGGTCATGCAGAATAAGGCATCAATATGTGCTTTATAAGTACTAATAAACAGCCCATATCTAATATGCATGCTAAGTGACTAGTTAATAGTGAGAATTGGAAATAGAAAAAATAATTTTTATTTTGTTTATTATTATACGGTACTGTAAATATCATCAGGCACTTTGGGAATGGCTGTATTGGCTTAGGGATGTTCATAAATGGGTGTGTTGAGATCAGGATGTGCGTTTTACATATGTCAAGTCTGTAGTTTTGATAAAAGTAAGAGAACGGAAGAGTGCCTGTGTTTGTTTTCATTTCTGGTGCTCTGGGGTGCAGACTCACTGTAAACTGTGAAATCTGTCTCACACTCCTGTAGTTTGTCATGCAGTTCGCTGTTTGATTGTATGAGAGAGAAAGCACATTTTTGTGTAAGCTTCTATTTTTTTTTTTTGTCATAAGTTGGAATACTGACGTGCTTTGTGTGTGTGTGTTTCATGAAACAAACACACCAGCCTCAACAGATGGAGAGAGTCTCAGGTGGATAAACAGCTGATCTAATCGCAAGCAATTAAGGAATACTACATTGTACTTCCACATCAAAACTGCAGGAACACACTCACATAACAACTGGAACAAAAGAAAAGTGGAAAAGCTGCGTATAAACAAACAATCAAAGTCCATCAGGCTCAAAGGACAAATTATATCTGACAGTAGCTTTTCAATCTTCTGGGTGTTCTGTGATAAGAGGACAAACGTGTTTTTTTTTTGTTTTTTTTTTCAGAATATTATCATAACACAGTGTTGGGGAAAGTTAAAAGTAATGTGTTGCAATATTGCGTTACTCCCCAAAAAAGTAACTAATTGCGTTCATTACTTTTGCATTATTTTCTCACCTGGGCTGTGCTTGCTTATTTTTTTTATAACAAAAAAAAGTTCTATGTTTGGCAAATGTAAAGGCCCCTTCATGCCACAAGTGAAATGAATAAGTGGAATGAAATGCAAATTCCCTCCTTTACAGTAGAGGGCGCAGCTCAAACAAACCTTTCAGCTGTGCTGCCATTCTGGTTTGCAGGAAAAATCATAGATATATATATAAACACTAGATACCTCGTACGCGCTGTTGGCCAATGGAGGTCGACGTCCGCACGTGGCGGCCATCTTGCTACAGTGTACTCGCTCACTACTTCAATGGTGCATGTACTTTTAAATAACCATAACTTGCTCATTTTTCTACCGATTTTCAAACGGTTTGGTTTGTTATAAACGTCAGAGATGTAGTTATGACACTGCATACATACACTGCATACATATGAAAAATTATAACATACATGTTCAAGCATTCGGAATTATAGCCACGTTAATAACGTTTGTAAGAAACCAAACCGTTTGTAAATCCGTCAAGATTTCAGCGAGATAAGAGGATTTGTGTGCGTGCTGATCATTCACCTTAATGCACAGAGCACTGTCACAAGATGGCCGAACGATGATGCCGGAAGTGACTGCGCCATAACACATCTAGTGTTTATATATATATCTATGGGAAAAATATGATCACCCCCTATACCCTTAAATAGGGCACTAATTGAGGGAACAGCCATTAGTGGTGTCCGAAACCATAGTAGATGTTATCGAGTGCACTCATATAGTCTCAATGCACCGCAATAACGAGTGTACGACCAAGCATACAAGCATACAGTGTATGCTCAACGTCTAGAGAATACCCATAATGCACTGTGAGAGTCGCGCACCGAATAAAATCCCGCATCTGACCAGAAGATGGTGCTCACAGCTGAATCATCCATCCGTCCATTTCCCAAACCGTTGATCCAATGTGGGTACAGCGTAATATCATACAGGTAAAGATTACCTTTTAATTGATTAATACATTGTTTAATGACTAATTATACATAGTTTCCGTGACAGAGTTCAAGATAAATATTTTCATCTTACTATTGGATCAGCCAGTTTGATAAGTTTCAAATGATTGTTAAACAGCAAGCACAAACTATGCAAAAGCAGCAGCCCATTCAAACTCAGCTTTGCCATCACAGTCAAGTCAAGTCAAGTCAAGTATATTTGTATAGCGCTTTTCACAATACAGATTGTATCAAAGCAGCTTCACAGTATTAAATTAAAATAATACAACAAGGTTTGTTGGAATAAATTCCATTTGAAAATATATTCAAATAGAAAACAGTTCATTTAAATTGTAATAATATTGCACATTTATTGTTATATGTTTATATTTGTATAGTGTTATATATTGTTATATTCATATATAATTGTTAAACTGATGATTGTGATTTTTTGGATATGCAATGTATAAAACGTAATACCATCTTTCAATTAATTAACTGATGCAAGATTGTCTAGCTTTAATGCTTCTATACATGACAGATGAACATCTTTTTTTCTCGGCTATAGCTGAATTAGGCCTGTAATGGGGATCACAGTTCAAAAAATTAATAAGCTATATGAATAAATTGAAGGAAAAGTGTTAAAAAGCAATTTCAACTTTCAAGTCAGTAATATCGGCTCACTCTGAATTCATCTGGCCTCAATGCAAGGAGCGAGAGATACTGCTAGGAACATTAGAGGTTTTTGAACTACGTGTGCAGTGCAATTCAAGCAGAAATCTCATTATTATAAAAGTTGGATTAGAAGAATGCGTGTATTATATTGGCAGTGCAGATAAATGACATCATTATTCCACTATTCCTTTAACCTATCTGTGCCAGCGCATTCGTCATCTGTGGCATACAGGATGGGCTGCTGCATTGGGTTTCACATGCATAATTTGGGGCAGAGTTATCCGTACAAATGACTCCACATCTGCAGAATTAGTTTGGCATCAGGTTTTTGTGAGCTAAACGGCGTGAGCTTTGGGAGGGGTGAGATTACTGCAGCGTGATTGTTTTTGAGGTGTTGGGTTATTGAGCTGCTCGGGTTCCTGCATGCATTTCATGGCCAGTTTGGATCATGGTTCTTCAAATGTAAGCGTGTGGAATAAATAAATCTATAAATAGATAAATAAAATCCCTTGATTTTTAATATTTGGCTAGTTTATGTGCTGCTGCGCGTCCCTGTGTTTGTAATAAGCAGAGTGTATGCGCGTTGTGCACCCACCTATGGGTGCACATTACTAATGCACCCTTTAAATAACCCCCAAAAAATAGTGCACCATTGACTTTAGAGACCAGGTTTTTGTTGGTCAATGGCGCAGTCTATTTCAGTTGCCTCAATAACACACCTCATTTTCAGACCAGCACGCCCATGGGCGAACAAATGGGCGCAAATGCATTTGCTATTTAAACAACGTGGCGCAAGACGTGAAAATGATAACTGTGTCAGGCTGAAACTAGCAAAAAACACTTTTGTCGCGCCTGGCGCTGCATTGCACCGGGTGTATAATAGGGCCCTATATGGGTCTGCAAACAGTCTTATCAGGTGCACATTTCCAATCATGCTTGAGTCTCATTAAATGCACACAGTAAAGATGACCTCTCTTTTAACCAAGCTATGTCGTGAGACGAACACAGGTAAAGACTGGCCTGTTTAAGATAAGCTCTCCAGCACAAAATCCATTATTATCTGCTACTAGTTGCTGTCAGCCTGCAAGGTCAACCCTAGATGGGGAATTCAGAAGAGGCTTAATCTGGCTTGGAACACATTTGGTGCAGAAGAAGCACTTCTGATCCCAGCAAGGTCAAGTATTACTTTAGTGCTCAAGTGTGCTGTTGCATTTTGGGTACCAGAGTAAGCATTCTGGAATTATCTCTCCCAAATCCATGTAATTATATTCATTTGGACTCAGAGGCAAAAAGCAATCGTTTATCAGCAGTGAAAGTGAATACAAAATGAATACAAACAAATGAATATTATGCAAACCTGCAATAATTAAACATGTTAAATAATACAAATATACTTTATGTATTTAATCTCACTTTATTTACCAATGTCTTTGCTGCTGACCTTCGTTGATCCAATTCGACCATACTAGCAAGCAAAAATGACTTTAGATAAACTTTTTGTTCTTGTTTTTATTACTTAAGTAAGAGTGTTGAACTTTCTTGCAATCCATGGGTACGTTTCCCGTCCGACGACGTAACTCGCTGCTTAACTACCACTACCAGTAGGATCCATCATTGAAGAAATCAACAGGGTAGTCACAAGTGTTTCCCGAAACCTTATTGTCTAAATTTGATGTTCAAACACAATATTTAATGATGTCATGCAGATGGGGGAGTAATAACTTCTTTTAATAAATCAGTTTGAGATCAAATTCATGCCAGATTTTTTTGCTATAAATCACAGCATTGAGGACTAATTATCAGTTTGCTTTTTGCATTTTACTATATATATATATATATATATATATATATATATATATATATAGCATATATTAATAAATGTGTAATGCATGACATGCAACACTGTAGTCCACACATCCATAGTGCATCGTGTGCTTAACCATAAATAAGCCCAGTTAAGTTATCCATGGCAATGGCACTCAAAACCTCTGTTAATGCTTTAGACATGCTTGGTGAAGAGAGTGAATGGATAATTGCAGTGTGTCTTGCTGGGTCTATGTACATGGTAACCTTGATTAGTGTACAGGTCACTGGAGAGATTCTGTCTGGTCATTTGACGCTGATTACTGGAGTGAGCAGCCTGTGATTGCATTATGGAGCTCAGTGTTCTCGCTCCAGCTACTGTGTATTTATGTGTGTGTTAGACATTTAAAGGGTCGGTTTAACCATTTAACGTATGAACAATTTTAAATTGAAGGGATGGGGTATCTTGGATATCATTGTAAATTGTGCATATGAAGCTTGTTCTCTTTCATTTCAAAGTCAACATGAAACAACGTTCCTAACCCATTTTACTTCTCTAATGTGACATTTCTGAAATAAATATTCAAAGAGGAGAAAAAAAGTAGGGCAGTACTAGATTTTATCCAGTGGGAATTGATTGGATTGTGAAAAGTGTTTCATACTAGATTGAGTCTGAAACAGTGCAGACACTCAATTTTGGATGAGGTTTTTAGACCGTGTCATGGAGGCTGAAGGTCAAGTTCACCCAGAACATCTTCTTAACCTTTTCCAGTTGTTGAATTCATTGTTATTTTATACTTTTGAGTGATTTGTATGTTTCATTCAATATGCGACTCTGGACCACAAAACCAGTCACATGGGTCAATTTTTTGAAATTGAGATTTATACATCACATGAAAGCTGAATAAATAAGCTTTCCATTGTTGTATGTTTTGTCAGGTATGACAATATTTAGCCGAGATACAACTATTTTAAAATCTGGAATCTGAGGGTGCAAAAAAATCGAAACATTGAGAAAATCTCCTTTAAAGTTGTTCATTTATGTTGGCGATTGTGCTGCATTCACTCACAGAAATAAATGTTTTATATATTTACGGTAGGAAATTTACTAAATATCTTCATGGAACATGATCTATACTTAATATCCTAAATGATTTTTGGCATAAAAGAAAAATCTATGATTTTGACCCATACAATGTATTGTTGGCTATTGCCACATATAAACCCGTGCAACTTATGACTGGCTTTGTGATCCAGGGTCACATATTACTTGCCATTTCTTTGTAAATATTCTTCTAGCAATTTGTGAGTGAAAGTTGTTTCAGAGTAAATCTTATATAAAAAATAAATAAAATAAAATAAAACAAATCAGTAAATTATAATCAATGTTAACCAGCATTAAGTTACTTATACTTAAGGAAGGCACAGTGTCTGGCCTAGGAAAGTAACATTATTGCATTTTGATAAAGTTAGTCTTCATGATCTTTTTAAAAAAAAAAAAAATTTTTTTTATTATGTGCACTGATTAATTTATGCAAAACAAGACCTTAAGTGTGTAAGAAAAAGTGATTAAGAAAAGTGCATAGACTCAATTTGGGATTTCATATTGATGTTGAAGTTGTATCAAGCTGTGTACATCCATCCATGCTTATCTGTAAAAATGTATTATATATATACTATTGGTAAATAGCCCTCTTGACTCCCATGTTGATATCCATGTCTTCATAAGTTATGTTGAAAATACATGAAAGCTAATGATAGGTTGTCTCAGACAGATAAGATTGCAGTCATTTCTGGGAATTAATCTGAGAAGGTGACGGGGAGAGAAGAGGTGGACGTGGGTGTCAATAACACGATGGAAGTGAGTAAGTGTCAACCTGTTAGCCAGAAAGAGCTCACGTAAACAAGCTGTAAAATTGATGGTCTTTCTACAAAATACATTATAGTAAATGAGAGACCTTTCTGAGGAAAGTATTTTTCTGAAGTTTTTCTAATGGATTTTGGGCAGCAAATTTATATGCTGACAACCTCAATTTCAGCCTGTTCATCATACAAGGCTGCAGCATGTCTTTAGAAGACTTGCAAGTTGAACATACTATTTTTATTGCTATTTTAAGGTTTGTTTTCTCATGTGATAAAACATATTCGGCCACTATTAACTGTTGTTGCATGACAAAGAAAGGACAACCTTTTGAATTCTATGGTTTTACGTAATAAGACATAGGCTAATAAAATAATAAAAATCATCATTAGCAGGTCTTAAAGATGAACAACAACACATTACATAATACAAAGTGTCATTGTTTAACAAAAACGAGGCAAAAATTAAGTGTTCTTTTTTTTCTTTCACAAAAAGAGCACAAGAGTAAGGCAGAGGCAGCAAAGGAGAAGCTACATGGTTTATTGAAAAGGCTGTTTGATAGCAGCTGATGAACAGATTGTGTTGAGAAAGGCTGAAGATGAGTGAAAGATGATGTCAGTGCAGGTAAAACTGAGAGAATGGGAAGGTTTCAAAAGATCTGGAGCATCCCGCCCAGCTGCCATTTTTGGATTGGGTCTGTAAATACCTATCTCAAATTTTCCCAGACAACGTGGTGTACATCTCCTTTAGACAGAGATAATCTTTCTTTTATCAGACTCTTTGTTAAGAGCACGGATCCTCTTCTGTGTTCCCTGCACATACAATTTCCTGCGTCTTTCTCGCCAAAGCTTGCCGCGGGATGGACACACACACACAGAAAAAGCCCATTCGGTTGTGCCTTTGTAAACACAGTATAAACCCTTGATCCGCTTGGGTCTCCTGATGATTCGTTTGTGCTCATCTGGGATTGAAATCCTCAGATATGAGGTGAACGTGATCCAGCTTAACTTTCTGGGAAGCTCCCTCTGCTCTATAGTCAATCTGAAATGCCTTTTGCAGCCGTTTTGCATCCGCAAACTGAGTGAAACTTAATTTACAGGGGTGTATATGTGTAATTAAATATCTATATTCATGTATTGCCCTGTAAATTTAAACAAACTTTTAAACATGTAGGCTACATTTAGATTTTCATTCTGATTCAGTTTATGTATATGAGTGTGTTTTATATATATATATAAAAAAAATAGTATAAAAAATTGGCTACTAAGTACCAGAATGGTAGCCTGGGAAAACTCTGAAATTTGAGATTTGCTCTGCAAGTCCGTCTGGCCAAGAGCCCATTCAAGCCCATTTCCAATTTGTCCAAATCGAGGCACCAATCACAAACGTTGAGGCGGGCTTTACACGATGACAAACGCTCTGATTGGTTTTAGGTCTATCCAATTGCGCTCAGAGGCATTTGAGCGACATCTGTTGGTGACACCCCTTTGGAAATGGGCTGTGAATGAACCTTCCCCAGACCCACTTTCAGTTACAACTGAGAAGGGTCTGGTGTCAACCAGGCTACCAGAATGGAGCCAGGAGGTTGTAAAGATAGGGTTGAAAATTTAGAAGGATTCATGATAGCTGAAAATAAAAGTTGTTTTGGAGGCAGATAAAGTTATTACGTTTTGATGCAACATTACAAAAAAATATTTTTTTCATTTGGTCTGTGATGTCTCGATGAACATTCACATTCAAGTATCGATGAATCATGCACAATAAGACCAGGAACGTGCATTAAGAAAGTAAATGGGTTCAATTTTGATTTCATGTTGACTTGAAACATCATAAAATGACACACAGATACACATCATATCAAATTACTTTTGTATATTGGTTAATTTGCCTTTTAAAATTACTGCTATCAGATATGAAAGGTTGGAAACCGAGGTTGACTGATTGCACTTTGGCTAATGATGTCATAAATTATGTTACATCATAAAGTTGCTTAAACCTGTCTACCTGTGTTTTTGAGATTATATATAGTCTTTATTATGTTATTAGCTCAGATGATTGAAGAAAGAGGTGAATTGTGGGTGGTCATAAGTGACAGAGAGAGGAGGGGTTTAATGGTGATTGAAAGGCTAAAGCAGGACAGGGAGAGGAGGAGAAAGAGAACCTGATTTATAGTGAGCAGAATGATTGTCGTTTTTTCCTGCGAACAGACATTGCTCAACACCCGGGACGGTGGTGCATTATTTAATTGCAGAATTGAAGCTTTGTTGTTGTATTCCCAAAGGCTCAATGAGGTTTTTATTCATCTGTAATAAACGATAAAATGCTGATGTGTTGTAGAGTTTCTCCTGTATCTGGAGGCTGTGATGTTCTCATGCTCACAGCTTTTGCATAAATGCATGCCAAAAAAAATTAAATAAAATACATCTGGCTGCTGTTGCATATCATGTGTCAATCCATCAACTCTTCTGCTTGGAATGAATATTTTATGCTTGCAAAAATGTTATCTTATAAAATAAGATATCTATTAGGTCTCCACTGCCAAAATTCCATGTCTACCACTAAAACAACGGGGTTGGTTATTCCTGTTATGCTGTACATTTCAGTGTCCCTGTCATAAGGTATGCGTTATGATGGATAAAATATTAAACTCTCAATTTTTAAAGATGAATTCATTTTATGTATTTGCAATACATTTGAGTATTGTTATTTTTGTCATGTGTTTGGGTACTACTAGTCTCTTTCTAACCTGAAAAATGGCAATTTTTTAATCCCTATTGAAGTCTATTAAAAAAAGAAAGAAAAAAACATTCTGCTTTCAATTCTGCTATTGCAATGTAACACTATCCCTGGTTTCACAGACTAGGCTTAAACCTAGTCCCAGACTAAAATGTAGCCTATGTTTTAACTGAAAGCAACTTGCACTGACATATCTTGAAATATGTCAGTGCCATTGTTTTGTTTCACGATGCACATCAGTAATGTTTATATATATATATATATATACACACATATATACATATAAGGCTCATTTGTAAAAGCTACTAAACTGCTCTAATTGAACGAAGGCCTAAACATGGCTTAATCTAAGCCCTTTTTGTGAAACCGGGCCTAAAAGTAATAAAGCTTAAGGCTGAATCCCAATTCTCTGTCTTACCCCTTCCCCTTATCCCTTCCCCTTAGTTTTGCACGTTCACGTGAGAGTAAGGGCTATCCCAATTCTCATTTTGATCAAGGGCTAGGGGTAAGACGAAGGGGTAGGGGAAGGGGTAAGACAGAGAATTGGGATTCAGCCTAAGTGTCTGTTCTTAACCAGAGCTTATTTCTAAAAGTCTTGTATACACTTTCATAGAATTACTTCCTTAAATTACGACACAAGCATACAGATTTTTTAAAGGTTACAGATCTCAAAGTAGCCTACTGCTTAACATGAATGACCCAGGCCATGTCATTTAAGAATATAATTAAATTTGATTTTTACTTTTTGTAAGGAAAATGTGAGTGGAGCAGGGCTCTTTATCACGATGCTTGAATAATGGGTGGTTGAAGTTTTCTGAGTGGTTTATAGTGCATTACTATGCGGTTGCTGAGGTGTTCTTATTGGTTTGTAGTGCGTTGCTATGGGGTTGCTGAGGTGTTCTTATTGGACTGTAGTGTGTTGCTATGCTGTTGCTGATGTGTTCTTATTGGACTCAGAGCTGTTGAAAAACAGAGTTATGACACTCCCATAGACTTCCATAGGAACTGAGGAATGCGGAAGTAAGGTGAGTCGTGGAGCAAAAAATAGTTCCAAACACTAAAGTTCCTGCATTGAACCCCATTTATTTCAGTGTTTCTCAAGCAGACGTGCAAGTAAGTTGATAAAATAACTGCATTTTTTTACATTTTAACACATTAGTTGACTTCAAGCCAGTAGTGGTATTTTATGAAGCGTGTTATAGTTCATGTTTATCGTTATATAATAGTTAGACTATAATTTAAGTTAGATAATGTGAGAAATACTTCAATAGCTACCATAACCAGATTCTAGTTGTCGTATTTTAACGATTTTGGTCTTTTTAATATCTTTCTCTACTTGTAGGAGGTTGAATGAGTTTATGAAGACTGCCTATTCAAGGAATAATCTAGCGCCTCACTGGATATATTATACAATAAATATTTGTTGAATGCACTTGGTTGCCTTGTTTTATGTAACGCTATTTTAAACTTCTGTCTTGGGTTAAATTCAATATTTGCTTTCACTGACCTACCGTCAGACGGCGGTGGGAAATGAAGAAAAAGGAAGACCTTCTAGGTCTAATTGTAGTTATTGCGTAATCAATTTAAATTATTTGCAAATTATATTTTATTTTAAAATATGCACACATTCACTCTTTTTCATATTTATAATATGTCAAAAATGCTAAACGTTTGTTGTCTTGTCACATTCAGTTATGAATTGTGTGAATCCTGATAGGATGTTCAGTTCAAAATGGCGAAATTTAATAAAAAGTTGAGTAGTTTGCATCGCTGGATATTACTGTCAGTCATTGAACATTTCTATCATAAAACAGTTGTCAAATATTAAATGTTTAGCTGCTTACCACTACACTCTTCCGCACTCGTCTTCTGTGAACAAGACCCACCTTCTTCGATTTGATTGGTTAATTTGACATTGTCGAGCGCTGTTGGACTGCTGAGGCAGAGCAGCCTAAAATTTTTACTTTTAAAACATTTGTCATTCTAACAACAACAAACAGCTTTACTCATTCTAACCACTAAAATAAAAAAATAAGACAGATAAAATGAGAAAATATTAATTCAAACATAGTGATGTCTATCCTGCTCAAACACATTCAAAGAGATTGACAGCGCAGAGTTGTTTGGAACAATTGAGAGCTCCATGAACCATGTGACCATGTGGCAGCAAGATCAAAGCATGTCACAACTCTATTTTTCAACAAATCTGATTGGACTGTAGTGCGTTGCAATGCAATTGCTGAAGTGTTCTTTTCGGTTTGTAGTCCGTTTCTACGTGGTTGCTGAGATGTTCTGATATGGATTGTTTAAATGGTTAAATAAAAAGTAACAGAAATAAAAATAAATGTATGTGTCATCTCTTCATAAACAAATGTAACATGTTATGACAGGCCTTACTATGGTGGCCCAGTAGTGCACAACACAACGGAATTTAAAAAGCAAACATAAGTTCACAACATAACGGAAATAAGCCACAACACAACGGAAAATGTACAACACAACGAAATAAGTATAAACGTAAACTAACTTTACCTGGCTCCGAGAGCCCTCTAGTGGTCGGGAGCATTTCCGTTGTGTTGCGGCTTTATTTCGTTGTGTTGTACATTTTCCGTTGTGTTGTGGCTTAATTCATGGTTCATCAGAAATACCAACCCATACACAAACAAAAAGCAGTTTGGATGCCAATAGATAAAGGTAATGGACATGGCAGAGAAACAATACAAAGTCCCAAGTGCAATTTATGCCTGCCTAAGAAGCCAAAAGAAACACAAGCATTGTTCTTTCCGCTCCTTTTTCATTTTGTTCAGTCCTTAGACACCATAGCACACAACCCTCTTTCTGTCACACAGCAGTAAACAAATGTTAGGTGAGTCGTGCATTTATTAATTCAAAATAGACAAAAGCCAGTCCCTGGTTCAAGGTAAAAACAAAACAAGCCAAAAGAGAAGCTTCCTTGCTTTTTCTCTTACCTCTAAACCCCAGCCATGATCAGTTACGGTCTTGGAACTCATTGAATATGCGTTGTGACATTAGCGTGTTTATTATTATTTTTTTTATTATGCTAATCAGTTTTGCTGGTTTTTTGGCTCATTGTCCTGATTAAGACGTCTTACGCAAACCGCTCTGAAGAGTATGCAAAGCAGACCCCGCTAAAGCTGGCGAAGTATTCATCTGTGCCGCAAGTCATGTTTGCTGATTTGTTGTGGCCTTGAGCATTCCATTGTCACTTTTTTTCTTTGTTTCTCCTAGTTCTCTTGGTAAATTCACATTTACCTGTCTGATAATGAAACCGCTATTGCAGAAAGAGAATGAATTCCTGTTCTAGGAAACCTGACCGTAGTTTGACATAAAAAGTTAAGCAAATGCTAAATATAATGTCATTTCCTTCCGCTTTGAGTGACATATAGGATGTATCAGGTGATTTGTTCCATTAAACTGGGTAAAGTGTGGAGGGCACAAGTTCATACTTTCTTAGAGGGAAAATCCTCTTTAAATGTTAAATAAAGTGAGGTGTTCAAATCATGCTCCACATGGCAGGGGACGAAGCCATCTGTTTTAAGATGAATTTGGCACAAAATGAAGCCCTTAATCACTACTAAGAAGGAACTTGACTTTGGGAGATTTGTTTAGTCTCTTCCTCTCCATATATCTGCATGTACAGTATTTGGGAAAAAAGGCGGTGACAGTGACACAGTGGCAAGGCCCATCAGCGATGAATCTTATTAATGTAAAATAATATTCATACTGAAATGTCTCATTTTACTTGATAAGTGTGTGGAAAGATCAGGTCGGGTTATAATCTGCTGAAGGCGATGTTCTGTGGAAGACTAAGGCACTTTTCTGCATGAAAATTAGATTTCAGCTTCAAGTTGTGTTGTTGTGACCGCATGCTCAGAAATGCACCAATGAATATGAATGGTTTGTGATTAAAGATCACTGTCAGTGTGCACATGTCTTCCACCAAAATGTGTGCATCATGCTAAAAACCAATTTTTACCTGATGACAGATTCATGTTAATGCAATACAACAGAAAAATTACATTATGTGACCTGTCAGCTGCATTATTATTAGAATTAATGGCAAAGTCTCACTGTCTGTATTGTCTGGGGGCTGGATTTCATCGCTTCCAATATGTGCTGCTGTATTTTCCTTAAACACGTGAAGATTTTTATATTTTGTCATGAAACTATTTATATACTGAGTGCTTTTTTGGAGTAACAGACAAAAACATAAACTTTTACCTTGTTTCTTTTACAGTTTTAAGAAAACACTTTTTCTTAGGATCTAACAAAATTTCATGTACTCAGGTTTTATGCACATATGTTTGTATACATGGTTAGTGAATGAGACCCAATTTCTGTTTGACTGTTCTTACTTAAGAGGATTTGTATTAGATCTCAAATCAGTGAGTTTTTGGTATTACAATGTGTAAGCTGTCACTACTTATGTTTTCTTGCTTAACTATCTTGGTAAGTCGTGGTAAGAAAACACTGACTGAAACAAAATAATGGAAATATTACGGCAGATGCCTGTCTATCCTGTGCTTTTAGCTTATCTTAAGGAACGTTAAGACATTGAGTCTCTGAGTTCCTTTAATATGGGACAGAATATGTTAGTTCATTTAGGCAAACGAATATGAGCTGTGGGTTTGGATTAAACAAATTAAAGGAAAGGCAGACAGATCCCAAGGCAGCGGGGACTGGCTTTGGCTCAGTATGACTTCTGAAAGCTGTTACGGTTATTAAGTTGCAGTTGAAATGCAATCATACTTCTTATCCTTGATCAAAGCACTTTATACCTTTCCAACGTACTGTGGGTCCGAGCCCATGTACTCCTCAAGCACAAAGAACTGGTTCCACACCCAGCCCCTCTTGACCCTCTGGAATCCTCTGGAACCTCCATTCCTTCCTGCCGCCGATGGCCCCGTCTGGCTGTGGGGCCACTCTTGCCCTGGCCTGCTTTGGACGGGAGCGCAGGAGCTCTGCTCAAAGAGGAAGCACAGGAACAGCAGCAGGCAGTTCCTCCTCAGCATTGGGCGGACTGTTATGGCGCAGTTCCCAGGTCAAGGTCCAGAGGAAAAAGGTGAGAGACAAGAGATCCAGGGCTCCGAGGCTCACAAGCTGGAGCGTGAATCCAGTAGAGAGGGTGTCCGGGTAGTCAGGGGTCCTGTGCTCTACCACTCCCCTCGATGGAGATTTGACTCAAGTCACCCAGGTAATAAATTCATCACCTGCAACTGAAAAAAGAGAAATCAGTTTTGTAGCTATGCAGAAGGTTTTTTTTGTATTGTATATATATATATTTTTAATGCGGAATAGCTACAATATACATTTTGTGGAATGTCCAGTCATCTAAATATATCAGTGACCCTGTTTTGACCCCTGTTTGCCATCTGAAAAGATGAAAGCACAGTGGGAAAGTACAGGAACATAAATGCTTAATGCAGCCTCTAAAATGCTCTATGGCTGCTGTGGAATGCTGTCTTTCTATTAATACTGCCGTACACTCACAGCATGTCCATTCTTAGAGAGATCTGGAACTGCATAGTGAATAGCTGTCATAGTGGAGTTCTTTTTTTGTGCCTTGAGAAAAAAGTTTTTTTCCCTTGGATTTAAAATCAGTGCTCGAGGTACACTCAGTATTGAGGATTTGGGGTGCAATATCAATATTTAGGGCTTTAGGGAAGTGACTGACCGACCCCCTAATCGCTTTTCGGGCACCTCAGCATAATGGCTGCCCACTGTTCCGGGTGTGTCACGGTTTGCAGTGTGTGTGTGTGTTCACTACTCACTACTCTGCTCCTAATGTGTGTGCACTAACTTGGATGGGTTAAATGCAGAGTACAAATTCTGAGTATGGGTTACCATACGTGACCTTCACATGTCACTTTCACTTTCAATATTATTAAATACATAACTAAATAAATGTTTTGATAATTCAATATTAATACATCTTTCATTAAATGTGGGTTTGCTTATACCAAGGCTAAAATTGATTCATTTTAAAATAACTTTTTCTTTTTTAACATATTTTAAAATGTATTCCTTTATAATGGCATTGCTGAATTTTCAGCATCATTACTCCAGTCTTCAGTGTCACATGGTCTTTCAGAAATCATTCTAATGTGCTGATTTGCTGCTCAAGAAACATTTCTTCGTATTATAAATGCTGGAAACAGTTTTTACACCATTTAAAAGTTTGAGGTAAGACTTGAGCACCAAATCAGCATATTAGAATGATTTCAGAAGGATCACGTGACACTGAAGACTGGAGCAATGATGCTGAAAATTCAGCTTTACCATCACCAAAATAAATGACATTTTAAAATACATTCAAATAGAAAACGGTAAACTGTATGAACTCAAATAGAAAAAGTTCCAGTTAAAATTCCACTATAGCATATAATTTAGTTGATTAATGTAGTGTTCTAATAATGGATTTGAAAGGATTTGTATGAGAAGTACCTTTGGCCCATCACTTGTTATTCCTATATGGCTTAGAGAAATATTTGTTTTAGTAGTAATAGTATTAGAGCTGTGCTGATACAATCATATAGATAGAGCAATATTTGTTGTCATGATATTGTGCTTCAGATCCTTTTATCAATATTTTTATTTTGTGCATCCATATCATGTCCAACAGATCGATTGAAGAAGCAAGTCGTCCAAATAAGCACAGAGATTCACTCTGTTATGGACACACTGGGTGTGTTTAATGCTGTTTCAGTCACAATCCAATTTATGATGTTGTGATGCACTGCAGTGCATTGAATCATGACATATTTATACTGATCATATTATATGTTAAGGTAGCTGTCGATAACCCAAGTCCTAAAAAGTGTTATTATTAGTTGAAAAAAAAAAGGTAATTGAGACTATTTTTTGGTCACTTGGAACTTTGAATGTGACTTTTTATTCTTAATAACGTATAGCATGCTCTGACAATAACTATACAGTTTTTCTGTCACTTTCACCACACCCGCACACACTTGTCACTACGTACAGTTCAGTGGGAAAGTGTAGCGAACATTTATCTGTGAATCATTATCATATCATGTTAAGAATAACCTTTGTCACTTTGTTAGCAAAAAGCAATTCCATTAAAGTCAGCAATTTTACACAGAAGCTGTCACCAGGAGCAGCTTGCAATTATTGCTCAGATCCATCAAGAATTGTAACGAGCTAGTGGTTATCTGAGCATCTCTGCCTAGGAACGCGTTCAACAAGATGTGTCAGGTTCCTAAATTACCATGATTAGATGGTAATTTAATCAAACAGTTAGTTTCTCTGAGAAAGGGACAAAACATATCCCCCTTGATAAAAAACAAAAACAGCAAACAAACCTTTCAGCGTGGATTTGGATGACATTAAACCATATTTAAGATGCAATGGACCGTGGTACATCCAAAAGCAGAGACAAATCATGTAACCATAATTACTGGGGACTGTCATATCTTCAGATATTGAAGCCATAGGCAATTTAGCACTGTTTGAGATCAGTTCAGACAATTTTGTGAGGAAGGGAAAGCCTTCCAATTGGACACTCTAGCACTGCTAATAAAATGTCCTTGTATTAATATACTTACACTACCAATTTGGTGTCTGTGAGATTATGTAGTATCTAATGCATTTATTTAATCAAAATGCAATATAGTATAATAATAGTATTACATTTAAGTGTTGTTTCCTTGAAAAAAAAAAAAAAAAGAAAAGAAAAGGAAAAAATCATGCCTTTAAATAGCTTGAATGTAACTCTACACCCTTGGCTCATTTAGTATACTCGGTTCTATGAATGTGCACATTAGCCCCGCCTCCACTCACTCACACCAGCTCAGAGATCCACTTGTTGACGATCACACAATGACGTGATTGGTTACAAGGTAGTTTGTGATGTCAGAAAAAAAAGCGATTTGAGACTGTCTGTGAGAAAATACTTAGCAATGGTGTTGACTTATGAATTTACACATGTTTTGTCTTAAAGCATATTTAAAACACCACATAGACATATAAGCAATATTACAACTTTGATTTTCACCACAGGGGGACTTTAAAATTGTATATTACAAAATATTTTTTTTGTTGGGCCTTTGATCTTTGGTAATGTCAAAGGGCTGAAAGAGACATATACGAGAACGCTGCTCTTATATAAATGAGGCACTAGGATGATGTATTTGTCTAATGCATGGCCAGACATGAAAGTATATGAAATCTGCATTTACATTTAATGCTGTGGTTATGTAATACAGTTCCAAGTGTTTCAGTAGCCATCCTTTACCTCCTGATACAATGCTGTTACAGATGTACTGTACATCATTGCGAGCCTGTGCTCAACACCTCATCGATCTTGTTAATCCAGTTCACCCATAAGATTTGAAACATTTTCAGTTTCGCTAGCTCTCACACCACCTGATTCATCCTAATGCCAACCCAATAATCTCCGATATGCCTGGGTGCATCTCACCTCTCCAGTGTGCTTCATTGGCTGCGGGATTGATCGCTAGCTTTTTGTGCCCAGGTCAATGTGCTTATCAGTTTGCCAGCGCTGAACCCCACCTGCTACCACCCAGTGGTAGTTTGGCAGCATTCAAGTGCATCAAGTGTAAACAGTAAGCCAATCCCGCCAGGTTTCTCAGTTAGCTCACAATAGATCTGGAGGTGCTGGCACACCAAGAGTGGTCGGAGGAGGCCAGAGAAAGGAGTAGCTCTTAAAGCCTGCCAGACTTGATACTCCTGCAGGGGAGGTGTTGATGGAAAAGCAGTTGACTTCTTATCCCTGGATGCTCTCAGACAAAACAGCCTTTTTCAAAGCCCAAAAAAAAAATCAAAGAGACACTTCAGACTGGTTCATATAGAACGAGACACGGCTGGTAAAATTTAACCTGCCTGTTCTAATCAAGAAGCAAACGTGAAAATGATTCAGAGTCATAAATTTAAGCTATGGTTATAAAATCTCTGCAGTAACTTCAGGCTCTTAACATGCAGGTTCCATCTGAGTTGTCCCCAATGAAATGTGCCTTGCTAAATCAGTTTAGATTACATATTTACTATCTAATGTACTATGCAATGTATGCTTAGTATTTGCTATGAAGTGAGTGAATGAGGAAAACAAACAGAGGAATATCGTTTGTGTCTTATCTTGAGAGGAACGCATGAAACAATCTCTGCACATCTGAATGCGTATTTCAAGTGGCATTTTAAACACAAAGTCTTCCACTAAAATAAAATATCTTTACGTCACTGTAGATTTGGGTTTAAGAGACTTCAGAATAATCCATATCAATATTTATAATAATCACATGCTGTGACTGACTGTACAATATTATTGTACAATCAACTTGGCTGTGTCAGTCATTTCAAATTAAATTACATTAAAGCAGAACTTGGTCACTTTTTTAACTTAATAAAACTGTCTAGAAATCATTTGGATGGTTAAACAACCTGTTCTGGTGATATTGGTGACTTTCCCCGCTCCCCCCAGCGTTCCCAGGCGGAAAACCAACCTTGCAACTTGGGGACTACCGTCCCGGCAGCGATATTTTTTTTCACAGGATGGTAGGGGAAGACTCATGAATATTCATTAGGGAAGTCATCCCTGATTGGTCTTAACCCCAGTGACGGGTAGGTTTAGGGCGGGGTTAGGGGTAGGTCATCAGACCCCCAGTGGCGGGTAGGTTTAGGGGTGGGGTTAGGGGTAGGTCATCAGACCAATCAGGGATGACTTCCCTAATGAATATTCATGAGTCTTCCCCTACCATCCTGTGAAAAAAAATATTGCGTCCCGGCAAGATAGAAATTGGAAGTCTCGTGAAAAGCGAGAACGAGAACGAGCGCGAAACACGAATTGCTTTACGGCAATTCGACATAAACACACACGCGTGTATGATGTTTTACCCACCTCGGTATACATAGCTCCACACGATACAGTTGGCTTGCTCCGATCATAACAAACGCACATGAGCAGCGGTAGAGAGGGGGAGGAGGCCGCCGCAAGTGAGTTTTTTACGACAGTGTTGGGAAATATATACGGCCCACAGCTGTAGGGGGAGCTCGCTAGAGTTGCCGAGTTCTGCTTTAAACTGACAAAAAAAAAAAAAAAAAAGAATTACTTTGTATAACTTAAAAAATAAAGTGGCATAACTTGCTGTTGAAGTAATGTAAAACATGTTGTCATGACTTATTGATCATGTCATCTTTTTACAGTACGTGTTTATCTGTGTCTATAGGACAGTATGGGAAAGACAGGAAACAATGATACAAGAAGAGATAGAAATTTGGTTCCCTGCCCACAAGGCTATGGCTTTTTCATTCTTCTACAAGAAAAGAACATCTGTTCAACAGTAACAGGCATTTTCACTGTGTAGGCGGAAGCTTGGTGCATCTATATAGTTTGATTGATTTTCAAATGTCCCTATACAATGTTAAAGACAAGCCTACGCCCTTGATTCCACCACAGGCAGAAGGCTTATATCAACACTTTCGAAACCTCCGTCACTTCAGCATAGATTGAAGTGACCTGAAGTCAAACTCATCCCAGTCATTCGACGCCTGTGAAACACATATCTCTCTTCAACTAGAGACTTTGCAGGAGACTGCTCTGAATTTCACTCAATTACAGAATCACTTCAGCAGTTCTAGCCTAGTCATTCGGTCAAAATACGGCTGATTTAAACGGAGGCCTGTGCCAGTTGCGTCATCCCACTTTTGGAAGCGGTAGGCCTAATGTAAAATTATTTAGCAGAGCAAAATAGCATCCGTTCACTGACTGATCTCACCGCACGGAGAGAAAGAGGACCGGCAGGGAGAGGCAAGCATTCACGCTGCATTTCAAGGAGACGACTGACTGCAGTAGATGAATTCCCAGACAGCCCCAGACTGCCAGCCTCCATTACATTCTTCCAATCTCCACAACCTGAATGACTTAAACGCATCTGGACATTTAGGCTAATTAAGGTTCCATGATTGATCCTGTTAAGCAATTAAAGGATTGGATTAAACAAAGTTCAAGGAAAACCAACCCATCAGCAGGAGTTCATTTGATGATTTGCATTTAATTAGCGTTGGTGGGTCTGGGCAAATTACCTAGCCTAAATTTGGCAGTCTGAGAAGGCGTGATCCAGACTAAAAATATCGATCCTATGCGAGTTTGTTGTTGTCCTTGGAGATATTCTCAGATGCGCTCAATATTTATCTCAAAATTAAGGAATTTTCTGAAATATTGACTCTAAATTCCAGCAGAACTATAGATCTCTAGAAAGAGAACAGTGAAGCTTCAAAGATTTCAAGTTGTAATTCCAGTGCACTTCATGTCAGATGTTATTGACATAATTCAAAGATTAATCCAATTGGTCATCATTTTCCTATTCTTATAACTTGTACAGTATTTGTATTTGTATGTTAATTTGTAAACATTAGTAAATTAAGTAGTTAACATGAACTTGAACTGTCTTTTGATTTAAAACATGTATTAGTAATTAGTAATGTAGGAATTAACATTAAGACCAGTAACTATTGTAGAAATAGTGTTCACTGTTAGTTCATGTTAACTACTGAAGTTAAATAATTTTATAAATGAAAAACCTTACTGCAATTTAAAGAATTTTAATTCAGACCAACTTAAACTGAATAAACAATTAATTAAATTATATATCTAATTCTAAAGATTCATTCAGGAATTAAACATTGTTTCTTTACCCATAAACAGTAGGAGTTAGGTACACACCACTTTTGTGAAAGTTTTATTAGTCCCCATTCATTGTTATTGCATGGAGAAGAATGAATAGTACAATTGTTTAATTTCTTATTGTGTGTTCCTCTAAAAAAGGTCATTTGGGTTTGAAACAACAAGAGGATGGTTAAATGATTGACAATTTTCTCTTATATGTCAAACTATAATGTTATGAAAACCACTGTTTCAGAAAATGTCTATTATATGTCTTTCAAAGTTCCATTCTAAACTGATTATAATTTGCATAATTCTATAAGTCATAGCCAGATTAATTCAATTAGAACTGGTCTTGCTGACACCCATTGTCTTCGACTAATTCCATAGACCTGAAACGACGCTGGCACAGGAGAGAAGACTTTATCAAGGTTATGCAGCATTTCCCCTTTCACTTACAACCGCAAGATGCTGCTTTAAAGTCCAAACTCATCAGCCAGTATCTTCTCCTCCTCCACCTGTGCTCGCGATCAAGACAAGCTGTCACGACGTAGGTCGTCCGAGTGACGGTGAGGGTCAGTGCTTATTCTGTGCTGACATAATGGGATATGACTGCTCCGGCAGTTCCGGGAGAGTCCAGAACGCTCCGCCGGTCGTTTTCGACGGGCCGCGTTGAGCCGAATGCTTGATGAGAGCGCGCTTCATTAGCATGTGTCAAGCCTTGCGTTTGGAGCCCTGACCTGCATGTTGGCCCTCGATAACACGGAGCCTGGGCCTGACAGCATTCCCTGAGTGTTGCCCGACGTTCCCCATTCTCATCACCTTCAATAATCAGCGAGCATATGGCTCGCCGAGCTGCCGCCACCGATTAGGAGGTTGGAGACGAAACTCCCTGGGAAAGTTATTAGTTGTCAGGCCTGTCGTAAACATGATTAACTGATAAGCAGCTGCAACTGTGGCAAACTGGAGAAAGAAAGATGGAGCTCATCTGGATGAAGACCTTAATCTAAAATCAGTTTATCACTCAATGGTAAAATGCGGTATTTTAATTGTGTCGATGGCACAGGTGTGTGCCTGTGTGTATGGTGACTGTATGGTGAGTAATATTGTATTAGGCATAGAAGTCAAAGCTGTTTTAATTAAGGTAAACGGATCCTTGGGATTCTTTGGGGAATTTTAGAATGATAGCACAGCAATTCTTGTTTCTCTCGTTTCCTATGTACTCGGCAGCATACTGTAAAAGTCTGAATTGGGAGTTTAAATCTCTTTATAACTCGCAAGTGTGTGTTTATATCACAATTATGATACAAATTTCAGAATTGTGAGATTTAAACTCACAATTACCTCTTTTATTTTTTACATTGTGGCGGAAACAAGCTAACATATATTAACGGTGGGTGGGTGGGTGGATGGATGGATGGATGGATGGATAGTCCATAATTTTCCAAGAGGGATTTGCTTTGGGAAATGGCCCTTTGTCATAGACATTTATGCATATTCACCATGCAAACTTCCAAATATATTACTCACCATTAGAAAATGTTCAGCAGAGATTTATGTGTCAATAAAATGGCCTTAAAAATATATGTCACCAGTAACATTTGAGTCTAAGATGTCATTTGCAATGCAAACAGGCAGTAAAAATACAGAATGGTACTTGAGTTTTAATAGATGCAGAGAATGCAAGATGCTCTCCGAAGGGAGTTATTTGTAGACAAGCAGCTTGGACAAATATATTATCCTATAAATGACCAGGAGCATGCAAATTATACGTCATCAATATACTCTAGCGGTTTATCTTTGTGAGTTAGGATGGATTGCTTTCACATGAACTGTACCCCTGACCACCTTTTGTAAGACCTTATAAAAACACGGTTGTTGTGTTTCACTGATTTGAAGCCAAAACTGCAGGGAGGAGAAAGACAGGACAAAGACTTGAAGAAAAATTAGAAAGATAAAGGGGTGTTTATATAAAGACAGGCTGAGAAAACAAAGATGGAAAGAGCTAATAACGTGTGTACCAGACTCAACCAGGCTAATAAATAATCAAGAAAGGGCTCATGAATTTAACAAAAGGACACTAAGAAGCTGAACCCCGTTGCAGAACTTTAGACTCCAAACTCCAGAACTCCATATAGGATGAATGCAGGGTCATCAGACTTTAGGTCCATTTCCTTGTAAATGGAAGACCATTTGAAATGTGTATATATGCTAGAAGATAGGCTATTTGTCAATGTTTAGCAGCACTAGCATATAGACGATCTCAAAGCCAATAGACAAGAACTCCAGATCTCCAACTTCAACAAAGAACTTAAGCCTGCAAAGCCACACTAGGTTTGATCATTCAAGCTGCGTGCCAGTGGATGGCAGTGCCAAGCTCAGGGGCAAAGGCCATCACACCCGAGTGCATCTCAATCACAGCCAAGTCGTTCTTATAGTTTTCATTTGGTCTGGGATGCTGAGTCATCAGATTGCTTTTACTCAAGTCCTCACGCTTTTCCCTTGTTTCACTCATCTACTTCCCCTTGTTCCACATTGTGCTGCTGTCAGTCTGAGTGACACATGTGAGAATTAAGCTTTATATTAAGAGCAGTGATCAATGCCTGCAAGTGGATATTTGGTTCGGTGTTTTTGTTCAAGCTTTGACTCAAAGGGTTATTAAACAATTCACTGGTTACATTTTGGCGCAGGGCAATCATTGTAAAGCAGCTCTACATGATTATGCGATCGATACTCAGAAAGCAACAAAGACTAAAGGTATATAAGAAAATGCAGAAGATCAAATACGTTCTTAACTCTGCAATCTCACAAGTTTACAGTGAAACTTGGCATTATGCTTCTGAGAACATTGCAATGTCAGAGATAAATCGAGGATTAGGGCAAAATGCCACAAATCGGCATAAAAAAAGTCCTTATAGTGAGTTTATATATATTTAAACATAATTTTATGGGTTTTGTACTTCTGCATCTAACAGTTTCAGGAAGGGGTGTTGCTGGATGTTGGCTAATGGATTCTAGCAGAGTGTTAAGAGATCAAAAGTGGCAGTAAAGACAATGTTATAAAAAATCTATGTCAAATAAATGAGGTTGTTTTGAGCTTTCTGTTCATCAAAGAATCCTGAATAAAATGTGTCACAGTTATAACTGTTAGAAATGTTTCTCGAGCAGCAGTAATGATGCTGAAAATTCAGCTTTGCATCACAAGAATAAATTACATTTTAAAATAAGAATAAAGTATTTTTTCTAATACATTTATAAAAAAAAAACTAGCGACCCCAAACGGTTAAATGCTAATGAAATATGTGTGTGTGTGTGTGTGTGTGTTTATAGTAGTGCAGTCATATAAGGGTTTTTAATTTTATAGGGATCTGATTTATTTTATTTCAGTCAATATCTTTATTCAACTAGCTTAGATTTATTTAATTTTTAAGCTGAAATATTGTGAAATTCCCCAGAAAATCAGTTCCAGGGGGGGCTGATACTGACCCTTATACATTGACCCTTAAAAAGAAAGTTCTGATACTGTTCTATTGACTGACCTTTCTTCTGTTCAGCACTTCCAGTGACTTCCATTCAGCTGGAAAAGGTGCACTGATTGTCTGTAGATTCTATCTAAATCAATGGCACTTTTGGCTACTAGAGGAACCGATGTTTATCAGCAGAAGGAATAGTGCAGCAGTACAGTCTGTGCCTCTTATAGACTGTCTTAAATAAGAGCCCTCTGGATCTAAAAGCAAAGTGACATGTTTGCCAGGGTTTAGACACATTGTTTATCCTCCCGTTCATTTGCTGTATGTTCCAGTCAATGCGACATTGCTGTGTAAACACCATGGGATCAGGAGCTTTTCAGTGTCCAGTTTGTCGAAGACATACCCACCAGAGAAACGGTCATTTGAGTGACTCAAACCCCAAGCTAAGCTTCCTATTAACCAGCCAGCCATCTGGAACAACTGCTTGCAGCTTTGTGCTGGTGGCCTGAGCTCCCATCCCATGCATGTCCTCCATCACAGCCTGGCCCTGGGCAGGAGGAAGGAGGGAAGCTAACCCGCACGGATGGAGCTTAAGCCCCAGAGAGACCTCGGGCAGACTGGATTAAATGCCAATCGTGTCTCTCACTTAAATCTCCCAACAGTGCTGAGAACTCCATCCCACTGTAGGGCTGTAGCAACACATTTATTTCTTCTTATCTTTTCTCCAAACAGATTGTAGAAGAACTGTTTTTAAACGGGTAGTCCGCTAAAATGTGTAAATATGATGGCATACACTACTCACTCCCATGCCATTTTAAATTTGTATGCGGGTATTTTTCCAAAGAACAAAACAGTCGAATATTCAGGCAGCTCATAATTGAAGACAAATAATAATACAAAATAAATAAATAATTGTGACTTCATACTCAACCTAAAAAGTAAACCAGCTTTCTCAAAACTAACTTCTTTAGCTCAAAACTTTAACTTCTTCGATTTTTTGTTTTCAATTATTTCTAACCGACATGTTCGATGCGGAGACATTAAGTCAGTTTTCCTTTTGCTTAAGCAGAGTAACACTAGTTCATCACATTAGCTGTGAACATGTTCCACAGTTTGACAAGCAGCATCTTTTAGTTTTGAATTTTGAACTTTTTGATTGAAATTATTTTGTTTCTAAAACAGTTCATCTCATATTTGCTTTTCACAAAGTTACTGTATCTTTATGGCATGCAATGTGACTGTTTCACACATTTTTTTTAGGCTATATGAATATATTCCAATGTGTTTTTTTTTTCTCATAGAAAGTTATTGTATGACTTTAGAAAACAGAAACCTTTTTCCTTTGCATTTTCCGCATATACAGGCGTCAACGTTGTGAAAATGATCCCTGTTTACATGGATCTGCGAAACCACAAAAAATGCTGTATTCTGCAGTCAGGCCAGTAGTTACCGATGGAACTTTGTAAAGAAACACTACGCACCTATAGACTGAACGAGCCCGATCTCACGGGAAAACGTACAAATTCTACGAGGTGGCTTATTCGTACGAATTCATACGACCTGACTCGTACGAATTAGCGATTTTGCAAAATCGTACATATTTTACGAATTGGCCAATTCGTATGAATTCATACGAATGACCTACCCCTGACCCCGCCCCTAAACCTACCCATCACGTGGGTTTAGACAAATCGTACAAATTCGTACGAGTGAGGTCCTACGAATTAGTACGAATTAGCCAACTTTTTATCATTCGTACGAATTCGTACGAATTGGTCGTGAGATAGAGTTGGACTGAACACGTAACACGCATGCGTTTGGCATCACTGTTTTCACAAATCAGCATTTTTCTAGTTAACGCTGAGAAGATAACAGATTTTTTATTTATTTCTCAAGCATTTTCAGGCCCCCAAAACGCCATTGTTGTCTAACCCTAACCCTAACGCATAAAAAGTGTTCCCTTTTGTAGTTGAAAACGGTGTCATGTAATCAGCCCCTTGGACTATAGAGAAACTGTATGGATGACTTTTTTTTTTTTTTTTTTTTTTTTTTTAAAAAGCTTGTTGGAGCTTAAAAACAGTTGGTAAATGAAGAATTGATAAATGCTGTATAATGATTATTAAGAATTCCTGATTTTGTGTCCCTGCATTTAAATTTTTGACTGAGCTATTCCTTTGATTTTTTAAAAAAAGTGGAATTATTTAAATGGTTTGCATTCCTAATTTGAATCTCATGACTTAGTCTGCATGTTCCACATCTTTTTACACTCTCCTTGATCTACTTCTGTCTGACCTGCGCAGCTGCCATAACATCACAGAAATGAACTCTCCTTTACCCCCTGAAGACACAGCGAGTGTGAACACACAGACACAGATAGCCGCGGGCAAGGAACAGCAGAGATACGCGAGGCGATGAGTCAGCAGAGCCCTATGGGAGCACATCAGGCCTCGCTGCCAAGAATCAGGGCCTATGATGCAACCACCAAACGAAAGCAAGCAAAAGGAGAGGGAAACATCATTTGACAGTTTAGAGATGGCTCCAAGCATCTGGACTTTATATTTTCCAGCTACCTGTCAAATGTCAGAGTTGCAGAGACCAGGCCTTTTTTTTTGAAAATATGCAGCAAATGAAAACGAGGAGGGCAGTTGTCAAATCTGGAGCTTTGTGACTTTAAACACCCTGTAAGAAGCATACGTCAAGTTTAAAACCCCTGGTGTTAGACATTCTGATCTAAAAGTCCAAGCCGTGGTTGGAAATCAGAAAAGAGATCTCAGGGAGAGACATAAGATGTGTTCGACGGAGTAAGATCAGTAAGGAAACAGTGTCAGTGCGAGCAGAGGAATCTAAAAACCCCGCAGCCTCAACAACACTAGCGGCAATGACACATCATTTATGGGTCTGAAACCCGCTTTGTCCTGAGCATAAGCCTTCAGTCCTTTGATATCAGTTCAAGAGCTGAATCTACAAAGCGTTGCAGAGCAATGGAGCTTGGAGCGACGCTTCCTCTTAGTCTTTACCAATGAGCATTAGCATACACAGGAAGAGAGATGGGACTATTTCAGCTGCTATACTGTACCTGGACTGATGTGTTAGCAGGCTACACACAGTTTAAAGAGACCTAGTGAGATTGCTGTTTGCGGCCTACAGTTTATGGAAGCATGCTAAACGAAATGGAGCTTCATAAACAGAAATTGACCAATAATCGTTTTGACCAATTTATTTATTTATTTTTTAACAGTATGCACACTTACACTTTTTTTTTATTCTCAAGTGTCTTTTCAAACTTAAACCAAAGTTAATGAACAATGTGATGAAAATAAATGTTTTATTCTAATTCAGCTGAACTCCTAACTTATGTCATTAGAATCAATATGATTTCAATATGATAAACTTATTTTATCACAATGCTAAGCTAATACTGTAATAGTATGCACTGATACAGGGTTATATTTATAATTTGATCTATTTTAATCAGTGTTTTTAGGTATTGACAGTAATACTGTATATACTCAACTATAAGAAAATAACTATAAAATGTACACTACTATTCAAAAGTTTGGCGCCTATAAGTTTATTTTTTTTATTAATTAAAAATGTATATTTTTATTTAGCAAGGATGTATTTACTTGATCAAAATTGACAATACAGATATTTATAATGTTACAAAAGATTTCCATTTTTTTGCTGTTCTTTTGAACTCTCTATTTAAAGATCCCTGAAACAAAATTTATTATGGTTTCCATTGTTTTCAACATTGATAATATTCGGCATATTATAATGATTTGTGAATTTGTGAGTAATGATGCTGAAAATTCAGCTTTGCACCACAGGAATAAATTCTATTTTTAAAATCTATTCAATTAGAAAACAGTTGTTTAATAATTTTAACTGTATCACAATATAACTTTTTTGCTTTATTATAAACCAGCCTCAGAGACCATAAGAGCCTTTAAAAAATAAAATAAAAACTTATCAACCCCAAACTTTCAGCTTACTTTTATTCTGGGATTGTCTTGAAGGATGAATGCAACATTGCCAATTTGGACAGAATAATAGAAGCTAGCATAATTGTGCTAAACGTTTTTGAACAGCTTCTTCCTCATTTCCTCTGTGTATAAGCAGCTCACTATGTTTTGGATCATAGTTTTAGACAGTACATCAGAAAATAACTCTTTCTTCTTTGTCACTTTTTAGTATGAAAGCATCTGCTAACAAGCTGACTCAAATATGAAACTTTTCTCAGTTTCTTTATCCTTTTGTAACACCTGAACTTTTAAATGAGCTGGTTAGAACTGCACCATATGTTCACTGGGCAATCTGAGAGATGACTTGGAATAGTCATATTAATTCATAAGGTATGGCTTTATCTGCACTCCGATTCTAGACACATCTTTATTCATGAGTACATTGTGTCAGTGAGAGAACACTGTAGTTTAAAAATGAATATTAATGGTATTCAGCATATGCTGTTTTGATTGACACATCATTCTTTATCAAGCCTCCAAATGTACATACACATTTTTTTCTTTCATCAAAAAACAGTTTTTAGCTAAACTATTTGTAATACAGACCTTCCAGAGACTCATGGCCAAAAAAAAAAAAAAAAAGGAGGTCACTCTTGTGCTCTTTTTTTTATTTTCTGTGATTGCCCATCTAATGTCCTGATGGAACGATTTATGTTCGCGTGTTGCTTTAATGCATTTTGTTCAGTGTGTGCAGAAAAGTGAACCAGCGTCGGGTAAACTTATGAGTGATGGAGGTTGTAAAAGCAACTTTTATCTTTTTTTTTTACTTGTCCCTTGTTGAAAAACTTTTATTAGAGAGAAGGAAATGAAATCTTCCAAGCCAATAAATCACTCGCATGCCTAATCTCCATCTTGCTACATTTGATTCCTGTTAAACGAGAAACTTCATTAGTCTGACTGTAAAGCACTGTTCCACTCCTGCTCTCCCATAAGAGCACTTTCCAAGCAAATGATAATTGTGTTAATTTGCAACGCTTTACTTAATGGAAACACTCATTCTGAATTTATTTATTTATTTTTTTCATTTGGTCTCATTGGATCAGAGTCCTTGGCAGGCACATATAGACTTCAAATTTTGCATTTGCGTTCTGTCATTGTGCAAAAGTAATCCACCAACTGCAGGTAAAACCGTCACAATATTGATTAACCTCACTTCTCTGAGTTTTTGACTGAGTACTTCCAGCAAATAATCTCTTGGCAGTAACTAAAATGAGTCATCCTCTACAGCAACAAATCTTTTCATCTGAAAACCGATGTCAGTGATATATTTGAATCCCTTTTAGCGAATGCCAAATGAAAGAACGTTCTTTTTAATTGATGGAAAAAGCTACACTTAATTTTGTGAATTTGACAGATTGCCTGCAGCAGTTTTTATTTATTTTTTTGTTTGTTTTTTTCATTGCTGCAGTCTGTTATCAACTGGTCTTCTTACTGGTCATTAGATGCAGCTTTTTGTTGTGTCATTGTTCTTGATATTTATTTATTTAAACCCTGTGAATTAAATGTGTAATAAACCCTAAATGTTAAACATTTTTAATTCAAATAAAACAATTAAAAATGGTATTTATGAATGTTGTGATTACTGTCTCTTCAAGGTCCTTTTTTAGTGTGTTTGTCGGTAATTTGCTAAATCATTCATGTGCTGGCTCTGATACAACTCTTTATTCTCATTCTATCTAGAAGGTGACACTGCACTTCTGCGGCAATAACAACTCCCTCTTTATAGGGTTATAAAATATAGAAGTCAGCTGTTCTGATTTTAGAAACACATACTTTGCAATCCTAGTCTGATATTTCATAATAGCTCACCATGCTCAAATAGTTATATTGGTGGCAACCAATTACATCTCAATTAGGTGTATATCTCATGCACTTTACTTTGAGCATCTAATGGATCTCATGGTAAATGGTAAACTTGTTTTGCATGTCCTTTTTCATGTTCAGATCCTGATAAATGATTGCAAGCTAGATTTGTATCTATACAAGTAATGACAGGAAGAAGGACTAATCACTGGATTTGCCAACATTTTCCAGGTTACTGGCATCAGAGCTTTGCTTGAGGCAAGATTTGCTCGTTAGAAGCAAGTTTATTTGATTTTAACAAACATATATATTTAAAAAGGCCATAAATGCAAGATTTATGTTGTTGAATTGCGTATAAAATGTCCATCAATTAAACATGAATTGACTAAAAACCTAAACGTGATGCATATCTGTCAGTAATACATACACTCACCAGCCACTTTATAAGGTACACTGTTCAACGGCTTGTGAATGCAAATATCTAATCAGCCAATCACATGGCAGCAACATGGTCAAGACGATCTGCTGAAGTTCAAACTGAGCATCAGAAAGGGGATTTAAGAGACTTTGAATGTGGAATGGTTGTTAGTGTCAGACGTGCTATAGTCTGAGTATTTCAGAAACTGCTGATCTACTGGGATTGTCACGCACAACCATCTCTAGGGATTACTGTGGGTGAAATGCCTTGTTGATGACAGAGGTCAGAGGAGGATGACTTGACTAGACTGGTTTGAGCTCTGGACGCACAACACATCGAACCTTGAAGCAGTTGGACTACAGCAGCTCACAGCAGACACACCGAAACTGAGACTGCCATTCACAAAGGCTTTTTTGGAGTGTGTTGCAGCCATCAAAACTGGATTTATATTTACAAAATACAATTAAGTTGTTCAGTGAAAACATTGGACATTGTGTCATTTAAATAAAGCTGAAAGAGAATTAACAAAATCACAGATTCTTGATTTTACTGTATTTTACAAAAAAGTTCCAACTTTTGGTACGTTGTAATAATATCAAAATATATATATTTTTTTATCCAGAAATCGTACCTGTATCTTATAGTACCTGTGCCATGTACTGTATGTATGGCTGACATATGCTTAACATTAAGTTTTGCACTTTGTACTTTTTCTGTGTTATCAAAGTGCAATTATCACTTTCACAGTAGGTGCTATTTTTTTTTTTTACAGTTTTCGGTCCACCCGTTCACAGATGGTTGCACATCGCTAATATAATGAACGTTTCTGCAGTCACAGGTTTTTCTTAGAGTCTACTTCTCATTCCAATAATTCCAAACTATGCAGAGCTGAGCGTTTTTTGGGGAAAGAATTATGAGCATAAACCGGTGGTATTTGAGATTCTAACGTGACTATTTGCTGATGTGCAATGAGAATTTCAAGTGCATGGGGCAAACTTATAAATAGAGAGGTAATAATGATAGCCTGTTTATTGTATGACTTAAGGTCACAATCTAAATAAAATGCTTATGAAAACAGCCCCAGATGCCCTTCCTCAGGGGCCTCGGAGAGACCCCATGATACTCTTTAGCATTCGCTCAGCCCTGATCTGATTTGCATGATTATGAAGAATGGGGGGGAAAGAAAACAACAAATCTCTATTCCCTCTTGCGGCAGCAACAAGCACTTTTTCTGGGGCACTTATAAAGAAGCCGATTGAATTTGTATTTCAGAGGTGCGTGAGTAAATAAAGGTGCCGAGACATCAGATTGAGAGCAGTTAGCAGTGGCTCTTAAATAGAGCCTGTTGGAGTGTGGCGTCTCTGAGGGGCTCTGGGGGAAGAAGAGGAGGATTGAGTCTTCATCACCCCTACACTGAGACTGATGTCTGCTGACAGTCAGATGATTGCCATTATGGCTGGGAGAACAGCAACAGGTTCGCACACACCTCTGGAGATGGAAATGAGAGTGTCTGTCTCTGTAAGAAATACTTGCTATTTTCAGTAGGGCTTATCTGTAAGTGAATAAGGGAATGATGATTGGACTGAGTCACAGATGGAGGAAGCCAGAGAATTAAGCTCATTGTTTCTGTGTGTGGCATTTGCGTAATAGCTGTATTGTTTAATTTTACGAGATCATTCAATCGTGTGTCCATGTGTCCTAAAAGTCGGGCTGTTTAATTAACTACCTTTGTTACTTTCGGGTCTCGGATGATTTGAATGGCAGGATCGGGCTGAGCGTTGGGCTCTATGAAAACAAATGAGCTTTTCTTGTGGCAGAGTGAATGAGATAACCTCTGCAGATATAAATATTAAAACATGTTGTCTTTACCTAATTTACTTCTGGGTCTAATATAGATTAACATTCAGGGCTTTTGGACTAGTAGTGTTTCCATATAAAGTTTTCATAAATGACAACAAAATGTACGGTTAAGTAATACAGCAAGCTGTTATTTATATATTGAAAATCAAATATGATTTTTTTTTTTTAAATGCAATGACAGTTCATAATGACCATGACTTTCAAACTCAGAAAGGACCAAAAACACCTTGAAAATGTATTGTATTTTATTTTATAGTTTACTCATAATGTATGTATTATTATATTATATTATATTATTAAATTGATGACATTTATAAATATTTATTTATATTTATGCATTTTACATTTTTTCATATTGCATTCGAGGTATACATTTTATCAGTTCATGCATTTCCTTGATGATGTTGGTATAACTAAATTGCACTTGAACTATTCCTCTTTAAAATGTTGCTAATCTTATCTTATAGTAAAGAGCAGTTTCTTTTGACTTTGACTCGTTTGTATACATTTACCACGCAGCTATTATCAGTTAAATACTGCAATATCTGGTAATTACAGTTCCTCATAAAATCATATACATATTTTCCACTCAGTGTGGTGGCTGTATACGTTTTTATTTGGCAAACAAGAAAATTAGTCCTTGTTTTACCTCAGCAAGATTCATCACCCCATTTTTTCCCATTACAACTGTAATCTAAATGCAAATTTTGATTGGCTCTCTTTTCCAAAGAGCTTAGATGCAACCCGTAGACACAAGCTTTGTTTTTTTTTTGCCTCTCCAAATGGGAACATCATTTTTACGGTGGGTTTCGATAAAAGGTGATGACGGTCTACTGTGTTAACGTGCCACCGAGGGTCTCAATGAAGCATCTCAATTCGAGAGCAGGGATTTGTGTTAAATGAGCAAAAGCACTCACGACAAGAGTGCCAATCCATCATATCATCCTTTGGGACATGATAAACTCACAATTTCTCTTCCTATCGCTCTTTCTCGGTCGACTGTGTGCATTTGTGTGCACTCATGTGTTTCTTAATACCCTTTAACAAGCTTAAAATACATTTGTATCGATGCGGAGACTCGACGGAAGACGCTCTATTGTTAGGACACAATTCAGGTGGGCTCAGCGGTGTCAGAACATTGATCCAAGAGAACTGCCTCTCGCTGCCCCATAAACACGTGTTCGTCCCCAGCTGTAGCATTCAGACTCCCAAATTAACACAGTGTTTCTCATCCTTCATTGCTCTGTGTCATCTGACAGGCTGAAAAATAGCAGAAATGCGTCAAGCTTGTGCTCCTGTCTGTGCCGACGGCCGGCTCTCAAGGGCCATAGCGAGGGAACAAAACCTTGCGGAGCCCCGTAGATTTACTGCATCTGGGCCTGTGGAAGAAGATACGGACCAGTGACGGTAAAATGCTTCATTTTATCCACTTCCAGCCACCCTGGCCATCAATCTTTGCTCAGGCCAGCTGTTAGAATGAGTGACATGGCATTCACTTAGCTCTAGCTGTCAAGCATTCCCTTGGCAGACAAACATACGCACACACACACACACACACACACACACTTGTAAATGCATTTACAATGCCACATGCAGCTATTGCAGAGAGGTGATTGTGCTAGGGAAGATACGAGAAACAGAACCTATTCCAAAGTACAGTCACCAACAGCTTTTGTGACACTTATTCTGTTAAAAGCCCTTGAGAATCTGCATTCTTTGGCTTATGCGAATAAAATGCGGTGCATTGACATTGCTTGCATAGTAGCCTATATTATGGCATTTCTATGAGAGGTATGAGTTGTGAACTTCCAGCCTGCAATGAATGTAATGAGAAAAAAACACTCAAGAGTCCAGGCAATAAATAGACAATGCATTGCTGTATTTTGCTGTCCTCGTCGGTGGCTTGCAGCAAACGTTGTGCAATCCAGTGCAGTCTGTCTTGCAAATAATTGACTCTTATGAACTAAATCTATCATGAGATTTATAACCGTTGTCGGTGTATATGTGAGGCTTACAGCGTGTCTGGTTGTTTATATCAGTGTTTATAGTTTTCATGTAAAAAATCAGTGTTTCACTTAATATCAAAGTCCCTTTAAGGCAAATCAGTCATTTAACTAGGTGGCCATCTTTGAAACGCCTCTCTCAGGCAGCTATTTCAGTCATGCAAGTGCAGCTCCTACTGTATCTCTTTGAATGGGGAAAAATCTAATTCTCCAAAGCTGTTCATCAAGTTTACAATGAAATTTTGAAATCATCAATAAAATCTGACAACAACTGTATCAGAAATTTTGTTTCTAATCATTAAAATCATGACAAAAGCGGCTACCATGCTTTTGAATCGCTCTCGCGGAACTTTGATGTCATACATCGATCGGCCTGCACTGCGCCGGTTCAAGTCAAACGAACCTAATGACTGATGATTGGCTTTTTTATTAAGAAGGCGGGACTTATTCCGCCAGATTGTGCTTTGCACTTTCTCACAATCATAGTAATATGAGCACACCGTCTTTATATATCTAAAATCTTTGATAATATAAGATGTAAGGCCGCGTGTCCACCTTGATGTTTTTCTGAGGCTAGCATAATTTTCCAATGTTTTTTTTTTTTTTTTTTTTTTTTTTTTTAAGGGTCGCTGACAGTTGGGTAAAACACAGCGCTCATCACTGTCAATTTTACCCAGCCGTCCAATCACAGTGGAGGAGTGGCGGGACAAACACCACAACGAGCAGCCGTCACATTCTTCTTGTAGAATGATACAAAAACGACAATATATTCAGAAACAAACTATTTAGAAAAATCCGATACTAGTAACAGTTTTGTGGATCTTCCGAATAGCACATATAGCATCTCAACTGAAAAAAAAAAAACGCTGCGTTGCCGAAGAGCTCTCGCCAGATCATCAAACAATGCCAAGTGTGTCATTCTTAAAACCATTTCAAACACAATAAACACATTTTATATAGACCCAGATTATAGACCTTCCATTAGGCAGCTGTACTTATTGTCGCTGCCCGATGAAACTCACGTATGTCCAAAACGGTTACTTTTCAGGAAGTGAAAAAAACACCGTAATTTCAAAAGCAGTTGAACGTAGCGTTGTCAGACTTGGTACGGCATCTTTAAATGTAACCATATTCTTGCCAGTGTAATGATATAATCCACATTTGACCAAAATCGAGTTTAAATGGACATACGTGCATATTTTACAGTAACGGCGGTCGATACGCGTTCTTCCGATCATTAATTAGAATGGCCAAGTTGCGTTTCATATTGACAGATGAATAGGCTACGCTCAGTTTATTAAATAGCCTACGTCTCAGTTTATTAAATACGCTCAGTTTATTAAATGTCTCTTGCAAACTATGAAGGGACAATGAATCAATACACTGACATGGCAATGCTAGACAGATACTTTGTTTGCACAGTCCTACCGTAATTTTGTCACTTCTCTCCACTCCCAATAACACAATAACAGTTGTGAATATATTGCGAATATATAATAAACTTGAGAACAGTTGTCAAAAACAAACGTTTGCTGATACTTTACCTCACAGTGTTATTCGGCTATCCAATGCTGAGCTTCCAGAGACGCTTAAGATGAAACTTCACAAGACCGGCGAGATACCTCCACAGGGTGGGAGATACGCGGCGAGACTGACAGCTTTGACACCCAATGGATATACGTGAAAATCAGATGACATGATTTCACAACTTGGTCATTTAGATATGTGAAGCATACTGTATACGGAAATGAACCTGGACATTCTATCCGTCGAAAAATCTCAAAATCGGCAAAATGGACATATGCGGTTTTCATCGGACAGCGACGATATGCGAATATCAGCAGCTTTATTCAGAGAAACCTCACAGCGAAAAGCTATAACACAGCTTTTCTTACTTTTTCACAATATATGATGAAATATATTTAAGATGAAACTAAATTGGATTATTTGTTAATTTATTATATATATAAAATAATTTAATATAATATAATTATAGTCAGATAAAATGAAAAAAAAAATTTAACACAATTATAAGTCGTAAGTTATATGTTTGAGTATGTGTGGTTTCAGTTGTTCCATTACTTTTTTTGTAAATTTAGAAACGTTTGTTGGTGAATTATAATTTGTTCATGAAAACTGTCATACGCAGATTCCACGCTCAAATTTGTGCATATGCATGCTTAGTGAATGAGACCCATTTTCTTGAAATAAGCCATTAGTAGATTTCAATGGAAAGTGTATCAAACATCGTGGCACTATCAAACATTTCTATATGTCTGCAATATTTGCTCAACCAATGGAGACAGTTTAACACAGGCATCTGTTTGTCTGACCAATAGCAGATCAGAGGCCATGTACAGAAGAGTATACAGACATTATTTTGCATTCAATTTGTAAACATTGGTGGCACGTAAATTACAACCCTTTAAAGGGGTCATATAATGGTACATGCACTTTTACAAGTTGATTGTACTGAAATGTGTGTTGGCAGTGCCTGTACACAACCATCATAAAATGATAAAAATCCATCCAGTGTTTTTTTTTTTTTTTTTATCTCCTTATATGTTCCCCCCCCTCTCAAATCAAGCCGTTCGACCTAGTGACGTCACACGGTCGGACGCCCCTCCCACGATTGTTGATTGACAGCAGCATTTCAACACAGACCCGCCCTCGCTCGTGAGCGAGCTGTCAATCATAGTCCGCGCGGTCATTGTTGATACGCTGGAGCACTGTCTATGAGCAGAATGGCGTCTAAGAAATTGTGGTGTTCTGTTCTATGAGTGCAATAACGAACACATCAGTCATTTTGATGTTCCTAAATCCGAACCGCTGAAGACGCAGTGGCTGAGTTTGTTTTCGAAGGAATATTCCCCACGATCAACGTCAATGCTTTCATGTTTGCGCAAATCATTTCACACACCAGACTGCTCGAGGGTCAGTATAAAGCTGGTTTTGCTAAGAAGCTGCTCCTGAAAAAAGGATCGGTACCAACTATTCGTGTTCCTGCTGCATCTCCAGAAGAAGAAGTGAGTGTAACGTTTTATTAACCTTTATATTAATATTTATATTAATCTTTGCAAATCGCTTGCTGCACGCTTCACGATGAATGCGGCTGTTTACACTCGGTACATTACGGCATGTTTTCTATGTACGACGTTCTCGATATAATTCATAATCCCACGTTTATAATGAACAACGCGTTATGGTTATTGTGTTATTAAAACTGTGTACGCAGTACGCACAGAACAGAGGGGCGGGGTGAGCAAAGCTCATTATCATTTAAAGACACATGCACTTAAACGGCGTGCTGAAAACAGCTGTTTTTGACCAGGTAAAATAAGTGTTTTCTTACAATACTAATGAGAATTTTTAATTAAAGTATATTGCAAACTTTTAATTTAGACCCTAAAGAATCATATTAGCTTGTACAAAAATGGCATTATATGACCCCTTTAAAGATATTTATTTTTTAAGTGTTACTTGTTAAAAATACAACAAAATGATCATTGGTAGCACTGTACAATAAGGTTTCATTTCTTAACAGTTAATACAGTTTTCAATTTAAAGGTGCAGTACTGTGTAATATTGACAGTCCAAATTCTAAATATTGGAGAGAGTTGACCCTGCCCCCCTCCTCCTCAGACTCGACGCTCATGCAGGTTGGTAGATTGAGGACCGAGTGAAATTGACAATTGAAGGCGAGTAGACTTTGATTCCTAAATATCTGCAAATATATTATGCCATTTTTATGCTTAAGTACAGTGAAAAGAATTACGTACAGCACCTTTAAAATAACTATTTTATATTTTAATAGTTTTAAGATGTAATTTATTCCTGTAATGGCAAAGCTGAATAACAGTATTAAATTATTTTCGATTTAAAAAAAAATATATATATATTTTTTTAAAAACTTTTATTAATAAACACTGTAATATATATAATGTATTACGTTTTAAAGACTTACCAAATATTTTGAACCAAAATTGAATTTATGATTCAGGCCATTGCCTCATGGCTCTGTTTTCGGCCCTCTTCTGTTTATTATTTATCTAACTTATTGCCTTTAGGACAAATTTTCCATTTTACCTCTCCTTCCCTTCAGGTTAAGAGTCTGGGTGTCATCCTTGACAGCACTTTATCTTTTGAGGCACAAAAGGCATGAGGCACTTATTATCATCTGAGAAATATTAATCGTATTCGACCATCTCTTTCTGCTAGTAGTAGCCTACTGCTGCCCTTGTACATGCTAGGGTTGGTGTACATGCTAGGGTTGGGCCGATAGACGATGCCATCGTCCATCGCGATGGCTGACAGACATCACGATGTTGAGCTGGCATGTTTTGCTATAAATTAAATGTATTTAAATGTCCGAAACCTAAAATAAACATTATGTGGTTAAAAACACTGAATACTTGTGATACATGACAAGCGCTGCGCACGTCCGTCTTTGGCTCAGCGCCAGCCATAGCGCGAAAGCACAGTTTGAATCTGGCAGTTATGTCACGTCACTGTACATTCGCTCCTTAGTGGTCAGCTGCTGCTAGGGTGCATATTGTTGTGTGCCGGAGAAAGCATGCGGAAGCGAGGATCTATTTGCAGGGTTTTAATGAAGAAACACGTAGTACAAATAATAAAGAACACGAAGGACAAAGAAACAAAACCACGAGAAGAACTGAACTTGAAGCACCCATACATGTACAACAACTGACAAAGTAACAAGTGAAACACAAGGGCTATAAATACACAAGGACCAACAAGCTAAACAAGATAACAAGGGGGTGTGGCTAATTAGAAACACCTGGGAAGACTAATAAACTAGAAAACTACAAAGGACTACAAAACATGGCACAGAACAGGAAATAACAAGTCCACACAAGACAAGGGGAACACAAGACAGGAATCATGACACATATAATATAAAAGAGTAGCGGCACGCATTTAGCTGCTTACAATAGTCACACAGTATTGTAAACAAACCAAATGTGGGACGATTGTGTGGGACAGTGTGGGACATGTTACCAACACTAAAACATAACCTGAAACTGTTATATAATGTCTATATAACTTAATAAAAACCTTTGTATTCTGCCTTTCAGCTGATAAAAGTTATTTGTTCTTTAGTCCCTTCCAGAAAACACCATTACATCACAGTGTAACATAACGTGTCTTTATGTCATTTAAATTCAACATCACTGAGCCCAAAGGCAGCAGGCATCATGCAGATAACTATTTTTGAAACAGTTCTGACCAAGTCCAACTAAAATCCAACAAAATAAATAACGAACAAATAACATATAAAACAACATGAAATTAGTTCATTGACAGTCACATATATTAATAATATATCAAACCAAAAACTTTCATATTTTTAGAAAGGATGTGAATTAAAACAATCACAGCAGGCAACAAGTTGATAAATTCTGTTGAATTAAATTTTAATTTGTTTAATCCATTTATTTTCTGACAGGGAACACATGGAATGAATCACCGCTCCACATTTTGATTGACAGCTGTTTACTCCTTTCTTATCAACCATTGGATAGGATTTAAAAAACGGCTGTTGTTTTTGTACTTCTGACGAAGCGCTGTTAAATATAGGTGAACAACTACGCCGCAAAAAGAATAAATAAAATGCTTTCTTAAAAAGGCTAAAGAACGCATGCATGTTTTCTGAATATGATAATTAAAAACCAACAGACTGATTAAAATGCGGGACGTTTTCTCAATATGCGACGTGCGGGACAACGCAAAGCGGGACGGGTGGTCACCCTAGCTGCTGCAGAGCGTGCCGAAATTGAAATTGCTGATGACATGTAGAGGAAAATATCTAGTGGAAAATGAGAATGTTAAATGTAAATTGCTCATGAGGCAGAATCTCCCACATTTAGCATAAAGCATACTCATCTCTGAACTCGGTCAACCCCCGGCACGCATTTAGCTGCTTGCAATAGTCACACAGTATTGTTCAATAACAGTGATTCATAGCTGATCTGATTCAGCCAATTTATAGTCCATTTTCTGTTTATGGGTCGGAGTAGAGAAGCCAATTAGCATGTTGTGCTGCAGGCAGAGCTGTAGCATGACTGACACCCGTAGAAAGCTGAACTTTCTTTAATGAACCGTTTGCTCGGCTTTGCATAATGTTGCTCATTGTTGGGGTGCGTGTAGCCCTAAGGAGATGATGTAGGCTCGCATAGATGCTGACTTCACTTGGGGAGTCTGGGAAATTTTTCCTCAATGGAGCATGATGGTTTGGCTGTGGATTTTAATGGGGACATTTGCTGTATTCATATAAAACCATTCTGGAGATGCTTACCTGTTCTAATGTTAAAAACTGTGCTATGTTTTTAAAAGTTAAATATTAATATCAATATTAACAATTGAAATGTTAACAATGGCAAAAAGACAATTATTTCTAAGTTATGTAAACATTGGTTCAAGATTTTTCGAATTTAATATTCAAGTTGTTTTTTGTTTTGTCTTTATCATTATAGTTGTGGTGGGGGCTGCTACTCTTTTATATTTACAATTATTTGAGTTTTATGAGCGATACATTTGAAAATTTGAAAAAGGTTCCTCATTAAAGCTGCAGTCCGTAGTTTTTCCTCTTTGTCGCCATCTCTGTTCGAAATCTGCAATTGCAGTTATTCGCGGAATTATCAACTTTACGTGGGTTGTGCCTCGGCACGGCACAGGGCGGATGAATCCAATGTTTTTTGAGGAGAATGTGCGGCTGTCAGTCGCCGCGCCGGTGTGGATACTGGCATTCGCAATCACAGATTCTACTTTTTGGAAGTATGACCAACATAAGAATTTTCGCGCTGATTAAATCTAACGATCACTTATCTTATCACGTCAAACCATGCAAATTATACTTTGCTCTCAAATTGTTCATGTTAACAACATCAGCATTGCATGACTACATTTAATGCCCTTCAGATATTTATCCTTGTTTTGACATGGACCCGGTTGCAATCTCTTTTTTTCTGTAGTCAGTCTTTTGCATTTTACAACGGGTGAATCGCAGTTGTCACTGTTAATGTCACTTTTTGGATCCGCCATCAAATTGATAAGTTTAATCAATTGTATCAAGTGCTGTGAGAAAAGGCTATAACTCTCCACCGCCAAAATCATCACACGCGATATAACCTACTAGCCGAGACATCTTCTTTATGTGTACAGATGTGACGTAATGACGCAAAGACGTGCTCCAATTTCCAGTACCACTGGAATTAAAAACATTATTACAAGCTTACCGTTTTGACTCGAGCTAAGGCAAGCAGATAGTTTTGACACTGGCTGGATATGTACTTGCTCAAAAATTTAACCCAAAAAAGTTACGGACTGGAGCTTTAATAATTTATTCTTATTAATAACAAACACACATACTGTAATGGTATGTTTAAAGCATTCAGCTATATTTTATTTTTGCTTAAAGTCCCTGTAAAGTCAAAATTAAGTATGTGTTCTGAGTTTGTCACACCACAGAAACATGTGTTATTAGCCATCCAGCCAAATTTGAATGATAAAAAAAGCCGGCAAGTACATAAAATAAGCTATCAAAATCTTGAAAAAATGAGCAGTAGTCTCTGCTCTCAAACGCTGGGGGCGTGTCCGCTGGCTGCGCTGAAACCACGCCCACTCGCGGGAAAGCTGCCGTCGCCACACTCAACTGTCACCGCTACAGCCGGAATGGATGCTCCTAAGGTTTTACAAAGCCATGTTCGAGCCTGGACTAACGTTACCTACTATAATTATAACATAAGCACACAAGGCAACTTACACTCATTGGTGGGCTCGCACTGCCGACGATGGCACCAGTTGTCTTGTCGGCGCGACGGGAGGATGAAGGCCGAGGCGGGAGATAATCGGTTCGGCCCCATTCACCAGTAACAGCGGATTATCTGTGAATCCCAGTTGTCTCCGACGAAAGTTTATAAAACTATCCCGTGTAAATGATCACTACAGAGGCGGGTTTTGGCGGTGATCCTCAGCACTCCATCAAGGTGGCTCTTCACAAAATTAATCCACCTCTTCTTGATGTGATCGTTTTTCGTAAATTTAAATAAGGACACCGATCTGTTTTGTACATGATCGCATCCAGGTAGTACGCATTTCCGTGACGAAGGCATAGCTAGCTAGCAAACTGTAGGCTGTAGTAATTGTACTGACAGTAACTCGCGATCGGCAAACTGATGTGAATGAATGTGCTATATTGTTAGGGGAGGGGCAGCGTCAGGGGCTCCAGTGCGTCATCAAGTAGGGGCGTGTCCAGGAGCTCAGGGGCTTCAGTGCGTCATCGAACCCCCGTTTTAGCCCCGCCCAAAAAATCCAGAACACAGCAATGGTGAAAAACTGTTTAGCGGTCTAACTCGACAGTTCAGTACTTCACAGTTCACAGTCTTTGTAATATGTTTTAGTAATACATTTCTAACATTTATAATGTGTTTAGAATTTTTTTTTAGAATTGCCTTTACAGGGACTTTAAACCTGGTTCAAATATTGCTAGAGAAGAGGGTTTTGAGAGAACCAAGTGATATTGTAACCAGAGGCCAAGGTCAAGACAAAGGCAGACAATTTCAATGGCAGCAATGAACACAATAGATTGAATAGCTTTTCAGTCCCCTGGATTTGTGGGAAAAGGGATTGTCTGATATTGGTTCTTTTACAGGTGATGTGAAATAATTTTGAGTTGTTCTTTGTCCTTTTCAGTGTCTAGTTCTTTCTTCCATTTTTTTTCCACAAAGGAAGAGTTTACAAAAAGGAGTTTTCCTTTAGTCTACACTTAATGGTGTGCAAACTTGCGTGAAGTAATGAAAGGGTATTGAGTTGCATTGCAATGTGTTTCTAACTGAGGTACCATTACAGAGTGTGAAGGTACACGATCAGGCACCATAGACAGAATGAAAAATCTTGTTGCATCTTATGTTTATAAAATATTAGCTTGTATACGGGGTTGTTCTTGAAATTGCTTGCTTTTGGGCCGGTAAGGCTATAATCCATAGAAAGTAAACACGTTAAGGTACTCCACAAGTAATTACAGAGTGCAGCAAATGTGCTATGGTCCAATAAGCATTCTGCATAAATAATGAAGGATTGGTAACTCGGAGAAAGATCTAATTAATTATTTAAAGCTCTGAATGGATTTACCATTTTACCCCCGAATGAATTATGGCTCAACATTACTGAGAGACAGATAACAGGGAGACTAAGGAAACTCAAGAACAACGAGACGCTAACATACAGTGGGGTTAAAATGTCCAAAACTCTTTTAAAAGTCTGGGATTGAAAATTAAAATATATTTGAATTGCTTCAGAATCCTAATATTTTATATATACTTAATATTTGTAGAGATACACATAACTATATGTATCTCTGAAAATATTATAAAGTATTTTGAAGCAAGCACTTTTGTTACATTATAAATGTCTTTCTTTACCATCAATTCTAATCATTTTAATGCATCCTTTCTTTAAACAACAACAACAACAACAACAACAAAAAACAAATAAACTTTTAAAAGGTAGTGCTTAACAAATGTTTTTGATTGTTTTATAGGTCATCAAAAGTGTCATCAAATTTGTGACCATTTAACTCCATACAATGCAATTGTAAAATAATAGCATTTTCATTAGTGGACTCATGCTTTTGGATCCCATTGTATATTTGAACTGTTTTATTGACAACAGTCTGTTTTTGAGACAGAAAAATGAAAACAAGATTTTAAGAAATCAGCTCATTAAATATATTATCAGTCTATAGATGGTTTTATCATGTTGGCCGGTGCTCATTATTAGAAAACAAAAAACCTTAAGCAATTCATAATTTTTTTAGCATGATGGAGAGCGGGAATCAGAAATAAGTTATATATTAATCATATCCTCCTCAATATATGCATGAATTCTCCCCGTTTTACAACACGCACACATTGGTAAGAAAAACACATGAGCAGCTATATTCAAAAAGACTAGAATTTAATTTCTCTGCTATGAAAACAAATCCACATTATGGATAATACATTACCAAGAGACATGGCGTAGTTGTTCCATTACTTACTCAAAATACTGAGCTCAAACAATCGCATAAAAACAATAAAAAAAGTGTCAATGCTTGGAGGAAATAAAGTGTCTTTTAATACAGTTTGCAGAAGGAAATATGTAGGAGTTATTCCAGATACGCATAATAAGTCACTATACAAATAGTCAGACATAAATGCATATAGTATTGCTGAGAAAAAATAAATAAATGCTTCCACAGAAATGTGCTCAGCATAGAATGAACTTGAGTGCAGACACTAAAGATGTAGCTAGACTCTTTTATTCTGAAACAGAACCAGAGGCCTGGTCGACCTCCAGGGAGACGTGCCATTAATATATCATTTTCTTCAAGGATGAACTTGAACAGATGAACAAAACATGCTGGCCAGAGGTGTCAGCTCATGATAAGGATACTCTCTCCACCTGGACGTGGCGATATGTCACCAACGATTTGTCACCAACACTGCATGACAGGCAAGGGGAGTTCAGAATGGATGCCGTACATTATCCCACTCTCTACGCCAATATCGACCGGCACCAACTTTCCCGAGCGATTTGATGTGCTTTTCTTGGTGTTTAGCTTGGTTGTTGAGGTCATTCTAGGCTTAAAAGTGAGCGTACAGTGCAAGGTTGACAGTGTGACCAGGAAGTGCAGAGGTTACTGTCACTTTAAAAAGTAACATTTAGGGCCCTATTTCAACAATCTAAGCGCATGTTTAACGATGGGAAAAATGGTCGACGCGCCAGGCAAATGGTCTAAAAGGGTTGTCCCTATTCTCTTAATGTGTAATGGCTATGTTTTGGGCGTAAAGTGCAATAAACCAATCAGAGTCTCATCTTTAAAAGCCATTTGCGCTTGTGCTAAAGCGGATTCGCTAGTTACATGGCGGAATTTGCAAGTAGAAATACTGAACGCTTCTCTAGAGAGCAATGGTTAAAGCGCACAAGCAGACCATCTACGGCAGGGGTGTCCAAACTCAGTCCTGGAGGGCCACTGTCCTGCAGAGTTTAGCTCCAACCCCAATTAAACACACCTGAACCAGATAATCAGACCTTGATTATCTGGTTCAGGTGTGTTTAATTGGGGTTGGAGCTAAACTCTGCAGGACAGTGGCCGTCCAGGACTGAGCTTGGACACCCCTGATCTACGGTAACGGGAAAAGCCGGATTCCAACATATCTTTATGTACACAATAATAATATTTTACATTATAATCCTTTTATTTGTAATATTTGGCTAGTTTGTGTGCTGCTGCGCTTCCCTGTGTGTGTGATAAGCAGAATGTACGGTCGTTGTGCACCCGCCTATAGGCACATATTACTAATGCGCCCTTTAAATAACAAAAAAGTACTGCGCCATTGACTTTAGACCAGGTTTTTGTTGGTCAATGGCCCAGTCTATTTCTGTTGCCTCAAAATAGCAACGCACCAACAATGCGCCTGGGCGTATTGCAAATGGGCGTAAATGCATTTGCTATTTAAACAACGTGGCACAGGACGTAAAAATGATTACTGCGTCAAGCTGAAACTACTGTAGCAAAAAACATGTGCGTCGCGCCTGGCACTGCATTGTGCCGGGTGTATGATAGGGCCCTTAAGCTTTAACATATCTTTGTCAATTGTTATATCCGTCCATCTGTCTGTCTGTCTGGACATCTGTACATAAGGTCTATAAACCATCAATTTTCAAGAGCCCACCCAAAAATAAATAAATATACTCCCAAACAAGTCTCTGTCTTGACAGTCCTCTATCCTGTTTGTTACCATTCAAATTAAATTCTAATTCAGGGAACTTCAAATGCATTTTCTATACAAATCACACAACCGTGTTAGACATTGGTTTCATTACGTTTGCATGCTGCAAGTGTAAGTGATATTGCAAGATTTATTCTCGGCCTGGGTCATTCTTTAATGCTGTGTTGGTTTAAAGTCTTGAGTTAAAGAACATTCTAAGTGACAAAGACAAATGAAGTGTCTTTAGGCAGTGTGTTATCTGCTTTAATTAATACACTACTTGATTACATATGAATGTCATTTGCCCCCTTACTATGTGTACTAATTAGTTAGGACTAAAATTAATGGCCACCTGTCTGGGGTATGTATCTAGTCTGCACTTGCCTTATCTTGTCCTCAAGAAATATCTTACCTGCAAGTTAGATGAAACCTACTTTTTTTTTTTTTTTGCCGCTTTGTGCATATGCATCTCAGGTGTTTCCCCTTCAAAGTGAGTCATTATTCATCCACTGTGCATCAGATATTGTGGCAGTACCTGTGTATGTGTGTTGTACATACCGTGGCTTTGTGTATAATTTTGTGGCACTCATAAACACTTCTGGCCTTTAAACAGGATAAGTTCTTACATAAGTTAAGTTCTTAAACAGCTAGACATTGTCATATATAGATAGTATTCAAGTATATTAAGGTATTTATCTGACTAAATTATTTAGCAAAAAAAGGCAAACTACAGCTACAGGTTTTATTTGACTAAGCAAAACAAAGCATAGAAAAACAAAAAGCTCACAGGAACAAGCATACATTGATTCATTATTATTATTTTGTTGGTTCTCTCTTGATTCTACAAGTGTTCATGAGACAGCCTGGGCAAAATGTCCGCACAATTTGGCGTGTTGCATTGCGTTATTACACAATACACATAAAACAATTGACTACGCAACATGCTTACAAAATCTTTAACAAAGTTTTAATATATTTGAATAAAAGGTGAAGATAGCTCACCTTCCTAGACCGCCAGGGGGCCCAGAACCCCCAGTGGAACCCCTTCCAATCATAAGTGACCTTTTTATGAAAATTCCTAATAGTTAGTTTGAGATGATTAAATTGTATAATGTTGTACGACTTGGATTGTACGAAAACAAAATGTATATGTGCATTACTATATATATATATATATACGTCTAAGGCTGTCAAGCCAACATTCGTTTTTGACAAACTTTTTTTTTTTTTTTTAACACTTATTTTAATTGTAATTCCTTAAATTTGAATTTAAGAGTTCTTGTTTGCTATTTGAATTCATTATAAATGGGATATATATTGGAATATATATATTGGAAATTTACTTTATGATTAGGCTTAGATTTTGCATGTTCATTTTTATACAACCCAACTCTTGCAATTCCTTGTTTAAATTATTATGACTTCTCATGTGACGTTACAAAGGATGGAAACATTTAGATGGATTTCCAATGATTATAGCATACCAGTGAAATCATTAAATAAAATGCAACCAAATCCACCACCATTTATGATGTAGGCCTACACATACTGACAAACAGATGCAATAAAATAAAAATGAAAAAATTCATATGCTTCACTGTGTGTCAATCTATTACTTCATGAAACAGTGTCCATCTGTTGCCCGTTGATAAATAATTATAAAAATAGAAAGAGAATGCACGAGTAGAAAACGATACTCTTGCTCACATGCTGTAGATATAATGAGAACGCTACTTCCTCTACAGCATGTGAAACAGGATACACCCCGGCACAAGTCCGCCCTTGAATTCTTGTTCACCCTGGAGAGACACCACCTATTCTGATTGCATTAAACAGTAGATTTTGCCAACTCAGTGAGCCTAAAACGATGCCGCTGACCTTGTAGCTGGATGTTGAGTGCTGGGGTGATTCAGCTGTTTCCCACCAGGATCTGCACATACAGGTCTGAATTTCTCTCTATTTCTCTCTGTTTCTCTCTGTCAGGCCTCTGGCTGTTCATCTGTTCATTATTCTCTAGTTCTTTTTTTTTTTTTTTTTTTTTTTAATCATCTTTCTCACCCCATTCTCACTATTTGACTTTCACCAGCCTTTATGCTTTCACAGTAATCTTAACTTTTTTTAAATGCTCTTTATAGTTTTGAACTCGAAACTTGCCATGAAACGGCAAATATTTCTCTGGCGCTTTAAGGGTCATTAGTCGCATTGAGACTCATTAGCGCTTTGAGAGTGAAAGGCGCAGTGAATGTGTGCAAGTGTACGAAATTGCGAGAGATGAAAGATTGCCAATTTGTTGCACACTCTTGATCTCAATATATCAATAAAGCATGAGGAATTTCTCTGTGATGACATCACGGCACAGGTCATTTATAGCAATACGCTAAAGGGGCATTCATGCTGGCAGCAGCTTGCTGCGACAAAGTGACTGGAAGTCATTCATTTTCGATGAGAATTGGCAAATTGAGGCGGCATGAGCAACACCAACCATTGGCGATGCAACAGTTGAGTAAGATGAAGGAATAGTTCACCCAAAAATGAAAATGGCCCTCATGTTGGTTTAAACACAACTTACTTTTTTTCCCCATATTGAATATGAGCTCAAATAACTATATGTTTTGTAAAATCGGGTCTCTTAGACTATTATCTGTCCTGTGATAGACAAATTTGGCTGAGCTACTCTCAGGTCCTGTTTACACCTGGCATTAAGATGCGTTTTGGTCGATCGGATCACAAGTAGACGAGGGAGACACATTCCCATTTACACCTGTTTTAATCCATCTCTTGTGTCTACCTTCAACCACTTCTGTCCTGATTTATTAAAGGGGAGGGTCTATGGGCAGGTTTTTTTTTTTTTTTTTTTTTTTAGCTCTTTAGATCTAATTCACAAAATAAGCTTGCGCAATTCACATATGAACGTGCACGGAGATGACGGAAAAACATATGGAGAGCATCAGCTTTCGTCTCTGCTCTGCCGTAAGACAACGCTAGAAAATCAGGAATGCTATGAAATAGACTACGAAAGCAAACCGGTCGAATGCGTTTTCGACTACCTCTGGAAGCGGTCGAAAGTGGACAAGCTCAAAACGTTTTGGACCCTGTTTACACCTGTATTTAGTGTCGTCCACTTGTGATTCGATCGACCAAAACGCATATTAATACCAGGTGTAAACAGGGCCTCAGATTCATAGAAAAGGGACTGAAGATTTGCATATAATCCATTTAAATTAATCAAAAGCATTTCATTTTAGTGTTGTCCTTTTGTCAGTGTATGAGTTGGTGCATGTCTTTTAAAAAATTGTTGTATTGCTAATGGTTCCAGTTATCTAATTTCTAACTAATTGAACAGCACTACAATAGCACTTATTTAAAATTCATGGGGACCAAGCCATAATCGAAATATCATGCGTCATCTATGAGATGATCCTGAGATGTTCTATTTATTAATGCGCACACATGCCATTAAAAGCTGACTTTTCTGTCCAATTTTCCATAAATAGGTCTATCAAGTTTGATTACAGTGCATTATCCGTTTGTCAGAGCTCTATATATCACCGCATGTTGAGGCCTCTGGGTCTGGTGAAGGATGTTAACCAGCACGGGCTCCTCATATCGTGAATATTTATGGCTGATCTACCCGGGCTTAATTTGACTAGCCGTAATTCCATTGCACTGTCATGCACTTGTGAATACCGAAAACAATCTCAGGCAAAGGTGACAGGAAGAATTAGGCCTTTATGGGGTGATGAAGTTCTCGGTACATTCAGTCCATTAAAATATTGTCTTGGAGCGCTCGGCCTCCATTTAACTCCCCCCGTGCCTGGTGTAAATTAACTAAAGGTTCAGTAAATATATGTTGCTTCAGTTTGCGTCAGTCTTTCCATTTATTTTACTTTTAAGTACATCTTATAAGAACCTGCGGTCGCTCTCCATGTACTCAGCAGTCAATTTGACTGAAAAAAAGAAAACATAACTCTTTGCATTCATCAATAATCGCAGACAACACTTGACCGGGCATTGGTCATGGATATTTTAAGCCATTTGTTTTTGGTGGCAGAAGCTGTGGCAGCAATCGGACCATTTGCTGATGAGCTAATAAAATGCTCTTGAGGACAAGTTACCGCTAAAGTGGGCTGCCTTTTTGTTTGGCTTACACAGCTATTTCACATGCTGTGTATTACACAAAAGTTTGGTGAGTCAGACCTTAATGTGATATGATAAATTCAGACATATACTGTATATGCATGTTATTCAAAAGGAAATGTGTGTGCATTTAGATTTGTATTATATTAGATATACACTACCATTCAAAAGTTTTTTTTTTTTTTAAGAAATGTATACTTTTATTCAGCAAGGAAGCATTAAATTGATCGAAAGTGTCAGTAAAGACATTTAGAATCATAATACATTATTTCTGAAGGATCATGACACTGAAGTAATGACTGCTGAAAATTCAGGTCTGCCATAACATCAGTTAAAAATTTGATAAAATATGAAACAGTATTGCTGTTTTTTTTGTTTTGTTTTTTATCAAACAATTGCATTATTGCTATGCAGACTTCTTTCAAAAAAAATATCACTGACCCCAATCTTTTTAACAGAAGTAGCAGCAACTGTTTTGTTGTTGTTGTTGTTGTTGTTGTTGTTGTTGTTGTTGTTGTTTTCACTCCAAGTGCTGGTTTAAATGCTAAATTAATATTTTAATTTAATTATTCTAAGATTTGATATTGAATAGACTCCTTGAATCATAAGGAAAGTATTCTCCAATATGCAATTCACAAATGTTACTGTATTTGTATTTAATAGCTGAGCCAGATGAATAAAATGTGAGAGACACCAGGCCGGCTTGGTCTCATTAGACCTCTAAATGCAGTAATCAAGTAGCAGGAAGAGACACATTAGCCCCGGGCCATGTCACAGTAATCCCACTGCCAGGTATTAAAGCATGGCTATTTCAGGCAATGAGGTGATACAACTCACTTAATCAAAGACCTATCAAGCTGTGAAGACACACAGAGGCATGCAAATCCCCAAATAAGTATGAAATACCTCCATCAATGAATTAGACGCATGCTTTGCCATTTGAAGTATAGGCAGTTTGACAGTAAAAAACAGATCGCTCAGGGATGTCAAAAGTACTGGTACTTTAGTACAATAACAACAGTCAACGATAGCAGTCTTTCTACTTAATATGATGCCCAAAGGCTGTGTGACTGACATGCATCTGCTTTGAAATGCATATTTGTGCACATACTCCGTGTTTACTTGAGTAATTGCAAACCTTGAAGCAATATTTAGAGAGTTGAGAAATACTTATTGTTTACATTTAATTTAGTAATATTTACTTGATTTTTAAAAATGAGTTTGTTCGAGATGGATGGATGGATGGATGGATAGATACTTGCATAAGTCAATAGAATTACAATTTTGGTGTACTATAGGAGACACTGACTGAAATGTACAAGAAGTATAAAGAATATGGCTCATTGAAATCACATTGAGATAATCATTCTGAAAAAGTTTTCAATGGAGCATTTCATAGAGAAAAACTGTCGTTGGCAAGTTGCCGACGTTCTTCCATCTGTTATCATCTGCCTTTTCCCTTTTTTGCACTCAGTTTCATCTTTTTGGAAGGTAAATCAGCCTCTCCCAGGTTCTCAGAGGATGACAATATTTCCCTGTGCTTTTGACTGCAGGCAATCCTATTGAAATATTGAATAGCTCAATTATAACACTCACAAAAGCTTTGAAACCGCTTCAAGTGATTCTATTTCTGAGTCTGCAGTGCTATTAAAACATCCAGGAGTTCCAGGTATGAGAAGTTCTAAAAACCTAGGAAGTGAAAATGGATCTGAACTTCCAAGAAGGCGTCTGCAGTCTCAAGTGTCAATAATTAAAGCCGTCGAAAAGGTTGTAAATGTAGCCAGCGAAAACTATGTTGAGAGTTCTGCATGTGTATGCACAATTATAGCACGCAGACAGTGTCCGTAAAATGAAGCCTTAGGGAAGACCCCTTTTTTCAAGTTCATCTATTTTGATCTAAGCTGTGGATGTATGTGTTTCTGCATACATAAACCCCTGGACGTCACATCTAGGCTGTGTGTGAAGTCATTTGCACACACCTATCATGGAGACTAATCAATACCCTTTCTTGGCTCTCTCGGGGCAGCCAGTGAACAAATGATAATCTATCATGTAAAACTCATTTAGGGTGTCCACATGCTCCAGTGCTTTGTTACAGTAAGTGTGGCTGGTCATGTGTGCAAAGCTAGAAATGGTAGAGAGGTAGATTAAAAAAACAGGTATTGATGGAGAATAGAGGCAAAGCGAACACAATAAAAGTATGAGACCTTCCCAATCGTGCAGACACAGAAAATTCACTATTGATTTCCCCAGGGAAATTAGTCTTATGGTGATGCACAACCAAGGTAGGGCTTGCAGCACAATGTAATTTACTTTTAATATATTACTACCTCCTCATCATGCATTTAGTATATACTAGTGTGTTTTTGTACCGTTTGTTTCCTCCGAACACATTCTGTTCCTCTGCAGTAACCGTGAAGAGCAGGTTGTGAATATGAAAGCTAATCTGGTTTCTCATACGCAGCCAAGCTAGGTTTGCTATGAGCTTTATCCTATTGCCGCCCACTCTTCCATATATATGTACCACGGTGTGACGTGCAGAATTGCTGCAGTGACAATGGGGAAAGCTGTGTTGCTTAAAATCTCTCCATCCTTGATTTGACCCATGGAGGGAATCGGAAATTGGTAAGCCTTGGGCATATTTGTGCAAGATTTAATTACAGGCACCGTTGGACTTAAAGGAATTTACGACAAGAGCTTGTAATTTAAATGAGTGAATAAAAGCGTAAAACTTTCAGTGAAAGTCTTGACTCTTTGTGGAGTACAGGAAATCCTCAACTATCTCTTGAGAACGGTCTTGATGGCTCCCCGTAGTGCTCTATTAAAAAATACAAATATAAAAAAACAACAACACACGCACACACACACACACACACACAAATAAAGTACGTGCTGTGGCAGACTGCAGGCACTTCACTGGAGGAAAAGTAGGACAGAGTTTGATTGACCTTTTTCGGAGCAGAGAACATTGAAGATGGCTGATTTCAAGACCTGCTGGAATAGATTGCCTTATTTTTCTCTGAAAGAGTGTGTGGTTTGTTCTGCTTTGGCTTTTGGTTGATTCATAATTTCCTTTGAACGTTTTGCTAACAAGAATCTAATGACGGTTATCTTTTAGTCACCGTAATATGCAGAGTCAGTCATGAATAGTTACGCTCTTCTTTTGACTCCAAAATACCACTATTTTCGTTTGCGTTACTAAATTAAGTTAAGCATAATGGCATAACTTCTAGTGGATTTGTAATACGCTTTGCTTTTTTAGTACCAGTGTCAAACATTATATAAATATAAACAGTTGTGCTCAAAAGTTTACATACTACTTGATGCTCAAGAAGGACAATCTTAAATTTATCACAACTTGTGTGCTTTTTCTGGGCAAGACAGAGTGAAATGAGGTGCTAGAATCTCGCGTCGCGAAGTGCACAGAAGACCAATGGCATTAAATAATGAATGCAAATAATAATGTATGAAATAATACATTACATTTCAGTTTGTTTTTTCACCAAGTACTATTGTACACCACCAGAACACTTGGGATATACTATACATGTTGCATGGGACTGTTCTGTGATACTTTTGCAGCTTGATGCTGGTCGCTATAACTGGCATTATATGGACAAACATGAGCGGGACATAAAAAAATAAATAAATAAAAAATCTCCTTTTGTGATCCAAATAAGAAAGAAGGGCTTTAAACTTGCAAAAAAAATAAAAAAATAAACCATGTTCTCCGTAAGAACAGTAAGCCAAAAAACTAACCAACCTCAGTAGGGGCTCTACAATCTCTCTGGATCACTGAGGATAAGAAAGATCAACCCTCCTGGTCCCAGTGTACTTAGACTATAAGCTAGCTCAGATGCCGTGTGTGCCGTGTTCTGCCGAATGGAACACAGAGCAGTGACGTACTGTAGACAGAGATGACGTTTCAAATAGAGCTGTTTACAAAAAAAATCAATCACATACGTGGTGTTACGCCTGCAAGGCTCCCAAAGGCATTGCCGTATCTATATGCAAAGTCTACTGAGCATTCCTGATTATCTCTCTGCAGGCAAAAATGGGCAAAGTCATTCTTTTTTTAACTGTACTTCTTGGCAGATGATATTGGATGATGACATTTCTGCCGCTCTGGAACGATGAAATTTCTCATTCAGTTTCACCCTGTTACTTTTTGTAACATTAACATTTGTAAGCCATTTCAGCAGCAGAAGTTTTTTTTTTTTTTTTTTTTTTTTTAAGCACAATAAAGTTTTCATGATAAAATAATTTAGAAAGACAGTTGACCATTTCATTCAGTTGATACCAATTTCTGAAAAAAAAAAAAAAAAACTTAATATTATTTATTTAACGGTATTTATGAAAGTAAATAAAGTTACTATAGTTATGCAGCCAAGCCAACCGTGCATGAATTTATCTTTTTCTTGTCAATATTGTTTGATTAATAGCAGCTACCCTAACAGCTGCATTTACTGCAAGATCTGATTTTTGTATTCTGTTTGTATTCACTTAAAATGTAACTGACCTCACCAAATAGTGCTTTGGACGGTTTTGTGCACAGACGCATCATCACTGAAAGCAGCCTTTGTTTTTCTAACTGGCTTGTGCGTTAGCAAAACCTGTCAGTAGGTTTAGTGCATCATCCATCTCCCGGGTTTAGAAGAATGGTTCACATGAGAATGTGAATTCATTTATGTGTTTCTACATTTCCAGTTGGTAATGTATTTTCTTCACCCTGTAGGTCATGTTTGATGGAGAGGGAATCTGTGAGTATGGATGAGGTGGGAAATAACTATTGCCTTCCTTTCACCTGCAGAGTATCAGGTTCAACCCCACCGCCGTCCGTATGCAACACCCGCGAGCAGACCGACTCCACAGGAAATACGTTTCTTACAGGTTTGGCTGCAAACACCTCACCACATCTATTTTTCCTTTCCTCTCTTCTTGTTATTTATTTATTTGTTTCATTTTTTATGTCTAGCTCTAGAGTCAGCGCAAGGAAAAATTACTTACAGGGGCATTTGGTATTCCAGAGGTGGCAGATATTTGTCTCTTTTTACTTGTTCAAATTAGTGCTTGTCTGTCTCTGTCTCTAAATATCTATATTTGTACAAATTGCTGCACATTTATTTAATATGTAATAATGCAATAACGCAAGTTGAAAGGCATTTGGTTGTGGATAGTAAAACATATCTGCAACATTTATCAAGTACATGCATGTGTTAATCATTATGACACTAATTTAATCCCATACAAACCTAACAGTCTACTACAGAGTCTTCTTATACTCTAATGAGATTTAGTTGACAGTTAGTAGAATGTCTAAAGTGGACTATCGAAATAAAAGTGTAACCTATTAGGATTATTACCACTACTTATACTTCAAATACTACTATTACTACTACTAAGACTGAGATAAATACTATCTAATGGCAGCTTGGTTTGCATATTTTTTTTAAATAGTATTGAAACTGGTTGTCAGTGGGTGTACACTAGGCATCTGATCTTCAATATGGTTCTATTGTCATCCTTTTCTGATTGTTGACTTCTAGCAGGTGAAGAAACGTTTTATGACCAGACAGTTTATTCTATATCTATGCTGCAGACAGATACTATAGAAAGGAAAGTGAAATGGGGCGGTGAAGTAAAGCACAGAAAGCTGCTCGAAGAAAATGCACTAGGACACAATTCATTTTCAGTGAGATGTGCAAGCGGAATGGAGAGCAGCCACATGTTTCATGAGACTGCCCGAATAAGGACGGAGTGCTAAATGCAGAAAACTGTCTTATGCAGTGATCTGCCACTCTTTAAAGAACATTGTTTGAAGATTGGCTCTTTTTATAATAAAGTCACATACTGTGGTTGTTAAAGACGGCATGAAACGGAAGTTGCGACAGTCCTTTCTAACAAGAAAAGAATGCAGGGCGTGATTTGATTTTAACCGTGGGGACTTGATTGGATGATTGAATTGTTGTGGTTTGCTATTGGTGGATCTCATGTGAGTGACAGGTTGCCCCGCCCTTGCGCCAGTAAACACAAGATGTTGCTGCAAGTGGGAAGGGAAGTTATTTAGATTAAAGATTACAAGGCCACATGAATGTGAAAAAAAAAAAGATGTGCACATATAAATCATTAATAATAAATTCTGCAATATTCCATCAGTTTTGATTTCATGGTGACTTTAAACTAAAGGGAACACGAGAACGATATCATAGGTTGGTCCAATATGACATTCCGCCTGGGAGGCACAATGGTCTGACAACAGGGTGACTCTATGCAGTATATTCAGCATGAGTCAGCATTATACTCTGATATATGGCAAACCAAACTTCGGCATTGAGATTCTTGCGATAGCATCAGGAAAAAAATTGTCCTCAGGTGTCATCATGCTGCATCTGCTGTCTACCAGATTTGTTATGCAGGATTAATCATGTTGTTTCTGAATTGCATTTTGATAAAGAGATTCAATGATATCCTAGATCTCTATCTGCCTCTTTGACATCCTTGTCCGCCTCTTTCTGTCCATCACAGTGTATCAGGCTCTCACCTTAAACCGTTCACCTTTCCCAGACTAAACTGAATGCGTTAACCCATGCTCTTATCAAGACCGACTCTGTCTTTGTTTCCAGGGAAGGCTCAGAAAAACAGTGACCTTCAGCCGCCCCTTCATTCTCTGTGCAACTTGCCGGGCCCTCAAGACGCTTGGCTCTGTCATGATGATTTCTTATTCCATTTCGGTAGTTGAAGAGCAATGCTTTATCTCTACCCCGGGTTCATGGTTTATACGAGGCAGCAGTGTCAGAACGGAGGGGGGCCGAGCCCTAATCCAAACAGTAAGCTGTTTAGTCAAAGTATGGTGATGAAACAACGTTCTTCCCAGTCGTTGTAATTTAAAGGGGGGCTTTGGGAACATGGGCAATTTTGTTGTAAATCCGTAGCCGTTTGAGTCTTTGAAGGATTGACAGATACTGTTTTAACTTTTCTATCTCTTCAGAGATTCCTTCATACATAAATACTGGTTTGTTTTTTGGACATTGTAAGGAAGAAGGCAGTTTGCATCGTGTTGGTCAAGGGCTTGTGGGTATTTGCTCTGGGGTCCTGGAAGGTTAATCTGCATTGGCTCAGATGTGGGTCAGACTTGACGAGGCATGAACAGCATGTTGGTTTCTTACTGTTACACACATCAATCATGAAGTTGTTACTTCAGCAATAGCATTTGAATTTGTCTGAAGGCTGCTCAAGGGAAACGCTTTTCCTTTTGGGGTTGCCAAATGTGGCCTGATTGACTGTCATTTAATCCTGTCCCTTTTCTGCACTCAAGCAAACTCTTATTTATCTTCCTTAATGTGATTTAACAAAGTAGGACATGTTCCTGGATCAGCATCCTTTGCTTGTTCTATAACAGTATTTCAATCAATCAATCCATTCCCTGGATTTTACAGGTTGTCTGGCTCCGTATAAACATCTAGGGCAAAGGTTTTTAAAAATGGGGTCTTAAAATGGAGTTTTAGTGGGTTTGTGGAAAAGTACAGCAGAGAAGTATAGTGTATACATAAATAAATACATAAATAAACTTTGATATTTGTGACCCTGGATCACAAAACCAGTCACAAGTCGTACGGGTATATTTGTGGCAATGGCCAACAATGCATTGTATCGGTCAAAATTATCGATTTTTCTTTTATGCCAAAAATCATTAGGATATTAAGTAAAGATCATGATCCATGAAGATATTTAGTAAATTTCCTACTGTAAATATATAAAACATTTATTTTTGTGAATGAATGCAGCACAATCACGAATGGAGAACTTTAAAGGCGACTTTCCTAATGTTTCAATTTTTTAGCACTCTCAGATTCCAGATTTTCCAAATTGTTGTAATTTTTTTTTTTTTATCTAACTTATATATATATAACTCAAGGGTCTCTGTGTGTGTGAATAGGTTAATGGTTGCTTATGTTTAATGCTAAGACTAATCGGTGACCATCCTGAGATCAGGCAAATGTCACTGGTATTTACTCTGTAAAAAGGAATCATGAGAGCGACTAAGACCGTGACCCTGCAGGAAGGGAACATGAGAAGGAGAGAAAGCAGAAGCTGGAGGAAGAGAAATCTCTGTGATTGATGAACAAACACTGAGACTGTTTGCTCCTTCCATCCAGCTCAAGGGAAACAGAGAGGCAAGCCAGAATCTGAGCCAAGATCCGTCACTTCAGTGAGGTTTGAGCCACTACAGCAGGAGCGCACAGACTGCGGTTTTTATTTAATTATGAATCGCAGAATACCACAATTTGGGCAAAATCGAAAATTGTATCTGTTTGTTTTCCTCCCTTGTGCAAACCCAGAGCATGTGCTTGCCAAGAATAAGGTTAATTAGGGTAACCTAGTGATGTGTAGCATCAATAAAATACAATTTCAGTCCTTCTACTTTAAAATTTCAATAGTACTTTCCATTTTTGTATAACTGTGTGAAATTTACAAGCAATTTCTGAGTGAAAGTTTCTCCCCCCATTTTATGTTAGTATTGTTTGGTTTCACTTTATTTTGATGGTCCCTTTAACACATTCTGTTGACTAAGTAACGTTGCACCTACATGTCTACTAACTCTCATTAGAGTATTAGTAGACTTGGTGGGGTTAGGGTTAGAATAAGTTGATGTACTTGCAAAGTTACTTACAGTCATCACAATAAAGAGTTGCAGATATTAAGCAGACAGTCTAATGAGAGTTAGTTAAAGGTAGGGTAGGTAATCCTGTTCAGAAACTTTTTTTTTTATACTGGGTGAAATGGTCCTTCCATCCTGATAGTAGTCAATACATTATGTGTTTAGAAAAAGGAATGAAAAAAATCAGACCTCTGTAGCAGCTGCAGGACAGTAAAAACTCTGACCAATCACTGCCATTCGGTGCGAATGTAAAGAACCAATCAGATGCCTTCATGTCTCGTGCCCGCCCCGAGCCCCACTGCGCGCTGCCCTGCGTGCACTCATCACATGTCACCGTTCCCGGAAATATTCAGCTCAAAGCACCTGCATATGCAGTCAGCGAAGGCAAACAAGGCAAAAACTACTTCCTCGGACCCTGCCCGCACTCTTGAACGACCTCCTCTGCTTCGCCCTCAACCCCGGACCTGTCCTCGAACCGACGATGCGGTACTTGTCTCCGGACTCGGAGTGTACGTTAGTCTTCATTAGAGTCAACAATGTTTTCATCATGGAAACTCTTACATGCAAAACACCGTATATGTTATGAATCTTACACGAAATTCATCTTCATCACAGTGTAACTGATGGTAATGGAAAAACGTGTATCAATGCAACCTGTTTTTAGTTTTGCCTTATAAATATAGCTCGTTACCGAATGAAACTTTACCATTATCGATATGCTAGCTTGATAGTGAGTACTAAAAGAAATCTTATTTGTTTATATTCATAGTGATAAAGTTAGGTATTTTATTACATGTGATTCTGACATGATGTCACTGTATGTACTGCGCTCCTTCCTCTCCACTCATCTCAGGTAATAAATGCGTCTTGTTCCAGCCTGAGCGTTTGGCGTCGCGCGTTCATGTGTTTTGGGGGCGTGGCTTTGGAAGGAGCTCAGAAGGGAGGGGGTGGGAGTGAATGGAAATAATGAGCTGTGTTTATTGCAGATTAAAAGGTCTACAGTCACTCGATTTTTATATTTTCTTTTTCAGAGTACTTACATTTTAATTATGTATTGGTATATAAAGACAGTTTAAACAAATTTGGAATGTTTTTTTTTTAGAAAAATGATTACCTACCCTACCTTTAACATGCAGTTGCAAAGTTACTTATAGTCAACAGAAAGTTTAAATGGGAATAAAGTGTTAAAAAATAAAGTGTTAAATAAAGTGTTACCCACTGTTTTATTTTAATCTGATTGGTCAATCATGATATTCTGTGGTAAAAATAAGAACTGCTAAAATGTATGTTGTATCTTTGTTGTTGTAAGAGGAAGATAATCCTGTTGTACTGGCTTGTGAAACGAGGTCAAATTGAGTAAGCAAGTATATTTATATTTTTATGAAATTCAGCTTTGTCGTAGATCAGACAGATGACACATCACCAGATGACACGCTTCAAATGAACAGTTGATTTTCTGATGAAATCCAGCACACTACTGAAACACTTCTTGCGTATATGTTACATTTAGAATATCACATCATATACGTAAGGAAATTCCATTACCTTCTGAAACATGTACTGTATATACACATCGCATATTTAATTTTCATTGAAATTCCTGACCTATTGGACTGGGAAATGACTTAATCAGGGGAAATGCTTTTTCCTCTTAATGAAATGAAGATAGGATTTGGCATGCATGGATATAACCTCAAATTTTCTGTGACACTCAGCAGTGGATGAAATATTAATTTCAAAGAGGTAGGAAAGGGCTCTGGTGAAAAGCACAATTAGAAAGTAATACTTATTCGTACTGACAACCTGTGTTTAAAATGAGTCAAAGGCTTCACTTAGGCCTTAGTCATGTTTAAATAATGTGGTCAGTATTAGTAATGCCCAATTCTGTGATATCTATTCCTGCAAAGTTTAGCTCCAACCCTGATTAAACACAACTGAACCAGCTAATTGAGGAGCATTTAAAGTCAGGTTTGTTGGATTAGGGTTTGATCTGAACTCTGCAGGAACAGGATTGGGAATCCCTGATCTAGACCGATGCAGTGGTACGAATATTTTTCTCTATTTTCCATTGCCAGATAATTACACGATTTCCATGGATTAATGCAATTCTAAATAGTCTTATTAAGTCAAATAATGGTATTACTGTTATTTCAGCATCTCGAATGCATTCACAAAATTGTCATGCTTAAAAAAAAAACAGTTTTTTTTTTTTTTTTTTTCAGCAGTCATTCACACTCAAATTTGACATCAGTCTCATGATATCAGACACAATTTCTGACGGCTCTGCTAGCTAGAGGGCTCTTTGTGATGGACAAGTGTAAGACAATTTGTGGGGCGGCACTGAGTGATATCAGTCAAACTATCAGCTGTCTTCCCACTTTCGAATGCAGCTTCAAACAGTCAACTGTCTTCCATGAACATGTAGCTCAGCTGGCAAAGCATTGCTCTAGGTCTAGGAACTAGTGTCCTTTTCACATTTTTGTTTTGTTGTGCTGTGTTTTGACGTAAACTTAGTCACTATTTTTTGTAACACTTTATTTTAATGTGACGTAGTTACACGTTACTACATGTACTTACTATAGTAATAACAGTAAATTATGCGTAGTTATTTAATGCTACTCAGTACTTATTTCAGTAAGTAAAATGTAACTACGTCACCATTGGATATATTTGTTCAAGTCATATTCATTTATTATTGTCAAAATCGGCACATAAGTTTAGTGATGGAAATTTTATTTGGCAAGAAAGTGTGAAATTAAACGTGACTTAAACGTATTGACTGGCATGAACTTCAAGTTCACTTGTACATTGATTTTGTGCAGATGTAAATTGTAATATTATATATATGTTGTGTATACTGTATTTAATTAATCTCATATGTGTAAGATGCATTTGAGTGAGCAAGTTTTCATACACTGCTGTTCAATACATGTTTAGTAGGTTTGAAATGTCTTAAATTTAATAGAACTGTTTTTTATATTTTACTGTATTTTAAAATGTAATTTATGCTCCTGAAATTTCAGCATCATTACTCTAGTCTTGAGTGTCACATGACCCTTCAGAAATCATTCTAATATGCTGATTTGTTGTTCAAGAAAAAAATATGAATAATATTTAAATAATTTTGTGGAAACCATATTTTTTTTATGATTATTTTATGAACAACGTTCAAAAGAACATAATTTATTTGAAATATATATATATTTTGTAACAATGTAAAAGGCTTAACTGTCACATTTGATCAATTTAATGCATCCTTACTGAACAAAAGTATATTAATTTCTTTAAAGAAAAAAAGTCTTACTGGCCCCAAACTTTTGAATGGTAGTATATGCATATACCTGTATATATATATATATATATATATATATATATATATATATAAAAAATATATATATATAATATAGATATATTAGTATATAATAAAGATTATTTGAAATCGTTAAACACTTTTTTTTTAATATATATATATTTTTTTCTTTTATCTTTTTTTTAAAATCTTTTTTTCACCATAAAAAAAACGGTGTTTTGTTACGGTGTAACATTTTGTTAATTTTTTTTATTAATGCCTGGTCATAGGTTTGTTTCCCAGGGAACCCCCACATAATAGCTAATTCATGTAAATATATTCAAATAAATATTTAGTATGAATGCTATTCCAGGGTCAAGAGGGATTGAAGGTAATTGTTTCAGCTCACATATAGGCCCGAGATGAGTTTATGTATCAGTCTTTTCTCTGACAGAAAATCTATTCATAGAGAACCTCTCAGCATGGCTTGACAACATTCAGTTATGGATGAGAGAGAACATGTATTGATGATATTGATGTGACTCTTTGGGCCCTTTTGTCTGAAAGGAGCATCTCTGATGTTTTGAAGTTGCTTCATTGATTTTGTTTAGTGGCTTGTGGCCGAGACTCTCTCCTTGTCACCCCTTCTTTCCTCTTTACTTCCTCTTTTTTTTTTATTGTTTTCTCACAACAACCACTTCAAGTTTTTGATCATCCAACAGTCATCCTTTTTAGCTCTTTTCCATGCTATCTCCTCTGTCATTCAGAAAGGGTGAAACCAGAACAAAAGGGGAAGATAAGAGTCCCCAAGACAGTGGGACACTGTAATATGTCTAGGGGAGAATAGTCAGAGCCCATCTCTGAGGGCCATTAGATTCCCCATTCCCCCCAAGTCCTGCAGTCTCCGTAAACTAATAGTCATTCACCTGGTTGACAGGAAATCTTTCCCCTGGTGCCAATGCTAGATGGCTGGGTTGTGTTTAAGGTTACAAAGCCTCGGAGGAGACCATCGGTTCTGTGTGCCTACTCTAGCATTCCCCTGAGCCTTGGGGCTTCACAGGCGACCCAGACTGATGAATGCAGCCAAAGTGGTAAGAGAGATGTGTTGTACAAATGTCTGTCGGTCTGAAAGGATATATTGCGGCTGGAAAGGAGAGTTGATCTGGAGAACGATTACCGCTATCGGCCTCACACAGCTCAACCACAGACTGCTGGATGTATTTTGCACACAAGAAAAAAAAAAAAAAATCATAATGATTTTTAAAAATAAAGTACAAATATGTATGTTCTATCTATCTATCTATCTATCTATCTATCTATCTATCTATCTATCTATCTATCTATCTATCTATCTATCTATCTATCTATCTATCTATCTATCTATCTATCTGTCTGTCTGTCTGTCTGTCTGTCTATCTATCTATCTATCTATCTATCTATCTGTCTGTCTATCTATCTATCTATCTATCTATCTATCTGTCTATCTGTCTATCTATCTATCTATCTATCTATCTATCTGTCTGTCTGTCTGTCTGTCTGTCTTTTTTTCGGTCCATCCATCCATCCATCCATCCATCCATCCATTCATCCACTATTCAAGCGTCTAAGCATAAAGGTTCTGAATAAAGGACTGACTGGTATCTATCTATCTATCTATCTATCTATCTATCTGTCTGTCTGTCTGTCTGTCTGTCTTTTTTTCGGTCAATCCATCCATCCATCCATCCATCCATCCATTCATCCATCCTTCCATCCACTATTAAAGCGTCTAAGCATAAAGGTTCTGAATAAAGGACTGACTGGTATCTATCTATCTATCTATCTATCTATCTATCTATCTATCTATCTATCTATCTATCTATCTATCTATCTATCTATCTATCTATCTATCTTTCTTTCTTTCTATCTATCTATCTATCTATCTATCTATCTATCTATCTATCTATCTATCTATCTATCTATCTATCTATCTATCTATCTATCTATCTATCTATCTATCTATCTATCTATCTATCTATCTATCTATCTATCTATCTATCTATCTATCTATCTATCTATCTATCTATCTATCTATCATCTCTGTCTGTCCGTCCGTCCGTCCATCCGTCCTCCAGACTTACGCATACACTTATGGATAGAGTGCAACGTATGTTTGGCAATGTCATGCTGAGATTAATACAAATGCAGCATATGTGGCAGTATGCAGACACACAGAAACTTTCTTTCTATTTTACAGACGAGTGCTCAAACATTTTCTGTCCCCTGCTGTAGCGGTGGCATTTTCTGCACGGTTCTGGTACTTCAGCCAGTTTGTTTCTGTCTGGATGTTGTTTCATTGTGTGGGTTTCACTTCGTCCCAGGAAATCCCATGAATATATTTAAAACTTCCTCTACAGCCTGAACACATCAGCTATCCAAATGGAACGGTTCTGTGACAGACATTCACCAAAAAAATAAAAAAAATAAAAAAAATAATTATTACCAATTACAGCTTGTTGGACCTGAAAATAAATACAAGAAATTGATCATGTAAAAGACTGAAAGGGATCAAAGCCATGCAGAGATATTCATAAACAGTATGAGGACAGAACAAGTGGATAATGTCACTGCACACACAGCATCCACAGAAAGAAAAGAGGAAGGAGAGATATCATGTCACGGCATGTGACAGCAGCACGACACAGCGCAGAACCGCATGCTGGAGAACAGAAATCAACCGTGGAGAGAGAATAATGCAAACACATCACATGAAATGGTGTTCCCAATTATTCAATTTCCATAATGTGACATTTACAACTAAAACAGAATATTTAGAGATAAATACTTTAGGGTGAGACTTTATTTTAATAGTCTGGGTCTGAATGAATTGAGAGAATTGGTGAATAACTAACAATAATACTAATTTAGCTGGCAGGCTTGCTTGAAAGTTTTGATTTTGATTTATTTATTTATTTTAAATACTTAAAATTTCTCTCTTCATGGATAGAGAGAACAGATAGCATTAGAACACTAGACCTCTACAAATACAAATATATATTGTAGTTTTGTACAATGATAAAAGATTGCCAAGTGAAACATGTTAGGCTATGAGATTATTAACTGATATTATATCACTCTGCGTGCAGCCTTGGTTACGTCAGAAAAGTTGTTTCAAAAGCTGAGAATGCACTTTGACACTTTTGCTTTTTTAACAAAACATGATAAATCGTGCACAAAAGGAACAGGGATGTTTATTAAAAAAAACTAAATTGGGTCAATTTTTATGTCATGTTGTCTTTTCACATTGCAAGATGCATTTCTTATGTGTCTTTTTTACTGCCTCGTTGTTGTTGTTTTTTAAATATTATAATTTGTTGTTGTCTATATTCTTCTTCCAAGCCACCTCTGCATTGGCAAAGGATTTATCTTCTTCCTACTTTCCTTTGCTGTTCTTTCTCTCAATGGAAATGCAATAACGTGCGTTTTTCATTGTCTGCAAATCCTTGGGAAAAAAAATGCAGAGTATGAGAACAAGAGAAAGATTTAAAAATAGGGTGGAAAGATTATTTTTTATAGTTGTGGAGCATGTTTGACGCTCAGTTGAAGTGTTTATCTCTGGACTGGTATTACACTAAAGACATCAAAAGTCAAATTATAGCTAGTTTGCAGATGTGTTGAAGCACGATTGTTCATGCTACTGCCATGTATTAGTGTGTGTACGAGTAGCTGCTGGAAACGCGCAGGGAGGATGGAGACAAATCAATATAAACGATGGGGAGAAGTGGCTATCATTCAGGGGGGAAACAGGTGCAATATCTCTCTCAGATAGGAGCCCATCCATCACAGCCAGACTTTAATTTGAGATGTTTAGGCCCCCTTCTGCTGATTGTCTCACAGCAAGTGTGTGTGTGTGTGTGGCAGGTGGAGAGTGACAGTGAGGGGTTACATGTTCAAAATAAAACATAAAAGCTTGAGAACGGTTGGAGTTCTGACATGGGAGGAAAAAAAGACTCGTGAAACACGTGAAAGTGATGGAAGTGAGAGAAAACACAGTGGCTCTGTTCCAATTCCTAGTGCACTGCCTTGGAAGCATACAAACTGTAATGGACTGATTTAATGCTGTACATACACAGCAGTTCTTCTCACAAAGTGCACAGCTGTGGACATGTAGCTAAGTAACTAAGCAATACCCTAATAAGATTTACATTTGTCTGTTGTTTCTCTTATGCTCACCAAAACTGCACTTACTTGAAATATATACGGAAAAAATACGGTATAATAGAAATATTGTGAAATATTATTACAATTTAATTTTTTTTTTTATATAAATTAAAATGTAATTTATTTCCTGTGATGCAAAGCTGAATTTTCAATATCATTCACAGCATCATTACTCCAGTCTTCAGTGTCGCACGATCCTTCAGAAATCGTAGAATAAATGTAGAATATATATTTTTTTGTTTTATTTTTAGGCATTAAGTGTTACATGTATGGTGTTTCTGAGTTCTGTTTTTGTCTTTGATCATATGTTTTCCCGCCACTCCTTTGTTTCCATGGTTTCTGTCATTAGTTCATTTGTATCACCTGTTCTGCCCTCGTTAGTCTTGTCAGCTGTGTCTTGTTCCCTGATGAGTTTTCCTGTGTATTTAAGCCCTGTGTTTCCTTCAGTGTTTGTCGGTTCTCGTTAATGTATAGTGTGTGTTCTGCCCGTTGTTCCTGTGTTTTGAGATCTTTTGAATTAAACTCCTTGTATTGAAGAGCTCTGTCGTCTTCACCTTCCTCCTGCACTACACTACCGTAACAGAAGAACCGACCCAAAACAGATCGACTAACATGGACCTAGCAGCGGGATGGAAGATTTTACGGCCATGGCTAATCCTGGTACCCAGGGTGGCCGCCTTAACATCGCCGGTGAGTTACCAGCCAAGGAGGCGGCCACACCTAGTTCTTATCCCCAGGGTGGCCGCCTTCCCACCACCTGAGATTCTCCACGCCTGCCCGCCAGAGCCAGAGCCCGTCGCCTGCCCGCCAGAGCCAGAGCCCGTCGCCTGCCCGCCAGAGCCAGAGCCCGTCGCCTGCCCGCCAGAGCCAGAGCCCGTCGCCTGCCCGCCAGAGCCAGAGCCCGTCGCCTGCCCGCCAGAGCCAGAGCCCGTCGCCTGCCCGCCAGAGCCGGAGCCCGTCGCCTGCCCGCCAGAGCCAGAGCCCGTCGCCTGCCTGCTAGAGCCAGAGCCTGTTGCCTGCCCGCTAGTGTCTGTGAACGTCGAGACAGAGCCTTCATCTCCGCTGGTCCCGTCCAGCATAGTGCTTCCATCTCCGCTGGTCCCGTCCAGCATAGTGACTTCTTCTCCGCTGGTCCCGTCCAGCATAGTGACTTCTTCTCCGCTGGTCCCGTCCAGCATAGTGACTTCATCTCCGCTGGTCCCGTCCAGCATAGTGCATTCTTCTCCGCTGGTCCCGTCCAGCACAGTGCCTTCATCTCCGCTGGTCCCGTCCAGCATAGGGCATTCTTCTCCGCTGGTCCCGTCCAGCACAGTGCCTTCATCTCCGCTGGTCCCGTCCAGCATAGGGCATTCTTCTCCGCTGGTTCCGTCCAGCACAGTGTCTTCATCTCCGCTGGTCCCGTCCAGCACAAAGCCTTCTCCGTTGGTCCCGTCCAGCACAGATTCTTCACCGCTGGTCCCGTCCAGCACAAAGCCTTCACCGCTGGTCCCGTCCAGCACAGATCCTTCACCGCTGGTCCCGTCCAGCATAGAGACTTCTTCGCCGCTGTTACTGCACAGCTCCGAGCCCTCTTCGCCGCTGTTCCTGCACAGCTCCGAGCGCTCTTCGCCGCAGTTACTGCACAGCTCCGAGCCCTCCTCGCCGCTGTTCCTGCACAGCTCCGAGCCCTCTTCGCCGCTGTTACTGCACAGCTCCGAGCCCTCTTCGCCGCTGTTACTGCACAGCTCCGAGCCCTCTTCGCCGCTGTTACTGCGCAGCTCCGAGCCCTCTTCGCCGCTGTTCCTGCACAGCTCAGAGCCCTCATCGCTGCCCTGCACCGAGCCCTCTTTGACACCCGGGACTTTGCCCAAGTATTTTTTGGGGGGGGGCCATATACCTCTGTCCTGGCATTCTGAAAAAGATTCCCCGCCATGGCCGCCCGAGGGGGTTTCCCCGCCATGGCCGCCCGAGGGGGTTTCCCCGCCATGGCCGCCCGAAGGGGTTTCCCCGCCGTGGTCACACCCACAGCCTGCTCCGCCGTGGTCACACCCACAGCCTGCTCCGCCATGTCCACGCCCACAGCCTGCTCCACGCCCACAGCCTGCTCCACGCCCACAGCCTGCTCCACGCCCACAGCCTGCTCCACGCCCACAGCCTGCTCCACGCCCACAGCCTGCTCCACGCCCACAGCCTGCTCCACGCCCACAGCCTGCTCCACGCCCACAGCCTGCTCCACGCCCACAGCCTGCTCCACGCCCACAGTCTGCTCCACGCCCACAGCCTGCTCCGCCCTGGAGGCTTCCCACTGTGTCTCCCTTGCCTGGTCTCCCCTGTCAGCCTCCAGGGCGCCCACCCTCCCACCCCTTTGGATGTTATAGGCGCGAGGACGCGCCTTTGGGGAAGGGGGGAGTAATGTTACATGTATGGTGTTTCTGAGTTCTGTTTTTGTCTTTGATCATATGTTTTCCCGCCACTCCTTTGTTTCCATGGTTTCTGTCATTAGTTCATTTGTATCACCTGTTCTGCCCTCGTTAGTCTTGTCAGCTGTGTCTTGTTCCCTGATGAGTTTTCCTGTGTATTTAAGCCCTGTGTTTCCTTCAGTGTTTGTCGGTTCTCGTTAATGTATAGTGTGTGTTCTGCCCGTTGTTCCTGTGTTTTGAGATCTTTTGAATTAAACTCCTTGTATTGAAGAGCTCTGTCGTCTTCACCTTCCTCCTGCACTACACTACCGTAACATTAAGTTTATATTTAACATTTATTTTACTCCATCTGCCATATATTTTCGTAGCTTGTTGCAAAGCATTATGAGATTACCTTCTTTTTGAAGGACATATGGAATGCTGCCTTTGAATTTGGCTGAAAGAAAGCATTTATAATGCCAGCTATGTAGGAAGCTCGGTAGCTTTTGAAACCGAGGTAGTGAATGTTTTGTTGTTGCTTCAACCTTGAAACGCCTCAAAATGATTTTTATTCCGTTTTCTTTATTCACTTATTTCGGGCTGCTATATGTTGCATTTTGCATTGTAAGTTGCAGATTGTGCATTGTTGGTGCATACATTTCATAACTTTCAGAATAGCAGTAACTGTCATGGCAGCTATGGATATATCTGTAACCGTACCAAGGTGACATCTCAATTGTGCGCGAGTAGACGCATGTACACGAACGCACATACTCAAGCGGCTCTGCCTGTGATAAAACAGTGTAGAAATGAGTCCCTTTATTGAAGCTTTAAACTACATATGGCCCAAGGTGAAGGGAGTCCAAATAATCTCAATTATTGATCGGCGTTGGGCAGAGGGCTCTCCGCAGGAGTGTTTTGCAGCAGTGAGTGTTGATGCCAGGCATATCCGGATGAGTGATCTGGTCGGATCTCTCGCTCTGGATAAAAATGATAATGGATACTCAGATACACAGACACACACACCCAAGTTCAATACCAGGAGCTATCATCACTGCGGACACGAGCAGCTGCTCTGTCTTCCCATTAAAATTACATGGGAGAAAAGAAAAGAGCAGAGACAGGAAAGCAAGAAGTAAGCTCTTAGAAAGCGAGAACGAGATTAAAATAACCACAGCAAAGAAAGAAAGAACTAAAAGGCGTAGTTCACCTAAAACTGAAAATTCTGTCACCTTAATGTTGTTCCCTGTATGGCTTTCTTTTTTTCAACACTTTCCGGTTGCGCTTTTTCCATGCAGCTACAATAAATGGTGACTGGAGCTTTCAAGCATCAAAAAAGCACTATGAAATATCGTAAAATATAACCATATGTATATTTTAAGTCTTATTGAGTCAAGTAGAATTGAAATATGTAGAATTTTGTGATTAAAAAGACCAAAAGTCACAATTAACTGACAGTCTTCCTGTCCAGTGGCCTGCTATCCATGGCAACAAGAATATTAAGTGGATTAATGAATCATTCAGACTGGATTCTCATTCTGAACCAAATCTACTGATTATTTGAATCATTAAAATTAATAAAGTTTTATTAAACTAATAAAATAGGCCAAAACGGAGGTCATTTGGAGTTCGTTTTGGGAGTTCGAAATAGCTTTGCCAAAGCGAAGTTCGCTCCAGCTGGTAAACACCTTTGAACTACCATTGGTCCGTGGCGATTACGTAATTATTAATTTTGGCGGTTCAGGTCTCTCGTTCAGTCCGTGGCGGTCAGACTTTCACCAGTAAAAACATGAACACACCGAAAAGTTGTAATTCTAAATGAATAAGACACTGGCACTTGTTTTTACATGTTTAATACTGTAAAGCTGCTTGTTTTAACCTGTTAGCGTTCCTGCAAATTCTGCCAAAAACACCTAAAAAAGGCCTACCCAAATTAAATTGCATGCTGTTCTTGAACCATTTGGAGTATATGCATGGTATTGGTCTCTTTTGAAAGGGGACACTTTGAGGTTTGTTCCCAAACAGTCAGAATCACTGTAAGTCTCACTGGTATTGAGTAATAGAACTTTGAACACACTAAAAAAGAGGGAAAAAATTTCCGCCTAACTTTTTTTTTGTAAAAAGATGCCTGCAGATAACTATAGCTGGGAGGTATTAGCTGGAAAACACAGTGGGATCACAGCATGAAGCCTTACCAAGCCCAATTTAAATGTTGATAACAAAACCTAAGCTAATGAGTGTTTTACACAGGTTTATCTAAGTTTATGTCTAGGCGCTCCCCAAAAAAGGCCACTTGGAGACTCCAAATGACACTTTGTAACCACAGACACATAACATGCTGCTATTCTTGAATGCTTTACTGTACAGGCAAAATTTTGGGCTCTAATGAAAGGTTACACTTAGAGCTATTCTATTCCTTATTCAGATTCACTGTAAATAATTGTTGACACATAGTAACTGAAGCATAAACACATTATATTGTTTTTTTGCCATTCTTGAAACTGAAATTTGTGCAAATAACAATACAAAACAAGTGTTATGGTATTAAAATATTATTTAATATTAGTATTTTATACACTACATATATATCAAACTATTAACAAATTTATGATTAGGTTTTTCTTTGGTTATTGAACCTCTCTAGGAAGGTGAAGGATAGGGTTCCTCTTTGATGTCCATCATATGGCTTTCTGCTGACTCTTCTTCATCCAGTTCAATGTCAGATGTTTTTCTGTGATATAAAAAAAGCAAAAAAAACAAACAAATAATTTATATCTTTTATGTATTGTGTACTATTTTATATATACACACACACACACACACACACACACACCCCCGTGCATAAAGACAAACAGGGACATAAACAGCGATTCACGCACCCTCATAACAATAACAAGAGCGCTAAAAGCACCAAACACACACAAACAAACACGGACAAACACAAATCCGTGGATAAAGACACACAGGCACATAAACAAACTGATAAATGTCCAACACAACAGTAACATGAGCGCTCAATGCACACATAACGTTACGCTTGAGGACAAGCAGCTTAGCCATCACCAGTTAGCATTGGCCATCTCAAAACAGTGAAACACAAACATAAGATACTCAGAAAAACACGTAATATATGTTATATTGTATAATAACACACTTACTTGTCAAAAGAGACGATTTCCCATCAAAATAGCCTTCCAAAGTCATTTGCTATAGCGAGCGCAGCTTTGCGCACGAGCGCACGATCGACAACAAACATTGCGCAACGTCATTGCTGACCCTGTTTGAATCCTTCCCATAAAAATTGCATATCAATGTCTTCAGGAGATCATTGGCTATTCAAAACGTCAATCATTTCTAACATTGCTCCAATTGGAGTAGCCAAATGTCCGTCAAAGCGAAAGGATGGACCGTGTCCCTAATGCGCTCTGACTGGCTCAAGCTGGAGGAAAACCCCCCCTTAAACTCCGTGATTCGCTGAAATCCGCTGTCACTCAAAAGTTCAGGGGTCAGCGGCCATTTTGAAGTCAAAATAGCTGTAATATTGACATGTAATTTGAAGATTTACCATAGTATGTTCGATAGTTTTGAGAGCTCTGTCGGCTAACTTGGAATGCTACTATTCACAGTAAGTGGATGTTTATTGATATATAAATGTGTTATGGACTAAATACTTCGCTAAATTGATTGTATGGAGCCTTTACAGTGTAACTAAACCATTGTTGTTGCAATGTAATGGATCAGTGGACGAACAGAAGGCTTTTTAGGCAAGTGTCTTCCACTTCCTGTTTGTTTATTTGGCTGTTGGTGGTCTGACAAAGACACAGATTGTACCCGCTGTGTTTATTGTATCCTAAAATGGCTTATATCGTTAGAATCACAAGAATCTCAGCTTTCCATAGATATGCGACTTGTAAAAATTTTTTTTTTTTTTTTTTTGTCTTTCATAAAGTTAACCCTTCAAATCACCCTATATCCCGCGGACGACCCGTCGGAACACTATCTGCAGCACATTGTATAAAGTGTGATATAAATAAACGTGACGTGTCTTTACTGGAGTGCCGAATTGCAGAGCTTGCAACATCAGATGCTTTCTTAACGGCTGTCGTTATAGTTTTGTGTTTATTGTGTTATTGAGAGGAAAGCGTGAAACACATATTCATCTAAACACGTCGGTATGTTCGCTAACTTGTGACATGTAACTTCGAACTTCTTTTTACCCCTAAACGAAGAACGAAAAAGCTATATTGACTAGCCGTCAAAATTTTCAGTGAATAACGAGTTAAATTTCTCTTTTCCAGTCACCTATTGTGTGGAATCTGAAAACAGAACGCTTTTATGATGCCTTTTTTTAAGCTTGAAAGCTTCAGTGCACATTTAATGCAATTTCATGGAAAAGAACATAGAAAACCTTCACATTTTCTCTTTTGTGTTCTGCAGAAGAAAGTCATACGCGTTTGAAACAACATTAGGGTGAGTAAATGATGACAGAGCTGTCATTTTTGGATGAACTATTCCTTGAAATGTCTAAGGCCTTGTTGACTTTGGCATTATAAGGGTTCAGCTGGCCCGTCGCATCTCTCTGCCACCCATTCAGTCTCCAGGATATCTGAAGGCCCTCGTCAATCACACAATAAGTACACGGGATTACCATGGATCTTTCCTGCAGCCTACGGCTCCGTGCACCACACCAGAGAGGATATCCTCTTCTGTACAGCACTGCCCAGTCATTCACTCCCTCAGTGCTCTTTCACTGCATCAGCGATGGCTTTCTTTAAAGGGAGAGCTTATTCAGCTGCATTATGCATTGAGATCACTTTAAGAGAGAACTCGAGATAAGCGGCTCAGGTTTGTGTGAATGAAAAGAGCCATTGGGCTGGTTGAAATGAGGAACTTGATGCTTTGGAGTGTCAAGGGAGTGTAAAATGTGTAAAGGACGTGTTGTGAATTATGTCTCTGGGCCATATCATACACTTTGGCAGTATTTTATTTTCTCTGAAGTCCACTTATAATGTTAAAGGTTTCTTGCCGCAGAAAAAGTTGACCATTTTTTAAATATTATCAGATTTTCAAAATGTGAGAGACCACAAACATGACAATAAAAAAAAATCATAGATTTAACAGTTTTGTTTCTATAGTGTGTGACCAAGACAGCACAGCACACACAAACAGATTCCATTCACAAACAACCAGAGTCCCGACTGTGACTGTCTTGCGGTCAAAAGTGACTTTAGAGTAAACGAACATGGCGGATGACGGGCACGAAGAAGTGACGATAATAGTTTTTGGAATGCTTTTTACAGAAAATTTTAGGGGAAAAAAGAAAAAGGTTTGGATGATGTCGTTTTGTATGCTTCCGTCTTGCTTTCTGATATCGTTTCGTTCCACGTGACAATCTACAGAGTGCGTTCGAGTTTGTCCGCAGAGTTCTACATTTTTACCATGTTGGATATTTAAGATTTGAGATTGGTGCGGCTCAGACATTCTTCCAAGCAGATTCGATCACTCTTAACACACATCACACCACAAGAAAATCTGATAGATAATCTGTAGAACTATCAAGATAATCGGGACTTTACCAAGGATTGAATGGGGAGAATTGGGCCCAAAATTGGCCCGGTTATCTTGTAGTGTGTGTGTGTAATCAAAAGGTGATTAGCTTTATTTTGATTGTTAATGTAGACATTAGTGTTTATATCCCATTTTATCTCAGTATTTCTGTGATCATTTGGATACTTGTAACATAAATAATGAAACTGTCTCTTTGAAAAGACGTTTGCGAAGCTGTTTCATACCTTAACATGACAACTGCTCACTCTGGCTCAGCAGTAGCGAGAACACAGATTTGAATGTTTCTGTATGATTTTGTCAAAAGGTTTAATACAAACAGACGAATCGTTTTCATTTAGGAATAAGATCGCATGGGTGTTTAAATCGAGATAGCAATCTTTCACTGATTAATTGTGCAGCTCTACTCTGTTTATGTGCTTTTTGAATGACCCCTTTTGCAGTGTTTTTTTTTCATAATTGTCTGGTTGGACTGGGAACAGAGCATGTCTACATAGTGCATTGAATTCATTAATTTAATTTAAAAGAGGAAGTAAAACCCTTTGTTCCATGATATGGTGTTTAATTTGGTCATTTTATGGAGATGGATAGGCTGGGGGTTTTATGGGAATGGTATAGGGGCACGTTCAAGGTTAATCTGAATGTGTAGGTCTATAGCACGCACACACACACACACACACTCAAATATATCAGTGTTTCCAGCTGTTATTGACCCTTGTGTTCACGTCCCTGGACCAGTTCCACTTTATGTCATCATTTTCTCTCAATTCCAATTGAATTCTGATGAGAGGGACATAGGGACATGTCAAATCTTACACTCCTCCCGATCCCCTCCGTCTCAGGGTTCCCATCTGCTTTGAGCTGATTAGACCTCATTTAGCTCACCCTCAAAGCCGTCTCTCCCTCAGAGCTGTCTCTCTCTCCATCAGTGCTGATTGTCTCTCTCTGTGAGCTGTCCGTCTCTGGTGTTACCAACTGGTCAAAAGAGGATTCCTCATTAAACCCAATGCTAGTGCATCTGCTATATCGCTCTGGGGAATCGGACTCTTGTTGGGACGTGGCTTTGTTTTCACCAGAAGCTCAGATCACTAGGAGCTCTGCTTCCTCTACTGTCTGCTCTGATCTCTGTCACAAAAGCAAACCCAAGACCTGCCAGCTCTGAGTTTCTAAAGTACGTTCAGGAGGGATCTCTGGATTGTCCCTGCCTACTGATTTCAGACACTGATTGAAGCCTGGTGTTCCCTGTCTTTGTAAAGGTTGGCTTGATCTAGGGAAAAGATAGGATGTGTTTCGGCTTCATCTGTGAGTTAAATTCTGTCCACTGACTGTTGTGCATTCATCTTTTATTCTTTCTTTTTTGTCCTAGAGCGTCCCACAAATCCGTGCAACCTTTAACAGATGGACGGGATCAGCTTTTTTTTAACATGGGACTGCAATTGCAATGCCGCAACAGATCAAATGAAAATAGGTGGATAATACAGTTAGAGATGGGCCGATATTGTGTCGTATTCCTGGCACATCACATCCTCTGATTTATGACAGCTAGAGGCAGAGTCTGGATGAATTTAAGTGGATGTCACAGCTCACCTCCTATTATTTTTAACATTGTTTTCTACTTTGTGGTTTATTCTAGGAATGCTGATTCTGAATTTTACTATCCAGAAGGGATTACTCCACACCTCCCCCAACACACACACACATAACAGCTGCCACAATATGGTTGTACAAACAACCACTGAACATTATATAAATGTTTTCTCGAAGGGAAAACTTACCACCAGAGTGTGATTCTACTACAGTATATTTGGTTACACATGCCATAATGAGTAACTCTGAAAGTCATGAAATGCTTTCAAAACACATTTATAACATGAATTGTGGATTTGATCTTTATATTAAACCTGCAGATGCATTCTTTTTTGCATTTCATTTCAATGCAATGTGCAATGCAAGAAATGCAATTTGTAAGTGTCTGAAGTGTTTCCTACAAGCAAATATGTTAGTCTGAAAAGGGCTGTTTTGCAACCTATTTCCTTATAAATTATATTGTCAGTATACCAATTTGTTTTGAATTACAACATTTTATAAAAATCTGAATGAACTCAACAAGAGAAAAACCTGATGCTCATGTCCTCCAGCATGATTTGAAATGATCGAAAGACCATTTTGTGCTTCAGTGGAAGTAAGAACATCTGGTCTTTTGTATTAATGAATTCACTTGGCTAATTTCACAATTTCTTTTATAATTATCAAACCCCAAGACTTTACTTATTTCTAGGTTTAAATGGCAAAAAATTATATTGAGATATTTCCAAAATTTTAATTATTATTCCTCTTTTCTTGACACGCTATTATAAAAGTCAAGTTGTGCATTTTCAGCTATCACATAAGTCTTGCATTTGTTTATCCAAATCAGCATAGCACATCTACCTCCTAAAAACAAAGAAATACAGTAGAGTGCATGTTTTTTTTGTTTTTTTTTGTGATTCATATATTCCGCTTGAGGTCTAATCCCTCTCGCATGTCACAAAGTCCATAATCTCTGTGAGATTAAATTAATATGTACATAAACACCAGTGCTTTGTACATGAATATCTCTATTAATAGAATGCCAATGATGTGTGAGATTTAGCAAGTGCATTATGTGGATTAAGTATCATACTCATAATTCACAACACGCTGAAACTGTCCATTGCATTGCTGTTTCATCTGGGAACAAACTGTCAGTAGAGCCACTTGAGATATCCAGCGCTGCAAGTAATGTGTCTGTGTTTTCTAGTCCCTCAGAAGCACTTGAAGCAGGACCTTGATGTTGCCCAAATGTCTCTTGGCAGAGCTCTTTTTGAGAGCTCAGTGTTTCACTACTTTGTGGCAGTAAGAAACGAAGCACACATCTGCTTTTATATGTAAATCTCGCCTCACACGCATAATTGAAGCTCACACACACTCCATGTACGAGTGTTTGCACTGGTGGGTTGCAATCAGGATTACCGCTCCAATCTCTGCAAACATCAAGCCAGTTTTCACCTGACTGAAGAGTCAGCAAAACAACCTTCCCTCAGCCTCCACAGTCAAACTCTCATGCCTTTCCAAAATCGAGGGCAAAACTGTTCTAAGGGTGCAGGGATTAATCATGAGCATGTTTCCTTCTGGACTCTTAGCACTGAAAGTATTGCAGCTTACATGGCTGTAGGATTGAGGATAAACGCTCATAATTGAGGATGCTGACAGGTCAGTGATTTATCAGGGGCTTGAGAGGAACGCAACACTTACACCAAGAGTTATGAGCTCTCCGCGCTCCCTAACTGTTCATTACTGACCTGGTAAGAAAGTCCACATCAGCAAAACACACTCACACATTCAGGAGATTTGTGCACAGAAAATGCCCTACCTTAATTGAGTCCTTTTCCACCGGCCAAAATGATAGATTGATGCTGGAAACCAGTAAAATCCAAAACGCTTCACAAACTCTCTTCCTTCATCTGTCCTCAGCCTCTTTTCAATCCTCGTTTCACCTTGCCTTCCTTGTTTTAGTTCCTTGTTTTCTCATTTACTCTCTCTCTCTCTCAGGAGTCTATCGTTCTTTTTCATCCTGTAGGCTACAGTACAGAAGCGGAGACAGATGCGCGTGCCGCCAGTGAGGAAAGAAATAAGGTTGAACGAGCGCACGCGCGCGCGAGAGAGAGAGTGCTGAAGTGTACGTCCCTGCGGGTTTAGAATAAACAGAGCGCTCGCGAGTGTGTGTGAGAGAGAGTGACAGTGAGTGAACTGGTCGGAGAGGAAAAGACCGAGCGGAATGAGGGAGCGCTTTGCTGACTGGCTCGCGGCTCTGCGGTCCGTGGCGCGCGTGATTGGAGAGAGTGCGACCCCTGTCAGGTCTCCGGAGTGAGGGATCTTCATCAACTACATTAGAGAGATGGAGCCTCCCCTCTATCCCTCCCTTCACTCCTCCTCCCTCCCTTCCGTCAGTCCCGCAGAGAAGCAACGATCTGTGTGGTCATTGCAGGAATATGCTAATCCCGGTCTCGGCGTCTCACGGGAACGGTTTTGTTTAGTTTATTTTTTTTTATTTTTTTTACCAAACTAATACACTTGCAGATGTCCTGTGTTAGTCTGGTTTGACCCTCTCTCTCTCTCTCTCTCTCTCTCTCTCTCTCTCTCTCTCTCTCTCTCTCTCTCTCTCTCTCTCTCTCTCTCTCTCACACACATTTCGGAGCAGAATAAAGTTGTTTTCAAACACAGTGGAAGTAAGAATATTGATTGATTTGAATTACTGTATGGAAGATGTTGTCATTTGAAGGTATCTGGTGTTGTAATGGGGCTTTGTGTTCTGTATTTGAAGATGTTTTTTTGGGTGTAATTTGTTCAAATTCCAAACTCCAAAATAGTTTGAGCCACGAATCCTACCCCTAAACCTAACCATAACCATTTCTTAAAACTACCTAGGCAACAATTATAAAGAAAAACAACAGACAGACGAGTATAATCACAATAATTTATTTATCGTTCCTAATAACCATAATATACTAACCTTACAACACAACATCGATTCACAAAATACATCAATTTTATTAGCTTGATGTAATCCAAACCTTCAGAATCCATATATTATTTGCAAGAAAAAGATAAAAACTCAGCCCTTTATCCAGTAATCGTCATCTTGACCGTAAACGTCAAACCCCGCGCTTGTTATGAATTCAAATTCAAAAATTGCGCCCTCAAGGTTACTATGGTTACGGCAATATCAAACGCTCATTGGCTCTCGCCTCGCCTGCTTCGTCACAGATTGCGTCATGCACATTCACATTTGAAATGAAGCGCGCAGCCCTCAGAGCAAACCGAACTACCGAACCGAAGACGGATTAACATTTTCATGGATTTGAATTAATAACTTAAATTCTGCTCTGTTACCTCATACAAAACCACTGCCAGAGAGGACTGCGACACATCGTCACGTGAACAACTTTTGGTACCGATTTTGACATTTTCTCAATAAATAAATTATTGTGGATTTTGTCTGTCTGTTGTTTTTCTTTATAATTGTAGCCTACGTAACTTAGTTTTAAGAAATGGTTATGATTAGATTGGGGTAGGATTAGCAAACGTCCCGGGTTAATGGTACGTGTAAGATTCACGTTTGAGGGTACGTGTAAGATTCACGTTTGAGGGTAACGTTACATGTGTATGCTTCACGTTTGAGGACGTGTAAGATTCACGTTTGAGGGTACGTGTAAGATTCACGTTTGAGGGTACGTGTAAGATTCACGTTTGAGGGCGTTAAACTGTGACATCTACACTTTTTCCAAAGGGGACCAACGTGATTATTTCACGTCTTGTCGTGATACCGGGTTGATATATACTGACACACATTCACACTGAACAAAATTATATATTGTTTTTGCCTCTATTTTTCATGAGCTGAACTCAAAGATCTAAGACTTTTTCTATGTACACAAAAGGCCTATTTCTCTCAAATATTGTTCACAAATCTGTCTAAATCTGTGTTAGTGAGAACTCCACTTCTCCAATTTTGTTGTGAAAATTGTGTTGTTTGATTGTTGTATGAATTGATTTCAATTCAGTAAATTCCTCTTCCTGTCAATCCAATTCAACATCCAATTTAGTTGAGATGAGACCACTAGGGAAAATTGTTTTGTTTTTTTCTAATCTAATACTTTCTTTCATTACAGAATATATTATAAGCATAATATTTTGGTTGAAATGTTTTGGTGCAATGCTGCTAACCAGGAACTTCTTGCATGGGTAGTTGGTTTGATGGCTGAACAATTGAATCCAGGCTGGAGTCTTTTACACTCTGCTTCAGCTCCTACCCTCATAAAGTGACAGGCAAATATAGATGGTGATATGTAACCTTTAAGGATAGGGGTTTGTCATGAAGAGATGCTGTGTGCCTTGACGGCCATCACTCATGGGAAAGGTTAACTTTTCCGTTCACATTTCTCCTGCATCTCAAATAACTAGACCTACACTTCATGAATGCAACATGGAATAATGGTTCTCTTATACCTACAAGACTCTTTTATGAGCTAAAATAACGCATTTTAAAATCTTCATGGTCAGTCAGAAAATAAGTGCAGTTTTGACGTTTTGTAAACTTCTCTTTCAATGTAAGATGCATGCTTTTTCAGCAAGTATAATAAGATGTCTAATTTCTCCTCTTGTAACCTTGTTCAGTTTGTGTCCAGTATAAAAACTAAAATAAAATAAAAAGATGACATCATAGACGCCTGAAGGTCTATCAAACTTGTCTTTGGTTGTTGTTGTTGCCTTGTCAGAGCCATAATGTAGCACTCTGCAGTAAAAATAAATAAAATAAATAAAAAAACATTCTTAATGACTATTTTTGCCTTATTTTCCCTTAAAAAAAGATTTTTACTTGAGAAATTTCTCTGCTCGAGATTTTAATACATCTTCAATAACTGTGTTTTGTCTTTTTCCAGTGACAGATAAAACAATATATATTTTAAAAGTCTCATATTTTATACATTGTTGCTTATACTGTATGTGATCACATGCATTTTAGAACCTGTTTAATTAATCATCAGTCTGAGTGAATCCCTCCAATCAACAGCTTCCTAAATGCTCTTTTTTTATCATCAGATACTATTACTCAGAGATTGCTTAGGGCAAACAACATTCAAATGAAAATGATCAAGAGATCCAAGAGAGCTCGGATTACAAAACCCCTTTTTGGACTTTTTACGCTTTCTTGTAATCATATGGGAAATATGTTAATATGTTGACTTTCAGAAATCATTATGAATGAGATCATTTTAATTACCTCATCACAACTTAATGCCTAATAGGAATATTCTACAGAACTTCCAATGAACTTTCTTGGATCTCTTGATAATTTCCATTTGCGATTTTTTATTTATTTATTTTTTTTGCCTTAAAGGAATAGTTCACCCAGAAATGAAAATGACCCCATTATTTACTCAATCCATCCTAGGTGTATATGACATTCTTCTTTCAGACGAATACAGTTGGAGTTAAATAAAAAAAATGTCCTGGCTCTTCCAAGCTTTATAATGGCCGTTTATGTTTTGAAGTCCATAAAAGTGCATAAAAGTCTGAAAGAAGAATGTCATATACACTTGGGATGGCTTGAGGGTGAGTAAATCATGAATCATTTTTGGGTGAACTATCCCTTTAAGCAATCTCTGAGCTAACCGTGCGAGTCTACGCTGATAATCAGTGCGATAGATAGCATTAAGAAAGCAGTTGTTCGTAGTGATTCCTTTGGACAGCTCCCCCTCTACTGGAACTGGGAGTGATTAGAGATTAATTAAGCAGGTGTACAGCTGTGACAGAGCAGCGTCCAAACATATGGACATGAATAGAGCGAGAAGGAGACAGGCACGTGGGGACAGCCAGGCTAAATGATCCTGTATAGTGTCTTCCCATCTCCCTGAATGGTTAAATCCATTGACTGCTCAGTTCAGATGCAGGGGGAGCTATATTCGGTATGCTTCCATTGAATTGTAACATTACTGGACAGGAGTATTGGATTAGAGATCCACACACACACACACACACACACACACACACACACACACCATCAACGTCCTAACGGCTCCAGACGTGGCCCCTCCCCACTCAGGGTCACCTCCCATCCAGATGGTAACCCTCAGCGGGGCATAAAGATAATCCTCTTAGAAAACACACACACACACACACACACATACACAAATATAAAACACATGCTAAGGAAAGGGATAAGATAAAGATGAACGGTCAACCCCTTTGCTTATGTGTACTTGTGCTTTTGGTTATAGACTCTTACAATGCAAGGTTATCCTGGTGGCTGGAGAGATTTATACATATCTGCTCTTTTATCTCGGTTTGTGTAGCTGAATTAAACTCTTCATAGCCTTTCGGTTGCTCTACGAGAGGTTTTACATCTAAACTTGTGTTTCAGCCAGTCCGTCTCACACTGCAGTTTCTGTATTTCTGGACCTGTTGAGTTCAGAGAGTCCTGTGAGTTCATTTCCCTTAAATATCTGATGCTGTCTGACAGAAAAGGGTATCATGCCCACAGCTGAAATCGCTCTGTGCATATGAAATTGTCTGCAAATTGCTGTTCGTAGAGAACAAGCAAAGTAAGGCATTGCAATTCTTAGACAATGTGGAGATAAATCAAGTAGTCTAAGGCGAATTCACACAGTGCATAGTAGTTAATTTATAAGTCTTATTCACTAATCACCCACAATCCAGTTTAACTAGACCCTATGTAACAGAGGAAAGCTAGTCAGAGATGTGCAGGTAAACCTCACTCCCCTGATCTCAAGAGGCATGCTAGCGAATTATGCTAGAGACTGCAGTAGACACTGTTTGAGTACCGTTCGCACTAAATGCGCTTAAAAAGCATCATGAAATTAAGACATTGGGCCCTATCACACAGTTGGCGTAATGTGGCGCCAGGCGCGCTGCAAGTGTTTTTTGCTAGTTTCAGCCTGACGCAGTTATCATTTTTACGTCCTGCACCACGTTGTTTAAATAGCAAATGCAACTGCGCCCATCTGTGCGCCCATGGGCGTGCTGGTCTGAAAACGAGCTGTGTTTAGGCGCATTGTTGGCACGTTGCTATTTTGAGGCAACTGAAATAGACAGTGCCATTGACCAACTGAAACCTGGTCTAAAGTCAATGGCGCAGTATTTTTTTGTTATTTAAAGGGCGCATTAGTAATATGTGCCTATAGGCGGGTGCACAATGCACGTACACCTTGCTTAAATCACACACAGGACACACACGCAGCAGCACAAACAAGGCAAATATTAAAAATGAAAGGATTTCAATATAAAATATTATTATTGTGTAAATAAAGATATGGTGGAATCCGGCTTGTCCCGTAGATGGTCTGCTTGCGCTTTAACCTCACGCACGAGCAGATCCGTTTGGGCTCTGGAGAAGCGTTTAGGCTTTTTCCGCTTGCAAAATCCGTCATGTAAATAGCGAATCCGCCATGGCGTGAGCACAACTGTCTTTTAAAGGGAATGGGAGATTAGACTCTGATTGGTTTATTGCACGTAACACCCAAAACACACATTACTCATTAAGAGAATAGTGACAATCCTTTTAGACCATGCGCCGGTTGCGCCAACCATTTTTCCTGTCGTTAAACTAGCAAGTGGATTCGGACACGCCATAAGTGCATTTGCTTCAGACCATGCGCTTAGATCGTTAAAATAGGGCCCATTGTCTTTGTGCATTGCATATGGACTTGTCTGAACTTGTCTTTCAACCAATCTGTCTTTGTGTCTGTCTCACTCAACAGTTTCTAGATTTCTTGAGTTCAGAGAGTCCCGTGAGTTCTTTTCCCTTGAATATCTGATGCTGTCTGACGGAAAACTGCACAAGGGTATCATGCCCGCCGCTGGAATCACTATGTGCATATGAAATTGTCTATAAAAATTACTGTTCTCAGAGAGTGAGCAAAGCAAGACATTCTATTTCCTAGTCACGGTAGAGAATCAAGTGGTCAGAGGATGATTAAATCAGAAATTAACAAAGGTAATTAATTCATCAGTAAAACACTGAATATCACCCAGGAATGAATGTAAAAAAAAATTATAATAATAATATTGAGTGATCTCAGAGTCAGGGCTGAATTAACACCATGCAAAATAATTCATCTCAGTCTTATTCAATCATCACAATCCAGTTTAACCAGGCCCAAAATATTCTTAAATAGAATTGTTAGTATTTCAAATTAAGTCATTGTCTTTTTTTGCATTGCAAAAACATGTCTACTTTCTATTTATTAAAATATATCGTCTGTGCACTTTTGTTTTGATCAGATCAGCAGCAATTTATCAGTCAATGGTTATCGAGCATATATGTAGACTCGAGGTGTAATCAAACACACTTTTTTCATTTGAAAGTGTCGATTCGGATCCCTGGATCAAAGTGATGTCGTGAAACTGTTAAGTACCAGTAAAATGTTCCAGAACTTAGCAAGACTGCGATGTGAAAACTACATTTACAATAACATTTTTGGGCGTAAATTGGGTGCTAAAACATTGCATGCAAATAACTGTAATGGAACTTTCACACCAGCTAATTGTGATATGCAATAGGTTCTACACTACTAATACATTCTTTCATCAAAGAAAATGTTTTATCTTGGTTTCTACAAAAAATATTTCAACATTAATAATAAGTGTTTCTTGAGCAGCAAGTCAGCATATTAGAATTATTCCTGAAGGATCAGCTAACACTAAAGACTGGAGTAATGACTGCTTTGCATCGCAGGGGGAAAACAGTTATTTTAAATTGTGATAATATAAAAATAAATATTACTGTTTCTACAATCTCAGGAAAAAAAGTACAAAAGCTGTCACTAAAGTACATATTGGTACCTAAAGGAAATAAAAGTATACCTTTTGAAAAGGTACCGCCCCAGTGACAGATTTGTACCTTTTTTCTGAGAGTGTACTGTATTTGAATCATATAAATGCGGCCAATAGTGAGCATAAAGAGACATTTTTCCTTTTTTTTCTGAGAGTGTACTGTATTTTAATCATATAAATGCAGCCATAAAGAGACTTCTTTCAAAAATGTTTAAAACATCTTACCAACACCAAACTTTTGAATTGAGTGTGGTTCAGTCACCCAGAAATGTTCTCATTGTTTACTTACCATTAAGTTATAAATCTCTTTTTATTGTCTTGGAGCTACAAGGCTAATATCAGTCCAGAGCAGAGTAAATACTTTAAACGTAGCATTGCATACTATATATCAAGCCTTCTGAAGCCATATAGCTGTTTGTGGGAAAAGCATGAGTTGTTATTTGCTGAAACTTTCCTGCCACGTCTCTCAAATCTCATTTAAACTCAGCATGTTGTAATCAGGCACAATAAATGCTAGAGCTAATTTAATTTGACAGCTGATGTCAAACCTCATGCACTGTATGCTTTGGCAGCAAGTTTATAAAGTTAAGTAAAAAATATGGGTGCAGAAGTGGAGGGGGTGAATACATTTCAGTCTCCTCTTCACACTAGTCAAATACAAGTTAAAAAGAAAAAGAACAAGGACAAGATTCCCCCTTTTCTCACCCCATTACTAACTTTGAATGGAGCAGACACACTGTTCCCCCATTTGATCTGCATTGTTTGCTGTGCATACCAGTAGGTTAAAATACGTATACATATTTGGGTACACCTTTTTGGATTAATTTAATAAATCATTTTCTGTTTTTTTACTCTAAATGCTTTAGATGCATCTAAGAAACTCATAAAAATGGAGAACCTCTGGTTTTTATATCTGCTGCCTTAAAATATAATGCACAATCCATGGGAGTGGTTTCATGGTACTTATGTTGATCTGTCGTTTTTAGAGCTGCAGCTTGGGGAAAAAATAATCTAACTCATTTTGTTTTTCACAGAAAACAGAAATACAGGTTTGTAAATGAGAATGAGTAAATTATGATTTAAATTCAACTTAATTCTAAAGGTTTAGCCTTGGGTAAAGTAAAAGTCTAAAAATCCTTGGAAATCCCCAGAAACCTGAATGCAGCATAAAGTGACATTTTGTTGGTGTAGTATAAAAGTCTAGTTTATTTTTGAGAGTGCTGTGCTGATCATTTATCACAGCTTACCAACACTCACATAACACGGTGGATATAAAGAAGAATAAGTGGTTTGTCTGTAGTCAGCAGTCATCTAGCTACCTCTTTTAACAGAGTTTAGATGGTAGAACATGGAGGTTTAGTGATCGGTTGCTGTTTTCCCTTTCAGAAGGAAAAACAAAGGATGAGTCATGCTGAGAGGAGTTGTCCCGACTGCTGTGCCATTGTATGCACAGAAACAATTATTCTGCGTTTTAAAAGACTGCTATCAGCAAGCTCAATTCCCTTTCACTCAGATTGACAAATCGACCTTGAGAATGAGTGACCACTAAGTGACTCCATTAGACACAGATGCTCACTATTGGATAGAGGAAACACACCTCTTTTGTTTCTTTCTTCGAAAGTCACAATCTCTCCCTGATTATGTTTCTCTTTATGCACAGACAAAAAATGGCCAGCAAAATTGGGCCTCATTTTTACTGAACCAATCAATAGTGAGCCAATAGTGAGCCTACGTTCTGACGTAGAACCCAGAAGCGCCCAGGAACGCCGCTGGCAAAACCAGCAATGCAAGTTTGAGAGGTGGCGCCCCGACAAATCTCGAGAGAATCACGACTTTCTTTACGGCACGATGTCACATACATCAACAACATATGAAGCAGCCTCTATGGAAGACACTAGCACGCATTTCAGACGTGAATCACGGCAGAGTCGACGATGAAAACGCGGTCGGAAGAGTAAAGGAAAACGAGAAAGTGAGACACTCGGTCAGGCTTTCACTCGTTGGCGAGAGCTAAAAAGCAGCAAAGGATGCAACAGCGATGCTGACCTGGCGTTCTTGTTGATGGACTAGTAAGTAAATCTCTTTATTTGTAAACTTGCTTGCGTTCTTGCTTGCGTTCAAAACCGGTAAGTTTAGACTCTCTAATCCTCTCCTTTTTGCGAGCCTCTGCTGCTCTGATTGGTCAGATGGCCCATGTATGGTCTACCGCTTACAGAGCATCTCAGAAAACGAAACCATATCTGAATTTCAGCTCTGGATCTTCCTCTGCGCGTGATACACAGTGCTATGAACAAAATCGTTTGCTTTACCGTATCAGTTCCAACATGTCGACAACACAAACCAAACTCTTCCAGGCCTCAGCCACAACAGTGTTTGAGGGGCGGGTCAAAGTAGACGTTGTTCGTGGGCAGCCAATGAAGACAATAGGTTGGCATTATGCAAATGTATTACATTATGTAACAGAAAGTGAGACTGGAATTGCTGAACGACTCTCTTTCAGGAGATGATAACTTTATCTGACGTGCATTTTGATCTTTAAATTTTTTTCAGACCTTTTACATTCACAAACAGCTATACACCCTGCATGAAAGGTAATATTAAAAGCAACAATTGTAATACAAAAATAAAGCATTATAGGGGCACTTTAAAGAATTGTGCTTGAAACCTTGAGGGTTCAAATCAAATAAGAGGTCTTCAGAATTCCAAGAAGATAGGCTAAGTCAGGGGTGGGCAACTTCGGTCCTGGAGGGCCACTGTCCTACAGAGTTTAGCTTCAACCCTAATCAAACACACCTGAACAAGCTAATCAAGGTCCTCAGGATTACTAGAAAATTACAGGCAGGTGATTTTTTCAGGGTTGGAGCTAAACTCTGTAGGACAGTGGCCCTCCAGGACCGAAGTTGCCCACCCCTGGGCTAAGTGGTCAGAATTTCTGTGAAAGATAGTAAAATGGTGTGTTCAAGGATATCCCGTTCAAGGATATCCCATTCAAGGATAACTGCAGTTATCAAAACTCAAACAAAACTCTTTTAGTGTTTAAGCATTGTTTTGTTAAATAACATGAAGTTTTATGTAACAAAGTTCGAGAGGAGCACATTCAGGTAATCAACCAATCAGCACAAGAGGAAGCCGGTATAAACGAAGCCTTTCCTCACCTCTGTCTCATGACAAGTTTCACAGCATCCCTCCACCACCCCATCACCTCACTCTCGGCTGGTTTCTATCCCAGTAAAAAGGGGGAGTACTCTGGGTTCGGGCCAAATTCCGAGCTCGGAGCCCTCCCCCGGACAGCATGCCAAATACGCTTAAAATACTACATCTGATTTCATGTACGTGTGAACTCGTGAACTTTATTTTATTTTTAGTAATACATTTTTTTTGTGTGCATCAGACGTTTTGTGAATAGAGATATGGATGGATGGTCCCAGTAAAAAAAAAAAAGAAAAAAAAAAAAGCATTGTAAGACACTTCTGTAAATTGTTCAATACAGGAAAAAAGCTTATTCTTGCACAGAGAGGGTTTTGCTTTGCCCACTTCTCAGAATTGCTGCACAGATAGCTGGCCTTGTTATCTTTCTACAACACTGTGTTAAAAAACACAGTTATTGGTTTTTCAATTCATTTGCTCAATGTGTTTCCTTCACTGATTTCGAATATCCATTGAATGACAAGTGAGACTCATTGGGGAGCACTGACTACAACTCGGAGGCTGAGTTACAATACATTTGGAATGCAGGGAGTCTGTTTAACAAGCCCTACAAAATATGCTTTCTGAGAGATTATTAGGGCTGGGCGGTATGATGGTATAAATACATAAACATGTATGTATTTATCGATACTTGACCTGCCTAATTTAAATACAAAACAGCACCAAAATTGAACATTACCTGATGGGATTTGGGCTTTTTCGTCGGAAATTTGCTGGCTTGAATGAAATAATTGGGTCACGAATAAAGTCCCATATAAGGCAATAAACAAAAACAAATTATGAGAAACTTAAATTAACATATAATAAAGTAAATTACGCCCGGGGTAAAAGGAGAGCCCGTGTCGCATGTAAAGATTCGGTTCCCACATGTTATAAAACTCGTAGCCACGAGAAAGGGATGACTTTCCCTCAACATATGATCTCGTGCCCACGAGATATTATGACAGACGTTCCCATGACTTAATATCACGTTCCCACGAGATTATATGTTGTGGCCACGACAAAACTAAAGGAACTGAACATGTCCCCTCCCGGTCACCGTAGTTTATTGCCTAAAATGGGACTTTATTCGTGACCCGAGTATTTCATTCAAGCCAGCAAATTTCTGACAAAAAAAGCCCATTCAACTTATGGCGCTTCAGGTGTCTTTCACTTATGGTCTTAATGCCAGAGATCTTTATGGCATTCCTAATTCAAAGTAAATTGTTATTTTATCAGTCATCTCCATCTCTGACTGCTGTAGCCTATATGGTTACAGTATTGACCGGTGTGGTTCCCTCAACATAACTCGTGGCCACGAGAAATAGATGTCGTTCTCTCAAAATATGAAGTTATGGCCACGAGAAAAATATTCACTGTGGAGTACGGACAACTTCAGTTTATGACGAGAGTTTTAGGGAGAGTGCAGAACGCGGTAAGTAAGTGATGGCTTAAGGGAGCGCTATTGATCTAAATAATAGTTTTGTTTTTCATGCTTCTAGAGGACCAGTGGTTACGTTCATACTAAATTATAAAGAGTGATAACTGCATTTAAATCTGGGAGTGAATCCGCTAAATTTTAGTCCTGTGAGTGAGTCATGAAATTGCAATGACTGACATAGTAGCCATAGCAACATGAGAACGTGATAACCATAGCAACATTTTGGCTTCTAATAATGTTATGATTTTTGTTACATTTACACTTTAGTCATAAGTTTACATAGACCTTGCAGAATCTCCAAAATGTTATTTTTATTTATTTATTAATAAGAAAAAACATTGTTTCTATTTAGTACTGCCCCGACATTTTTTTTTTCACATAACAGATGTTTAATAGCCTAGTCCTCCAAAATACACATTACATAGGCTTTTAATATTGTGTGTCATTAACTGAAGTATCCACAACTGTTTGTCTCACTGTCTCACTGTGTGAGAACATGTGGAGTGAGAGCGGAATTTGTCTGGCCCACCACAGGGCCACATCCTTGCTTCACCTCTGGCCCAGTTCTGGCTGGGTCCCCGGCCCAAAACTGGTCCAGACACGGAAAATAGAAACAAAAACAGTTCCTCCGGCGCAGATGAGGCCACACCCTGTAAAATGACTTGTATTGTTTTATATGGCCCAGTTCTGGCCCAGACACTGTAAAGTGACTTAGTTTTATGTGGCCCAGTTCTGGCACAGACACTGTAAGACAGATCTGGCTGAGACTCGGCTTGGTCCCCGGGCCAGATGTGGTCCAGAAACTACGACATGTAATACAGTTTAGCAGGAAAACACAAATTCAAACATTTAAAAAAGATTAAAGGCTTTTATTAAAAAAATAACAAATACACTATAACATGATAATGTATTAACAATGATCAAATAAACTATAAAATGAACATTAACGACACATTTAAAAAAATAACATTAACAACTCATTTTAAACAATAATATTAACAACCCATTTTAAACAATAACAATAAAAATAATACACATAACAATAAAAATATATTTATAATATAGGAAGAAAAAATTTACTCATTTTAAACAATAATATTAACAACCCATTTTAGAAATAATAGACAAATAAGAAAAGATAAACAAGAAAAAATAAACTCAGTCACATGCACACACACAAATAATTAACACAGTCACATGCACACACACACACACTCTCTGTGAACAATTAATTTTTGCAGAAGCCTTCTCTTTCGTCCACCATCTCTATCTGCTGCCAGCTGGAGCCACCTTTTCATGGTGTCCTCGACCTCCATTTCAGCAGCACTGGCTATGAGGGTTTTTTTCCAAACTGCAAAATTTGAAATAAAGGAATAAATATTGTTAAAGGTATAGTGAAGGATTTTCCCGAATTTTAGAAAAGAACCGCCCTCTCCACTTTTTGAAAAAATGCACATGCCAACACTCTACTTAAAACGTGTGCACGAGAGAGCATGCACGAGCCTAGTGCGTGACTTGTGCCAGGGCTATAGCATCGCTAATCATAGCTTACATTAACTTTTACTAGCAGTGATTTTAAATGGATTTCTCCAAATAGCATGGCAAACTTTACCTGTCGAGTAGAAACTTCGCGACTGAGGCATCAGTGGGAAGCCCAACCTGTGCAATATTCTCCCAAAAACACTCTGGTCTTGTTTCTTTCTTCAGAGGCCTTTCTCTTCTTGTCATACAATTCGTAGACACTTTTTCTCTTGCGACCCTCAGACATTTTGAAAAAAACCCGGTGAGAACGGCGAGCTTCAATGAATGGCTGAAACCGTAGCTCACCACACATATGCACCTGACGTGCGCATGCACAGAAAGCGAAAACTACCTAGGGACGAGCACGTACGACGGCCTTACGTAAACATATCACCAGAATGATTGACAACTAGGAGGACCAATAGTCTTGATGATCCACCCGGAAAAAGAAAATCCTCCACTATACCTTTAAGCATTACCGTTTTTTTACAGTTGCTAGGACCAATTATTCTCTTTTTTTTCAACTCTTCACACTGAGAGCACAACAGTCATGAAAATATGCTCATGTTTTGATGAATGAAACCAGGCTAAAACATTTTTAATTCTAACTTCTAGATATCACACCACTGAACAAGTTGAGAGAAGTTCCAGTTGAGGAAAATGTGTTTTACATTGCAAATATTCTTGATATTGGCTTGTCAACTCTTTGTGTCTACTAATAAGTGTGTTATATAGAGCAATACACTATAATACTATAAGTCTCTTCTGCTCACCAAAGCTGCATATTTTGATGGCCTATTTGATCCAAAAAGTCAGCACAAACAGTATCATTGTGAAATATTATTAGGCCTACAGCTGTTTTCTATGTGAATATATAGTAAAGTGTAATTTATTCCTGTGATCACAGCTGAATTTTGGCTTTCCTCCATGATTGCCCGCCAGTCATTTTTACCAGGTTAGTGCTAAGTACTAATAAGTAGGACAATGATATTAAAATACCAAATTCAGTATACCTCATTGATTAATCATACTATGTACAGGAAAGCAGATAAACCCCGAATATAAACACAAAGTGTTTTTCCATAAAACCATTAGGCCTACTATTTTGCGTTACGTTCATATTCACCTGCTTGCCTGCATATAGTATGCATCTTCAATCAGGTATACTGAATTGGATCTTTTATAATCACTGTTTTACTACATTAAGGCACCTGTTTCACACTGGGTGTTTTAGAACGTCATGCTGTTTTTATTAGTTGAAATACTGCAGCAGCTAGGTGCTGGATATGTAATACTGGCATTTTATTCAAATATTTTTGAGTTAGTATGTATATGTATATGTAATATGTATATGAGCCAGCGCAAGTAAAACTGCTTTTAGCTGACACTGGCCCTTCATAAAAAGCTGTATGTCAACCAGAAGTGTTGTGTACACAGACTCTGGCCCATTAGCTTTTCACCGATGCCGACACTGAGCCGACAGTAGCGCATTTCAGCCGGAATCGGCCCAAATGTGCTTGCAAAAACAAATCTGGGATTGTTGGACGTAGCAACAGTAACTAAGAGGGGCGGGTCTCATTTAAATCTTTGTGGACTCAGCCGGACTCGACTCGGACTCAAGTCCGACTCGGCCCTCTTTGGACTCGGACTTGGACTCGGACTCGATTGTTGAGGACTTGGACTCGACTCGGCCTCAACAAAGGTGGACTCGGACCCAACACTATTCATTTTAAAAGAGGAACAGAGAACTGCGATCAAGGCATTTGTCGATCAGAAAGATGAATGAACAACATACGTCACTTACTCCGTTGCTCTGATTGGTTGTAGGTCTATCCAATTGAGTGCAGAGGCATTTTCTTTCCTGGTTCGGTTGAAACACGCCCCATAGTCACAGCCCAATGGAGGAGACACCCCTCGCTGCAGCCTGTAGCACGATGACGTAGCTGGATGATCCAATACGTACTGGATGGGGAAGTTCGGATCTTTTTGCTGACTCTCTTGTTCGATCTCGTTCATCAAAATGAACTAATCTTTTTTCGAGTCATTTCGTTCATTTAAGGGGCTTTAAATGTTATACTTTTAACTGGCAAATTCCCCAAACACATCCACCAACGCAATCTTGATCATATTCTGAATTAAGAAATCATTATAATGCAGTCAAAAATAATTTACAGGGAACATAAATAATTACTTTACCTTCCGAGTCTTTCGTTCATTTGTCACGTGACAAACGCAATGAACATAATTCGCATGCGCTGGTCTTAAGTGACATGTGCTCAATATTGTATTGAGATGATGTCCTAACCTGGGGTGCGTTTCCCGAAAGCATCGTTGGCCAACTATGGTCGCAAGTTCATCGCAATGTCCATTGAACTCTATTGGTAACGACGGAACTTGCGACCATAGTTGGCCAACTATGGTCGCAAGTTCCGTCGTTATCAGCATAGTTCAACGATTTGGTGTTTCCCGAAACCATCGTTCCAACGAACGTTCGCAAACAGCATCGCAAACTTGTATGGTTGGAACGATAGCTCTCGAGCTGTGGTTAGAAGCATAGTTTCTAGTTTACATGAGATGTAGACTGAATAAATCCTTATCTTTAGCAAAATAAGCAAGCTGACATTCAGTACAACCCGTGTTATTTATTTAGAATACATAAAAATGCAATTTACGTCTTTTAGTTTGTCAAGAGATTTAAAGCACCGTTTTTGAAGACTGCGCATGTGCGAACGTGCTCTACTACAGTATGTAAGAACGAGCCAAATATTGAGCAAAATAACTGAGAAAAATTAGAAATGGCATCTTCAGATGCCATGTCTGTAGCTTATATGACAAAATCTAGCGTTAATTCGATCTCAAACAGATTAATTAAAATAAGTTATTAGTCCACCACGTGCGAGACGTCATAAACCAACGTGGTTGAACGATACTTTGCGACATACGGTTTCGGGAAACAGTCGTGACTAGCTAGTTGATTTCTCCAACGATGCATCGTACTATGGTAGTTAAGCAGCGAGCTATATAGTTGTACGGGAAACGCACCCCTGTGTAGTAGGCCTAGTAGTAGCCTACTGATAAATAGTAACAAGTAATTATTGATGAATAAGTAATTATTTACATAAATGTGATGCTTTCCTAGTTTCTCTCTACCTACATGCAAAATAGTTAATTTTACAACATTTTAAGTAACATGATTTTAAACCTAAATGTGATGGATTTAATGCGTGTATACAGAACATTTTAAAATAAAGCCATTTTATTTTATTCAGGTCATATTTGCTGTTGAGTGGAAGTAAAAATGAGTCAAGTAATTGTCTCTGTAATTTTAATCCTAGAGGTAGGCCTACAATACAATACGGTCTGTAAACAACTTAAAATACCAGTACATATTCAAGGGAAAATGCAAAAATAATAACAGCATCAAGAAAATAAATCTTGTCAGAAAAAAAAAATATATATATATATTTTGCCTGGTAAGAGTTCCTTCTTTAATGGCAATACTAATTTTTCCACAGTGATCTGTACATAAGGTTCCTCTTGCCACCCGTCCCTTAAAATACGGAATCGTCCCGTATTTACATGTAAGATGATGCGTCCCGTATCGAATCAATAAGGGACGGGATTTGTCCCGTATTTTTCATTAGGCCCACACATAGTCGAATAAAAACAGAAGGATTTTGCAGTATGGATAATACGAATAGCAAATATAAAAATATAAATTTCACAATAAGTGGTAGAGAAACTCATTGAATGATTGCATTTTAGTGTCTTTGTTTCTATAGCGACGGAGTTTTATGTACGTATCATGCCATGATGTACATGCATAAAAAAAATATAAAAAAATGAATTTAAGTTTAATATACAAACTAATTACAGCAGTCAGATCACGCAGTTGTCACTCAAGTGATCATTTATATTTACCTTAAATTCAGTTTTTTTTTTATGTTTTATTTGTACAGACCAAAACACACCACCGCGCATGCGCGTCCAGTAGCCTACGTGTCGGATCTGATCCAGATACGTCATCGAGGACTTCTTGCAATGGAGCAGTATCAGACTCATATTCTGACTAGAATCTTTTGACGACGTCAGGCTACTGTGTGTGTGTTTGTCTCTAGGGGAAAAAGGACGTCGAGGACTCAGGTGTGTTAGTGTCATTAGTGAGCAAGTTAATAGAAAGGGCCCTGCTGTCTGCGGACCACAGCCCTCTTATAACTAGACCGTTTGCTCTCTATGGACCAGCTGCGTGTCTGTCTGTGTCTGTGCGCTCATGAGTCTCAACAGTCTGGGCTTTCTTTGTTCCTGGCTCATTATGTATCACAGTCTGAACCCTTAATTCACATCTTTTAATTTAAGTTATCTCATCCTCACTTTCTTTAAATATGATAATGTGTTCTCTTTTCAACCTCGATGAAAGACTTTTCAAATCAGGTGCAAAAGACACGTTTCTCATATAAGTGTCTAATCATATTGATGTATTTATAACATGCATAATTAAAATGACAAAAGGCATGCTTTTGTCTTTTTATATAGCTACGCATATGTTTGTGGTAAAATCAAGACTAAGCAACAAAAATGTTTAATTATCTTCCAAATGCTTTCCTGCAAGATAAATAATTTTTACATTTTTGTTTAAAAGAGATTTTGATTGAGATCAACAAGGTTTCCTACAGATTCGTAGTCATTAAAAACCCAAACTGAGAGTTTTAGTGGTATGCTAGTTTGGTTAATGAGACCGTCTGTAAAAATGATTCAGGATTTGATACCCAAGCATTTTAATTGAAGTATTTTTTTTTTTTTTTTTAAGTTTAAGGGTTACCTGAATGGTTAATAATGGATTTGAAGAAAACAATAATAGTAAAATAAAATAAAAAGAGCGAGGAAGAAACAATAAAAACTTGACCAGTGCCACAGAGAGACTGTTCTGATTCCTGTAGTCTGACAGTTGCACTTCCATATTGACATACTCTGGTATACAAGGTAACAAAATATTCCACTCTTCCTGTTCTCTCTCACTAGAAAAAAACAAAACAAAAACATTTTTGAAACCCAGTCTGCATTTTTGCATTTTCTAAAGATAATGTGCATTGTGCAAAACCTGTGCTAAACTCACAGCCCTAGGTATTGTGGGTGGTTAAGACTGGATTTATGTCGCTAGGGTGTTCTGAATGGTTGCTAGATGGTAACTCAGTCTAAAGAGCCCACCCACAAATACATATGATAATCACATTTACATTTAATCATTTAGCAGACGCTTTTATTCAAAGTGACTTACAAATGAGGAGAGCAATAAGCAGTTAAGCTAACAATAGAACAACAATCTGTAAGTGCTGTGACCCTTCCCAGTTTGGTCTAACACAGTAGTAATATATATAAACTAGTCTTTCTTGGTCCTACAGATCATGACCACACTCTTAGTTGCATTATACTGTATGTCATGTTCTATACCTTAGACTGAACAAATGTTGAGTAACTGCTGTAGCCCAGCAGTGCTCGGACTAAACACTATGAGATCATCTGCATACATCAGGTGATTCAGAACAAAATCCCTAGCCACACAAACCAGTATTACACACTCTGAGCCTTGTTGACAGTTCATCCAAATACAAGTTAAAAAGAACAAGGACAAGGACAAGATTCCCCCTTTTCTCACCCCATTACTAACTTTGAATGGAGCAGAGACACACTGTTCACCCATTTGATCTGCATTGTTTGCTGTGCATACCAGTAGGTTAAAATACGTACTACATATTTAGGTACACCTTTTTGGATTAATTTAATAAATAATTTTCTGTGGTTTGCTCTATCGAATGCTTTAGATGCATCTATGAAACTCATAAAAATGGAGGAGCTCTGCTTTTTTAAAATATATTTAGCAATTATCTCTTTAAGAGCATATGAAGAGTTCAGATGCAAAAGCCTCTAAGTGCCATCTGAAATTTTCTTCTTGAATGATCATTTTTGTCAAGCTTGTATATTTAAGTTCAGTAATTTCACTTAAATAGCAATGAAAATTACCTATTAATTGTCATTTAAGTGAAACTACTGACCTTATACGAGCTTGATAAAAATTATCATTAGAAGAAAATTTCAGATGGCACTTAGAGGCTTTTGCATCTGAACTCTTCATATATACACGTCTGTGCCCAGCATAGCCTTAAAACCAAACTGGTTATCTGTAGATTTAACAAATTCTGAAATCCTGTCCAGCAGGATTGTTTCCATCATTTTTGACACTATGTTGGCCAATGCTATTGGTCTGTAATTGTCAGAACTGCCGACTTTCCCAGTTTTGTCTTTGACCACAGGAACTAACAAGACAGTTAACATTGAGTCAGGTAAAAAAAAAAAAAAAAAAACATGTACAAGAAAAGCAGTAAAACAGATAGAAAGCAGTGGAGCCAACCTCACACCTGCAAACTTTAAATGCTCAGCAGCAACATCATTCAACCCACTAGCTTTATTATTAGACAATTTGCAAATTGCTTTAAAAACTTAATGTGACAGAATTATAGCTGTGCTGTCAAATTTACTCACAGTATAGGACTCACTCTTAACATAACTAAACAAACTACTGTAGTGTTGTCTCCAAAGTTCTAAGATATTATCAGTACCTATTAACATGCCATCAACCACACATGGTAGTGACATCTTACTGGCAGTCATGCCTTTCACTTCTTTCCAGAAGTCATACATGTTGTTACAAAAAAGTTTCCTTACCATTTAATCAACCCTCATAGCTCTCTCATTTTTACTAATAAAACATACAGCGTACTTAGATCGGGCATTGGTGACCCTTTTTTGCTCAAAAACAGGCCCATATCTTGGTCTACCTGCAAGTATCCTCTCTTTGGAAGCTTCTCGTGCCTGATCATAAGAGTCAGCTACATAAGTATTCCAGCCTGGTTTAACTTTCTTTTGGTTTTTAATCTTTGTGAGAGATCACTTGAATCAACCAATGCTTTAACTATATCATCTTAGAACAAATTTCTTTTCTGTGTCTCAAGTTTTTACAGTTATAATCTACTCAAGGCAGCCTCCTTTGGCAGGTAGATATCTTTTAGCAAGTTATCCGTATTCATAGAATATGATAATATTTCTTCTCTTGAAAGAGTGCTCCAATCCAAGTAAGAAATATTACTTTCATTTTCGAAACTTTGTGTCAAAAGTAAAAATTCATAGTTTATTTGCATCTCTAATGGAATATGATCAGCAGTTGAAAACTCATATAGAATTTTCATGTCTGTTAACAAGGCGTGTGCATCTGCTGTAGCTGCACTATGATCCAGCCACAAGGCCATGCCTCGCTTATATATGTAAAACCATGTAGGCAAAAGCGCTTTCGTTGACAATATTAGCCCACTGTCTTCACAAAACTGGTTCAAGTGATAAGCAAAAATGTATTTACTGTCAGTTATATCTGAAATCATATCACCAACAACAAACACATTAGATAATTTCTTGTCCTGTATAAATGAATTTATAAAAGCAAGTCTATTAAGATATTCAGTTTCGTTAAGTTGACACCCATACAGGGTGTTCAAGATAACATATTCCTTGCCATTTTGTTTTAAGTCTAATTATGTTAATTCAAGAGTCAAGTCTCTTATCCCAGAGAATTGCCACTCCGCCAGGAATGCGCCCTCAAATTATCCCATCACTAATATCCACACTGGACACCCCAGCCCAAAGGAAGTTATCATTTATTGCGTTTAATCCATTTACGTCCTGTTTTGTCAGAAATGTCTCTTGTAAACACAGCACATCACTCTGATCCAGGAGCTTGTCTATAACAACACGGCGTGCTCGGTCTTCTGCGTGCAGGCCCACGCGCAGGCCACGACAGTTGCAATACTACTTTTATATTAATTCGTTCAGTGTTAAGCCTCAGTGGCATGGGAAGACAAGGTCACTGCCAGACCAGCACGGTTTGCCCCAGCAACACCAGATCTTCTGCGTTGCTCATAAAAGCGGCGTACATAAGCGCCCACCGGCCAGATCTCTGGTTTATACATCTCCCCCGACACTTGCGATGCAAATCTGTTATTAACAGTGGCTATTGTCTGGCACATAACCTCGCTGCCCAGCTGATCCCGTAGATAGGCAGTTAATGTCTGCACATCTAGTTCAGGCGAGAATATGGCTGGGCGATATGGACCAAAAATCATATTCCGATATATTTAGGCTGAATTTTTTTTTTTATATATATATTTTTCCGATATTTTTTTCCGCAAAGTGAGAGCAAATGTTCAGTCAAAGTCAAAGCCAAATATGACGTCACAAGTAGTTTTATTGAAACCGGCTATTTCAGTGAACAGTTGCAAAATCAAATGAATAAATAATAAACAGTTTTGTTCACCTTAGGGCTGCACGATTATGACAAAAATCACAATTGCCGATTATTCCCTTGGAATTGTAATTGCGATCTATTAATTATGATTATCAAAATTTACATCGAATATATATAAACAAATTTTGTGTAAACGTTTTATAATTTGCCTATTTATATATGCAATTCTCGCCGGGAGAATTTAGAGGCAAAAACACTCGTCATCGTCTTACATTTACATTTTACATTTACATTTAGTCATTTAGCAGATGCTTTTGTCCAAAGCGACTTACAATTTAGGACTAAATTAAGTGAGTCATCGTGAAGAGGCAAAACCAATGTAAGAAGATACATATGAATGTTTCATATCTGTAACATAAAAAAAGTATATATTTTTCATTATTTTTTTTTATTTTTTTTTGTCACTCAAAAAAAATGAATACTGGATAGGTTACACACATTTTGTATACATTTTAATAATTCGGTTTAGGGACTTGTTTTTATTGACATACTCTGGTAAACATGATAAAACAAGCTGTAATCTCTCTCTCTCTCTCTCTCTCTCTCTCTCTCTCTCTCTTTCTCTCTGAGCAAACCTTCTGAATGGAGGTGGGAGGGGATCAGAAGAAAAAGACATAAATCGAGATAGAAACGGAAAACAGTGCGCCCTCAGACACACATCAGTAAAGCCATTGACTGTAATCATCTTCACAGACAAGCTGAATTGCACTGCTAATCAGACCTGAATAAACCCTAATTCTGAACTAATACGAGGCAGAATTGGCTTATTTAGACATGATTCTTATGAACAATGAGGGAAGCTTCAGTTTCTAAATAACACAGCCACATGTGTAATGACTGCTCAAACAAGAAAATGTCCATTGTCAGTATTATCAAGCCTTGCGAGGGATTTCCACTGCAGTGTTGGAAAGAAAATGGCCTCAGGGACACAGATGTAGGTTTTTGTGTGTGAGAAGAAGAAGATAGAGAGGAACCACAATGCAGTGATAGTCTGGCCTGCGGGCCAAATCCAGCCCACCAAGTGGTTATCCATGGCCTGCCACAATCCAGAGTTTTTGGTTTGTTTCATTTCTGCCTCTGTGTCTACACTGCATGTATGTAATGCGGCATGGCAAGCAAGAGAGCAATTACTTCAACAACATTTCTGGTAAGCTGGTTTATTTTATTTATTTATTTATTTATTTATTTTTATCTAAGTAGACCTGAATGAACCCTAATGTTGAACTAATATGAGGCAGAATTGGCTTATTTAGACATGATTCTTATGAACAATCAGATGATCTTCCGTTTCTAAATTACAAAGCCACATACACTCTTAAAAATAAAAGTTCTATATTGGCATCTATGGGTCCATGTAGAACCACCTTTCCGAACCTACAGTTCAACGGCAATCAAGTCATGTGATATTGCCAGTTGTCTGTGCAGATTTAGCTAGCGATGCCCGATTCACGAAGGAATCGTTCTTTTAAATGAATCATATACAGGGGTTAGCGAATGCTCTTGGGAGTGTTCCCCGTACAACGACGTAACTCACTGCTTAACTGGTAAGATGCATCCTTGAAGAAATCAATTAGCAAGTCACGATTGTTTCCCGAAACCATATTGTCGCAAATTTGACGTTCAACCACGTTAGTTGATGTGATGAAGGTGGTGGAGTAAAAACTTCTTTTAATTAATCAGTCTGAGATCAAATTCATGCTAGATTGTTTTGCTATAGGCTACATTACAGATATGGCATATGAGGACTAATTCTCATTTTTATCAGTTATTTTGCTATATTTCTAGATTCAATCATAGGCCCTTTCTTACATACGCACATACGCACATCAAGATAAGGATTTATTAAAACCACATGTCATGAAAACAAGAAACTACACTTCTAACCACAGGTCAAGAGCTGTCGTTCCAACCACACAACTTTGCTATGGTTTCGGGAAACACCGACTCATTGAACTATATGCTGATATTGACAGAACTTGCAATTATAGATGTCTAATGATGCTTTCTGGAAACGCACACCTGAATCGGTTCAATATTCAGTTTGAATAACTGAATCATTCGCTGACTCACTGAATCGTTTGTTGCGGTTTCTCACTCGGTAGTGATACTTCAGATCTCCGAGCTCTAGATAAAGTGGATTTTTACCTGCAATCCATTGGAACAAAACCCGAGAATGTGTTTGCCAGTAATGGAGGAGGTCTTTATTATTTTCAGCACCTTCACATGAAGCTTTTGAAAGACTCTGCCGTATACAAAACAGTAACAACAAATGTACAAAAACACTTAAAGTACCACAATTTAGGTGTTTTTTTATTTATTTTTTTGTTGTTTTTTTTAAACGTACTATGGTAGCATCATGGTATTGTGAAAATATATAACGTAAATGGTACATCATCATTTGTGTTTACATAAAACAAACTGGCATGTTCAAGGTCTTGTGACTTTTGTGAGGCATTTGAATGTGCAGATCAGTATTTCTGACCTTTGAGAGAGAGAGAAAGAGAGAGAGAGAGAGAGAAGAGAGAGTGAGAGAGTAGTGGGTGTGATGATTGTGTTGAGTGACAGTACACACAATAGCTGACAATGGAAAACACACAGACTTCCCGAGTCTAATGCTGCCACCACAACCAGAACTGTCCTTTACTTCACTGGAGCATTAGTGCATGGCTTATGGTGGTGTGTATTTGTGTGGTAACCGTCATGGTCAGTGTTCCCTCATAGCTAATGTTAGTCCAGCACGGACAATTAAAAAAAGTCTGGACAGAAGGCAGGCTCAAATGTGTGAAAAAGCTAGCGAGTCAGAGCTAAATGAATGGGCATCATTTCAACTGGAGTCCATCCACGTGTCCATTGATTTTCAGTATGGAACAGAAAGTGGGAAATCTTGTGCGTGCAAGTGTGCAGCGATGATTAATTCACAAAATAAGCTCTGCATCCTAAAATAGTACTGGGATTTCAAGTATATAACATCACTGTTTTGCAAGAGATACAGTGCTGTTGTGAACATGAAATTAAATGCGCACGCACGCACGCGCGCACACACACACACACACACACACACAATGTATGGTTAATTTTTGACAAAGGCCCAAATTTTTTCTTTTCTTTTATTTAATAAAGCCAATTACAAAAGTAACAATAGATACTGTATTGCAAGTGCATATTTATATATAAAACCATGATGTGTAACCATTTATATTTTTTAATATAATATAAAATCTAATAATAGTTCTCACTCTCTTTGCAGCATAACAAGTGTAAAATGTACCAAAAAAAAAAAAAAATGCTAAAATGTTTACAACCTACTACTATATATGTATAAAAATGTCCCTTTTCTCTTTGTTTCTCCACCCACTTGCTTACTCAGATGTAGTGCATTCATTGTCGTATTGGCATCCGTTGATTGATGTCTGAGTGATGTTTGTGTTTATTTTTAAAAATAGAACCTCTGTCATGTTCTTCCTGCCTGTTCTGTTATTTCCCATGCCTACACTGTGAAGCACATTTGACTGAAGATAATCAGATTATCATTGCTGTAATTATTTATTATTCTTCAGTTATAAAAATAATTGATTGACCAATATTTTATGATTCTGGCTTTGTGATTGGTTATAATGCATTTAATGCTTTGCATGTCACTGGAGAGATTCACAGATCTGTTTTATCAATGATGTGAAGGTTTGTGTGAGACGTGTTGAGGATGCATACTGAAACACAGGCGATTCTGTGCCAGTTAACGATATAAGATGCTGATTTAATTATTATTGATTTTCCTTTATAATGAAGTGTGTGTGTGCTGTTTGAAAAGTGTGTTTGTACTGAAGGAAATTATTAGCATTCGTTTAAAAGTCAACATGAAATGGGATTCGCAGCTCATTTTACTTCCATTATTGGCCGTATTTCCAAGTGAATATGTAGGACAGGTCTTGATTTTATACATGGGGATCGATTGGATTGTAAAAAATTAAATAAAAAATGGCTGTTATGTACCAGAAGAGGTTGAAAAGTAAGAGGGATACAATTTAGTTGCCGATAATGTGCAATAGGGTGACGTTTCATTTTAAACTCCAATAGAGTGCTGCAGAGATGCCGTTTTATTTGTAGGCCAAAAAACCTAAAACGAGTTGCCATTTTAGCACTTCCAGTTCCATTGACCTAAAATCAATGGGTTTTTTTGGTTTAATGCCTGAAATTTGGTCTGTGGTTAACTGAAGCTCAAGACATAAAAACATCAATAATACCCTCTTGTGCTTAGCTTGTAAAAGGCGGTTGCTACCAAGTAGCTAGTTTGTTGGCGACATTAAACGTCATCACACAGAAGAAGTAAAATCATCTAACTCATCAAAACTGAAAGAGTCGCATTTACATTAAAATGTTCAAGTGACCCAATTCCAATTTTTTTTCCCTCCCATGTGGCACAGATCGCATATGACCCATGACCGTGTAAGCAGGAGAAAATCACATTGATTACGATTTTCTCATTCATATGTGGAAATTAATCTGATATGAATCGGATATGTGCATTTGAGTCTGCCGTGTAAGTGGATAGATCAACCTGATCTCACGGCAATCCGTACGTATGTGGCTTATTTGTATGAATTCATTTGATTTTTGCTCAATCGAATGTATTTTACGAGTTGCCCAATTCGTATGAGTTCGGACAAATGGCCTACCCCTGACCCCGCCCCTAAACCAACCCATCACTGGGGTTTAGACAAATCATACAAATGTTTTACGTGTGAGGTAGTACGAATTCATACGAATTAGCCACCTTGTAAAATACTTACGAATTGGTCGTGAGATAGCGTTGGACAGATCATATATTCGCTTGTCAATGCGAGTCGTACATCATTGAAAATGTGATGGTGGTGAATGACGTCAACTCAATTGGACATCAACCGCGATCACATGACTCTTTTCAGTGGCACAATAGAGGACGAAGTCTCAACCCAACGTTTTGCTGACCTTTAAAGAAAAAAGCAAAGAGAAAGCAAAAGCTTGTGTTATCATTTGATTGCTTTTTTACTTTTTTACTTTTCCAGGTCAGTACGTCTGGGTTATTTCACCCTAGTGTAAATATCTGTGTAACTGTGTAATTGTGTAACAATATCTGTGTAATTGCAGATATTGGATATGGGTCACTTTTAAAAGAAGATGTAAGCTGGTCTTCAAAATATTGGATATAGTCAACAAATCGAAATTGGGCATCAAGACTTGCAGTGTAAATGCAGCCTTAGTTATGGTTACATTAAAGTGTAGTTTGTTTATAGCATACGTTTAGCTTTTTTTTTCTGCCGATTAAATTTAGGATTCACAATACATAACAGTTGTGTTCATTTGTGAAGATTATCTGTCAGGGTTCTGTCACTTCTGTCACCGTGAGTGGAAGGGCGGCAGTGTGTGTGTGAGCAGGAGGCAGAGCGGCAGAGAGATGCGACAGAGTTGCGAAATTGCAGGCGCGGCTCGAAATGGCTGTTATTTCAAATAGCGTAGCATATTCGGGGTCTCAAGTCTGGTGGTCCGGGAGGATCCGACTTCGGTGGTCCCAAGCCCGGTGGTCAAGAAGAACCCGACTTTGTGGTCCCATTGGTGGCCCAAGAGGCTGCAGCGCTCTCAGTGGTGGCCCAAGAGGCTGCAGCGCCCCCAGTGGTGGCCGAGGAGGCTGCAGCGCCACCTCGCTCACGGAGACGGATGAGAAGGAAGGCTTCCGGTTTCCCACTAGGCCCGGAGGTCGTTCCTAAGCCTGCTGTGGGCCAAGTGGCCGTCCCCAGGCTCATTGCCCTGCCTGCGCCGCCCAAGCGTCTTGCCCTGCCGGCGCCGCCCAAGCTCCTTGCCCTGACTGCGCCACCCAAGCTCCTTGCCCTGATGGCGCCGCCCAAGCTCCTTGACTCAAGCTCATTGCCCTGCCAACCCCACTCACGCTGCCTGACAAGCCTGAATCTCTTCACGTCGGACCTGTCAAGCCTGAGCTCCTTCGCGTCAGGGCTGCCGATCCAGAGACTATTCACGTCACGTCTGCTTATCCAGAGACTGTTCACGTCACGTCTGCCAAGCCAGTGTCTCCAGACAAGATGGCCACCGCCGAGCCAGTGTCTCCAGACAAGATGGCCGCCACCGAGCCTGTGTCTCCGGACAAGATGGCCGCTGCCGAGCCGGTGTCTGTTCCTGTTCCTGTGCCTGAGCCGGTGTCTGTTCCTGTGCCTGAGCCGGTGTCTGTTCCTGTTTCTGAGCCGGTGTCTGTTCCTGTTTCTGAGCCGGTGTCTGTTTCTCCGCCGTGGCCGGCCGAGGGGTCATCTCCGCCGTTTCCGCCCGATGGACTGTCTGTCTCGCCCTGGCCGGCCGATGGACTGCCTGGCCGCCCGATGGACTGCATGATCCGCCCTGGCCGTCCGATGGACTGTCTGATCCACCCTGGCCACCTGATAACTGGCCTGCTCCGCCCTGGACGCCTGTCCGGTCTGCTCCACCTTGGCTCAGCCCTCCCGTCCCTCCCGTCCCTCCCGTCCCTCCCGTCCCTCCCTGGTCACCTAAGACTTTCTGACCCGCTAGGCGGGTACTGACCGGGCTGGTTTCCCTCCCTCCCCTCGCTGTCTTTGTGTTTTGATCTGTCTCTCTGGTCTGTGGTTGTTTGGTTTTATGTCTCGTTCCTGTCTTGTTTTTGGTGTCTCTCATTGGGAACGCCAGGTGGCGTCCCCTTTGAGGGGGGGTAATGTCAGGGTTCTGTCACCTCTGTTTGGTTTGTATCTGGTTTGGTGACAGAGCTCTGACATTCCCGGTTTGTCATCTGTTTGTGTCTAGTCTGGTTTGTTGTGAGCAAATGGCTTGTCTTGTATTTCTTGTGCCATGTGCTCTCCTGTCAATTGTCTGGCCCCTCCCATCTTGTTATCTGATATTGATTAATTTGCCCCACCTGCCTTGTTCGTTACCCTCTTTTGTTAGCTCCCTATTTAGTCTCCCTGTGTTTGCAGTCCTGTGCTGGTTCGTTGTCCATGTTCCCTCGTGTTTCCTGTTCCCATCTGGTATCTCTCTTGTTTTCCCCCACAGGGTAGTTTTTGTTTGTAGTTTTGGTTTTGTCTTTTATTTACTTAATAAACATCCTTATTTCCACACTTGTATCCTCGCTTCTCTTTTGACCATTTCGTGACATTATCATGATGCACAAAACATGAAAGAATCATAAACTTTTGTTAGTCTCAAAGCTAGAGGCTAAGCCAATGGAAAAATCCCATTTGTTTTTTGTTTTGTTTTTGTCAAGGGAACCAGGGTGATCCTAACTTCTGGGCTGGCCTACAAAAATGCATCATCCCTGCATCACTCTATTTGTGTATCATTGCTGTATTCTCTTGAATTCTCAGGGGCCAGAGCTGGAGGTTCGTGCAGAGAAAGGGATTCTGGGTGATCATACAGCGCAGCTCTGTGTCCAACATGAGTCTTTCTCGTTTCTCTGCGCCCTGAGCTTTCATTCACAGGCTGGACACTTGTGGGATATTATCACGTGGTGAGCTCAACAGACGACCCTCTATCCTCTCTCTCTGCTCAACTCTCTTCTCACTGATGGTATTCATACAGAGGTCACATTGATTCGAACTGTCTGGATACTGTAATCCTGTTTTATATGCTCTGGGAAAGCCTGGCCAGGGAACTGTTCTTGCAGAGACATTTGTCACTGTTAATACGTTTACTTACGTGATTCATTTGTGTTTAATGGTGTTGCATGTTCATTATTTATAGTGGGATTTCTGGTCCAAGTTAACAGTAATTTGTTTTATAAATTTAATATAGATTGGACATAAAATAATTTGCATTCTTTTTAAGGGTACTGTATATCAATTGTTTCTAAATAATGTGAATATGATATATATATATAATTTATAAATGATTAAAATGATAATGATGGATGGATAAATGGTTAGATGCATAGACACGTTTTTTTAATAAACGTGATAGTTTGCTATTTTAGTATTTTAATGATGTCATCTAATGATGTAATCTCATCTTTCATGGACTGAATATTCAGGCTCAGGCGTGTTGTGATCCTTTTCGGTCAGTTATATTTGACCTAATGAATCGCATGACTTATGACTGGACTTTTAATCTCTGCAGAACATGAGGTAGCTTATTTTGAACAGTTATGATCCCGAAAGTCATTTAGGCGACGGAATAAGCGGATTTCGGCCTTCATGTCCCCTGAAAATTGGGTCAGTAAATTGATGTGGCCTTTGCCAAGCAATTCATTTTTATAGTGCTTCGCTGTCAATACAGCTGGAAGCATCATCATGTCATAGTGCAGATGAATGCTTGTTTTGGCAGATGTGCCCGGAATGAATATTAATTTTGTTTGTGTAAAGTATACTGTCGACCAAACATGCATTTAAAAGAAAAGTAAACTTTTAAAATAAGTTTATGATGATTGCTGTGTGAGGGAGCTGTAACCCCCTTATTGGCTGGTTCATGACACAGATTTATTTTGGTTATGCTTATTATGGCCCAGGTATACTTTATTTTCCGCTTTCTGCTCCGTCTCGTGCACAGTTGGGTCCGCTTTTTTACACTCTACCAGATGTCAGAGGGCAGCGATGAGTCTTGTCATTTACATGATATTTGTTCAGAATGATAGAAGAAGAAAAGTAGTGGAACCACCATTGCAAATGCAAAATTAGAACAAGAACCAAAACGACAGAGAAGGATATGCTGCTTTGTTTACTGTTTTGTATCGCTCTTTACGCACTCTTCTTCGACTACGGCGTATTGCCACCTAGTGGACTCTTCTGTCTCAACATTCACCTTGCGCATGCGCTGTTGTACGTGCACCGTCCGCATGCAGCCCAATTTTTTTGACCGCGGATTCCTGCAGACACCCATTAACGAAAGTTACAGCCAAAGTATACTTTACGGCTTCACGGGATTCGTTTTTTTTCTGATAAAATGTAAAAAAAAGAAAATATAAAGAAAATAGTTGGAAAAAAACAATATTGGACCCTTTTGAATATTGAAATCTTATTTTGTGTTTCATGTAAATAACTTTTTTTCTTTTTGTTTTGTTGGTGAACTATCCCTTTAATATCTCAATGTTTTTTTTGTTTTGTTTTTTAAAGCAACAATACGATTAAATTGAAGCATAAGGAAACCTTTGCTGAATCATTCTTGATTTCAGATGTTTCTGTAAAAAAAAAAATATATATTTATATTTTAGATGTTTCTCCCTTGAAGTTTCAGCAAAGATGGCTTCAAATGTTTCATTTCATTCTTGTCATGTCATGTCATATCATTTAATTTCATTATTTCCCAAATCACGGAAGTGACCTCGACGTCCGGGTTAGTGTTAGCATAAGCCATCAGGCAAGTGTTATTTAAATAAACTCCTGATGTACTTACAAACTTTCCAATGCCTAGTTTTATGAGTACATAACCTGTTTGTACTACTGTAGAAGTTTGGTACCATTCCGGGCATTATTAGTGGGGTAATTTACGAGATACAACCTTGGATCCATTAGCGCCTGCAAGTCATTTGGCTGATATCTCTAAATAAGCTCTAACTTTAATAATGTTCAACCAAGAAAAAAAGAAAAAAAAAAGCTTCTGGAGGGGTGTTTGGCTCAAGGTCATGTTGCAAAGGACCCTAGGTTGAAATTACTCCGAACCATCCCTTTAAATGTGTTTAAAGAAATTACATGTTATCCTTTTTAATTACACAGTATCCTCTCTTAGCATTTCTAAATAGATCACAAGTCAATGGTGGATCAAAGCTACATCCGTTTTGTTTATACGGTAACAGCAGTGTCTTGGTGTGCTTTCTCTGTGCCTATAATGTTGTTATAATTGTTATAGCAATGATAAGTCGCTGTGACACTGGAGGAGAGTGCCGCTTTACCACAGAACACAAAGCTGGATTATCTCCAAATATATGCAGAGTTCACAGACACATCCACCCGGATATTTTCCATTAGTTTTGTGTCTTTCAGTTTTTTTTTCCCTATACTCTTTGAGCACCAAGGGAAATCATATCCACAGATTTATGGACTTGTGTGTGTGTGTGTGTGTGTGGGTGTGAAAACATCACAGGGATGACTGTTCATACAAACACTCATTGCTCCGGCAGCAGTGGACTGCTGTCATTATCAGCTTTTGATGAGACAGCCAGCCTCTCTGGGAATGAAAGCAAAACATCTAAAGTGTTTTTTTTTATATGGTTTATGTAAGGGGAAAGGTGTAAGCGACATTTAATATGTACAAAAGGAGTATTTTTTTTTTTATATTATACAATCTTCTGTTGAAGGAAGACATGTCATAATTCTTACCCATATGAATTTAAAGGAATTGTGTAACCCAAAAATGAAAATTCTGACATTATTTACATCAAGGATGTAATTCAAGGAGGCATTCATATGTTCAGTCCCAACCTGTCTCCTTTTCCCCCCCCTCTGTGGAACACAAAGGGAGTCTTTGATTTCTTAAGGATCATGTGACACTGAAAACTGGAGTAATGATGCTGAAAGTGAATAAATAAATACATTACATTTTAAAATACATTCAAATAGAAAACAGAATTATTATTATTTTTTTTGGTCATAACAATATTTTGGTTACACTTTAGTTTAGGGTCCAATTCTCATTATGAGCTACTTGCTTATTAGCTGCCTTATTCTGCAGGACCATATTCTATATCCCTTAATCCTACCCAGTACCCAAATTTAACAAATACCTTACTAACTATTAATAAGCAGTAATTAGGAGTTTACTGAGGCAAAAGTCGTAGTAGTTAGTTAATAGTGAGAATTGGACACTAATCTAAAGTGTGAATATTTTTTTTCCAGTATTTTGATCAGGCAAATGCAGCCTGGGTGAGCATAAGACAATTCCTTACAAAAGTCAAATAACAAAAAAATAGATAAAGCCATACAAGAGTTTTGTGAACAGACTGAATTTTATTTTAAAATCAAACATGGTGATGTTAGAAGTGTCACTTTATTTTTGATGCCAGTGACGGTCATTGGAGATTACATCACCGATGTCCACATTAAACGCGCCATATTTGATTTGAAACGCCAAAAAAATTGCAAAATGTTACAATTTTTGGTGAACTGTCACTTTAATCTCTGCTTGTAATCCTAATAAATTAGACCTTGTCTTTGGTTAAATCAGCCATTAACAAATAATTTGACCACTGGGTAAAGCAGTTTCTGTTAGTTTTGAATATAATCTGAGTTTGGTAATCTTGAGTAAATTGTCACCTAAAGCGAGTTCATTGTGATCTCTGGGTGTGTTTAGGTGAGAGTGTGGGCAGACACAGTATTAAGATGTTTCCAGCAGCGTGACGTTCCTCAGTGTGGGAGAAATGGAAGGTGATAGACCAATTCAGGAGTGTCTCAGACGGGAAAGCCTGAGCTCTCTCAGCACGGTTGCTTTGCTACTGCTGCTCCTTTTAAATGAAGTCTTGATGATGTATACCTTATACTTATTTAGCTGGGTTGAGGGATTGATAAAGAGAAAATACACTGCTGCAACCGTAAATGGAGTTTATGTAAAGCTATTTATGTAATTGTGCGTTTTTTTCTCTCTCCAAACCCAGTTCAATATTTAGACAACTGAAAGTAAGCAAACGGTATGTTTATCCATGTGGTCATCACTTCTTTCTCTTTCTTCTTTGATTGGAGACCACTCCTGTAGCATTGGTTTAAGGCCCGTTCACACAAAGAATGATAACTGCAATAATTAGTGTCTGCACCAATGCACAATATCGTTCTGTTTATTCAAAGCGCTCGATGCAGTTTTGTCGTCTGTCACTTTAAATGCTTGAGTTCTTTAAAGCAGGATGGATTCTGATTTGCTCGCAGTGTTTTTATAATTCATCAGCTGGGAAAACAACGATATTGTTTCTCTGTGCTGTCATCGTTATAGCTGTGGTTTATTCCAAACCCTATATACCAACCCCTAAACCTAACCCTACCCATAAGATATCCCTAAAATCAGAGGGAAATGATAGGTGAATAATGTAGAAGCACCTAACCCTGGCTGTAGGTCTAAACTGTCTCTTTTGGTCGGACACAGTATCACTAGTTTTGCTTATAATTAATTGGTTATGAAAAATCTGATCTTTTTATTTGCATTCAGTTCCAAATCACAACAAAAAAAAAAAAAAAAATTCTGTCAAATGATATGCCTTCAATTTGTAACATATTTAATTGACTATAAAAAAGGTATTATGGTTTTAATATTCTTCATAGTATTTCCATCATGATACAGTACATACTGTTCCACTAATGTGGTCATGCCATCCTTGTATATGCGTCACGTTCCCCTGATATCTCCTCATATTCTTCTTCACCCATGAAAAAGCAAATAGTGTAAAATCTGCTGTTAAATGATTCATACATTTTCTCTGCAGAGCTTTGAATTAATACCACTAATAATATAAATGAAACCAGTGAATACAGTTCTAAAACTGAACTGTTTTTTTCATGTGAAGTGTGACAGGTCATTGGATCAGTGAAGTGTTTATTTATCTTGATTCCTCTTTCTGTGTATTTAGCCTTTTGGGCCACTACGGTTCACAGGAAGAGCAGGAACTGTGGCATTCTGGGAGTTTTACTTCCTTGCATGAGTGCCTCTGCCAAAACTATCAGATAGGGTGCTTTCCTCTTTTTCACTTTCTTTAAAGTATTATTATTTTTTCCTTCATTGAACAGCAAGCAGCAAAAAAAAAAAAAAAAAAAAAAAAACTTCAACATTTATGATGCATGTTTCATAATCCTTTTGTGATTTGAAAAGCAATTATTTCCCATGGTTTTATTCGAATGACAAATTAAGGAAAGGACCTAATCAGATATTAAATAACAAATGAACTTTTTTTTATTCAAAAGAAGGTTGAAATTAGTGTAATTATCAGTATCTGCAAATTGCTTGATCACCTCACTACAGAAAAATATATATATAAAAAATAAAACTAGCACTAGGTTTCGCAACAACTGTTCTTAACTTAGAAAACAGATAAAGTCTAAATGTATACAAATGTACATTCATGTGGGCTTATGTATTACCTCACACATAGAATTATAATGTTACATTTTCTGACCTTAATAAAAAATGAATTTACATTCTCACTGAAAATATGCTAGGCAAATTTTTCAGTTCTTTACTTTCTCTTGTGCCGTTAAATCCCATTACTTGTGTCGTTTCTCATGCTGAAATACTTCTACCTTTATATGGTGCAAATGGGAATTGACTCACTTTTAACATCAAGAAGAGCAACAAGGCAGACATGAGGAAAGGGGAACAGCTGCAAATTACTCTGGTTCTAGAGTGGCAGCTCCTATTGAGAGGAAGTTAGAAGAAGGAAAACTGATCCCTTTACCCAGAAAATGATGATTAAATAATGGACACCATGTCCTTGGTGAATTCATGAGCTGTCAGCAGTTTTCCCTCTGTTGGTATGGGATTCATGATCAATAGCTGGCCCGCTGCCAAGCCACCTACAGCGCCAAACTTCAGTATTTACACCATTCCTGACAAACTGCTGGGGTAATTGAATTAGTCGTTGTGATTGAACAAAGTTACAATTCTGTTTATTGTGATTTAAAATGTCCAGTTTGAAGTCCTTTTGAAAAATTATATTTTGATACTTGAATGGCAACATAGCAGTGTTGGCAAGTCAACAATGAACACTACTGACTTAACTACATTTAGGTAGTGTGACAGTAGTTTAGCTCTTTTCAGAATGAATTACATTGTCACTTTTACTTTTTTTACATGTAACAAGTTACTTTTCCAACACTTTGCTGTGTAGCATAACAAAATGCTACTGTCACAATCACGTTAGATGGACTCGTTGTGTTTCGTCATTAGCCGCGTTTCCATTACCCTTCAAATTGTGCAAATTGAAATTGCGAATTAAAAATACGCTTAAAGTCCCTGTAAAGGCAATTCTAAAAAAAAATTCTAAACACATTATAAATGTTAGAAATGTATTGATAAAACATATTACAAAGACTGTGAACTGTGAAGTACTGAATTGTGGAGTTAGACCGTTAAACAGTTTTTCACCATTGCTGTGTTCCGGATTTTTTGGGCGGGGCTAAAACGGGGGCTCGATGACGCACTGAAGCCCCTGAGCTCCTGGACACGCCCCTACTTGATGACGCACTGGAGCCCCTGACGCTGCCCCTCCCCTAACAATATAGCACATTCATTCACATCAGTTTGCCGATCGCGAGTTACTGTCAGTACTATTAGTTACTACAGCCTACAGTTTGCTAGCTAGCTATGCCTTCGTCACGGAAATGCGTACTACCTGGATGCGATCACGTACAAAACAGATCGGAGTCCTTATTTAAATTTCCGAAAAACGATCACATCAAGAAGAGGTGGATTAATTTTGTGAAGAGCCACCTTGATGGAGAGCTGAGGATCACCGCCAAAATCCGCCTCTGTGGTGATCATTTTACACAGGATAGTTTTATAAACTTTCGTCGGAGACAACTGGGATTCACTGATAATCCGCTGTTACTGGTGAATGGGGCCGAACCGATTATCTCCCGCCTCGGCCTTCATCCTCCCGTCGCGCCGACAAGACAACTGGTGCCATCGTCGGCTGGCTTTCGTCAGCTTTCCCGCGAGTGGGCGTGGTTTCAGCGCAGCCAGCGGACACGCCCCCAGCGTTTGAGAGCAGAGACTACTGCTCATTTTTGCAAGATTTTGATAGCTTATTTTATGTACTTGCCGGCTTTTTTTATCATTCAAATTTGGCTGGGTGGCTAATAACACCCTTTTCTGTGGTGTGACAAACTCAGAAAACATACTTAATTTTGACTTTACAGGGACTTTAATGGAAACACGTCAATTTCGCAAAAACTACCATTTATCGTAAAAAAGTTTTTGCGCTCGCACGAGGTGGTTTCTCAGGCAATTCGAAAAAGGAATATTTCGCAAAACTGCAATGGAAACAGTTTTTGCGCATTTACAGGTCAGCTGACGTAGACGACGCGGTGTGTTTGGACAGAATACGAGACAGTTCTTGAGAAGAAAGAATGACAGGAATACTGGATTCTAAACCTCAAAGAAATGCCACAATCAAGACCTCGGAGCAGAAATGAGTGAGAAAAACCCAGAAACACCTCATATGTGCCGCTTACAGTATAAGGGTCTTTCCTTGCCATTAATGCTTGGATAGCACGCCTACGTTTCCTTCCATTAATAATAATAACGTCTAGTGCGGTACGTGGCTGTGATATATTTATAAATTTACCAACGCCCGTTGCCATGATTTTTGGAATGACTTATCGCGAGAGGAAAAAATGACATTTCAGTCGCATAACATCGGTTAATGGAAACACCGTCATTTCGCAATAGTTTTTTGTCGGTATTTAGAAAAAAATCGCTAAAGTTTTGCGCAAATCTTTCATGGAAACGCGCCTACTGTCTGCCTTCGTCATTCATGTGTTGTCACTGACACTAATTATGTTCAGCTGTGCACTCAATCATCATCATCACCTGTATGATAATGTTATGTTCTGTTTCAGTTCAGTGTCGTCTATTTTGGATGTGTTGTATGTTGCTCTATTGGTGTTGAAAAACCTGTTGGATTTATTAAATATTACCTATTTGCCTTCATCATCATCATCATCATCTTCATGTGTGTATACAACCACCCCTGTGTGTGTCTGTCTATCTATCTATCTATCTATCTATCTATCTATCTATCTATCTATCTATCTATCTATCTATCTACCTTCCTTCCTTCCTTCCTTCCTTCCTTCCTTCCTTCCTTCCTTCCTTCCGGACTTCCGGAACTGCAGTCTGATGTTTCTGAGTCCCTGTTCAATGACTGTTGTTCTCTGCTCCTGTTCCTTTTTAGCTGAAGCCCCGCTGATAAATCCTTTACATTCTAGGTTCACTTGTCCCTTTCTCACAGGAAGACTTAGAAACCTTCATTTTAGGAAAGAGAAGGATCTTTCAGCTGAGCCATGGCTTCATTAGATACTTTAAAAGAATGTGCTCTGACTAATCCTTACATTGCAAAGAGGGATTTTCACCAGTGATTTATTGTGCTAAATTGCATCCCAAAACAGTGAAAACACCTCTTTCATTTAACGAGTTATTGTGTTTTAATGGGCTTGGCTTTGAAGCGTTTAAAGCTTGTGATTCTGCTGAGTCGTGCTGAGTGGAGGGGAGGCAGCTAGGCATTGAAATCAATGGTGTTTGAATCAGGAAACAGGGTTTAACCTTTTGAGGGTTCAGCAAAACAGACTCTAGACACTGGAGAAAATAATGACTGCAAGGAAAAAAGACTGTGTCCCACTAGCTGACTCGAAACAATGATTTTGTTCAGTGTGTCTAACCTACCGACTGCGTTTGCTGAAATCTCAGGCCGTTCTGTCAGAGGTCTGTCACTCTCACCGATTAAGGAAGGAAGAAGGGCGACATATTAAACTACTGCTTCTTGACATTTTTCTACGATTTACTGTCACGTGAAGCTCACTGAAAAAAAGAAAGGAATCAGAACGTGGACAACCAATTCTATAGATTTGAATGTTTGTATTCATTACACACAGGTATTATGTATTTGTGAGTAATTTATTCCCTTTAACTTTTATAAAAGGAAGTTCGCCCTAGGCATGAATCATTTCTTTATTCCAATAACTCAGCGTAACTTTTAAAATGTGTTCAATGACCATAAATATATGATAGTGTTCTGAAGATGGTGTTTGGTGACAGATTTGATATTCAACATCGGCAAATACATAGATTATTTAGGGGTGTGAATCTTTGGGGTGCAAATTATTATTATTTTTCAAATTTCATTTAAAATATCATGATGATGATATATATATATATATATATATATATTTATACACATATACACTCACCTAAAGGATTATTAGGAACACCATACTAATACTGTGTTTGACCCCCTTTCGCCTTCAGAACTGCCTTAATTCTACGTGGCATTCTTTAGAAATGTTGGCCCATATTGATAGGATAGCATCTTGCAGTTGATGGAGATTTGTGGGATGCACATCCAGGGCACGAAGCTCCCGTTCCACCACATCCCAAAGATGCTCTATTGGGTTGAGATCTGGTGACTGTGGGGGCCATTTTAGTACAGTGAACTCATTGTCATGTTCAAGAAACCAATTTGAAATGATTCGAGCTTTGTGACATGGTGCATTATCCTGCTGGAAGTAGCCATCAGAGGATGGGTACATGGTGGTCATAAAGGGATGGACATGGTCAGAAACAATGCTCAGGTAGGCCGTGGCATTTAAACGATGCCCAATTGGCACTAAGGGGCCTAAAGTGTGCCAAGAAAACATCCCCCACACCATTACACCACCACCACCTAGCCTGCACAGTGGTAACAAGGCATGATGGATCCATGTTCTCATTCTGTTTACGCCAAATTCTGACTCTACCATCTGAATGTCTCAACAGAAATCGAGACTCAACCAGGCAACATTTTTCCAGCCTTCAACTGTCCAAGTTTGGTGAGCTCGTGCAAATTGTAGCCTCTTTTTCCTATTTGTAGTGGAGATGAGTGGTACCCGGTGGGGTCTTCTGCTGTTGTAGCCCATCCGCCTCAAGGTTGTGCGTGTTGTGGCTTCACAAATGCTTTGCTGCATACCTCGGTTGTAACGAGTGGTTATTTCAGTCAAAGTTGCTCTTCTATCAGCTTGAATCAGTCGGCCCATTCTCCTCTGACCTCTAGCATCAACAAGGCATTTTCGCCCACAGGACTGCCGCATACTGGATGTTTTTCCCTTTTCACACCATTCTTTGTAAACCCTAGAAATGGTTGTGCGTGAAAATCCCAGTAACTGAGCAGATTGTGAAATACTCAGACCGGCCCGTCTGGCACCAACAACCATGCCACGCTCAAAATTGCTTAAATCACCTTTCTTTCCCATTCTGACATTCAGTTTGGAGTTCAGGAGATTGTCTTGACCAGGACCACACCCCTAAATGCATTGAAGCAACTGCCATGTGATTGATTGAATAGATAATTGCATTAATGAGAAATTGAACAGGTGTTCCTAAAAAATATATATATATATATATATATACACACATATATATATATATATATATATTTTTTTTTTTATATATGCTCCCCTAAATAATCAATATATTTGCTGATGTTGAATATCAAATCTGACACCAAACACCATCTTCAGAACACTATATATATATATATATATATATATATATATATTACATTTTAAATTTGATTCATATTCAAAAGATATTTTTGTAATATCAGAACAACTCAGTTTTATTTTATTTGCAATGCTTTAGTATGTGTCACAGTTATCTGGACTCATTCATTTTTAGTTTCACTTTCATGGACTTGTTTTCATCAGTCACATGTGTTTCTTTGTTTGAGTTTTCAAAAAGTTGATAGGAAGTACTATTAAAAGTTATGGGAAGGAAACATTTTCTCAGCTTCTCAGGTCATAGTATAATGGAGTGATCTGAAAGCTTATGGTTTTACCTAATCGGAGCTAAAAATACATCGCAGTTTTCTTTGAACTCTGGCAAAAAAAGAAGGTGAATTTGAGGAAGAAGGCGCCTGAAGATCACAAAGGAACAGCCGATGTGAGACTGTGTATCATCATCAAAGACAATAACTTTGAAGCCAGCTTTCACTGGGTAATAATTAGACTCAGTTGAGCATAACATTTTTCAAAAAGCTCGCTAATGACTTTATGTACAGCAAATTTAATTAAATGCCTAACCATTCACATCAGTCGCGAAAGGAATATGGAAAGTGTTCTCTCTAATGACTTGAAATCTTGAAGAGAAAGTAAAAGTGTGGTCTTTACCCTTCAGAGAACGACTTCGATAATAGCAACATTTAAGAAACGGAGATCATAATTGATGAATAATTTGAAGGCCCTTGGCGTACATATTAAGGGATTATATTTATGTATGCTAATGGAGATGGGGATGTCTCCTCTCAAACTGGACATCAAAGTCTGGTACGGAGAGAATGTTAACCGGTAATTTGCACACTAGCATAATCTGTAGTTGGGTTGGCTCACTGAAACATTTTTCAGAAACGTTCATGTTATTGCATCAGCTAGTACAAACATTCAAAAGTTCTGTTCACTGTGAATTGAAGTTCAGTCTCTGCCTGGTATTTGGCTTTTAAAATGAGCCAGGAATTATGTTGTCTACTGTGAAATCTTTCAGCTTGCTCGTTGCTTTACAGCCATTGCTCTTTTTCCCCCCATAAATGTCATGTGACTGATTGCTAGACCAGAAGGTAAACAACATTCTGATTGACAACACTGATTGGCTGATAGAATCATTAGGATGTGCACAGTCCCAAGTCCTTGACTAGTATATAGGAACTCCTTGCTCCAGGCTAGTGCATGAGCTGTGATGTCAACAACAGAACAAAAAAATGCAAGTCATGCTTCTAAAAGCCCTTCAAAAAATGTCATTGGCGAAATATGTTGCTTGCCAAAAACCTATATGTGCATTTATACACTATTGTAAGTTTAGAGTTAGTATTATAATGCTTTCGAAAGAAGTGTATTATGTTCACCAAGGCTGAATTTATTTGATAAAAAAAAAAGAAATATTGTGAAATGTCATTAAAAATTAAAATAACTGTTTTCTGTTTTATTATATTTTAATATGTGATTGCAAAGCTGCATTGTCAGCAGCCAGTCTTCAGTCTTTCAGAAAACACTAATATGCTGATTTGCTGTTCGAGAAGCATGCCAAAAAGATCATGCTGAAAACAGTTGCTTAATATTTTTGTGGAAACTGTGACATTTTTGTTCAGGATTTCTTTCCAAAAATAAAATCTTACTGATCCCAAACTTTTGAATGGAAGTATATATATTTTTAAATATATTTTGGAGTGGACTATATTGTTAGCTATGTCTGTGTCTTATTTGATTGGATTATGGGGTGTACATCATTCAAGTTTTGCTTTTCGCCATGCAAAAATTCAGATGCAAAAAACAACAACAACAACAACACTGGTTTCCCCATCCTTTAGCAGCAATAACCTAAACGGCACCAAACTTTCCCCGTAATTGTGGATCAAACACGGCCCATACACACAGTATTTCTGTGAAATAAGAAATGTGTTGTCGCTCACAGTTCATGCAGTGGCAGAACACCACAAGGGAGTGTTTCCTCAGCAGTGCAGGACTGGAGTTCATGTGCATCTCTCACTAATCCTCTCAGCCTCACAGAAATATGCTAATATTAAGCCGAACAGGTGTAGGGGAGAAAGGGCAGCCTGTTTAGACACATTTACCAAGAAAAACAGACTTTTTCACACTCCTCAAGGTTATGCAGATGGAGGACACTTCCTGTGATTGGGACCTGTAATCATAGTGGACCAGAGCCTGGCATGGGTTACACCTTGTAATGAGGAAAGTCTTTTAACATTTTTTTGCATGCACTTTTTAGGGCTGTATTTACTAATCTGTAAATGTATTTCATCAGATTAGTTTTATTAAATGGTATATATATTATATATTTTTTTCACATAGGAGTATGTTTTGAATTCTGAAAAGTTACATAGTGCATTAATCTTTTTAATCTAAATTAATCTCATTAATCTAAAATCAAGGAAAATGTATAGACCATTTAAAATGTATTCATACATACCAGGTGTGAATTACACTGTAAACAAATTTCAAACCTCCCCAACTCAACTGGTCACATCTACATTTTTCAATTGGCCCAAGTGACATTCTGTAAATTATAAAAGTAAATTTACAGAATTTCACTTTTGCCAACTGAAAAATTGAGATGTTGAGGAGGTTAGATTATTTTTATTTTTTTACAGTGTACAAATTTTAAAGTTTGCATTCACATTTATGCATTAACCAAATGCTTAAATGTCTTATGAGTTCATGCATTTAATGGAGGCCCGATCCATGACCTTGAGGTTGATAGCAACACTTGCAAATAGTATTGTAATTTTATTTAATTACAATAAACTTGGTGTAATGATTGAATTGTATTTATTTTGTTAAAGGTGACTAATTATGTTATTTGTGTACAAATTCAATCGTACAACAATATATATATATATATATATATATATATATATGAAGAGTTCAGATGCAAAAGCCTCTAAGTGCCATCTGAAATTTTCTTCTAGAATGATAATTTTTATCAAACTCGTATATTTAAGTTCAGTAATTTCACTTAAATGACAATTAATAGGTCATTTTCACTGTCATTTAAGTGAAATTACTGAACTTAAATATACGAGCTTGATGATCATTGTAGAAGAAATGATCATTCTAGAAGAACATTTCAGATGGCACTTATAGAGGCTTTTGCATCTGAACTCTTCATATATATATATATATATATATATATATATATATATATGACAGCGTCAGACAGAACAGTTGAGTACAGACAGATAAATGGAACTGCTTCCCTGCATGTCTATAAACAGCATGCAGTGTATGTCACATATTAATGTTTATGCTGCACAGTGGTACATCTGTCTGACTGCTTTCCCTTGAGGGATTTTCAAAGTCCATAATATTGAATGTTTGGCTTTAAGAAAGCCTTATCCTTTTAAATGAAGGTGTTGAAATATGAATTAAAATACAAAAAAGGTCATTTTAAGAGTATTTTTTTTTCTGTTAAGCTGCCGTCACAGACACTAGGGTTTAAATACTATTCACATATAAGCATGGAAAATCATGGGGCAAGTGAATCACTTAGCTAATATCGTGCATAAAAACATTCTGCTTGTGGCAGTTTGGTGAACAGCCTTTGGCAATCATATTTATAAAAAAAATAAATAAAAAATATTCCCGAGAAACACTTTTTTTCGCATCATTAGAAATTGGATTAAGAATTCCCTTTGTGCCACATTTCCCTGTGAAGCATAATCTTTGAAAGAATTTTTTTTTTTCTTTTGACTGTCTTTTTATTCCTTTTTTTGAAGGTGGCGGTGTCTAATCTGTTAGGCATTTTGATATGAGGCGCTGCAGCAAACCAGAAGCGACAAAGATTTGAACTACAAAAGCAAATCCCGCTGAGCCTTCATGCAAAGCCAAACCTGATGTGGAGAAGATGAGGATAAATGTCTTTAGTGAGGCAGATCGGACAGGTAAAGGGAGTGATCATCAGGTGTTTTTACAGCCAGAACATGAAAGCGGTCTAGATATTATAAGCCTGGCTAGCTGTTTGCGTCTCGCATAGATTATTTATTGGGATGCGTTCACATGAGTAAACAAATGATCACAGCGACAGCCAATGAGGCTTTGCTTTCATAGAGGAGATACGTATACCTGTAGTGAACAGGTAATATATCTCCCCTTAAATGGATTTTAAGAAGCCAGTGGTTGATGAAAAACAAAAAAACTAAAAATCATTTGAAATTTGGAAAAGAAAAATGTGCAAGGTTTTTACTGTTCAAAATGTTCAACACCTGTTTTAATTCCTGCAAACAAACACCAAGGTCATGGGCTATTTACCAGGGAATGCATTTACTATTAGTCATTGTGGATAAAAGCATCTGTCAAATACATATATACTTCACAGATGGCTTCATTTGATCCCAAGCAATGGTGTCAGTATGCATTGACCTGAGGGATTTATACTGTAAATGTTTTCCTGTTAAACGTGATACTATTATACATTTGACTATCTGAGCTGCTTGTTTTATTGAAAAATAGACATTATTTAATCTGATTAATATTTATGATTTAGTGTGGCTTTCAGCAGTGCCTTTCTGAGGGTTAAAGGGCTGACAATATAAATTGTATTGCATGCATTCTCTTGGCCCAAAAAAATGTCAGACATGAGTTTACAGAACGATTAATCATTCTTTCTCTGATCTTTAAATTAATCTTTTTATGATTGAGTAGCCATCAGGGCTGGCTGAATACTCAAATACTTTTTGATATGTAAATATGCTAATGTGCTTATGGTTTATGGTGCATAATAATAATGATTTCTGAACGACCCGTTTTTGCTGCAGTGAAGCTTTGCATTGTGAACATTAGAGAAGGTATGTACAGAGTATGTCCCCTTTAAAGCAGATCTGAAAAATTGGCAGGTATTGTACAGTATTTCTTTTTGTTATGTGTCCTAACTAGAATCAGGGTGATTTCCACCTGCAGACACATCTTACGGTTTGTACCCATTCTCTGTAACAGAGACTCATTATCTTCCGGGAAACTCTCTTGGGTCATTGTTATTGCACAGCAAGATACCAAATGAAATGTATCTGGCCTCAGCATTTCAATATGAAAATAACACTAATGTGTGATCTCTTGATATTATTAAAGTTTGGAAAGCTGAAAAGTAGTAAAATGAGGCGAAACCGATTCACCTCTGTATTTTTATGTATTTTTTTCAGCTGCATTGTCTGAATAATTGACTAATCTGGCATACACCAAGATTGGCCTTTTGACATGACTCAGGCCAGATTCGAACCCACGTCAATGCAGCAGCCCTTCATGTTTTGCGCATTTTTCGAACATTTACTCATTAAAGAAACATGCATTTAACCGGAGGCTAACACCAAATTTGAAGAAAATTAAATGCCTTCAAATGCATTGAATTCTTCATTAGGATAATGCACTTGGGTATAGAAACGATTCCGATTTTCTTTTTTCCCCCGGAAAGCAGCGCCTAATACATGCAAATGCATGCATCAGCCTTCAGGTGGCTTTAAAATTAAAATGTCCCTAAACAGGCGTATACAAGCACGTCTTGTTCTTTTCCTCTCTAACTATTCTGAGGTCATAAGCGTATAACACCACACTATCATTATCAGACAAGTCAAGTTGCGAGAGTTTCAAGGGTACAGTCGAGTTGAAGGGAATCCTTGCGTTAGGCCAAAAATTCTGACTAACGAGATCTTTTGGGTGCCTTGTGGCAAGGTTTGCCATTTAGTGTCAGGATCCACAGCGACGGGTTCAAGGAGAACTGCTCTCACTGAAGGATGTATCTATATCCTCGGCTGCTCGGCTATACGTCCGCATCCTTGGCCTGTTTTTCACCTGGGGAGAGTGCATTATGTGTGAAGAGTGCCGTTCACAGCGGGGTGAGGCCTTTCGGTTCAACAGAGGTGATTTCGAACACAAAAGCTCTTCGGGCTGTCTGGGGGAAGTCATGCGGCAAGTCCTGCAATCCACTGTGAATCACAAACGCTCTCCATTCCAGCCAAATCGTCACCCTCACAGGCTGATTTGTCAAACAGAAGGGTTTCTTTCACCTGCTCTCTCTCTTTCCTCACTGTCACTAAAATCTCCAAGCAGCCCATTTGACAGTATTGATCTGTTTTTTTTTTCGCCTCAGGACTGTCTACATGCTTGTAGCTTGATAGACTAGGCTATGGGTTCATTTTTAGTTAGAGAGTGTGGGAGATAAGCCTTTAAGACAGCATTCGAATAATCAAACTCTTATGTCAGACTGGATGAGGCAAGAGACATTTTGAAGCAACCCATGCAGATAGTGCATCTTGAATCTAGAGATGTCCAGCAGGGCTTGACAGTAACTTTTTTGCTCACTGTGGCTAGCTACTCAGCATTTTCACTGGCCACAATTTTGACATTGATACCATGGGGAAAAACTACCATATAGCTATTTTTATTTTTATGGAAGCAGGTATATTAGGCTGTTGACACTTTAAGACCTGATGCATGGATCCATTATACTGTTACACATGCATTTTCTTTCTTAACCGTTTACGTTCACTTAACACAACTGACTGTGTTTACATGAATACTCGCCTAGACGGGCATTTTTTACATTATTTTATCCTTTTATTCGACTGTTTAAGCGCAAAAAGCATGGAAAAAGAAGTCAACTTAGTACTGAGAGGTGGCTTTATGTGTGCGCGCTTTTGATGCGAGCACAAAATCTGCGGGAATGAGTACATTCAATGCCAAAATTCAAGCCTTGAAACATCAACAATATTATCCTGAGCAAATTAAATGAGTGTGACGGGAGACGGAGAGATGAGAGAGAGATAAAGCGCAGCTATTGTATCTATTTTGTGGGAAATTAGTATTGGAAGCGTTTCAGATACGACAATATATTTGACAACCATACACTGCACTTAGTTTATTATTTCAGATGCCTCTATAAAAGACTACAGTTGCCACCAAAATGGCTAGTAGGAGTGACTGCGTTTCACGCCACTTCTGATATCCTCCCGCATTTGGGGTTTGGTGAGTGTTAATGTCAAGCCCTGATATTCAGCTATGTTCCTGTCAGGATTAGAGGCAAGTCATGCCTCTGAATATTGAAAAATAATCTTAAAATGCTAAATTGTTAATCTAATTTTGCACTTTACAGTGTATGAACCAATTTACTAAATACACCATATATACCAATATTTTTTTTCAAGGCAGGTTTCCATATTCTCAAAATGTAGAGTGTTGGTAAACAGTATCAGACTGATGCTGTGGAAATGTATTTTCACCCAATTTAGATTTTCCAATCGAAATCTGTATGCTATTTGTTACGTCTTCCTGTAGTCTAGGGGTAAATAGGGAACAACAAACATATGGAAAGACTTTGAGAGGAAAACATTTTTACATTGTGACACAAATTGTAACTCAACAACAAGGAGTGCTAACTATGCTAGAACAGGAGGGCTGAAAACTTCAAACGGTGCGTTGTTTCTCGGCTACCCCAGTGCTCTCGCTGCAGCTTTATCTTGAAATCCTCGGGGCACACACACACCAATGAGTGTGTGGACGGCACCCACGTAGGCGACTGAAAACAGGTGATCGCTGTTAATCTATCAGGGAAGCAAGCACCGGGAAAGAAAGAGGCACACAGATTCCAGTAACACTCCTCACATGAATAACATCAAAAACTAAATATTACTACGTCCTTGGACTTTACTTTTTTTTATTGCTTTTGGTATTAAAATATTGAGCTATTTTTTTATATATCTTATATATATATATTTTGATATTTGTTATGTTGCTGTATCTAAAAATATTTAGCAATTTTTGCATAATCCTCCATAAGACTTGGGCTATTTCCCCTGAGTTGTATGAACCACTTTTATTAATCACTATATTACCCATATTATTTATTATATATTTATTTAACCACTTATTTTTTTGTTTGTTTGTTCCTCCAGACATACAGACCTTCCTTAAGATGTATTTTAGTACTTTTCCTCACAAACTTTTATATATATATAATTTGTTGATCCTTCAGTCATGATTGAATTAAATACCAAATATATTCTATCAAGCCTCAACTGTTTTTCATGACACATTGTGTGAATATCTGCATACATACCTGGAAAAATAATAGCATAAAGTAGCTCAACAACGATGTGCACCATTGAAATTAGTTATAAGAATGTTGGAATGTCTTAGAATTAGAGTTTCATAAATGTGACCTGTAATCATCATGTTTCCCATTCTTTTCACCACTTCCTCCTTTTTTTCTGCAAGTCTCGTTTCCTGTACAGTAATAAGGAGTGATTTAGTGAGTTGGGCTCATGTTGTGCTATTTGATTTCCTGTTACCTGCACGCCAAAACCTCTCTGATTACTGAGACACAGTGAGACAGAGGAAATCAAAGAAAGTGTATAAATGTGCTCCTGATTAATTATGCATTTATCTCTTTTATACATTTCCTTTCCCCCCCCCCCCTTTTTTTTTTTTAAGTAAGTCATACATGATAGCACTTGTTGCAGGAAATAAAGGGGGGGGGGATGGTTAAGCACAGATTTGCAGTCAAACTGTCTCCTGCTGCTTTACAGTCCACAATAACAAAGTATTTGACTTGCAGTTTATTTTAATATTCCTTTTAATGTGTGAATTTTTACCTTTTAAATACATGTTTTGTCTTTCACGGCCATCATAACAACCGCTATTACAGTATGCATTTATCAGTTAAGGTAACACATTAAATATGAACTAATTCATATGAATTATTAATAATAACTTAAATTATTTTATTACATTATAAATATGCCATTTAAAAAATATAAATTGAATACACATTTTATTTTATATATTAAAGTGCGGGGTTTATTTTATTTTATTTTTTACAATGTTTTTGCTCACCAAGGCTGTATTTATTTGATAGAGTAAAAACAGTTATGCTATGACATATTATTATATTTTAAAATAACTCTTTTCTATTTGAATATATCTTAAAATACAATTTATTCATGTGATGCAAATCTGAATTTTCAGCATCATTGCTCAAGTATTCAGTGTAATCTTCTGATTTGGTGCTGCTCAGTATACATTTCTTATAATTATCAGTTTTGGAAACAGTTGTGAGCATGTTACTTTTTCATTCAATTATAAATAGAAAGTTCAAAAGAAAAGCATTTGAAATATATTTTTTTCTTGAAACAAGTCATTATTGATCGATTTAAAAATAAATAAAATCTTACTGATTCCAAACTTTTGAATTGTATACTGTTCATTGGTAGGCCTATTACTGATACATGTTCGCATGAACATTGTAATGAAAAGTGTGGCAAATGATCAAATGATTTTGCAGCAGTCTGTAACTGTGAGATCATGATATTTTTATAATTCACTGAGAATACAATAAATCCTGATTAGTTTGTTCTATATGGCCAGAGGATCTGTAACACAAGCTATTGATTAAACTTCTCGCCCCTTTGGCTGCCCGTTCGGCAGCTTTATAGTGAAAAGTGTGTGTGCTTCCTTCATTTTCCTCCCCTCCACTTACAGGCAGGAAATGTATTACTGCAACCCTGTGCAAGATATCCAGCATCCATAATTGAGGAGCATTTGATAAATAGCTGGGATTTTCCATTTGCCAGCTGTGGATGGGTAAAGACTGTTTTGCAGGAGGGAGCTCACCCTGGTTGCATCCTTGCGTAGAGAACATTTCAACCTGATCATTTAGCTTGCAAAACATGTACGGAAAAATGTGACTTATTTATTTGCCATAAAGTGGTGTCTGTGCTCAGAATTTAGAGACGTTGTCTTCCTTTTGCCGAAATATATATGATCTGTATGTTAATATAAACTTTGTCTGAGCTGGTCTTCTATATTCATAACCTTGGTGTAGCATGACTGAGTTTGTTCTTTTGAGTGGAAATGTGTGTTGTTGTTTTTCCTAACAAGGTGGTGTGCATGACTGCATTATTGTTTTAGCATTATTACAGGATTTACATATGAACCTGTTCTGCAGTCACAGTAATTAAAATAAAGATTAGGTTAATTGTTGTGGTCTTATTGAATTTAGCGTGGCTTCTAAAGTAGTTAGTTCATGTGGACTTGACCTTAAGAGGCAAAGTATTGACCTGAAATATGGAGTTGCCAAATGCTTATCTAACGTTGTTCAGCCCAGTTATGTCAGTATCCGTTCCCTTTAAAATCTCTGCAAAACCTGCAAACATGTAACCTTGATCATTTTGGATGTCAATCAACTTCTCTGTACTGCCTCATGTTTCTCCTGAAGGTACATTAAGTTTGAATGGTCTAAATACAGATTGTGTGTGTGTGTGTGTGTGTGTGTGTGTGTATAATTGCCTTTATTTATGCTTAACACACGTTTTCGTGTGTGTGTTTGTGTTTGTGTTTGCACTGATGAGCCAAAACATTATGAATAATGCTGATCATCTGCTAACAAGGCCAAATATTAAGGTCTGGGTAGATTAGATGATTAGCAAACAATCAGTTCTCGTAATCAACATGTTGGATGCAGGATAAATGTGTATGGTTTTCATTTATCTGATTTTCATTTATCATCCTTGACATAATACAAACCGATTGTGACGTGTCACTAAATATGGTTTTAAAACAAAGAGGTTGTAGTCATATATATATTTAGTGAAGCCCAGCTGTCTAACAGGACTCATCGGTGCACTGTTTACTTTTCATGCTCAATCTAAGTGAAACTATAGCAGACATCTTTGTAAGGATTTACATCGTGGAATGAAATTGTCATTTGTTATGAAATACGAGATTTATGGGGTGCATAAACCTCCTATTTCATAACAAGTGACCACTTCGTTCCATTGTCTATTAAGGGCATGAAAGCTGAACCCTTGTGATCTGTCTTGTCATAATAAGGATAGGTAGCATTTATAATTATATTGAGGGATCCTCCCAAGGACACACACTCACTGTATTTTTTATCTCTCTCGCACTTTCATTCTCTCATCCACTTCCTGGCATGATCGTTTATTAGAAGAGTGCTCTTGCTTGATTAAAAAATGATTTAGTTGAATGTCTCGATTCCAGAGACACTTTGACTGCTTTATTTATTTATTTTATTTATTTTTATGGCTTCTCTGCAAGAGCTATCACAGGTAGAGCATGTGATGGTTCTCTTAAAGCGATAGTTAACCCAAAAATGTGAACTCTGTCAACTCTGTCTGTCATCTACTGTATACTCACCCTCGTGTGGTTCCAAACCCGTATGACTTTTTCTTTCTTTCATGGATCACACAAAGACAATTTTTTTACATTTACAATGTTTGCCTTTTTTCTTATACATAGCTATTGTATGACTTCAAAAGATATGCAATATAGTGTGCAAGTCATTTGTCCTTTTTGAAGCTATTCATTGTAATTGCATATATATATACACCAGGATTTGGTAAGAAACCACGGTGGAGCTGCATTGACTTGACCCTGACCATCATAAGAGCACTCATCACTCAAAGCATATGGCGAGTTAGCAAACGCTGGCCTATGAAAGAGATGACAAGCATGAACTAAATAGGATATTACCTCAGCTGAAGGAGATTGAGGTCTGCTATAAGACATTAGCTTAAACTGTCAGGACACAGACTGATCAATATACTGAACACATTAGCCCACCCCGCACACATCTTCATGGCTTAATGCACTTCATGCACTGTAAAAGAATGGCAGGCTCTGGAAAGTGGCAGGGGCGTAATTCTTCCCACAAATGTAAAATATAAGTCCGCTGTGCTGGATGAGAATCACTTGAGGCCAGTTCACACTGTACGGACAGACACACTTCGTCGGATAAGTGTGTTACCAGTCGGCACTTGTCTGGCCGTGGAATGTCTGAGAAGTGATACACTGTAATCTTGTGATTATCTGCGTTAGTTGCCGTCTGTCGATGCAGTGTGAATTGGCCTTTAGAGGTCATTTTCCACGAATACTGTTTTGTTGATTTCCCTTTAATGTTTGCAAAGTATTACAGGTACAAATCCCAAGCTTTTTTTTGTGTGAGATCTCTTAGATAAGTTAGATTCACTATTATCTAACATACCATGACAATCAGGTAGCATTAAACACATCAGATACCTGCTATTATTATTATTTTTTTATTTTTTTTACCTAAATTTGAATTAAAATGTAAAAATGTCTTGAACAAAATATGTTGCTAAGGGCATAATCATTCTGTTTGAATAATTCCAGATGAAGATATTGAGTGAATCCATCACAATGCGAATAAGCAATGGTGCCAGCACTCTTCCCAGCATGCACTCTGGCATGAATAATCAGAATAGCTGCATTGTATAATTGCTTTGTTTACACTGTTGTTGTTGATTTTGTGTTGTGATGTCAGGAAGTTTGTTTGTCTACTTAAACTGATCTGTTAGTTCTTAATCTTGTTTCATGTACAAATTGTTGATCTCTGTGTTCAGAAATGTTACTCATTTGGTGAGTAATCATGTGATATTTTTAAAAAGCACTGCATGACATTTCTTGAGGTGAGAGAAACATGAGATGAAGTTCATTTAAAATTATTTTAATACATTTTGTAAATGTGAAATGTATTTAATGTTTTTGATTGCTAGAAAATAACACAAATTAGTTTAAAATTTACGTTTAGACATGTATTTATTTTTGGTCAATTGAGTAATAAATAAATAAAATGCCTTATCTAATACAATCAATATTTTTTAGGGTCTAGGGTTCTTTTTTATGCTCTATTTTGTACCGTCTTCATGGAAAGTGCCTCATGTCTGTTGAGTTTTGCCTTCGAAGTGACTGATATACAGTACGTGTGCTGATATGGAACATGTATGTTGATGTGATGTTTCTGTTTGTAATATTTTCAAGTGTGTCCTCTGCTCACGTTTCAAAGCTATGGAAAAATGACATGGTCATGTTGAGAATAATCTAAAACGTATTCTTTAGACCAAAGTTGGAAATTTCATCACCGTTTCCTATAGGTACTGAAAGACATTTCAAGGGTATGAATGAATGTCAGGGAAAAGCTTTCCAAGCTTACAACAGCAACAAATATCAGAGAACTGGCCATGAACAGGCTTCAAAGACTATCCTTCAAAGAGATGTTGTGTTTGACAACCCCATGTCTGTTTTTTTTTTTAAATCCATCTTTTTGATTGACATTCGAAGTGTCATCACTTTGAAACACAAGTAAGTCATAACTGGAACATGTCAGCTCACCCAGCATGTATGCATTTATACGAACACATTATTTGTCCTTGTATCTTCCTCATGAGCCGTTTTCTTCTCGTGAATCTTGGGTGTTGTGATGGAGCCAGAATAGGAGGATTACTTTGAAGAGGTGTCATGGATCAATAGGCTTTGGTCAACCCATTCTTAATGATTGTGACCTATTCCACACTTGCAAAATAAACCAAGGTGCAAAGGAATTAAATATCTTTATGATAGGGATTAGATTAATTAAATAAATACATAGATAACAGAAGATTTTTGTTCATAAGGACGAGTCAGCATCCAAAGGGAGTCCCATGGAATTCGATAACATTTCTGTAGTCCACTTTCTGCTGACTATAAGTAACTTTGAAACTACATGTCAACTAGAGTATCAGTAGACTGTCTGCTAAATATCCAACCCGATCTCGTACTAATTCGTATGAATGACCCCGCCCCTAAACCTAACCGTCACTGGGGTTTAGACAAATCGTACGTATTTGAAGGAGTGAGGTTGTACGAATTCATACGAATCAGTCACATTTTACTCACTTGTACAAATTCGTACGAATCGGTCGTGAGATAACGTTGAAATATCTGCTAACACTTTATTTTGATGGTCTGCCAACAGACATTATACTGACTATAAGTTACTTTGCAAGTACATATCAACAGATTCTAACCCTAACCTAACAGTCCACTAATGTTAATGAGAGTTGGCTGGCATGCAGTTTCAAATTAATGAGAGTTAGTTTACACATAAATAAAGTGTGACCAGGAATTCTTCATAATTGTCTATTTTACAAACTGTTTAAGATATAAAGTGAAGATTAAGTTCTGTAAAAGCTCTGTAAGAGATTCATAATGGCATTCATATATTGTAAAACCCTGTTTTTACATCTTAAATGACAATTTCTAAATTGTCCATGCATATGGAATCTCTCAGCGTAATGAAGGCACTATGCAAATTATATAGCATTAACTCTGTTAAATGTATTATTCTTTCTAATTAAATTGTATTGTGTATTCTCATCTTTATATTTGTTGGGGAATCCGAAAGGCACTTGTTCAAATCAAGTCCTAAAATCATGGAGTCTTGATATTTTCCACATTCCCCTTAACAAAAGCTTTAATTTGAAATGTCTCTTGAATGAACAATATCATCTAATTTCATGATGGCAGCGTCAACCCCTTATCTATCTTTTACAGCCACTCATCCACCTCTTTTCATCAACTCGAATAGGCACAATTTGTTTTTCTGTTGCTTTATTTGTTTAATTTAGCTTATTAACTGCTGCATTATGTATCCCTGCTCAGATCCAAACATTCTGCACTGAAAGTATCCCAGGTTCTGGGATGGCATTTACATTGATTCCTTAACTAAGTTGGGGGAAATTCCCAACTTTACACAAATAACAATTTAGGGCCCTATCTTACACCCGGCGCAATGCAGTGCCAGGCGTGATGCAAGTGTTTTTTATAGTTTAAGCCCGACGCAGCTATCATTTTCATGTCCTGCGCCTTGTTGTTTAAATAGCAAATGCATTTGCGCCCATTTGTGCGCCCGTGGGCGTGCTGGTCTGAAAACGAGGTGTGTTCAGGCGCATTGTTGACGCGTTGCTATTTTGAGGCAACTGAAATAGACTGCGCCATTGACCAACTGAAACATAGTCTAAAGTCAATGGTGCAGTATTAATTAATTTAATAAAAAAAATTAAAGAGCGCCTATAGGCGGGTCCACAACACGCGTACACTCTGCTAATTAAACACACATGGACGCACAACAGCACACAAACATGCGGGATTACAATGTAAAAGATTAATATTGTGTACGTAAAGATATGGTGGAATCCGGCTTGTCCCGTAGATGGTCTGCTTGCACACTCTTACCTCGCGCACGAGCAGATCCGTTTGCGCTCAGGAGACGGCTTCGGTCTTTCCACTATCAAATTCCGTCATGTAAATAGCGAAGCCGCCATGGCGCTAGCGCAACTGGCCTTTAAAGGGAATGGGAGATGAGACTCTGACTGGTTTAGCGCACGTAAATCCCAAAACACACCCATTACTCAGTAAGAGAATTGTAACAATCCTTTTAGACCATGCGCCTGGCGCACCGACCATATTTCTCATCGTTAAACTAGCAAAAGTGGATTCAGAACTTGCGCCGTGCGCTTTAGACCATGCGCTTATAGATCGTTAAAATAGGGCCCTCTATGTTTAGGATGTTTGCGCTGTAAGAATGTACAGGAGACTTCAGATATAAAAACACTGACTCTTTAGGTAATGTTTTCTTATTAAATTCAGATGATTTCCTGTCAGTGAATGGTACATGTATTTTTACTGAAACTTTTCGGTATGGGTCTTTTGGTTCGGCATATGTACCAAATGAATACAGTGTTGTTTTAACCGCTGCATGTGCTGAACGTGATTTCAAATCCCGAGTTTCCTCCTTAGGATGGGACAATATCTTTAATATCAATATACTTTTAAGTCGGAAACACATCTCAAAAATAACAAAGGACAGTGAGAAGTGATCTGCTGCTAGATAAGTGCACCAATGTGTCTTAAACGACACATTAAGCGCTTCAAACTAAATCATAAACCTACTTTGCTTGGCCTACTGTCAGATGTGTGTGTTGTGTAATGCCTTTGAGACGGGGTTTCCTCAGTGCACTTACATCTTACGGTAAATGTTACAAATTCATGCAAATATTTCCATTTCGCATTAAGCATTTTCCTGACAGCAAGTGAGTCTCCATCGTTTTAACTCATTTAACACAGACTTCAATGAACGAGTGCCGCTGCGCATGTGTGTCAAATAGACGGGATTAGAATGGGACTGCAATAATTCTAACCTCATTGTAAAATATTTTGCTAATATATTTTGCATCCAAAATTTTGCATCCATCTTCCCCCAATTAGAACAGCCCCATAAAATGCAATGTGTGTTGCTGCCAGTTGCAGTAATATTGACAGACTTTTTATTTTATTTTAGGACAGACATGGTTTTCAGTTAAAAAAAAAAAAAAAAAACTTTTCTCCAACTCTACCAAAAACATACCAAACCTTGACTTTTGTTTACTGTTACACCCCTAGTGTGCATCTTTGACTGACATTATTGTAGGCACCACACAAAGGTTGTTCAGGTAACTGAATGTTTTAAGCATTCATTCCTAACATTTCATGGGGGAATATAATAGTTCTTGCTTTGTCTTTTGATTGTGCAATGACAGCTAAACAATACCGTTCCCAGAGTCCACTGTATATTTATAGACCTGTTCTGCCTTCCATGATCAGGTTATTGTAAGTCACATGTAAAGTCAAAGGGTTCAGAAATTATAGAGTTTTGAGTGCTCAACACCCAATCATCAGGGCCGTATCTCAGCAAAGCTGACACTAATGCACCGTCGGATGAGGAGAGTGACACACGATAGACTGATATCAGCATGCCCCCAGGCTAAGATTGTAGGGGCTCAAGCGCAGACAGGTCTGAAATGGGCCAAACATCCCATAATTAGATCTGCAGGTTGAGAAGGAAATGGCCTCATCGTCTGATCGGATAACTGGAGAGCATGGCCGAGAGATTAGAGCCGTGTAATGGTGCAGCCATCTCGCTTAACACAAGCAGCCGAGCTGTGATAGACTTGCCAGTCCGATCAGATAGCATCTCATAAACGGTGCCACAGATGGCAGCGCTAGAGGTGAGGATTGCAAACTGATCAGAGACATGCACAGTCATGTTGGGCCTGTTTCATTAAGAAATCTGCCACGGCGGGACGATACACTGCCTAATCTCATTCGCTGAGAGTGCTTGAAAGGTTTATGAACAGTGATTGCTTTGGCTTCTTTGAACTGCCTTGCTAAATGGCCTGAGCTGCTATTTTTTATATATATATGTTCACACTTAAGTTTAGAGTCCAAATCTCACTATTAACTAACTATTAACTATGACTTCCCTTAATAAACTCCTAATTACTGCTTATTAATAGTAAGGTAGTAGTTAAGTTTAGGAATTGGGTAGGATTAAAGGGATATGGCCGTGCAGAATAAGGCATTAATATGTGCTTTATACGTACTAATAAACAGCCAATATTATAGTAATATGCATGCTAATAAGAAAATAGTTAATTGTGATAATTATATATATATATATATATATATATATATATATATATATATATATATATATATATGAAGAGTTCAGATGCAAAAGCCTCTAAGTGCCATCTGAAATTTTCTTCTAGAATGATCATTTTTATCAAGCTCATATATTTAAGTTCAATAATTTCACGTAAATGGCAATGCAAATTACCTATTAATTGTCATTTAGGTGAAATTACTGAACTTAAATATACAAGCTTTATAAAAATGATCATTCTAGAAGAAAATTTCAGATGGCACTTAGAGGCTTTTGCATCTGAACTCTTCATATATATATACAGTATATATATATATATATATATATATATATATATATATATATATATATATATATATAACACAGTGATGCTAAGGAAGGTTCAGGGAGTGCATGCATGCAACCCAAAAAAAAAAAAAATGCTTGAAATCTACGAGGCTCAAATCTGTTCCTCATAATGAGGCATTACATTCAGTATATGAGATGCTCGTTAAATGAATGTCTGGGCCTTGAGCGATCTAAACTTTCAAAAGAAACAGAAACAGAGAAAGTCACAGGACAAAGGTGAGGATTTTGAGGGCAGAGCTGGTTATTCCAAAACCAGCTAATGAGATCTAAATTTTAATTGGAAATTAAATACTTGTACTTATCAAAAATAAAATTATTGTTGAATATAAACAAATATTATCAGAAGGTCTTGCAAAAGCTAATTTTATAAATCAATTGAATGCATCTGAGTTTGACAATGTTTACAGTAAGCTTAATAAGTAAAACAAGTGGTGTATGGGTGGTTTGGTGTGATGTTCTGTGTGTTTGTGAGTTCATGATGATTGCTTACTGCTTTTGAATCGCTATTGATAGTTACATTCACCCAAATAATCTTTTAGTAATCAGATGGCTCAAATAGATGGAAAAGTATTCATGTAATCACCTCAATAGACTCTGATCTTCTGACATATTTGCTAGCTTTCCTTTTAGGTTTTTCACCAAGGCAATAATGACAGTTCTACTCACAAAAGCTCTGGTGACATTATACAGCAGCGTTCTTCAGTTATGAATGCGGATTGTAAAGTTTAGGGTTCATAAATAGAACTTTCAAGAAATTAGCATATTAGAATGATTTCTGAAGGAATATGTGACACTGAAGACTGGAGTAATGATTATGAATTCAGACTTGCCATCACAGGAATAAATTACATTATGAGAACATTTTTTTAGATTGTATTTTTTATTCAAATACATGCTTTTTTATATTGAGCATAATAGACTTCTTTCAAAAAACATGAAATAATCCAGCCTGATCTCACGGCCATTCGTACGAATTCTACGAGGTGGCTAATTCATACAACCTCACTCGTACGAATTAGTACGGTTTTTGCTAAATCGTACATATTTTACGAATTGCCCAATGACCTACCCCTGACCCCGCCCCTAAACCTACCCATCACGTGGGTTTAGACAAATCGTACAAATTCCTACGAGTGAGGTCGTACGAATTCGTACGAATTAGCCACCTTTTTATCACTCGTATGAATTCGTACGAATTGGTCGTGAGATAGCGTTGAATAATCTTATATAAACTTCTGGTGTGTACATGTAGAAATTAACATAAGCATAAATTACTAATGGCACACACATAATTGTAAATTATATCATTATTTACTCACCCTAATGTTGTTCCAAACCTGCAGCTTACAACTTTCTTCTGTGAAATGCAAAAGCAAGATTATTCTTTGTTTTCTTCCTTTTTTTTAGAACGTTGGGGTACAAACAATCGGACTGCATTGACTTTCATTGTATAAACAAAAATAGAACACAGAAGAAGCAAAGTCTTGGGGTACGGAATGACATAAGGTGAGTAAATAATGATGATGATTTTTGAGTGACCTACCTGTATCTGTTACAGTATTATTTATTGTTAGTTCTCCACACCTACTTTATTAACAAATGTTACCAAATTATGCCTTATTATGAAGAGCACAGTCAATCAATGCTGCTGTGTCAGGCTGGTTGAGATGTTCAAACAAACTGAGAAATGTGTTGAGTATTGGGCAATGGTATTTGCACTTTCTGGACAATCAGCCGGTAAATGGCTTAATCATAGTTAGCCATTAAGCTGAGAAAGAAGAACATGTTTTTAACAGAAAACAATTACATGCACCACTTTTTAATTCAATGAGAAATGTTGCTGCAGCTCAGCTTTAGCAGTGCCTGGAGTGCACTCGTGCTGACGTCAGTTAGATATGAAAGATATGATAATATAATTAGTTTCCACTCTCCAATTAAGTATTTTTACAATCCCCTCCCTGCTGTTGATGTGGTTGGGGAAAAAATGGAGAAGTGGTTTGTTAATTGAGCGTGAGCTAGGAGAAACAGTGATGTCATACATATTTAACCGTCTCCTCCTCCTCTCTTGCTGCTCTTATCATCTCTTTCTCTCGTTTCACTCTCAGCTAATGAGCCGGCAGCGGAAGTGATTGTCTTATCGTTCTCATTAACACCGGGCCCCTTTCTTCTGAGTGCTTTAACTCACTGATTCTGTTGCACCAGGAGAGCTGCTCATGCGATTTGACTCCAAGTTTGACGTTGAACGTTGAGCCGGTCTGAGGTGTGGACCGGAGGCTCGGTGAAGCTAATGAGAGAGGAAATAAATGATCTGGTGACACTGTAATTATACACCCTGCCCTTCCTCTCAGCTAGCGTCTCACTCCTCTTCAAACTTTTCTCTGTAGCTGTGCATCAAAACTTAGTGAGCTGTCTACTGAAGGCAACATTTCTGTCCTTGTTTGCACTTCTTTTCTACACCTGTCTTTCTTTCGGTTTCCTCTGTAGACATCTTTGTCATGATTTTGTCTCTTAATCAGCGAGACAGCAGGAGTTTGGCTTCCATTCTTCTGTTTTTGCGACTGTTCATGATAGTTAATAAGCATCATTTTAATTGTATCTTTTCTTTTGACATCTTTCAGTAATTTGCATTTATATTTTGGTCTAATTTAGTTGTCTGTTTATTTTTTTTATTTAATGGCAAGAGGAGCAGTTATGCTGTTATATCCTCTTTTGGCATTCATGCAGTAGTTTTTTAGGTTGACCCATTATGCTTTTTTACTTTTTCAACTTTCTTTATTGTGTAATGGTGTTTGAGCATGAAAAAGATCTGCAAAGTTACAAAGCAATCCAAAGGTAGTTATTCTCAGTGCGCACTGTTTCTGAACTCCCTGAAATATCTCAATTTCATTTAGAAAAATAAGAAAAATAATCTTGTTTCTGTTTGAATTAAGATAATTTTTCTTACCCCATGGACAGATAATTTTGCTTTTTTTAAGGAAAACCCCCGGAAAACAAGACATAATATCTTATCTAATTTTACTTATCTAGTAAATGCATCTTGATTTAAGAATTTTTTGATATTTGGACTGGAAACCAGACAAAAATACTAAGTAAGAAAAGCATTTTTGCAGTGCAATCTTGAGTTTTCTTTAGGAACGTACATGTGATAATTTTCCTCATTTTAATAATTCCTGCCCAGGCCGTATGCAATATATATATATATATATATATATATATATATATATATATATATATATATATATATATATATATATATATAAATGATATATATACTTTTGGGTGTGACTTTTTCGAAACACGTTTGAAGCGGTTGACTAATCACAACACACTGGGCTTTTTGGAAAGAGGGGCTTCGTAAAGACAGGAACTAAACAGAGTGTTAGTGACAGACTGGGAAGTAAGCTGCTGTAACAATGTCAAATATGTGGGAAAAAAAAAACAGTGTGTTTTTTGAACATTCAAGCATTAATGTTTCCTAGTTAGTTTTTTTTTTTTTTTTTAGCTATAATGGTTAGCTATTATAGTTAAATAGTTAACTACAATAGTTAATAGTTTTATTTCTAATAGCTACTATTCTAGTAGACCCCAAAAACAAAACCAAGACTTTGTTAAGCTTGTCTGGCCTATTGTGCATGAATGAAAAATTGTTTTACATTATATGCATCTGTGTGTAGCACATTAGTGAGTAAATTTTTTTAAACAAAACCACAGTTAATTTTAAAACTTTATTTGTTATTTTCTTTTTTGAGGATGTCTCTTTCCTCCTATTATGGACCACCACCAATCAGAAACCCCAGCATTTGAAAATAAGCCTTGTACTGTAGTTCAGTTTCAATACGAGACTGAAGACTGGGGTAGAAGTTTTGAGTTCACCGTACAATGAACTCTTTCATGTCAGAACATCAAGGAAAGCTTGATTCCTCAAGATATGACCCTCAACAAGTGCACAAACACCCGAACACCAGAAAGACATTGTGTTTCTGTAGGGAATTCTTCAGCATGTTGTATCTGACAGCAATTTCCTTTCACTCATTTTCCCTCTGATATTCCACTTCCTCTTCGTTGTTTGACACACTCTCTCTCTCTTTGCCGCTTCTGGTTTTTCCAATACTGAATGTCCTTTCTCCCGGTCTCTCTGTTGTCCCTTTATTCTGTCACTCTGTTTCCCTCAATGCCCGCAATAAGTGCCAATTTGCTCTCTCGCTCTCGCCGTCTCTTCCTATGTTTCCCTCTTCCCTCTATAACCCTAATGAACAGCGATGGAGGGAGTCGTGTTATGGCTGGTGCCGTGTTAGCGAGCGCATCGTCTCCGTTCTGACAGATCGCCCCAATTAACCTTATTTACCACTATTTCCCTTCGTCCTTTAACAAGTTCCTCTGGGCTTCTCCCCCTCTAATGACCAGGTGCCTGAGACGAGGGCTCGCCGCGGTTATGGCACCCTCACGGCCCGACTACCCATTATTCAGGTGCTCAGGGTGCAGATCACATGCTCATATGAGCACATTAGTGTTTTTCCATAAATGTTCACACCAGAGGCAGAATCACGTGTCAGGGGGAATTATGTTGACGTTAGCTCATGTTGCTGTCTGAACTAATGCTTAATTTTTAAAGTAAGGATTATAGTACAGACACGGATTTCTGGTCTGAAATGATTTCAGATGTGGGTGTGAGACTTTTCAAGCTCGTAATGAATGGGAACAGTGGAGGTGGGGACATGGAAATCAAGAAGTGGGTGTTGTTAGCTTTGGCATCACATCAGCAAAACTCAATAGAAGAGTGAAACAGCCATTGTGTTTCTGTATCACTAAGCAACAACAGCCTAATATTTCTGTGACCTCTAATGAATACCGTGGGACTTTGTGCAAGGTAAACATGCCGTGCATGACTCTGTACCCCCTTCTCATTACCAAGCACTAAAAAAGTATTGACGTTTTTCTGCCTAATTGGTTCAGGAAACAATTACCTTAGTTTCCTTTTCTTTCTTTTTCTGTACAGAGCCATTGCATGGGGCTCTGAGTAAATGAAGTGAATATCTTTATAACCCTTTGTACATATGTATTGTGCTGTTGCTGTTTAATCAAATGTGCTCCCATGCAGAGACGTGGGCTAAATTCAGTCTTCCTTGCTGAAAGGGAACCTGCACCTCTGCAGCTGTGAATCCCGCAGAGAAGAATGTCTTCGTTATGTGGGCATTAATTACGGCTCAAGTATTTTCATAGGTACAACCATTTTCACACTCAAAAAGACACTCCCAGTAGTCCGTAGGAGGCATTTTGTTAGTAAGAGAAAACATGTATTTTATCAATTTGATTTGATTTGATTTTTTTTTGATTTTTTTTGCGAAGGACGGGTCCTTAGGCTTTTTTTTTTTTTTTACATTTTACATTTTACAATAATGTAATAAAACATTTTCAAACTAAGACATGGATATTCCTTGGACATTTTCTTCCTGTTATTCTCTTCTGCCCACTCTTGACACTTACTACGCTGTACTATAACCAAATTGTACATTCTCTTTTATGTGCCCAACAATAGCAAATGAGGATGAATGATAAATTAAATGATACTAATAAGACTTCTTTCACAAACATTAAATAAAAAACGTATCCCTTCCCCAATCCTATAATATATTCAGTATAATTCATTAAATATGCACAGCCCTAAGCCAATCGTGATTTCAGTGCATAAAATGTTAAGGACCTCTCATGTTAAATGGTTTCAAGGTTTCAATTTCACTTGTTTTATTTATGGTGCAGTAGTGAAACTGGAGTGTTGACTTTCCTGACTGCTTTTGTGTGTGTGTTTGTGTGAGCTTTAGGCCGTGTGTCCACCAAAACGTTTTTAGCCAGCTGAAAACACCAGTGTTCTTCTGAAAACACCTTATACCGCGGGCACTTGAGAGCGCTCTGGAATTAAAGGCACAGCGGGGGTTTTGTTCAGTTGAGACACTATATGCTATTATACAGCTGTTTGTAGTACCTGATTTCAGAAAATAGTTTGTTTCTGAATATAAACATGTTAACACAATGTAATGTACTTGCTCTGGCACTAGTTTTGAATGAAGAGACATGCTTGGTGTTGTCATCTGTTGCCATTGTAAAAGCAGGATGTGGCATTTGGTCGCTGTGGTATTTGTCCCGCCCCTCCTCCGCTGTGATTGGACGGCTGAGTAAAGAGTGACAGTGATGAGCGTTGTGTTTTACAGAGCTGCGTTGAACATTTTTCAACTCTCAGCATCTGTTCAAAAACGGCGAGCGCTCAGTGTGAAATAGACGCTCAGGGGCAGGCCTCGTCACACTGTTGGTGTTTTAAAAACCCAGCGCTCCCATTGAAAACAATTGGAAAAAATATGCCAGCCTCAGGATAAAACGCTTTGGTGGACACATGGCCTTACTCAGTAGATTTTTGCCAATTCTGGTCAGGTTTGTGTTGAATCACAAACACTATTTCTCTCCCCTGGAAGTCCTGTGTGTAAAATGAACCGGTAACAACCGAGGGAAGTGGTGTCTCTATCTACGAACTACATCCTGTGGAGATGGCAGGGCAACCCAGAGTTGGTTTCTCTGTCAGAGTTCAATTTGCAGACTAATTGGATTCGCTTTTTCAATGATCATACCTGACATATACAAATTACTGAGAGAAAAGGGCTCTGACTCAAATCGGTTCTGCTGTTACTGCCTGGAAACTGCTAAAATTGTCTCAAAGGATTAAGCCTGTAGAGTGTATGTAAAGTATATGGCATACCGTTTAAAATTGATAATGATGGCTGTCCTCTTCTCCACACATTTACTTGACACACATCTCCATTTTAATGGCTTTAAAGTGAGTGTAAAATAGACTACTGCTCGCAAGTTTCATAATCTGCTGTATTTCTAAGTATTCAACTAATACTTATATGGTTGAACAACATGAGAGTGAGTAAATGATGATGTTGGGTGAACTTAGATTTTTGAATGGTAGTTATTTTTGGAATTATGTAATCAATCCTGCAAACATAAATATGGCACTAATTTGAGGAGAAACCTTCTAACATTACAACTTTAGAAAGGGTGCTGTGGCATCATTGGTCCGGTTTCACTCACTGATCTGTTTAATAAGCAGAGAGTTTTCCAGTTCAGGAAGTCCGTTTTAGGAAGCGCTGCGGTGGCGACCGCACACCACAACAGGGAGGTGCTCGAAACCCAAGCTGCTCAGGGACGCTGACATTTTTAAGACAAAACAACATTTTACCTGGCTCTGTGTCTCCCTCCATAAGATTGTTTTGTTATTAAACTTGGTAACACTTTATTTGAAGGTGACGTAGGTAAAGAAGGTGCATGCATATTACTATAATAACAGTAAATTAGACGTAATTACAAGCAACTAACTCTAAACCAAACCTCAACCCTAACCTTGAGGTAATTGCACTGTAACAATGTCACATTGAAATAAAGTAACCTTTTTGTGTGTGTGTATAGGACAGATTTTCTGCACTTGATCATTATTTGGTGAACTATTTTTATTTATTTTTTTACCAAACATAAGTTTAATTGAGCATTTCAGTGGCTGCATTATATCATCCTGTATAATGCATACACATAATTGTGTTCTGTACTAAATCTCTGGAATGTAGTTTGTATTTTATAAACTTACACCCAAGCAGAGCCCAAAAATTGGCTTTTTATTTTTTTTTTAGTTATAGAAATTTTTAATTATAATGACTCCACTTATAGTCATTTTCTTTTGTGTTTAATTGCTGCACATTTGTACTGGATTTGTTGATATGCTGATTAAAAAACAATACAATTACAGAGCCTGTTCATCTTGAAATGTATTTTTATCATGATTCTTATAATTTGCCTAGTTATATGTGTAATGATAAATGACACATTATTATGATATGAATTTTCAGATGCAGATCCAATAAAGTTGAAGTAAAATTAGTAAACTAAAAGTAAAGTGATTGTATATTAAATGCATTGCTGCAGTTTTTTTATTTTTTATTTTTTATAGTGTGGTCAGTTGTCACCTGCCACCAATGATTAATCTCAAATGGCATATGTGAGTAAAGAAATGGAAATTTTCTTCCTTAAACTTTCCTCTGCTGATGTGAAAAAAACAAAAAAAAAACAGCCAGCAGACATTTAGTTTTTCTCATGTATTAACAATATCAATATCTGTCACAACACACAGCAATGACATGAGGGTTTAAACTCCCCGTATCCTTATCTTACCCCTCTTGTTTTCTTTTTCTTTTATTTCCCGCTTGAGTTGTTCTTAATTTGTCTTTTAGTGGACTGAGGTTGAGCCAGCCGGTCTATATCCTGTTACACATGATCACTCAGATCAACATTTGAATGGCATATCATGGAGATTGCTTTGACGTATAAAAATATCTCTACATAAATTTTTCACAATGCAAATTATACACAGACATATCATTTAGATTGCTGGTGCTGCTTCTGCTTGACCTCTGCAAAGACACCAGTGGATTCACAAGTTAGGTCAATTGACTTTTGCTGAAATCACAGAGGCCATCTTGCCCTTTTTATAATCTAAACTGCATGTGGTGAAAAAGGTGCTTACTGGTTCATACAGTGAGAGGGGTTATCAAATATCTCTCTGATATTTAAAATTTTGCACTTTTGGAGGGTTGAAAACAGCTAGTTCAACAAAACTGTATGACCTTCAAAGGTCCAAATACATCAAAAGCAGCAAAAAAAGCAGCACTTGCAGTGTTTGGTCCAAGTATTGTGTAAAATATTACACAAATGTACAAACTTTTCCATTTTGTAAGTTTGTTTGTAGAATATCCAACCTGCTCTTTTCCATGCAGTGAAAGCTGATGCACTAAAATGCTTTCATTTCATTGGCTCTTATGTGTCATGTGACAGATTGTTATGCGCCCTGTTGCAATTATATTGAGATTTGAGTGCTGCAGTAGAACGATTTTCTGTATTTTGTTTTCTTCCTGACAATTTTCCCTCAAAAAAATGTATCTGCATTATTAATTTTAAGCCACTTTTGTGTATAATTCATGATAATATTCCCTGCATTATTTAAACACAATACAATAATATCAAGCCAAGGATTGATGCAATACTCTAAACTGAATTTATGAGTTTTGTAGTCTAAACAACTCATATCTCCTTTATGAGACTGTCCTGACAGCGGAGATATAAATGTGGGTAATAATATGACCATCATGTAGAGCAATACTTGTTTGAGGTTCCAGATCTCCTGTGTAAATCCCCCAACATATCAAAACATCTGAACAGGTTTAAGCCAGCAGAAGCTCAAGTTAATAACTTACCATTAGACGGGTTTCTTTTGCCCTATTTCCCGTGGACACAACTGCAGTCGTCATTCCCTTTTTGAGATTGAAAATTTCACATTCTGACTTAGGTCTCTCACAACTTCCTCTGCAAACCGTGATGCAAGTTGTAAGCAAGCATGTAGAGCAAACAGATGTTGTGTACAAGGTGACATTTTCTTTATGTGGCTAAGAATACTATATGTGAATCATGCATACAGACATTTACATTTGCATGCTTGCATATTGTAAATACATTTACATACATGCATATATCTATATGTAGATAGGAGGAAACACACAAACATTTTACAGCCGTGCATTTTGCCTGAAGCACTACTCCACTGTATGTCAGAGGTAATGATTCATTTCAAGATTGTTTGGAAAATCTTTGAAATTGGTATTTGAACTAAAGAGCTAAAAGGTATGAAAGGTAAATGAATCAATTATTGTTGTAACACGGGGTACAGAATGCCTGGACACAGTGTTTGAGCTTGTGGAAGCCTGCTGTTCTTTTCAGGTCTCTTTGATTGACGTGGTTTATTGAAAGGGTCATCTGAATGGACCGGTGGGCGGCACAGACAACCTGTAATCAGAGCGTTTGGTCACTCAGTGTAGGTGGAACCAAGCACCACCTGATTGTTCTCTGATAGTCTGAAATGGGTCCTCTTTCATTCATTGGTAATTGTCACATGGAGGACTGCAATTAAGGCGAGTAGAAATTCAGTTGATTTAAGATGTATATGTAAAGGAGCTTTTTGTATATGTATGTATGAAATAAATGGGGGAGTAGCATTTAAACATTGGATTTTCAACTTGACAGATGATTGACAGCAGGGCTTGACATTAACACCCGCCAACCCGCCAAATGCGGGTGGATTTTGCTCGTGGCGGGTAACATAGTCACTCCAACTAGCCACTTTGGCGGGCATCTGAAATAAGTGTGACACTACAACTCCCATGAGTATTAGGGCTGTCAATGAATATTCTAAATTCGAATATATATTCGAATAGTTTTAAAAAACAGAATTTCGAAGGTGAAAACGACTATTTGAATGTGGAAATACGCCCGAGGTAGCAGAGGCGCGGCTGTCTGCTTTGCGAGTGGGCGCGCTGCCTGAAGGGTCAGGGACAGGTAACAGGAAGAAGCGTTAACGTTAAACAGAAACATTACTAAAGTGTAGCCTACTGTACTGACTGAATAGATATTGCATGAATAAGGTAGGTTAGATACAGCAGTTTCATGCACTGCAGGCTTCCACTGGTTTGATTATTTACCGTTTCATGTCAAGGAAAAGGTCCATGTTTACCACATCACAGCTCGCTCTGAGCATTCAATGTCGGTTCTATATACTGTAAAACTTCAATTAATGTTAATAATATTTGTTTCAATCACTGAATGAAGCCTGCTATATTACAGTCGCGACCTTAAATTGCTTGCACAAAACTCTTGATCAGCACTCAACATTTGCTTTGTTGTTGTTCATTTAAACCGTTATGCACAGAGAGCGTGACGCCTCATTCGCGCCGCAAGACCTCCAGACGCGCGTAAATGCGTCTTTACATTGATTTAACATTGAAATCACTCGCGCCAGATGCTCTATTCGCGTTTGGTGTGAACGCAGCATGAGGGTGAGGGCGAGAGAGAGAAAGAGTGCCTGCGAGTGAGCGAGCGAGCGAGCGAGAGTGAGGTCTGCGGTCTTGGCCATTAGTTGATGTACTTGTTTTTGTGTAGGTAATACGTTGTCAAATATGTTTAAACTTAAATAAACTAACTACCTATACAAGTAGTTATGTCTCGTTGTATTAATTTGTCCTGTTATTGACGTAATGCGCGTCATTGACAAAATGCGCAACCAGATGTTCGAATAGTTCGAATATAGGCTATGTGTTTTTTTTTTAGAGGGAATATTCAAACGTCATTTTTGAGCAATTTTGACAGCCCTAATGAGTATTACATGCACACAGTGTTGCCTTGCGCTTGCGCGCTAGTGACCGACAACAGAAACAAAGAGACAGCTAGCTGCCCTGCTGGAGTTACGTCATATGCCGGTGGAGCCATTTGGCGACATATAATACATAATACATGGTTTTATTTAAAAAAAGGAGCTTTACACACAACCTTATCAGAGCTAATGTTAATGACCTGTATTGTTATATATTTATGTAGTCTTGATTTGGGTGTGTACAGTGGTTTTACATTTAAAAGGGTTGTAAATCTAGTTCAAGTAAATTTTAGCACGCCATAGTCAACTTTTATCAGGTAATTTCACAACAACAAAAATGTGGCTAGTAAAAATGCTGTGTGGCTAGTAACTTTGGAAAACCACTAGCCACATTGGCTAGTGAGCAAACAGGAGTTCTAGTTCTAGTGACTTCTTAAAGGGATAGTTTGTCTAAAAATTGTTTGTTTTTTTAATTAGTTACTCACCCTCATGTCGTTCCAAACCCACAAGACTTTAGTTCTTTCGTTTTTGACGAAATCTGAGTGATTTCTATCCCTCAGTGACAGCTATGCAACTGACACTTTGACACTTCAAAAAGTTAATAAAGAGATCGTAAAACTAATCCATATGAATTGAGCGACTTAGTCCAAAATGTTCAGAAGAGACAATGGATGACCAGGTATATTCAAACTTTTGACTGGTACTGTATATTCTTTAAATATATATATATATTACAATTTTGACAGTAAAACAATAATTGTAGACAAACAAAGATCAAGTGTATTTGCAGGTCATTAAACAATATGAATGCTCATCCTTCCTTTCTTTGGTCAATATTAGGATACATTAATGTAATTCTTCACACCCAGAGTCCTCCAGGACTTATCCCTCAATCAAATGTTCTCTCTATTATTTTCAGTCTGAGTCTGTGTTAGCATATCATCTATTCTGTAGAGTTTCAGTTTCAGTGACAGAACTAATGGATCTACAGAAGCCCACAAGTGAAGAAAGACCGTGGTGAATCATTGTGTGTTTCAGTAACATCGCCTATCGCTCAAAGTGCGGTTAAATGTAAGCAGATTGGCAGATGTGATGAAAGGAGTGAGAGCCTGTGAAGTGGTGTTTTGTGGGCAGCATGTGGTGTTGCTCTCTCAGATGGTTTGCTTGAGTGAACTCGAACATGATTTCGGCCGTGTGTTAGAGTCTGTGTGTGCCTGTCCGTTTAGTCCATCCAGTCACAACTTGTGTCCATGTGTTTCTGCCTAACCTGAGTTGATGTTGACTTGGTTTTCTCAACTTGGTGTGCACGTTATGTTTGTGCGTCTCGAGTGAGAAATGTGTGTGTTTGTTACGCTTTGGCTCATTTTGAATGGCTGTTGACATGTTTGTGTGGGTTGGTTGGTGTGTGTGAGTCAAGCAGCCAGTCTTGTCACTCAGCCTGGAAGTAGACTTGACAGGCCTAGTGTGTGTGCAAAAGAGAGTTCACGATGTCAGCAAATTAATGTCGTGGAGATGTTGGTGTGGGTTGACTTGTGTGCATGTAGGGCCCTATGAAATCTGTTTTATTTTTTTACCAAATTCTGTTTTATTTATTTTTTCCTGTATTCCTTTTCGTTTTATTGGCTAAAATAAATGTTAGTGCCAAAAACATGTCTAAATAATTTAAATCATTAAAAACTACAATTTAACAATATATTAACATTTTAATCAAATAAAAATTTTTTAGGGCCCGATTAAATTAGCTTTTTTTTTTTTTTACAAAATGTTATTTTTCCACAAATTCCATGTTTTTTTTTTTTTTTTTTTTTTTTTTTTACTGTTAAAAGCAAAACATGAAAGAAACAAATGCCACGCTTAGGCCAAGCGGAGAGGAAAGCAAAAACATTTTTACCATAATCCTGTTTAAAGAGGGCACATAGTACTTCTGTAAATAACCATCTGTTGATCCAACCCGATATCATGGCAATTCGTAGGAATTTTACGAGGTGGCTAATTCGTACGAATTCATACGACCTCACTCTTACGAATTTGTACGATTTTTTTTTTTTTAATTGTACATATTTTACGAGTTGCTCAATTCGTATGAATTCGTACGAATGACCTACCCCTGACCCCGCCCCTAAACATACCCATCACTGGGGTATAGACAAATCGTACGATTTAGCCACATTTCACTCACTCTTACAAATTCGTACGAATTAGTCATGAGACAGTGTTGGCTGATCCGACTGTCTGTGGACGGGAATACAAAAATGTGGAAGAATAATTTGTAGTTTTCTCGAAAAGCCCTGAAGGTGTCAAAAGACTTTTGCTGACAAATAAACGTGAACCCCTTGGACCAGGTAACATGGAGAACGAGTAAACATTGTTCATTTACATATAATACCAACACTGTAACAATACAAAGCGGGTTAAAAATTGGAAAAGTTACACTTTAAGTGTACACTTTAAGCCCTTCTGGTAGTTTATTCATCTAAAATTTGCCAAATTCCATGACATTCCGTTTTATACTGCAAATTCCATTTTTATGACTGGATTCCACGATTCTGTCTGCATTTTCCACATCGTTGAAATCATAGGGTCCCATGCATGTCTGTCTTATAAAACCAACACGATGCATGTGTGCGCCTGTGAATCCATCTGTGTTTCTAACACGTCTGAGCAAATGCTGTGCTGCTCTGATTGAGTTCACCCTTGCGTGCCGTGTGCCCTTTGTGTTCGGCCCCCGATGGGGGCCCATGTGCGTGACAGATTTGGTGTTCAGGTGCAGTCCCCCCCCCCCAACAGAGAGGTTAAGTACTTCAGCACGTTAATTTGGGGACCTGCTATTGACAGACAGCCTGGTGCCCATTTGGGCTCCAAAAGACGCCACGGTTGACTAGATAGAGGTAAATACCCTATTTTGAACAGATGCCATTCACTGCATATTCATTTATTTTACAAACAAAGATGGCCATTGGCTTTTATTTGGCGTACTCAATGATAAAAAACAACTTGAAATCACAATGATTCACGTTCTTAGTAAAAAAACACACAAAAAAAAACACGCGTGTTTCCAACTCCTCCCTGGGATTACAAATGTATTCAGAGAATAATAATGATTCACGGCTGTCTCCTCAGTTTTAATTTAATTTAAATTTCTAATTAAGAGTGTTTGTTTTTTATTTGTGCCAGACGCTTCTAATCAAAACAGTGCAATCACATATTGGCAAAAGGATATTGTGCCTTAATAAGTGCCTTTCCAAATCATTATATTTGAGGGGCGCCTGTTCTTAAGGGCTCTAAACGTAGTGCATACAAGGAGATTCTGTTTTAATATGTAAAGCTTATGGAATGGCATAGCAGATCATAAGTGTAAATCATGATCAGATCTGTCGTTCATTCTATCTATCATTCTATCATTCCTTCTATCTATTGTTTTATTGTTCGTGTATCTATCATTCTATCGTTCGCTCCAGCTTTTCCCTATAGGTTACATTTGAGCAATACATCTAGGGCAGTAAAATCAGGGGCCCTATTTTGACGATCTAAGCGCATGGTCTAAAGCGCTCGGCGCAAGTGCACTTAGGGCGTGTCCGAATTCACTTTTGCTAGTTTAACGACGAGAAAAAATGGTCGGCACGACCGGCGCATGGTCTAAAAGGGTTGCCACTATTCTCTTAATGCGTAATGGGTGTGTTTTGGGCTTTACATGCTATAAACTAATCAGAGTCTAATCTCCCATTCCCTTTAAAAGCCAGTTGCGCTCGCGCCATGGCGGATTCGCTATTTACATGACGGAATTTGATAGTGGAAAGACCTAACACGTCTCCAGAGCGCAAACGGATCTGCTCGTGCGCGAGGTTAAAGCTTAAAGAGAGTTTTTAATTTTTGGCATGTTTGTGTGCTGCTGCGCGTCGCTGTGTGTGTAATAAGCAGAGTGTAAGCGCGTCGCGGACCCGCCTATAGGCATACATTACTAACGCGCTCTTTAAATAACAACAAAAAAATACTGCGCCATTGACTTTAGACCAGGTTTCAGTTGATCAATGACACAGTCTATTTCAGTTGCCTCAAAATAGCAACGCACCAACAATGCGCCTGAACACACCTCGTTTTCAGACCAGCACGCCCATGGGCGAACAAATAGGCACAAATGCATTTGTTATTTAAACAACGTGGTGCAGGACATGAAAATGATAGCTGCGTCGGGCTTAAACTAGCAAAAAACAGTCGTGTCGCGCCTGGCACTGCATTGCACTGGGTCTATGATAGGGCCCCAGGTCTCTGTAACATACATGATGTGAAACCTTAAACTCAGAGATCATATTCTAATGTCCAAAAGCCAGATTTAAGTTTCTTATTTAAGTTTAAGCCATAAGCAAAAAAGTTGAAAAAGCATAACTTTTTTATTTTTTTATTATGACAACTGTCTTGCTCATAGCTTTTGACTACAGTTACATCAATAATTTAAGAGTGTTTAAGAATGGCCCAGTAAGATAACATCAATGAAGAAAAATGGACACTTCTTTGCTCTCAAGGTTTGTTTGTTTTTTCCTTCTTTATTCATTCTTTCTTTTCTCTTTTCATTTTTTTTTCAAGAAAAACAGTGACTAGTGGGAGGCTATGGGGTGTGTTGATGTCCCGCTGTGTTGAAGTTGTCTTCGTGCTTGTTTGGTATTCCTATCACAAAACTCTCTCCTTGTTGTGTGAAGCCAAGGTTAACGCTTCTATACCATTATGGATGTTCCGCTGTATGTGGCCAATGCCTCGTACACCTGTAAATATGCAGTCTGCACACTTTTATTTTTAACCTTAAACAGCACTGGAAACACAATACAAGACTGCCATTAATTATTCATGTGACTTATAAATGAATAATGCAGCTTCATTGGAAGAAAAATAACTGATTGATGCAGAGGGGGAAAAGAAGTGATGAAATTGATCATATTTTCTATTTTTCTTTCTTTCTTAAGGTTTCGTGCAGATTATAACTTGTTTAATTATTTAATCAAAACATTCAGAGCTCCATATTGACCCCAAAAGCGAAAGAATCCACATCACTGGGCCAGTGTTTTTTTATTATTTTTTTTATAACTTTCACATTAAAAACACCCTCTTTTGCTCTTGAAAATCTGTTTGTACCGTATGCTTTCTCTTTTATTGGTCTCCGGATTGTGTGCGGGTAAATGACGTATCTTTGTTTCTCAGTGAGGGAGATATGGGGTGCTCTTGAGAGTTTTTCCTACCGTTCATTTACATGAATCCCAAATTTTCTGCTCCTCACATGCTGTTTGAAGAGGAAGTTGCAAAATTGTCTCCCAAATGACCTTGTTAGAGAGAAGAAGTGAGAGTGAAGGTTTGCAGAAAGTGTAGAAGTGACAGAGAGAGAGAGAGGTTTTGGCAAAAAGAGTAACGAGGCCTGGGTTTCCTAGTAATGTTGCAAATCACGCTATTAAGATCATCTTAAATAACAGCATGCAGTATTTTATGATGGAATAACATCTTTTCCCCAAACCAGCATGTAGACTGCTTATTATTAAGTAGAACTTAAGTTCATCATTACAAGGGTTTAGGTGCAAAGATGCTGAAATATGTCTTTAACTTTTGCAAGAGCTCAAAAATAGTCTGTCTGTCTGCACTGCACAGTCTATAAATGATAAAATATACACTACTGTTCCAAAGTTTTGGGTGTCAGCAAGAATGTGTTAAATTGAGCAACGGTAATCAGTAAATTACATGTATAATATTATAAAAGATTTGTATTTGAATATGCTGTTCTTTTGAAGAATATATATAATTAAAAAATAAGCATCACAATTGTTTTCAACATTGATAATAAGTAAAAAGAGCATATGGATGAATAAGTACATGATGAAATTCATAAATATTACACTAACACAAATTTAACATACTTAGTGATTGAAACAATCTTTGTTATAGAATACACTTGTTTGGTCACACAGTATGAACATTCTTGTATTCTCACATTTTTTTTCAAGATATGAGTTGAATTATCCATTGTCGCTTTCAGTATGGCTATAAATGTCACGCAATATCATATTCAAACTATCATTAAATTATTTTTTACTTTAAATCATTACCTAAGTTTATTAGTGTCCTGCTTTATGTGTTGTTGTTCCAGCCACGACTGTCATGATAGAACAGACAGGAAACAGTTTGCAGGTGCTCAAAAACGTTTAATATCTCAAATGGTCAGGAAACAGTTCAGGAACAAAGAAGGGCGACGACTCAGGCTCGTGCAGGGACTTAAGATGGTCTGTGGTGCTCTGGTGCTGTGATGTGCAGAATCCCGATCCCGGTGAAGTGCGGTGTATCCAAAGACAAGGAACAGGACGGCAAGAAGACAAGGCAGGCGAGACACAGACACGGCAACTTCACAGGACGGCGACTTCACAGGAACACGGAACAGCAACACAGGACCTCAACAAACAATCCGACACTGGAACAGATAATGGTGTGAGTATATGTAGGCAATGGGAATGAACAGCAGCTGTGAACAGTGATTGAGATGATGATGATCAGCTGGAGCGCTGACAGACACGTGAGCGGGACAATGCCCACTCACACACATAACAACAATGACACGAGACAAGAAGGAAACAATGCATTCAACAACCGTGACAGTACCCCCTCCTCTAGGAACGCCTCACGGCGTTCCCAGACTCCCTTACCTGTCGATTGTAATCATCGATAAGAGAGTGATCCAGGATGTCACGAGCCGGAACCCAACTTCTCTCCTCCGGACCGTAACCTTCCCAGTCCACCAGGTACTGGAATCCGCGTCCCCTCCGCCTAGAGTCCATAATGCGACGGACCGAATAGGATGGTTCCCCATCTACGAGTCGCGGCGGTGGGGGAACCGGGACAGGCGGATTAATGCGGGAAAAAAAAACGGGTTTAATTTTGGACACGTGGAATACCGGATGAATTCTCCTGTACACTGGAGGGAGGTTGAGGCGGACTGCCACCGGACTAACAATTTTGGTGACAGAAAACGGGCCAATGAATTTAGGAGCCAGTTTATTGGATACGGAGCGGAGCGGAATGTTCTTAGTAGAAAGCCACACTTTGGAACCGACGACATATACAGGAGGCCTAGACCGGTGGCGATCGGCTTTGGCCTTGGTGCGCGCCCGCACACGGAGGAGAGTCTCACGGGCTCTTGTCCATGTGCGGTGACACCTCTGGACGAAGGCGTGAGCGGAGGGGACCGCGACTTCGGATTCCAGACTAGAAAAGACCGGTGGCTGGTATCCTATACTACACTCAAAAGGAGATAGGCCCGTAGCTGACACTGGCAATGAATTGTGGGCGTACTCCACCATAGGCAGTTGCTGACTCCAGGAGGAAGGATTCCTGGCAGCTGTACATCGCAAGGTTCTCTCCAGGTCTTGGTTGGCTCTCTCAGTTTGACCATTGCTCTGAGGGTGAAACCCGGAAGACAGACTGACCGTCGCCCCCAGTAACTTACAAAACTCTCGCCAAAATTTGGACACAAATTGGGGACCCCTGTCAGAAACCACGTCTGTCGGGAGGCCATGTAACCGAAAGACGTGATTAACGACTGCAACCGCTGTCTCCTTGGCTGAGGGTAATTTGGGCAAGGGAACAAAGTGGGCTGCCTTCGAGAATCGGTCCACCACGGTTAAAACTACCGTGTTACCCTGGGAGGGTGGGAGGGCGGTAACAAAATCTAGAGCGATATGGGACCAGGGTCTCGAAGGCACCGACAGCGGTTGGAGTAACCCATCTGGGGGTCGATTGGAAGACTTACCAATAGCACAAACTGAGCAAGCCAAAACAAAATCGTGAACGTCGCGAGCCATAAGCGGCCACCAGAATCGTTGTCTGACCAAATAGAGGGTGCGAGTAACTCCTGGATGACAGGCTAGACTAGAACAATGGCCCCATCGAATAACGTCTGGACGTAGTTTCTCCGGCACAAATAAGCGGTTCGGTGGGCACCGGATCGGAGGCGTTACCCCTTCTAGAGCCTTCTTGACTCTCGATTCGACCTCCCAAGTGAGCGTAGAGATAATTAGGGTCTCAGGAAAAATACGCTCGGGAGTAGGTGCGTGTTCGGATCGATCAAAAATACGGGACAAAGAATCGGGTTTGATGTTTTTGGAACCCGGACGATACGAGAGAGTAAAATCAAATCGGCCGAAAAAAAGTGCCCACCGCGCCTGCCTGGAGTTCAACCTTTTAGCGGATCTAATGTACTCCAGATTCTTATGATCCGTCCAGACGATAAAGGGTACCCCGGACCCTTCTAACCAATGACGCCATTCTTCCAAGGCTAACTTGACCGCCAACAACTCCCTGTTGCCAATGTCGTAATTTTGTTCAGCTGGTGATAAGCGATGGGATAAAAACGCGCATGGATGCATCTTGTTGTCTGAAGGTGAGCGTTGGGAAAGAACTGCGCCTACCCCCACCTCTGACGCGTCGACCTCCACCACAAACTGACGTGAGGAATCAGGGGCGATTAAGATGGGAGCCGAAATGAAGCGGCTCTTGAGGTTGGTAAAAGCAGTCTCGGCTGCTTCCGACCACCTGAACGCAGTTCGGGGGGAGGTCAAGGCAGTCAGAGGTGCGGCTAGTTGGCTAAAGTTGCGAATAAAACGCCGGTAGAAATTGGCGAACCCCAGAAACCTCTGTAGGGCCTTACGGGAATCTGGGTTTGGCCACTCTACCACAGCCTTAACTTTGTCAGGATCCATACGCATACCCTCAGCCGACACGATGTGTCCTAAGAAAGGGACCGACTGTGCATGAAAAGCGCATTTCTCCGCCTTGACAAAAAGCCCATTCTCTAGCAACCTTTGGAGAACTCGTCGGACGTGCTGCACGTGTTCCTGGAGAGACGAGGAAAAAATCAGAATGTCATCCAGGTAAACATAAATAAACTGATCGATCATGTCTCGCAGCACGTCATTGACGAGTGCTTGGAAGACTGCGGGACTGTTGGACAAACCGAAAGGCATGACCAAGTATTCAAAGTGCCCCCTAGGGGTGTTGAAGGCAGTCTTCCACTCATCCCCCTTCCTGATACGAACCAAATGATAAGCATTACGTAAGTCCAGTTTTGTGAAGATGGATGCTCCCTGCAACCTCTCGAAGGCTGAAGACATCAACGGCAAAGGATAAGTATTCTTTACCGTGATGTTGTTCAACCCCCGGTAATCAATACAAGGTCGCAGCGATCCATCCTTCTTCCCCACAAAAAAGAACCCCGCCCCCGCTGGAGATGAGGAAGGTTGGATGAACCCGGATGCTAGAGAATCAGAAATATATTTCTCCATAGCCTCCCTCTCCGGAACCGAGAGTGAATAAATCTTGCCTTTAGGCGGAGACTTACCTGACAGTAAATCTATAGCACAGTCGTAGGGACGGTGCGGAGGAAGAGAAGCAGCCCTTGACTTACTGAACACTTCCCTCAGGTCACGGTACTCCGCGGGCACGTTTGATAAATCCACTGCTTCCTCCTGCAATACAGGAACAGAGACAACAGAACAGGCAGACACAAGACAAGAACTATGACATTCAGTGCTCCAGGCTGATATGGTTCTTTGTTTCCAGTCAATGCGGGGGTTGTGTTTCTTGAGCCAGGGGTGACCCAATACAATGGGGGTGTGATGGGAGTCCGTGATATAGAATGATATTGTCTCTGCGTGATTTCCTGAGATGATGAGTGTAATGTTCTCGGTGGCCTGGGAGATGGTGGGTAGTGACTGTCCATTGAGTGCATGTACGGTGATGCTCTGGGGAAGTGTTCTGAGTGGGATCTGAAGCTGAAGTGCAAAGGTGCGATCCATAAAATTACCTTCTGCCCCGGAGTCCACCAGTGCGGTGCAGTGATGATCGTGGACAGACCATCTAAGTCTCCCCGGGAGGATGGTGGATGTAGATGAGGACCTTTCGGCGGAGATCCCACCCGATAGTAGCCTCATACTTACTATCGGGCTTGACCTTTTACCGGGCAGTTGTTGGCAAAGTGTCCTGCTCCCCCGCAGTACAGGCAAAGGCCAAGGGATCTCCGCCTCTCCCTCTCCTCCCGGGAAAGCCGAGCTCGACCCACCTGCATGGGCTCGGGATCGGAGGGACCGACCGCGTCCATGCCGCTGGATCGCTGATGTTCCCCCCCCCCACGAGGCAGGCTGGGTGGAGCGCGTGGTCCGACCCGGGCTAGTCGAGCGTCCACCCTCAGAGCCAGATCGATAAGTCCATTCAGTGAGGGGGGTAGATCCAGGGCGTAGATCTCCCTCTGGACGCGGTCAGCCAACCCATGCAGGAACCTATCCCACTGCGCTTCCTCGTTCCAGCGACACTCGGCCGCCAGGGTCTTAAACTCGATGGCATAATCAGATACCGAACGCTCTTGCTGGCGTAGCTCTGATAAGACCCTGGCAGCCTCTCTTCCCGCGACCGCGCGGTCAAAAACTCTCCTCATCTCCGAGGAGAGCTCCTGGAACGAGGAACAGCATGGTTCTCGATTTTCCCACACCGCCGTCCCCCATAGTGCCGCTCTCCCAGTCAATAATGTGAGAACGAAGGCCACCTTCGTCTCTTCCCTCTCAAATGTCCGTGGCTGGAGAGCAAAGTGCATGCTGCATCGAGTCAAAAACGGCCGGCAAAAGTTAGGCTCACCAGAATAGGGCTCAGGCGTAGGAAGGCGTGGCTCCGACTGGGAGGCGGTCATCGGTGGTGTGGGAGGGACGGGCGGTGCGGCTGGCGCAGCGGGAGGTTGCAGCTGTTGAAAACGCTGGGTCAGCTCGGACACCTGCGTGACGAGAGCCTGAATCGCGCGCGCCGCCTCCCCTTGCTGGCGGTCTTGGGCGTCCATCCTTTGAATACTTGCACGAACAAAGTCATCCATTGTAGCTGCGGCGCCACCTGCTGCTTCCATCAACTGGTCGGATTGTTCTGTCATGATAGAACAGACAGGAAACAGTTTGCAGGTGCTCAAAAACGTTTAATATCTCAAATGGTCAGGAAACAGTTCAGGAACAAAGAAGGGCGACGACTCAGGCTCGTGCAGGGACTTAAGATGGTCTGTGGTGCTCTGGTGCTGTGATGTGCAGAATCCCGATCCCGGTGAAGTGCGGTGTATCCAAAGACAAGGAACAGGACGGCAAGAAGACAAGGCAGGCGAGACACAGACACGGCAACTTCACAGGACGGCGACTTCACAGGAACACGGAACAGCAACACAGGACCTCAACAAACAATCCGACACTGGAACAGATAATGGTGTGAGTATATGTAGGCAATGGGAATGAACAGCAGCTGTGAACAGTGATTGAGATGATGATGATCAGCTGGAGCGCTGACAGACACGTGAGCGGGACAATGCCCACTCACACACATAACAACAATGACACGAGACAAGAAGGAAACAATGCATTCAACAACCGTGACAACGACGTCGCAGAAAGAGGAGCTGTTCCTAAAATGAATTCTAAAAATTCCTCGTCGTGTCTCGTCGTCCCGGCTGGTTAGGACCAAACTCTGATTAACATGGAGAAGATACCTTTTATTGTGTATCGCGGTGTCATGTTGCATTGTTAGAACATTGTGACTTCTTCCAAAAACGTTTAAAAAAAGGTTGCCGCCATTACTTTTCGACCGTATGTTATCCTGTCAGATCAAAGTCAAATATTCATGCAAAATGGATAGACTATCCTTTTAATAAGCTTCACCGTATGTGTATGGAAAAGTCCCCGGCCACCCATTAGAATACTGACTAGAGTCATAACATATAGGCTGACATACTCTGTCGATTTGATTTCCATCAAGGACACGTGGGCTTTTAGAGAAAGCGACTGCATTTACTCTGGGTTGTGGGCGTGCGTCTGGGGAGAGAGACGAGACGTATGAAAATAGAGGGAAGCGTTTAATGGCTTTAAGGATGCTGGTGAGGAAACATTACGAGAACAGCTTTTGGACTAACTTGTGTGTGTGTGTTGTTTGTGCTGATGTATGGGTGAGTGTGTTAGAGCACTCTGTTGTCTGGGGGGCTTCTTTCAATTCAGTGATTATCTAATGAGACGGTTTCCTTTCTCCGGAGTAAAAGCGTACCATTCCGCCTTTTCTGTGTCTCTTGGGATTTCACTGCTCTGACAGTCAATATAATGCAATTTGCTAAGTGTATTAGATGTGTGCATTTAATTTTCCTCACCATTTATAAGGCTATTTAGCCATCTGCCCCTTTTAAAACATATTTTATTTATATCTATAATATCTAAATGGCTCCTCTGAGAGTCTGGTCGTACCCCAGACCCTCAAGAAACACACATAAACTCCCTCAAACACAAATGCGCAGATACAGTCCCATAAATCCAGGATACATATTGGGTCTGGTTGGGGTCCAGAGTTGTAGAGAATCCATTTAGATATTGCAGATATAAATAAAAGATGTTTTACAATTTATTTTTTAATTTTTTTAATTCAACGGGCTGTTATGATACAGTAGTTGTTCTCAGTAAATTCATCAGATGATGTTTGCCCTAAGAGTATTACTGCAAATATTTCTTAATTTTGTGTGTAACACAATGACAACATACAGTAAACTATAACTGGATTTATGTTGTCTATGGATTTGGAAAATTCGCATTGGAAGTGCACTAGAGTTCAGAGTGGGGTGTAAAAGAAAAGTTGTGATATAAAATAAAGAAGTATTATCTACTTAAAGTGCCCCTACTATGCTTTTTCAGATATTATTTTTCATGGAGTGTGTATAGCTGTATGTGAATGCAAAAGGTCTGCAACTTTTCGAAGATCAATGTGCAAGATGAATGGAGTTATTGGGCCCTATCTTGCACCCAGCGCAATTGACTTTGTACACGGACGCATGTATCATTCCTATTTTGCACCCGCACAAAGCGGACTTTTCCCTCCACAGAAGCACGTCGGTTAACTAAGAAATACACTTGCGCTCCCCGGGGCGGTTCAGCGCAAAGAGGAGGCGTGTTCCGGCGCAAACGTTCCCTCATGCTATTTTACAGGTTTAGAAAACAATTGCGCCACTAACCGAAAAAAAACAGTTTAAAGTCAGTGGCGCGTTGCGCATGTTATTCATATGCTATTTTAAGGGCACATGCTTGGCCTTAATCAATGTAGCGTGTGCACAACGCGCGTACACTTTGATTCTCTCATCTACACACAGACGCAGCAGTTATCATTTTTGCAAATCATACATTATTACAAAAGATAGATAGATAGATAGATAGATAGATAGATAGATAGATAGATAGATAGATAGATAGATAGATAGATATACAGTTTATTATAAAAGCATACATCTAGCTTACACATTTACCCAAATTATCATACGCCTGTTTAACCGAAATTAATTTGGGTGTGTTTCTCCATCCCCAACGTCCCTGACGGGAACGTCGGTCTCCTCGGCTGTGATCCGCTCCTGGCGTGCGCCTGTCAAATCCGCCGTTATAATAGGAATCCGCTTTAGAAGAAGAGCGCCTGCTCTAAAAGGGAATGTGAGATGTCGCTCTGATTGGTTTATTTCACGTTACGCCCAAACCACACCTATGAATAATGAAGCTACTTCAGACCAACCCATTTTAGATTTGCGCCAGGCGCAAGAGTCATTTATCCCGCCGGGAAAATAGCAACAGCGCCAAGACCCGCCCACAAAGTTACTTGCGCTTTGCGCTTTGACACTTGCGTTTCAGATCGTTAAAATAGGGCCCATTGTCTCCCAAAAGAAAGAACCGATTCTGAATCATCTGAAACAAGTTGTCAGTAATTCCAGTCTTACTTCCAGCATGAACCTACATATTAGGTTTGTAACAAATCTGCATAATGCCAGCCAATGGTCTTCATTGGCTTCTTGCAAACAACGTCTACTTTGACCCTCCCCTCAAACACTGTAATTGTAGCCGAGGCCTGGGAGAGCTTGGTTCGTGTTGTCAGCATTTTGCGCTGCATACACTTCCAAAGGATGAGGACTCACATTGATGAGGTAAAAATGATGCCATAGTTACTGTTCGTATGTATCACTGTGTAAACAAGTGCTGAGGAAGATCCAGAGCTGAAATTCAGATATGGTAATGGGAGTTTGGTTTCCAACACAATCTATAAGCGGTAGACCAATCACTTCAGACTGGGCCATCTGACCAATCGTATCAGAGTAGAGCTCCCAGAAAGACGGGGTTAATCAAGACCTAATCCTTCATCAAACTGTTTCAGACACTGTGAGAAAAGAGGTGATGCTGCAATGCACTGAATTATTATTATTATTATTAAGGTTTTTTTTTTTTACCTTGGATGGAAGTTAACCTATAGAAGGAGATCTTCAAAACAAAATTAGGATACTATAAAATAACATAACATGGACACTAAGATTTTTTATTTCTAAGAAAATAATTCAATTTGTTACCTTGACCATGTAGTGCCTTTACAGATAATCAGATAATTTTGCTTCCATTGAAGCTCAAGTGATTCTGTGCAGCTATCTTTCTAGATCTCAGTATAGTGAGATATCAGATATGTATTTCTCTTCCACAGGAGGCCATTCACCTTCTCAGCACTGTCACTTGATCCCACCCATCTCTCAACTTGATAAAGGGGCCTAATTATTTTGATGAAGGTGACACCCCTTGATGTCACAGCAGCGAGGATCAATGATTGACTCTGCCGCATTCAATATCACTATAGTTCTGTAATTAACGATTTTATTAAAAAATACTGTATTCGTATGAGGTTTCATGAACATAAGCTGTTGATTATGTTCTTCGGCATGAAGAGATTCTTGTGCTTCAGTAGAAACATAAATATCTGATTGTCTGTACAAAATAGTTGTATAACTTTTTTTTTTTACCTAAACACAATCTTAAATTGTATTTCAGCCGTTACAAACATTTCTCATTTTCATTAAGTTTAACTTGATGCTAAAATATCTAACAATTTTAATCTAAAATAACTAAAAATAAAATAGAAAATGTATAAAAAAACATATAGAATTTTTTTTTAAATATATATAAAAAATGACAGACAACTAAATTGTATCTAAAACTGAAGTAAAAACAGAACATATGAAAAGTATTTTTATTAAAAAAAAAACAAAAAAAAAACTATAACAGCATCTCAGTGATACTAAAACAACACTGGTTTCAAGGCTTCTCAAATTTAATATATCTCAAATTCACAAGATGATTTTATACCGCCTGAATATGTCTTCTTAAGAAAAAGCGATTTGATTTTTTTCCCTCTTGCTTTTCACTTAACGACGACAAACAGAGCATGCCTTTTCACGATGATGTTAATGTAAGCTTACAGGGAGAACATTAGTTTGCTTCCATTAGCCTTGCAGGGTTACCTCAATTATCTTGCAACACTCTGGGCACCTGCTGTGGAGAAACCCGAGGACGGGGACCGGGTTTGTGTCGGGGACAGCATTTCTTATGGAAGCAGCGGTTGCTTACAGGCAGCTGGTAGCCCACCCTGCAGACCCCTCGCTGCTTCTGCCCGTGACCCCTCCGGCCCTGTCTGACCGACCAACAGTAGAGCAGGAGCATAATGACAATGTATGATGCATAAGTATTCAAAGATGGTGTAAAAGTGAGGGAGATCAAGAGAAATTGAGGGAGAGAGACAGAGTAGCCCATTAAAAATGAATGCATTCATTTCTTGTCTGATGTCTTCTTATATCAGTAAAGCACTATTTAAGATGCGTCTCCAGTCAAGGCAGACAGGGCCCATTTGGCCTGTGGATTGTCCATTAAGTTAGTATGTCATTAAAAATGAATGACTTTATCATGTCAGCTTTTCTCTTTTTGTCAAGGCTGATATAGACCTGAGTTCCTCTTCCACTTCAGTTCATCTGTGAAAGTCTACGTATTATTTGAATAAGTTAGCCTTTGCTTTAATATATAAGATGGTCAGCTGCCTGACTTTCCCAGATTTGTTAGATTTTGGTAATAAACAGTGACGATATGCTTCAAGCAAAAGTGTAACTGATGTGACGTCATTTCGAACAAGGCCAAAACACTTTTTTGTTTGGCGTTTGTTTCTGAAAAGTTTGCAAAACCATGTTTCCAGAGAAGTTTGCTCGGGCTGGTGTGTATTCATACTTATTTTCAATATATATATATATATTGAAAATAAGTAATTGGCTTACAATATCGCTGAATAAAAATAAATAAATAAATAAAATAGTTCATATGGATGAAAGTTTTATTTACTTTTGTGATCAGTTAAACGATTACAGAAATGTTATTTAAGTGTAGCAATGTTTAAAATTGTTATCCTTTAAAATTAGCTTTATTTATTTATTCATTTATATTTTTCTCTAATCGTGCTAAACCAATGCATTGTATTGACCGTATATATATAAAAAAAAAAAAAGAAAAAAAAAAGTCTATTTAGAAAGTCTTACATAGAGCAAAACATGGCTAAACAAATGCATCACCAATACATGATGCCGAAGGAATGACACTTTGAAAAATCACATCATATTTAAGAATAGCCTTGCCTTAGCTTGACTCCCTTCCCTCAGGCTTGAGTTGGGGAGAAAACTGCATATCTACTGTCAGCTCTCATATCCTCTCAAAATCCGTCTTTCTTTCTCTCTTTTTCACTCTCTCAGCAAATATCCAGCATCGGCTGTCATTCTACTGTCAGCTCTGTGAAAAATGTGTCCAATTCTTGTAGTTAATCAAATCAAATAAAAATGTAAAATGCTGATGTAACAGTTTGACGAAATGAAATGTCAACAACTAACACAAAGATGGGCTGACATACATGGCCGTCAGATGAATGCCGAATGCAAAAACCTTCAATACACATATATCTGTGTAACTGAGGAGTTGTGTATTATATATACTGTGTATATATATATATATATATATATATATATATATATATATATATATATATATATATATATTAGGGCTGGGAGAATTAACGCGTTAATCTTTGCGATTAATTTGAGATGTTTAATGCATAAAAAAATAAAAAAAATGCAATTGGATCTGCAAATTTTTTTTGCCTTGTTTTAATGACTGCTATTGTGAGTGTGCCGAACCAAGTCACCCTGTCATGATGGAGAACGACAAGGATGGAGTTTTAGGAGGAATGTTTGCATTTAAAAAGTTGCCTGATGGCGCGTTTGACAAAACAAAGATGGTGTGTACAATTTGCAAAGCTGAATTCAAATACCATAGAAGCAATTCCATTTAAAAGCAAAGCACCCAGGTGCTAGCAACGTAACTAGCGAGGCTACTGGAGGGCCTCGTCAATCCACGTTACTGCAGTATATATTTATAATGTTGCTGCACGTGTAACCCAGTGGCAATACAGGGTTAAAATTACTTTAAAATGGTATTAAAATAGTATAATATCTCTTTAGGAAAAAATCTGCCAAAATAGCTTAATATCCCTTTAAGAAAAAAACAGCCAAAATAGTGTAATATCTCATTAGGAAGAAATCAGCCAATCAGGAGTGATAGTTCCTCCCCTAGCTGACCTGATTGACAGGTCACGAGGCAAATCGAGTCACGATTCGACCATGCGCGCGAGTATGTGAGAGAAAGAGAGAAGACGAACACGATTGATGGCGACGGGAAACGAGAGGAAATTTACAGATTTAAAGATAACAGAGTGATAAAAGTGAGTGTATTAGCAAGCTAAAGAATCAACACAGAAGACAGAATAAGGAGGAGCAACCGAGAGTTTGGAAAACCCTGTTTTCCACCTGTATTTGTCTCGGTAAGCTAGTGAACTGCATGATGTTGATATTGCTTGCTAACTGTGATACAAAGTTTACAAAGAGTACAGAAATGGTAAGCTGATATTTAAGTTACCTGAACACAGCTGTTTTTATGTTCATTTGTTTTGTTTTAAGGAATAGCTGAGTGAATTACACAGCATTTCTATTGAAGGGAATGTTATAAAAAATACTATATGTTTCTATGATGATTTTATTTTAATGTTGTGAGTGGAAATGTTAAACTTTAATGTTTAAATTCTGCTGTGAGTAGATAAAACATTTTTGTTCTAAAAAGGGTAACGTTACTCTAATTAGAGTATTAATATTGCAACTACAGCTATGTGTTGCAACTTAACTTATGTAGAACCTGTATTGTTTACAGTTTTTCTCTAATCCAGGGATTTAAGAGTATGCCATTTTTGTTGATTTATTATCAACTGTTATTAAGTGTATAAGGTTGTGCATGTTATATTCTAGATATTGAGTTGAGATTTGAAGTTGAACTAAAGTGTGATAAATAGACCTGAACAGGTGATCATTTAGTATTATGCAGAATGTGATGCTTAATGTTACATGGTTGTTATGCTTTAGTATGACTGTTGTACAACGTATATAGAAAATTATTTTAAATTTCCTGTTTAAAAAAAAACAGGTCAGGTCTTATGGACAGAGTGAAACTACTTGGAAGATCCTTTTCTATCGATGGCGAGCCTCCCAGTGTGATCGTGAAGAGACGCAGAGTCGCAGACCAACTCATCGAACGTTTCCCCTGGTGGTAGGAAAGTATCAGTCGCCTGAGCTGGTACCCACTCTTTCATCCAAGTGCAAACTTCCTTTTAAAAGGAGAAACTGTCACAGAACTGGTGACACACACTTTTGACACCGGACTATTGACAGGACTGACTAATACAGAAAGTGATCACAAAACAGACTTTAACGACTACAAAAGGACAAAACCAGAGACTCATTTGTTTTAAAGGGCCCATTTTTATTTTTCATATACATGTTATGCAATTGTGTTTCAACTGTTATTTGCAACTTAATGTGAGTAAAAGTTACTGGTTACTACTTACCTGGTCTGCTACTTCCTTTTATGGGTACAGTTTATATCACTTAGCTCCTTTCGAACCTAGCACAGTGTTAGTTCACGTTTAGAGTGTAGCACGGTTACACACGCATTTTATTTGATGGGAACAACTGCTCTGTGGTTCTGAGGAGAGTCTGTTTACAGTTATTAAAATATTATTTAAAATATACTTCCTTTGTGTTGTTTAATTTAATTAGGTGATTCTACGTTTAAATATTGACGATTACAAGCTTAGGGGAAAATGCAATTAATTGCGATTAATCACAGCAAATTGTGCGATTAATTAGTACTTTTTTTTTTTGATTCCCAGCCCTAATAAATATATTACTGTATATATATATATATATGCTTCAAACTAAACATTTGAGTATATTTCCATGTTTTAATGAGACTAATCTGGCAAACTTTGGCAATTAGTTCTTTCTCAGAAGAACTATCTCATCGTATCAACCCGTTACCTCGTTTACACGATAGAAATACCTGTGTGGTCTCAGTCATGGAAGCTATGTAAAGCCTGTCGTGTTGGAACTGCTGATTTAGTGCTTGCTCTTTTTGTGTGCAGAACACATCAGACGGTCAGTGAAGAGAATGAGGGTGGTCAGTTGTTCACTTCTGTATTGTGGAATTCAGTTCTGCCTCATTTAGCAGCTCTCAGGGCTGCTTTTCATATCTTTCTTCTACTAAACTCATATGTCCTTTTTTTTCTTCAAATATTTGGAGCAATTTTCTTCAGACTCTTTATAGATACAAATAAATGTGTACTTAGACTTTCATGGGAGCAGAATCCAGTTTGTGATAATCTTAAGGATTTGTGTGAATGAGGTTAATTTAATTCAAAACTCTACAGTATTCAATTAGAAAATGAAGATCAATATTTAACAAATATTTGTTGATTTGTGCAACACTTTGCCATAAAGTCACAAAACAATGAAATGCCTTGCACCGCTTATGCCTTGTTTCTCCCAAGGTTTTGTTTCTCCATTTTGTCACCTGATGGAGTTTTGGGTTCCTTGCTACTGTTGCCTATGACTTGCTTAGTTGGGGACACTTAATATTCAACAATATTATTATGCAATAATGCAATATATTATGCAATCTGCCTGCATTGATACCATTGTATGAGAACTGAGCTGAGCTGGACGATGACTTTATTGTTTTCTCCAGAGTGCCTGTATAGATAAATTAACTAAATAAATTACTTTTTTACAACAGAAATTAATCAACACTGAACTTACTTTAGCTGGACAATGACAATCTTCTAGATCCGAAACAAACTTTGTTGCATTATTTTCCTGTTTTGAAACAATCTGTTTTGTAAAAAGCGCTATATAAATAAAGGTGACTTGACTTATTCAAAACCATGCAAATATGTATGGGGAAACACCATAAAAGCACCATAAAAATGCTGTAGTTCATATCACTATATTTTGAGTCTTCTGTATATGTACAGTATGATGAATGGACCAAAATATAGGTTGGTTTTCACTGTAAATCTTACCATAGAGCTCTCAATTCTCGTTTTACATATTCGAACCGCACACTGTGTTGAATTATTTGGCATCAATGACATCAAACCAGAAGTCGTTGTGTTAGTTACTGTCCTTCACTCTTAAAAATAAAGGTTCTTTATTGGCATCTACGGTTCCATGAAGAAACTTTCCAGTGCACTTAATGATATTTAGCCCTGTTGTGTCCAACACATTTTAGAGATTATTTTACTACCGCTGTTGTTATCAATGGAAAACTTCTACCATCAGTAAATGAGCTATCACCCTGTACAGAGATGAAAGAACAAAAATAAACAGAAAAGAAGAGAAAAAAAAAATGTGAGGGGAGTGAGAGTCAGCCGGGGTTGATGAATTCCTGCTCTCTCTGTTGACATTGTGTTAGAGAGACGTCTTCCAATCTGCAATAGAGTTTATGGACATAATGGTATTTCTTAGCCTTCGCCCTCTGGTCAGTGAAAAAAGTTTTTAGCCCCAACCTCCATTTTCTTAGCTTAGTTACACACAGTCATCTGAAGAGGCTGATATTTTTCTCCCTCTAATATGGTTCCAGACTAGCATACTGCATCATAGCTGATGTAATGTTCCTTCTGATAAGAGTGACCAATTTTCTCCAGGTGTGAAAATGTGAGAAGAATTCAGATTGTGCTTTGTATTTTCACAGTGTAGGACGACACATATCCTATTCATCCTGTATGTACCATAGGAATAGTTCAACCAAAAATAAACAATTTTAATATTCTAAATATTACACAATGTCACACAAAACATGACAACATGAAAGCACACAGCTAGTGAAAACACAAGCTGCGTGCTACACAGCAAAAGACAAAACAAGACATGAAAGCATATGAAACAAGGCGCAAAGACAAGACAAAACAGGAGTGTCAGGGCTCTGTCACAAAACCAAGAAATAGACTAGACAGCAGTGACAGAACCCTGACACAAAATGCCCCCAAAAGAAAAAAAATCTCCATGTTTTCGGTGCTGATGCGTTCATGTAACGTGTAAGCGTGGCACTGCCAATAAAGCACCTAAAAGCTGTCACAAAGAACCGGCAAAATGAATGATTATGAATATGTAAAATATAGCAAGAGACATTTTAATTGTTTAACAATAAGTGTTTTCTGTGCAAAGATGAAGTTGACGATGCTGACTCGCGATCTTCGCAGTAGTGAACGAGCCAGAGAGAAATGCACATTTCATACGAATTAGCCTACATAAGCAGAGAACAGTCAGTTGTCTTTTGTTTTGAATTGTTTTGTTTAAAAGTAGACAGTTCAAGCTTTCTATATGTCTGAGGTCTGTGAGGCAAGTAGGCTACCTTATCAATGAGTTTCGGTTAATTTATGAGACCAGCTCCAGTTCACGTGCCGGCGCCTCCGTGTCGTGACGATCTATTTTCTAATATATTTACTTCTTATTTATTAAATCCAAGCAATTGGTTGATGAAACATTGATTAAAATTAAGATACAATTAATACAAAATTAAATTAAATTTAAAGACAGGCTTTGTGCTTTCTGCTTGAGGTGTCTGTGAAAGTTTTAAAGCAGTCTTTTAGTGCCGCTTTCAGAGCGCTCACGTCCGTAACGGAGAACTGTCCCGCCCGTAACATTGTTTTTTTTTGTTTTTTGTGAAATACATTTCTAAAGAAATGTGACTTATAGTCCAGTGCGACTTAGGCTATATATGTTTTTTCTTCTTCATGACGCATTTTTTGACTGATGCGACGTATACTCCGGAGCGATTTATAGTCCGGAAAATACGTTAAGTTATATGTTCTTTCTGTGCGGCCTGGTACCAAATGTCCCATGGACCGGCACCGGTCCGCGGCCCGGGGGTTGGGGACCTCTGGGCTATATAATAATAACTCTTGTTAGATTTTACTTAGAGCTAGTGTTTTTCATGGAAAACTAGTCAGTTGGTCTATAGGTATTTTGCAATGCCATTTTGCATTTTACATTTTGTTTCTGGTGGTATTTTTGACCAAAATGGGAATTTCATTGAGTACCTTTAATCCCAACATCAAGGGGGCTTTTACCCCAAAAATGTGTCCTTTCACTTATTTGATGGTTATTGAAACATTAAGAACTGAATTATTTGGTCCTCAAAGCTTATTAGACTCTCTAAAATACTTGATTTTTGTTAATTGTGGCAAATGTTTTTGTATTATGACAATAAGCTGTACAATTGAGCAACATATTTTCTACTCTGGTCCAATTTCATGTGTCTTGTATTATTCTGCTTTTTTTTTTTTTTTTTTTTTTACTCACAAAACAATATAATAAACTATGTATCAGTGTAATTTGTTAGTAGCCATGCAAAAGGTCAGGGTCTCTCAAAATCAACCATTTGTCTTTGCATGTGACGACTTCATGGTTTAGGTTTTTTTTTTAAAGAAAATTGATTGGTTGGTTGATTGACTGATTAATTGATTGATGGATTGATTGATTGATTAATTGCTAGTGTTTTAATATTGGTGTTAGGACATTTAACCCTAGAGGCCTTTAGACTTGAAATATGTGCTGTTAAGATGTATAAAAAAAATACTAATAATCAAAGTCAAACACAATAACTTACATTAGGGTGTTTCAGGATATTTATTTCAATATAACATGTAGGACTGTAGATAAACCTGCCAAAACATAAGTAAAAGCTTTTTTTAATGCATTGCTACGGTCATCATGGATTGTGGTCATACACTGAGTGCCTTCATCTCTAAATGATTGTCTATTTGTCCTCAAATTGATTTATTGTAACATGCTATGATTTCCCACAGGCACTGAGTCTGATATACTCCCATTCAATTGTCATTTCACCTCTTCATTATAGTTAGCATGAAATCGTACCTTCATAGTCGGCCATTATCACCTTCTTTATGGGACACTGTAATAGTACATGGTGAGGTTGAAAACAAATGGGGAATTTATGAAGAGACCTTGTGCTGTAAACACCTTGTGCTGCTAAATGCAATTTATTCTGCTGAATTGGTTGAGCCATTTAATTGCGTTCAAGGCAAAGAACATATTATCTTTCACTGCACCCAACAAGTAAACATGCACAATTAATTGGTCTTAAAGAAACGTATGTGTCAAATGCAAAAGAGGGGAAGATAGAACACATGTCATTAATAGAGAATGCCCTGGAAACCTGTCAACAAGAAACGGGTGAAAACTGTAGTGCCAGGCATCATTTAGAAATTTCAGTCAGCTGAAATGAAATGTCATACGCAGAGGGATTTTTGGGTAATAAGGTTAATGGAATGCAAATGCTTACAGGCATGACTGTGCAAAACAAGCACATTCTGGGCTTTTACAATCTGTCTTTTGGATGAGTCAGAACTAGAGTAGGGGAAACATACGTAATTGTGTAATAAGTACAAACACTAAACCTCAAGGAGGAAAATGAATCCTGCTTTTTCAGAATGATTTGTGCTTGATTTGAGCATGTTGTGATGTTAGTCAACATCAATGAATCAAATGAAGTTAATTGCACCCAGATTCCATCTTTTTGGCTCTGTTTTCTAAATATGATGTGTGATATGTAAATGAGGAGATCCTGAGGACCATCTGTCAGACACAGCAGGTGAACTCCCTCTGACTAACTTGGTTTACCATAGTATTTTAAGATTCACAAAGAAATGAACCAGTGGCTCAGATGAAAGTATAAATGAACAAGCTAGTCAAACCTCACAAGGGCTATTCACACTGTGCGGGTTAACCTCATTCTAAACTCCGGTTTTAACCCCGGTTAAATTAATGTTTTACACTTCTAATTTAGATGCGGGTTTAGCACTGCTCTGTGCTTTTGTGGTGCCAAACAAGTACAGTGTGAAACGATGCGGTGAATGTCACGGCTAGATGCTTAGCAGCCAATCACGTGCTTTGGACAGTCATGGAAACACCGCACATTGTATATAAACAGACATTGCCATGTTTGAGGGAAAACATTTCAAATTATGACAGAAAACTTTCAACTGGAGTGAAGAAGAGACTGTTTCATTCTTACCATTATAGTTTGAAAAGTCAGTTATATAAGTCAGTATAAACTTGATAGTACAGTCTGCAATACAGTATATAATACAAGGATGCACAATGCTAGAGCTTTTATGTAAACAGGTCGCGTACTGTGTTTGTCTAATCAATGACACTGACACTGCAAATATGCAAATAAGAATGTTAACCCATGGGTTTAGGAATGTACAAGGTAAAATGTCAATTTTTGTATACCCAGGATTAATTGTTAACCCCATGTAAATTATTTGATGGTCCCTTTTGAACATTTTGTTGACTATAATTAACTTTGGAACTACATGTCAACTAACTCTCATTAGACTGTCTGCTTAATATCTGCTAACTCTGTATTGTGATGGTCCTCCAACAGACATTCTACTGTCTATAAGTAGCTTTGCAACTACATGTCCATTTATTTTAACCCTAACCCTACCGTTTTACTAATACTCTACAAATACTCTAATGAGAGTTAGTAGACATTTAGGTGCAACGTTACTTATAGTCAACAAATTGTGTGAAAGGGACCATCAAAATAAAGTGAATCCATTCTAAGCAATGTGAAATGTGAAGCAATAACCCGTTTACCCACGGTTTAGAAAGACCCAGGGTTAACTATTTCCAGTGTGAAAAGCTCTATAGAGTTACATTCCTATATGCTTTTGATTTGATTATATGCATATGCATTGTCTGCTTTGCATATCTACAGTGGTGGCTTCAGAGAACACAGGTCTCACTTTGCAGTCAGCCAATACTTGGTCCATGTTCGACATATAGCAACACATTCAGTAAGTCAATCATCTTTTATTGTGTAGCACCAACTCTTGTGCTGTATTCAGCTCTTTATCCAAGACTAGGCTTCTAGTGTACATACTCAATTGATGTCGTCATTTACTCAGCCTCATGTTGTTCAAAACTTGAGTGAATATCTGTTTTATTTCTTTTCCCCCTAGAATGTCCAAGCTACAGATAAAAAAATAATGACAAAAGCACTGTTAAAAAAACAAAACCAACAACCCATATTTGATGTTTTGATGTTTGGGGATACACATGTTTCCCTTATGACACTGTCTCTAGAGCTCCATTAAAGCTGCACACTGTCCAGTTTTTGATTAGTGACATATCCAGACAAATTCCATTGCATTCTTTGTCAGACCTCTATCTAACCTATATTGTCAAACTGACCCAACATTAATCATACACCGCTTGTACAGTTTAGTTAAGGTTAGACTCTGTGATTTAAAGATTGTTTGCAGATTATAATATAATAAAAAGAAGGCTATTCTTCTGTTTCTGCTCTGTGGGTGAGTGAATGATGGATTTTTTTATGGATGTTTTTCTGATATACGTAGGAATCACTTGCTGAGATCCCACACGTTTTGTCGGACTAGTGAGCACTGGCACAGTGTTGATTTAATTCTCAAAATAAACTATTGTGTTTGGCTTTTTTTCTCTCTTTTTCCCAACTCACCCCCTGCCAAGATAAGCCGTTTTCTTCAAACATTAATGTGAATCAAATATGCAGCAAAGAAGGGCAGCATTCCCGCTGTCATAATGCTTATGCATGCTTTTACTGGAATGATTCACCCAAAATGAATTTCATTGTCATTATTTATTCACCCTGCTGTCACTCCTAACGAGTATACTGTAATTTTTTCACAGAACACAAATAGAAAAAAAAAAAATGTTTGCAGTTCTTTTCCATTCAAGGACAGTTCAAGTGACCATACAGATTTGGAATTTCATCAGTGTGAGTAAACAATGACTGAAATCTCAGTATTGGCAGTTTATGCTTCATACTAATACATCATTCATTCAAAAATGTTTATATTCGAATCTTAACAAACATATTTCATCTTAAAGATTGTAATTGGGCTGTTAAGAAGACATGTTAGAGTGTGTGTGGAAAGGGAATTTGAGAATTCATATGTTTGCAAAGTAATGTTTGGACTGTGATCATCATCAGTGGCCTAATATGCTAATTATGTTCCAAAGAATGTTGTGATTTTAGTGCTGAAAACATTTTTAATAGCAAGTTTAAATATTTTAGAATCAAACTTAGGAAACTGCCTTAGAATCTTAGGGCCCTATCTTGCACCCAGCACAATTGACTTTGTACACAGACGCATTTATCTTTCCTATTTTGCACCCGCGCACAGCGGACTTTTCCCTCCACAGACGCACGTCGGTGAGTTAGGAAATGAACTTGCGCTCCCGGGGGCGGTTCAGCGCAAAGAGGAGGTGTGTTCCGGCGCAAACGTTCCCTGGTGGTATTTTGCAGATGTCGCTCTGATTGGTTTATTTCACGTTACGCCCAAACCACACCTATGAATAATGAAGCTACTTCAGACCAACCCATTTTAGATTTGAGTCATTTATCCCGCCGGTATAATAGCAACAGCGCCCAAGACCCGCCCACAAAGTTACTTGCGTTTCGCGCTTGATACTTGCGTTTCAGATCGTTAAATAGTTAAAATCTGTTGGACTATAGCAACATTTACCCCATCTATTTTCAGACATTAGCAACATGATTGCCACCATCAATACACAACCCCCAAAATACATAATGTGATATTTATACCTATTCTTAGCATTTGTGTGACCTCATTGAATGTTTTCACAGAACTTATTTGGCAATTTTGTTTCAGCAATGAGCATTTTAAGATTCAAACTCAATGATAAAGATTGCACGCATTTAAATTGCACGTAGAATTAAACTGAGGTTTGCAATTAATGAAAAAGCATCAAAGACCTTCATTGTGATTACCTTGAACAAATGTTTTGAAGCGTCATTAATTTACAGCCTAATTCATTCAAATAATCCTCCTTTTAACCTGATTTTTTTTCTGGAATTCCTTTCACCTCACAATCCCACATAATGAGTATGATAAACATAAACGGATGTCTGACAGGCAGTATATCTGCTCTAATTGGGGGGCTTTTGAAGGCACAGCTCCGTTTATCTCAGAACAATAATTACACGAATGCGGTTTTGTAATCCCGGGGCTTTTGCAATATTGCTTTAAGAGGTTAAGAAGATGAATGCCTATGCTGTTAATCTGCAGGGATGTCCTGATTAATGACGACTTGAATGACGATTAATGCCATGTTCTGTCCTCGCGTCTCCAAACGCACAATAGGCCTGGGTCACACATGCAATCATGCATGCATCAATCTGCTGGTGAATTATGGGATGGAACCTTGTGTCAATGGCCACATACCAAATCATGTCACTTTCACGGGGTCTCCTTTACGTTCTAGTTGACACGTCTTTTATTGGGAAGACATCAAGGATATGCCCGGGTAAAAGTGGTAATGCATGTGGGCTGAACATGACTCTAATTGCACTATGAGATGGGCGGCCATTGAGCCTGGATGCAGGAAATGGTTCATGTAATGTGGTTCTCTTACCGGTCATGGATAGTGGAATGATTTAGTAGATCATGTATGGGTTATGGCGTAAGTCATTTCATGACATGGCGCTCTCTAGAAAATACTGTTTAAGGGATCTAGTTAGTATAAGGCTGTGATAGATGGTACTGCAGTGTCATTATATATCAAGAGCCATAAGGAGCCTTGAGAGCTTTGTCCTAGTGCTTGGTCAAAGTCAGATTACAGCCACAAATCAGGTGATTCATTATATTGAAAATAAGTTGCATTCCAACCTGGCATGCAGAAGGCAAGAAATGTTATTGTTACCTTTATTTAAATAGCACTTTATACAATACAGATTGTTTCAAAGCAGCTTTGATAACAGGAAAATTATGCATTTTGACTGTTGTTCAGTTCCGTTGTAAAGATCGTCAATTGTTAAATTAGTTAATTTAGTTCTGCAAAAAACTGTCATCGGCCAGCTCAGTTCCGTTCTTATACAACAGCGGCAGTACAATCAGATCAATAATTATCGTTGAAAATGAAGTGTCCCCAAGTAAGCAAGCAAGTGAGAAACTAAGTGAGTCACTGAATCATTCAGTCACTGATTTGTTCAAAAACACTAATTCATTCAGGAACAAAACAAGTAACTGCTTTATTAAATCAGTCATTGATTCATTCAGTCAACAAATTCTTTCAAAAACACTGAATCTGTCAGGAATCAGCTAACTTTAAGTCAACTGATTAATTCAAAACTTCTTTTTTATTGTAAGGTACACAATATTACAACCATTTCATTCAAAAACACCTATTAATTCAGGACCGAAACAAGTAACTCACTTAATGAATGGGTCATTCAATCATTCAGTCAGCCAATTTGTAAAAAATAAAATAATTATTAATTCAGAAACAATACAATTGAATATGTGTTTATTGAACTGCTTAAAAGCAACATTACACTCCCAATTGTACTGTGGTCTTAATATGTGTTTGGAACACATATTCATAATATTGTTAATGCTGTAACAATATTATTCATTATTAAAATGAATGACAGAAACATGAAAATATGACATGCTTTAACTAATGTCAATGAATTGAACCATATAGTAAAGCGTTACACGGTCTTATTTTCTGTATGTTTTTCACCTTTTTTTCTGACCACAGGCCCTTCCTCCATATTGTTTGTTAAGGTTGTCAGGGCTCTCAGGTTTCTGTGGATGAGAACAAACTTCAGGATCTTACCAACAGTCGGGGGGAAAAATTATCTTGCAGTTTACAGTAACACGACAGAAAACAAGAAACGGTTTTGAAACGGTGTGCACAAGGAGACCACCTTTAGGTTGGCAGTGTTCTCGCCATTAGGGCCACCAAATAGGTTGTTCAAGTTCCCAGCAGAATCATTCTTCATGCTTGTTTTTTGTTTTGTTTCCCCCCTCACGTCTAAAAAAAAAAAAAAAAAAATCAGGTCTTGAGGATGTCAAGGTTGTAGAAAATCTCCCAGCTCCTTGTATTCCTGCTCCTAAAACACACACAAACACACACACACACATGCACACATGCAACTACACACACTGCATGCGACGTGGATCACCAGCATTTCATTTTGTTGAATTCGCTAAGGGCCGTCTGCCACTATACGCTGGGTGCGGATGATAAATGAAGCTATGTTTGTCCCGAGGACAGGGATGACTGTCCCGTGTCACAGTGTGATGTTAGCCATGTCCCACATATGTCTGTACGCTGACTGAGAAAACTCAAAAACGCTCCGTCCTCCTTCCCATTAGACTTCCAGCTCACACCGGAGCGCTGACATATTATTGGCTTTTGGACTAACTACAAGGACAATGCCAAATTAGACCGCCTAATCCTCAAAAGCTTTTTATCTGCCTTGGCCGTAATACCTGCTCGATGTCCCCAAAGACTTTGAGGACTTTGAAGTCTTCGCTTCAGACAACTTCAGGTTTTATGACGATTAGCATGTTGACATTTTGCCCGCGTAAGTGTTTTGGCCCTCGATGTGGGTTGCTGTATTAAACTAAAATGAATTATGTGACCCGTTGTCTATTTGGCATAGTTATAGCATATAGTCACGTTGGGTGGCCAACGACCATGAAACAACGTCCATAAAATTTAACAGGCTATGTGAGAAGGCCACAGAGAAAGATTCAAGCTGGCAGATGTGATGACATGATTTGCCTTTCCATTTTTCACCCTCTTCCTCAACGATCCTTGGATCTTATTAATGCGTTCTGTCCTCTCATAATTGAATTGAGTGTATCGAGGGAGCGTGGTCTTTTTCTGAACGATGGATTTGTTGTTCAAGATATATTAATTCATATATTGGCAGGCCTTTTTTTCCCTTGACATTTGGTTTTAGATGCCAGAAAACTTTCAAGGTCAAAATCACAAAGATGGGTGGAAGAGTGCCTCAATACATGCAGACTGTCAGAGATCTGTCAGACGGCCTTATCTCTCGTTCCAGGTCCACTCATTGATCATCTACCTATTGAGTATTGCTGTGTTTTAGGGTGTAGTGGTGGGATACAATTTTATGTCAGCTTGTAGTCAGGCACTTGGATCTGACAAACATAATTCACGTTCGACTGTTCGGACCAACAGAGCAGCGACTGTGCTATTACATTTCCTGATGGTGTCTCATGTAGTCTGATAACTAATAATCTCATACAAAAGGTCTGAGATAGATCTAATCAAATGTTTAATCTCAGATGCTTAGAACAAAATAGCTTAAACAGACAGTTGACCTAAAAATGAAGCACTATTTTCACTTTATCTTAGTTCTGGAAGTACTGTATATATTTCTTTTTCATTTACTCTCCATAAGTATTTCAACTAATTATTCTGTAAAGACCACATTAACCAAACCAGCTCTGATGAATCATAACATTAGAACATATATTATATTATATTAGCCTACATTACATTACGTTACGTTATGTTATATTTATTATAGTAATAATCACCCATGGTGACTAAAATAAATATTGAACACCAAATCAGCAAAGATATCTGGAACTTATTTCTTTTATTTCTTTTAAACATTAAAGTAGAAAACGGTTAGTTGTGCAGCACACTAAACGTCATGAACGGGCTCATTGATTCAAAATTGTTTGAGAAAGCCTGATATGAGGCACGAGTATATATAATTTAAGAACAGATTGTATTGATTAATGCCAGATATATCTCTTATATACAGTAAATTATGCCTGCACTTCCCAAAGCAGCTCCCTATCAATGCATATTGTTGCACAGTGGGCAGACCTTATATGCAACAGGTTTACAAATTCATATATAGTTACACAAGACAAACTTTCCTTAGTTGATATGGTGAAAGTCTTTTGTCGTTGCATACTATAAGAGCATAAATGACATTATAGAATCAGCTTTGTGTTGATAAATGTCAAAGCAGTTACCATGGATATATTGTTGTAATTGCTTGAACATGCTAATTGCTGCAGAACTAATGAGCACTTGCTGAAGTGACAGACAGCACTTTAAACAAGGTGTTTTAAAATTAGTTATTTATTCTTGGCCAATGAACCACCAACATAGTCTTTAGATTTTTTCAAAGAGCAAAAGTTGTAAAGAAAGTTTGATCACAAAATTACTCAAGCACTGTTTAGCTCTATAACACTGCTCTAATGTCTCCATGAGATTTCACATTTTTTTCTGATCCAAATATAGACCCAAAAAATGGTTTTCATATTGTCCCATCAGCTTCGTCATTATTCACCATAATCATTCGGTTATTTTATAATGTGATCCCTCGCCCAATGGGAGCCTGCATTTTTCCTCCTCATTCTTATTTTTACCACCATCATCTGTCATTTCTGTCAGCCTCAAAGAAATATTATTGCATTCTTTTTTTTTTCTTAACTATCATAAATGCTTATGTTCTTAGGAAGCACCGAATTATTACAAGGTGTCATGATTACATAAAAAACAAGTGCAAATATATTGTACTATAACGCATGTATTTTTAGCTCAAAGAAGTCAAATAATTTCAGATGATTAACTATCGTTCCTCACAAAGAGAGTGTGATGTGTTATGGGTACCTCACCTGTTGATATATATATATATATATGTGTGTGTGTGTGTGTGTGTGTGTGTGTGTGTGTGGTACTGTACGGACTCGATGATGGTGAGATCAGATCTCCATGTGGATCACACCGGCTGTTGTCAGACTCCTTGTGCATACAAAAAATCTCACTGGATTATTACAATTAATGGCAAAAGGAATGTTTGGAAATGTAAACTGAAATTTCCTACTGAATCACTACAGCAAAATAAATAACTGGCTTAAAACCCCCTTTTTTTTCTGGTGAAAATACTAATGTGCCTAAGACCTTTGCAAAGTACTGTAAAGACATGGATGGATGCCAATGTGGTCCCACTGAAGCTTTAGTTTCATACAGTAATTCTTTACATTTTGAACCTCACTTCAACCTAGATCACCATGTGATAACGTCAAGTCTGTAGGTGTACAACAGATGAAGACGAAGAAGAGGGAAGGAAAGGCTGAGAAACATCCCGGTGAGATCTGTGGGATGGTTTCTGCTATTGTTATTGATGTCCGGCTCAGTTCATCCCTCTTGGGGAAAGAAGGTTTTTCTTCATGTGTTTTGTGCTTCTCAACTCACTCCTCCTTTTCATGCTGTACTCAATCTCCTGTGCATTTAGACCTAAATCCATCCCATTGTTCACTGGACTCGTAAAAAAAGAGGGATTACTGTGGAATTACATGGTGGTAAACTGCGTGGGTTCCTTAAGAGTCTGGTATCTTAAAATGAATGACAGTGGATGAGACTATAGAAGAAAATAAATGTTTGAGAGCTGATTTTAAAACAACAAGCTAACACTTCAGGTTGTGGTTTTTGAGAAATTCTGAAAGACCTCGAAGCTATTTTCATGTCAAAAAATTCCCCCAAAGGAGGCACTGCTCCACATTCTGATGGGTTTTGAGTGGAGGCTCATACCCTGGGGAGACAGAGGTCTTTTGAGACCCCAGACATCCAGTTTAAATGGCTGATAATCTAATATAAAAGAAAGTGTCAGGAATGCAATTTCGCTCTGAGAAGCTCCGTAGGGCATCTCTATTGTATTGTAGCCAAATCGACTTAGTTTCCTCATTGTTTCTTTCCGCTCTCTGTTCTTCCTCTCAATATTGCATTGACAGGAGCAAAGCACATCCTAATATTTTCATTTTTTCTGTCATTCATTTTAATAATGATTTAGCTTTGCAGCATGTGTCCTTAATGTTTAAGATGTGCATGTCCTAAGTTTATAAAACTAGTCCGTGTCGATCGATGTTAAAACGAATGTCGAGAGGAAAGTGGAAATAAGACAAAAGGGGACTTTAAGTTGAAGTGATAAACTTAATAAAACACATTTCATTTCTTGAAGTGTTTTGCTTTAAAAGTTTTTAAAAATGAAATTCCACATGATTTAAAAAAAAAAAAAAAATGTTTAATGCTAAGACATTTACATGTTTTTAAGTAAATGGTCAGTTAAATGGCTAAAAAATGTATGCATATGCATGTAACCCTGTATTTTTATATAAAAACATTATTTTTAATAATGATCATTCATCACTGTAAAGCCTTCCCATAAGAACATAGCCTACACTGGGAATACTTGAAAGAATACATGCATATGTATTATTGTTTATGCATCTGAGAATGTACATACAAAAATAAAAAATAAACACTTGATCTTGGTCTCGCAGGTCTTTATCACATTTGGCAAGTCTTCGCACTCAAGCTTTTCTTTTAGGTTTTCATCCATGGCATTTTGACATCAGATAGTGGTAAACAAGGATCATTAGCATGGCGCTAATTAGCTTTCTGCCATGGCTCTGTAATTAGTACACAAGCAGTGTCTCTCAGATCTCTGGAGTTACATCAAAAGGAAATCTCTCTCAATTAGAAGCTCTGCTCCTGTGTAATTTCTCCTTTGTTTACCTTTGCTGCTGCTTTTTCAAGCCTTTTTATCTTCACTCAAAGGTTCAAACGGAGCTGGCGGCTAGTATCGGGGCTAATTGTTACTTTATCATCACCTTTGATGGAAGGGTGTCGTGAAAGCTGTCAACCCATTAGTGTTTCCTTTTTCTGTTGTTAAAAATGCACTCGTACAGCAATGTCAGAAGGGCTCCGGTTTCGATGCATCTACTGTTATTGACTAGAATTATGTAATATGCTTTTTTGTAACTGTACTAGTGTGCATATTTGATTTTGAGCCTTTGACCTTAGGAAACGGACAGGGAAAAAAATCCAAAGCAATACCGCATTCACAACAAATGTTGATTATCGATATAAAGTATTGAAAAGTATCTAATACAATTTGTGTTTGTCATTTTGTGCTGTGCAACATGCTAACAGGGCACTATTGACATCAATAATAACTAGATGTTGGAGAAAAAGCAAGATCGGTTTATATCAATGGTAGGACTAGAAGAAATGGTCTTTTAACAAATGCAGTGGTTTAAAGTGCTTGACAGGACTGGTCAGTATACAGGATCTATGCCATAATATCTCTGTTCGCACTGTACATTAGATGACATAGCAGAATGCACTGACAGAGAACCTGCCACTTCATTTTGGTGAAGAAATATGCTTTTTTTTTTTTTTTTTTGTGTGAAATGCCAGTTCCAGAACTCTTAAGGCACTTAAATCAACACTTAAAGGAATAGTTCAACCTATTAAAATTCTGTCAGTATGTCCTCACTTATAAGTCGTTTCAAACCTCCATGTTATTTATTTCTGTGGAAACACAAAATAATCTTTTTGAACTGACAGTTCATATAGCGGCCATGACTGATACGTTTCATAAACTCATTACAACCCCTATAAAAATAGCCTATTTGACTTTTGCACTACATTATGAATTGTCTGAAGCAGTTCAATAGGTTTATGTGAAGACCAGACTGATATTTAGGTTGTTTTTATCTCCTTCTGCTTTGATTGTCTTTTCCATTTGCCCCTCTCACAGTAAATGTGACAGTTGCTGTTGTTGTCGTGGGAACTGCCACTGCACATCATCAAAGACACAGCATGGATGGATCGTCCATGACGACAGGCCGCAGGAAGGTAAACACCTGCTAGTCGCTCCAAACAAACTGTGAAGCATTTCTCTGGGGTCAACATCCTGTCTGAATCAAAGTGACCAAATAATGACCTCTCACTGCCGTGACATCTTGCACATCTCTCAGGTGTTTTACACCTCCGGACCAACAGCGGATTTGTGAGTGGCTTTTGGACTTGCTGACTGTCGGAGATCTCAAGGTACTCACTTTTTTTTTTTTTTTTTTTTATGAACTGCTGAGAGAACAAAATAAGTATAGCAAAACTTTGCAAAAGGACCTACCCAAAACAGTTTGAATGGGAAAAGTGTTTGTCTCCTGCTCTTGGCATGTGTGAAGTAAATATAAAATCACATTTGAAACTACTTTACCCTGATGGATAAAAGCAAGCCCCTTCTTCTTCTTCTTCTTCTTCTTCTTCTTCTTCTTTTCGCATTGAATGTCCTGTTTTCTCAAAAATATGATACATTACTGCTTTAAAAGTTAAGATTAAGAACTGGAATTGTATGGATTTATTTTATGCCATATTTTGTCTTTTTTTTTAAGCTTGAAACTTTACACTACTGATTAAAAGTTTGGGATTTGTGAAGTATGTTCGATTTTTTTTCGATGTTAAAATATTAAGATTCATAGGTTTATCTCAAAGTTTAAACATTGAGCCCCCTGGCACCATCAATACATTGAGAGCTATCCTCTCAGACCTGTCAATCTCTTTCTAGCTCAACCAATAGCGAGAGTTTGGGGTGTGGCTACTGTAGTAGGCGGAGCCAGAGGGTGTATAGCCAGTGTGGAACCATGGCTGACGAATTACATTGAAAAAGACATTCAACTTTGGTTACAGAAGTGCAAGCCAAATTCAATGCATTTAGACCTTCAAAGATTAAACAGGTCATGAACACATCAACGCAAAGTGGGCATTGCGATGCTACGTGCTACAATGGATGCTTCAATGCCATACAGCAGTGATTCTCAAAGTTTTTTGGTCACGTATTGGTATATTGTTTTATTGTTCCAGTGTAGATATCCTCCAACAGTTGTGAGCTTAACTCTGCAGGACAGTGGCCCTCCGGGAGCAGGATTGGACACCCTTGGATTATATTCAGCGAGACGCTTGCATTCTCTCTAGACAGTGTTAGCTACTCAGTTGCTTACTCATGACACATAGCAACACAGCTAAAAGTATTCCTAATATGTTGAACCTTTTACTGAAGTAGCCTACGTTTACCTGTTGAGACATGCCTTCACAAGCAGTTTTAGAGTTGTGTTCGTCACGTTTGACTTGGGGGAGCCGCGACGTGCGAAAGTGGCATTTAATATGTCCTTATTCTTGTAATCCCGCAAGGTGCCGCTAGTTTTGCAGAAACTACACACTTCACCTTTACTGTTTTTGAAAGAAGTATTTTATGCTTACTAAAGTTGCAGTTATTTGATCAAACACACAGTTAAATAGTAACATCATGCAATATTTAAAAATTAATGCATCCTTGCTGAATAAAATTATAGATTTCTAAAAAAAAAATCTGAAATATTTAATAGAGATGCATTTTTGGTTTACCATAGTTGGTGTGCAAACAGTATTTCTATTGCAAATCAGAGGAACGAAATGTTTTCAGTTGGCTGCAGGGAGAGAGAAATAGTATGACACAATGACACAGGCAAAGTGACAACATCTAAAACACCTGATCCACAAATACGATTCAAACTGACAAGCTTGTCTTTTTCGCTCATGCTAAGCACAGTGTGTTTTGGAACAGAAAATATGCAACGTGGCCCTGAAAAAGTTTCCGAACCCTCTGCACAGATGGTTAATCAAGCACAGTTTTCATTTAAAAGTGTTGTATAGTTTATAATAATTATCTTTTAATCCATATGTGTTAGAGACACCCAAGATTGGTTAATGGCTCAAAACAACACTCAAGCGCATCTTAGACAGCTGTGGAGGGAAGTCAATGTATATTTAGATGTAGAGATTACTAGAGCCCAGCGGCAAACAATGCCCATATGGAGGTGCAGATAACTCAAGAGACAGTAAGAAATCTCATTCATTGAAGGACAAAGCCCTTTCTTTTTTTCACAATGGAATTCATATGAGAAGTTTTGGGTCACAGATACCAGTTGGGAACAAGTTTTTCTTAACATTAGATAAATACATTAGTTAACATGAAATAACAATAAATACATATAATACTTCTACAGAATTTGTTAATCTTTTGCGAATGTTAATCTCAACATTTATTAATGCATTTTTAAAAATCTACGTTTTTTTTTTTCCCGATAACATTAGTTAATGCACTGTGAACATGTATATGGATTTTTTTTTTTTTTATATAACATTAACAAAGGTTAATAAATGCTGTCCAAATATATTTACTTATTGTTAGGTCATGTTAGTTAATGCATTGATAATGAGACCAGTAACACTTTAGATTACTAAACACATTTTCGCTATTAACTTGCATGTTGCAAATAACTTGCATGTATCAATATGCATGTTCGCATATTGGCTGTTTATTAGTACTTATTAAGCAAATATTCATGTATCATTCTGCATGATATTCTAGATCCCTGAACCCTACCACCCTACATCTAAACATAACCACTACAACAATTACCTTGCTTACTGTCAATGAGCAGTATATGAGTTTATTGCAGGGAAAACTCCTATAGTTAATAGTGAATGTGTTCCCTAATCTAAATTGTAACAATCAATCAATCAATCAATCAATCAATCCAAGTCTTCTAAAGCTGTATAATACCTTTCTGTGACAAATCTCATTTGCAGGTGTATTTGTACATTTTAAGACCATAATCTGTCTCGTAAGACACAAGTATCAAACCATATGGTATTAGGCCTAATAATTTAAAATGTGATGCAGTTTCTTCTCATTGAAGACAAATCATGTATAAATCATCATTCTTTTTATTGCAAAACTGAAACTATTCAGTCTAAAATCTTTTTTTGTGTTTCACAAAAGAAAGAAAAATGAAATGAGGTTGGGGCCCATGTAAATGATGACGAAATGGTCATTTGGGGTGAATAATTTCTTAAACGATTGAATCGAGAATGGCAAGGTGTATTGTTGATGTGGCTGTCATGTTGTGGTGTTGGAAGCGTATGACTGCAGGTGCAGAGCTTGTGCGCACGTCGTGTATTGGGCTTGATGTGAATGAAGCAGCGCGGTCTTGCTGTCAGCAAATGTGTTTCATAATGTTGTGTTGGCATGTGGTCTGAAGATGACAAGAAGGAAAATATTAAAGGTTATTAACTGCCTCCATATGTGACTCTCTGTTGACAGTGATGGAGAGAGAGAGAGAGAGATTCTCCATCAAATCTTTGTGCTGAATTGGCCACAAACCTGAATAATGTACTTGAAAGTTTTAATGAGTTCATATACGGCGCGGGTGAGAGCTACTTACTGACATTTTAAATGTGTCTGACATCAGACATCAATCAGATAAGTACCCTATGTTTTATGTTTCCCTTTCCATCAAAGATCAGAATACGTTTCTAGTCTGTCATTGAATCATTTTAATTTAGCATCAGTTTTACTTGGTTTTTCGTGGGGAAAAGCCTGTTGAATATGCATACAATTTTGCAAATCCCAAATCCCTGCAGTTTCCAGGTGAAGTGTGAGTGACACTTAAAGTGCTACAACTCCTACATTCCGACATGTTCCTCACACAAACTTATAGCTAAAGAAGACTTGGAATATAGTGTACAATTTGTTTGGATAAGAGCAGCCTGAGGGTGAGTAGATAATTACAGATATTTAATGTTTGCATGTCTGAATGCAAATATTGTGTTTATTTTGCTCCGTCTAAATGCTTTAGAAAATGCCTTAGGCACTTTTGGGCAGGGCAGGGCATCAAATTACATAAAAAAAAACCCTGGAGGGAAAATGTATCATGGTTTCAACAGTTTAAATATAAGGCAGCACAACTGTTTTCAAAACAGATAATAATAAGAAATGTTTCTTGCACCAAAGCCTATTGTTTTCTGAAGGATCATGTGACACCGACGACTGGAGTAGTGGTTGCTGAAAATTCAGCTTTTCATCACAGGGATAAATTACAATGCAATTTAAAATGCATTAAGTTTTTTATTTATTTATTTATTTACTAATATTTCACAATAGTACTGTTTTTACTGTGCAGCCTTGGTGAGCATAAGAGACTTAATTCAAAAGTGTTGCAAAATCTTACAATGCAAAACCTTATAATACTTGCTTGTAGTTCAATATAATATTACTACATTCACTTCATAATAAAATTATTCTCTTGAATTTGGTTTTATTTATCTATTGCTTGCTATATTTGTTGACTAGCATTAGTGGCGTCTTATTTGCTTTTAGCACTTTTTTTCTTTTTCTTTTTTACTTCTGTACATAATCAAGACAGACCTGTGACTCTTTTGTGGGTCACAACCAACTAGTTCTGTGGTTGGCAGTCATAGCAGCAACAAGTGTAGCTATAAGTATGTAGCATATCAAATATGTTTCCTATTATCCAATGTATCATCCAATGCATAACTGTATTTTCAAGAAGCGGGTCCGTCTAGTCATTATTATCTCCATCTCTGATCATTTAGATGATATTTTTTAGCGAGAGAATGTTAAAACCATTCTCCCACAACGTTTGTCACGTTTCACAGCAACTGAAATCTAATGATTAACACATTTTAATGTTAAAGGGATGCAAGAGGAGCGCTATAGATATCAGAGATATCAGAGACAGCGCTATAATTACAACACAATGGCTCACAGAAGAAGAGTCTCAAAAGAAACATTTTCCTCTGCAATCCAAAAGCCATTTTTTTCTGTAGCTCATGGAGAGAGAGACAATAAGTAGAAAGGACAGGGTGAAAGAACAAGCAAACAACACCTGCTGTAAGTCGCTAAATCTGTCTTGACTGATGGCTTAAAAGGGGTCCCCGTTCCTCTAAAACGCTGAAATGCCTGCAGTATCAGAAAGGGAAGGCGAGTCCTGTCCCTAACATGCTTATCATTTTGAAAGGTGGGCGTCAAAGCTTTATTATTTTCCACTTCTACCGGATGAAATGGTACCAGTGAGTACAATAGCTCTAGAGTCTGAATAGCCCTGAGTTTTGCTCTATTAGGAAGCCAGGATGTTTTGAAAGAGTCGATTTTTGCTAAGAGTCGGTGGAAAGTTGTGCTGCCGCATCTCGAACTGTGCACTTTGTCGTAGTGCATCTATTTGTGAGTATGCTGCCATTACATTGTCAATGCTTGAGGAAAAACCCCAGCGTGATGACAGGAAACATGGAAGGTGACTTTTATGTAGTTCAGTGACATGATTGTGTTGATGGGTTCAAGTCATGTCACGCACATCAAAGCATTGCCATTGAAGAATTCAAGACGTTCCTAGTGTTGAAGTCATATCAGGAATAGTTTGGCAATAATGAAAATTATTTCATTTACGTATACCCTCATGTTGTGTCAAACCTGTGTGCTTTTGTTTATTTTTCCACAGCGCAAGAAAGGACAATATTTGAAGAATCTTAACAAAGCATATACTGTATACTCATGGGCAGAAAAATGGGCCAAACCCAAAATGGCTAAACACTATGCTTTTAATTGTCTTAACCACAAATTATTGTTCAGGAAATTAGCAACATTTAAGCAAATGCACTAGGCCATTGCTGTCTCAGAAAAGGGAAGTTGTGTGTGGAGTGATGAATCACAATGAAACAGGAGTTGCATGGTGATGCTCCTGAGCGATGTCTTTGAAACTCTGCTGAGAAATATAATAATAAATGCATCTCTACCACAGTGAAGCGTGGATGAAGAGTGTCATTGTGTGAGGAGCATTTTTAGCTGCTGCTATTGGTGAGATGCTTCACTGTGAAAAGTCATTTAATGCTTTGGAGTTCAGCAGAATATTGCAGAATGGCTTGCCTCCCACAAATGAAAAGTTATCTAAAGAGGAATGATCAGATGTTATTGGTAAAGACAATGCTCCTGCCCAAATTGCAAAGACAACCAAGAAGTTACTTGAGAACAAATCCATCAGGCTCATGTTTAGGCCTGGTCAGTGTCAGGGTCAGTTTTGAAATATAAAACAGTTATTTTAAATTGTTATAATATTACTAATATTACTAATATTAATGTTAATACACAGCTCTTTTTCATATTCATCCATGAGGGTGAGTAAATAATGACTTTTTGGAGGGATCTCTCCATGAGGTTTCATGAATGTACTGTATATGAATGATTTCTAGGTGAATAAGCCCACTGACTCAAATATAGCTGCAAGGTTATTTAATGACATCAGTTTAAAATATCGTGGTTTTTGAGCAGACACGTGGAGATACACTAGTGCCTTGATATGCCCCAGAGGAACTCTGGGATTATGGTTTTAATTGCGCCTTGTGGAGGAACAGATTTCCTCAAGAGCAAAAATCATGAATTATTTATATTGGGAGTTTATGATGATGAATGGATGGGACCGTGAGTATGACCTTGTCAAAATACCTTATCCGCGTCTCCGTAGCAACATGAACGAACAGATTGGGGTGGCAGTTGCATGAAACAGAATGAAGGTCATGACATTCCACCTCCCCTCCACTGGACGTTTCATCTCATAGTTTCCATTGAAGTTCTAAAATATTCCCTTGTCATTAAAAGAATAGTTCATCTTATTAAAATGATGTCTCACTCATGTCGTTCCGAACCCACGTGCTGTTTGATTTTCTAGGTAAAACAAAAGAGAATGTTTGAAGAGTTTTCATGAAGCTATTTTCCATACAGTGGTGGTTCACAATGAACAAATACATTCAATGCCATAAAAAAGTAATATGGACTACTTTTATGGCACTTTAAAAGTAGTCGATATGATGATTTAAGTCTTCTGAAGTCATACAATAGCTTTGTTCGAAGAACCGATTAAGATGAGCTGTTAACTCAGGAAGTGCAGCTGAACGAGTGAGTCTGTGAGTGAATGAATCATTGAATGACTCGTTCTTTTGAGCTGGTTATTTTTAGTGAACCAGTTGATTTTGTTCAGAAATAACTTAATTCATTAATTGGAGCTGTTTTATGGTGTCAGAAGACTTAGAATATACAGTGCTATGCATAAGTTTAGACACCCATGCTAAAGTTGACTAAAAAGAGGAATAAAAAATCATCTTTTGGAAATTGAACTTAATGCCTTAATTTAAAAAATTAGGAAAAATCCAACATTTAAGGACACCAATTTTCTTTGTGAATGAATAATGTATCGTAAATAAATAAATGTTCTTCCTTAAAATACAGGGTGCATAAGTTTGGACACCCCTATGTTAAATTCCCATAGAGGCAGGCAGATTTTTATTTTTAAGTATAAAAAAAATAAAAAATAATTAGGATACTATGCATCCTGATAAAGTTCCCTTGGCCTTTGGAATTAAAATAGCCCCACATCATCACATAGCCTTCACCATACCTAGAGATTGGCATGGGGTACTTTCCATAAGATCATCTCTCAATGAAAAACAAACTAGCTATTAGGCTAACTGAAATAAAACCATGCCAATCTCTAGGTTTGGTGAAGGCTATGTGATGATGTGGGGCTATTTTAATTCCAAAGGCCAAGGGAACTTTATCAGGATGCATAGTATCCTAGATCCATGAAGTAACTGGCCTTTAAAAATAAAAATCTGCCTGCCTCTATGGGAAATTAACATAGGGGTGTCCAAACTTATGCACCCTGTATTTTAAGGAAGAACATTTATTTATTTACGATACATTATTCATTCACAAAGAAAATTGGTGTCCTTAAAGGTTGGATTTTTCCTAATTTTTTAAATTAAGGCGTTAAGTTCAATTTCCAAAAGATGATTTTTTATTCCTCTTTTTAGTCAACTTTAGTATGGGTGTCTAAACTTATGCATAGCACTGTAAATGTATGAGGGGGTTTTTTGGTCAAAATTAGCTGTAGCATATGGACAAAAAAAAAAATATATATATTTTATCGTCATAAATATATATATAAACTTTATTATAAACTATTTTATCGTCAACCGCAGATGCCACCAGATTGCGCAACCCCGATGTATACCTTTTTGACACGGCTATCACGACCGTGGTAACCCCCCCAAAAAATTTTTTCTGGAAATTGTTGTTCCCCACTCCTACTCAGACCAACTACTCGAGAAACAACAAAACCGCTCCTCTCCAACTCTATCACGAACTCCTTGGGGGAAGAAAAAGCCAGAATTCCATCTTGGAAAAAAAAAAGATTTCCTGAAGCCAGGAGAACCCCTATTCTCCAAAGAAACCGATTTTTCTCGCGATACTCTATTCCCGGTACATTTCACCGAAACGAGAAAAAGAACGAAATCAAAGTCCCTACTTCCGAAAAGAAACCATATTCCTCCCGTTGTCGAATTTGAATACACCGACTTCTCCCCCCCAAAAAAACTATTTTAATATCATTATTATGATTATTATTATCCTTACATGGATTTTATAACAATAATAATCCCAACAATAAGAACAAACTACTTTGTTTTAAAGGGGCTCAGATACAGGAGGAAATTCCAGGATAGTCCTCCCAGATTCCTCCCCATCATCATTTTTTGCCCCCCTTTTTTTATTTTTTTTTATTTTTTAATTTTTTAATTTTTTAATTTTTAATTTTTTATAATAATAACAATAATCAGATTATTATTATTATTATTATGATGATTATTATTATTGTTATTGTTATGTCTCTGAGAGCTCCCTCCTCTCATTCAGGCCATTTGGGACTTGGGTTCCTAATCTATCTATCCAAAGGAACTCTTTGAATAATCTCTGGTTTAAAGTCCACTTCGGATTATGCTCGAGACCCCTTGCCATCAATTTCCGCACCCCATGTCGTTGGAAGTGCTCTACCAGCGAACGCCTACTCGTATTCATGGCTCCCTTACGAATGATATACCGGTGTTGGTATAAACGAGCTTTAATGGAATTCTTGGTCTGACCGACATATTGTTTGCCACACCGGCCACACTGAATCGCATATATACAATTCTTGGCCTCCAGCGGAATATTCGGAAGGAAGAAGGCCCTGGACTGACCCCAAGCTTTAACCTGTTAAGCTGCAACCCCACTTTTGAAAAATCCCAAGAAATGACATACCCAAACTGAAACAGATACAGTTCATGAACCCTTTGTACTAAAAGCACAAGTATGATCTCATTTGAAAGCTGACACCTGGCAGTTTATTGTAAATGTAGAATTAATTATTGTCATAATGACAAAAATTGTTATAAATAGCTTCAAAGTTTTGTAAAGTTATTAGAAATTATTTTTTATGAAATATCCTCATGAAAATAAAATTGAAGTTGGCACTGGAGCAATCTAGAAATGCACTACAGCTAATGCCACATGTCTAAACATTTTATGTTTAAAATCTTAAGATAATAAGTCCAAAACTCTGTATTTAGTGAAATGTTTTTCAAGACCATGTCATGTGACTTTATTTTGATTTGATGCTAAAATGCTACTGATGTTTATTGCCATCTTCTAACCATCTATCCAGTATATTTTCTTTATTGTTTTGTGGTGCAAACGAGCCCCATTCAGTCTCAGTCTCCCCCTGCACACATTCACACCTCTCCAGCCTGGTTATGGCTGTAAATATGCATTTCTTTTGTCTGCATTATAGTTACTAACGACTGGCTATTCACAGGCTATTCATATGGTTTCAGTCACTAATTTCTTTTCTCAAAGTTCACCCTTACATTTTAAACTGTATCTAATGCATTTCTTGAATAAAGAAACATTTCAGTAAGCATTAAAAAAATAATAAAAATATAACTTCTAGACGTGGCAGGTGCACCTAGGGCTAGCTAGCATGTTAGCTTAGCACACCATCAATACACGACAATTTATGAGATTAAAACCATGTTTGTGCTTATAAACTTACTTTATAAAGCAAATCGAGTATTTTAAATAATTTTCTGTGATCTAATTTGGCTTCAGATAAAAAATCAGACAGAAAATATACTATTGGATAGTGTTCTGCACAACGATTCTATATAGATTAGCATTACATTATAAATATAATCTATTATTATGGAAATACCTGGCATGGATTGAAAAACACAGGTAACTCAAATATCATAGCAAACATGTTTATTGTCTTCAAAATGTCTGTATCTGCATGTTACAGCCATAGTTACAGCGCGATCTGTTGTTAGCTGTGTGTGTGTTCGAGGCTTCCTGGATTGTCACATGATTATGGCACTTCTTCATGTTCTAATACTGTGCACAGGGCGGCGAGGGCGCCCTCAGGCTATTGGTATGAATTGAAAACACATTAACAGAGTATGCAAACGCTCATAATGATTACATCGACGCATTTGGGTATAAATTCAATAAATATTATTCCTGTCTATAGAAATCTGATGTAAATCTATGAGAATCTATCAATATTTCTCCAAATCTGCACATTTTTGAGCTAAAGCCCTGAGGGACGTTGTTTTGTGTATCGCTGTCATGACGACAGCACGGAGTTTTTTATGAATGAAAGCGGCTGACGCGCATAATTCATATTAAAGGTATCGACTCATTTTTTCATTTCATAACTCCTGACACAAATTAAGACATAACTGTCACTATGAGTTTCTCAGAATACAATAGTGGTCAAATACTGAAACTTGAGTATTATATCTTTTTAATTATGTATAGTTTGTCAAGGTATAACATTAAATCTGATAGTAATTTTGAATTAAATAAATAAATAACGCTTCAGTGCGCGGGCGCACTGGCAACGGTTAACAGGTTAATGGTTCGAGGTCTTTTCCTTTTCAACGGTCTCGGTTTGTCCCTATGCTTGCGAAGCCTGCTATGAACCAACAAATCCTGCAAATTTGTGTTTCTCTTGTAGGCCGCCAGGAGCTTAATACCCTGACCCTCCGGCGTGTGCGCCAACGTTTCTGCAAAGCTACCCTTGATCTCCCTGGTGAGCCTGGCAGCCTCTGGAGTGAATGGAAATATGGCCGGGACCAAAACTCTATCGTCCCTTGGAGGCCCAACCTTTGGACTGGCCTGCAACTGACAATGCTCCCTGTAAATCGCCCTAAGCCGCGACCTCGAATAGCCCCCAGAGTACACTTGGCTTCCTGAAAGCTTTTCTCCCGAGAACAAATTCTCCTGAACCTCAGAAGCTGAGATAACACTATACCTCTGAACGTGTGTCTCGGATGGTAGCTCCGATGGTGTAAAAGGGCATGAGTGTCCGTCTCCTTAAAAAACATCTTGAAATCCAAGAGTCCTGTAGAATGAAACTCAGGTCCCTTGTACACCATCGTGTCGAGAAACTCTATGGCCTGCTCATTTACCACTGCTTTCACCTTAATCGAGGCATGATGTGTGTTCAACACCCCTAAAAAGGCCTCAAACTCCTGTCGACTATGGTCCCACACTCCCCAGATGTCATCTAGGAACCTAAAGTAGGACAAAGGGACCTTCTCGCATTTGGGAAAGACCGTCTCTTCCCATTGAGCCATGTAAATATTTGCGTAGGCCGGCGCAAACCTTTTACCCATCGCCGTCCCCTTAATCTGTAAATAGAACTCACCTTCAAATTCAAAGTCATTACGAGTGAGACTCAACTCTAGGAGTTCTAAAATTGCCTCATCCGGTCGAGAGGCATCGGGAAACCTAGCGAAGCAATCACGAACTGCCCTCAATCCCAAAGGAGTCTCGATATTGGTATATAAACTTTCCACATCTAGTGAGAACAAAAGAGCATCCGGCGGTACTCTAAGACCCTTGACCTTCTCCAAAAAGTCATACGTGTCCCTGATAAAGCTAAAGTGCTTCGTGGATAAGGGATTGAGATAAAAGTCGATGAACTCCGCCACTCTATGACTTTCACTCCTACTATCTGAGACAATCGGACGACCCGGAGGCATGAAAGGATTGGACCATTTGTCCCGAGGCTTATGAACTTTAGGAAGCAAATAAAACTGCCTGGGCCTAGGCCTCACCTCCCCCACCAAATAACTCGCCTGCCGTTTACAGATAAAACCCGTTCTCCGCAAGGTATCGACTATTCTCTCAATGCGGGGTATCGACTCCATGAAAATGGGAGCTTCTAACTTGGAATAGAAGGACCGATCCGTTAATTGTCTCAGTCCTTCCTGAACATAACGTGCCCTGTCCATGATTACCACCGCACTTCCCTTGTCCGCAGGTTTAATCACAATGTCACTCCTGCGAGCTAAGTCCTCCAATGCTTCGATCTCCTCCGGGGGCAAGTTAGGCACTGGAGCTTGTGCCCCCGATAAAGCCACCTGGACACCCTCCAAATTCTTATCAAAAAAATCCCACACTTCCCCAGGAAGTCTCTGGGGTGGCGGCACCCACCCCGAACTCTCGCAAAACGGAAGACCCTGGGCTTCCCCGTCAATACTTGGACCAAAATAAATTGCCCTTTTTATTTTGTCATGGAACTGACCTAAATCCGCCAACAAAGGACCTCTGTCAACTTTCTTTACTAGATGAGAAGAGATAAAAGATAAACCCCTATCCAGTAGACTAACCTGTGCCGGTGTAAAATGAAAACACTGAGACAAGTTAATGACAGAGCCCATTTTATTTTCAGATTTTTCGGGACCCTGGCGGAGAGGCCCCTTTAGCAGTTTAAATGTTTTAGCCAATGTTGCAGCATGGCCCGAGCCGTATCCACCGTCCAATGGATCCGGTCCCGTTCCACCTGGAACCGGCTCTCCGGCAAGAGGGGCATGCAGCACTCGGCCCTAAAGATCACATCATTGAGGACTCTCAGATTCCGAACCTGTTGCTCCGGCAGGCCGGGATCATAATTAACCAGAGGCATATGTAACACCGCATTAGGGAATGTTGCAGCCGCCGCTTCCTTCAGCCTTTCCACACATTTCCTCAGGGCCTGGATGTTACTTTGGTTCCGGTCATTCAAGCCGAAGGATAGAATCACCTGTCTGACCCCGTCCGCTGCGGGGGTCTTGTATTTAATAAGGCTAAAAGCCTGTGCCAACGTGGCCCCGGGGTAGCTGTGCACCTCCACCGCCCCATGGTCGATCTCCGGGATGCGACTCAGATTGGAGTCCCCAACTATGAGGATCTCCCTCCCCGGGGCCAGACTCCACGACTTATACTTATCCCCCACTATCACTTCATGTCTAATGTGGAGGCTCCCCCGTGACCCTTTCACAGGGGCTCTCTTGGCTGTCGGAATTTCCGGGAACTTCTTCAGAGTCCCTGGGGCCCGCCCAACGACTACCGCCGCCGTCTCCTCCTCCGGAACTACCGGCCCCTTCCTTGTGGCCTCTTCAATGACTCCTGGCCTAGACCCCCGGGAAACCTCCATTTCCGTCTGGCTGACCTCCAGGATCCAGTCCCCATCCGAATCCAGGCTGTCCCCCACCTCCATTGGCTGCACCCGATCCTGAACCGGAGTCAGGGGCGGCAAGACCGACACCGCTGACCCTACCGGCAGAACTCCCACCGCCCTACTTTTGCTGCCGGGGCCCAGACCCTTCTTGGCCTTCGCTAGCCTCGGGGGCTCTGCTCTTAGACAGACCTGCTCCTGCTCCTCCTCCAGGCGATATCCAGGGGAATCCCCCAGGTCCGAGGATTCCTGCGAAGGGACCTCCTTCCTGAGCACAGGACCTGGAGGACCCTGGACCGGCCGGCCTCCCAACACTGGCTCTAGTGCCGGAGCCACGGCTCCCCGGGCCGGTCTGCTCTCCACGACCGTTACTTGCGTGGAAACGGACACTGCCCGGGTCGGCGGCTTCTCCACCACCGCTTGGGTCCCTACCTCCCGGGCCGGCTGACCCCCCGCGGCCATCCTCGGCTCCGGGACGGAAGACCCCTGGGCTGACGACCTCTTTTCCACCACCGACTGGGGCCACCTGATCGCCGGTTTACGAGCCGTCTTCTTGCGGACCCTCGACGCTTCTACCACAATCTGGCTCCCTTGCGCCTCTTCCTCTCTGGCCCTGGCCTGTCCCCCCACCGAAGAGGAAGACGGCCCAGCCCTTGCTGCCCTAGGGACATATCCCGAGGTCTCCCCCCCGTCCTCGCTCCTTTCCGAAAGGCGGATGGCTTCAGCCAAGGCCTGACGCACCGTGGATTCCCTCAAGGTTTTCAGTCCCCGGCGGGCCCACTTCACCGCAATCTCCCATGCCTCCCTCCACCTCACCCTGGGGGCATGGGAAACTGCTTGGCCGGCCTCCAAAAGGACTCTCTCGTGATGGTCCGTTAGGATGTCCAATCCATTGTTCAGCCAATTCTTGGCGTTCCCAAAGATCAACCATTCCGTGTTGACCCTTGGGAACGCCGGCTGAATCCCCGCAGACATCTGATAAGCCATCCGTTGTAATTTGGCCGGTGGCCCCTCATCATCCCCGGCTTTCGTCATGCCGAGGTGATGGTGGTAGGCCTTAAGGTATCTAAACAAGACCCTGATCAGAATCTTGAAGTCTCGCTCCTCCCTCTCCTCCCTTTGCTTCCTTTCCTCCATTATCCAAAAAAAAAACTCTCCTCACTTTCAATCTGCCTACAAAAAAGAAAGAAAGACAGCCGATTACCACCTGAGACCGACCTCCTCATGATTCTAACTCCCCCCATCCATCCCATTTAAACGAACCAGGAGTCACCCAACCTGTCTAGGCCGAGCAACTCCCTAAGGACCTGTATAGGCCCGTATTCGTACTCCCATCCCGCCCCTCCCCCGACCCCACGGGCCGAGGAAGGAGCCGGAGGGAGAAAAAAGCAAACCTAATCCCAGAACGCGTCCCTATATCCCAACGAATTCATCCCTAACACCACGTAAGGCCACCTTCCCCAAACAACACCTATGCGCCTTAGACTATACAAAACAAATCCAGGAAGGACTTCCCACAAAAACAAGACCACTAGGAACCAGAAAAACAGAAGATCTAGCCCCCAGTATCCAAAACCTGGATCATCCCTGGTATGTCAAGTCCGATGGCTCTGGCTGGGTTAGGTTTTTTGTAAATATTACAACAGCTCCTCCCTCTCTCCGGCACTAGTCCAGGAAAGAGAGGAGACTGAGGAAGGCACGGGCCGACGCATGTTAGACTATACCATGGCTCCCCCTTGGAGCACGCTCCACATTGGAGCTCACCACTACTAGACTTCCAACTAGGTTTATGACCATAAGGGCTCTCGTGGGTAGGGTTAGAGCAGAAGTAGGTACAGACCTAGTTGTATAAATCACAAAATTACTATAGGTAGGTTTTAGGACAGAAGTAGGTAGAGGCCTAGATCTACAAACAACTGGGTTACTATAGGTAGGTTTTAGGACAGAAGTAGGTAGAGGCCTAGATCTACAAACAACAGGGTTACTGTAGGTAGGTTTTAGGACAGGAGTAGGTAGAGGCCTAGGTCTACAAACAACCGGGTTACTATAGGAAGGTTTTAGGACAGAAGTAGGTAGAGGCCTAGATCTACAAACAACAGGGTTACTGTAGGTAGGTTTTAGGACAGAAGTAGGTAGAGGCCTAGATCTACAAACAACAGGGTTACTATGGGTAGATTTAGGACTGAAATTTGTAGTCCCGATCACCTCCCTATTCCCCCAAGCAAATGCGAGAGGGGAAATATTCAAGACACTCTCATCAGTAGTGAACCTCAGATTCCTCGGGTGTTTCGGCCCTTTAAAACACTAGACACCCTCCTCCGAGGCGGCCTATCCTGGATGATCAGTCCAGGACGAGTGTCTCATAGCCAATTTCTAATCGAACTAGACCAGATCCTCAAACACAATGTGGCTGGGTTCTGGTTACAAGATTTGACCGGGATTGAAACTAACCCCCCTGTCCTTTTCTTATTCCAGAAACACCACTGATTGTGCTGATCCACCAAAAATCCAAGTCATCAGGTAAGAACACGAAAAATTTCCCCTGAAACTAATCCCTCTTTTACATTACAGGACCACTGCAGACTGTGCTGATCACAAAATGGAACACCAGATAAGAACACGAAAAATTTCCCCTGAAACTAATCCCTCTTTTACATTACAGGACCACTGCAGACTGTGCTGATCACAAAATGGAACACCAGGTAAGAACACGGAAAATTTCCCCTGAAACTAATCCCTCTTTTACATTACAGGACCACTGCAGACTGTGCTGATCACAAAATGGAACACCAGGTAAGAACACGAAAAATTTCCCCTGAAACTAACCGCTCTTTTACATTACAGGACGACTGCGCTGAGCCCAAGACGGAATTACCAGGTAAGAACACGGAAAACTTCCCCTGAAACTAACCGCTCGTTTTCCATTGCAAGACCGCCGCAAGCCGTAATAAAGTAAGTAATACAGGTTTGGAATGGCATCAGGGTGAGTATACATAATGTGAACTGTCCCTTTTAGAAAAGAAGTTTAAGATTAGCAATACACTCACGATCATCTTTTGTATGGCTTATTCAGAGCAAACGCTTTCTATGTGGGTTTTGTTGTATTACTGAAAAAGTATGGTCTGTTGAAGAATGCAAGAAGGTGTTGGGTGCATGTATCAGGAAGAAAAACATAAAAGGCATTATCTGCTGCCACAGAGAATTTGGTTTAGCACTAGCTACATAACAGTCTCAGCGTAACTCAGAGCTAGAGAAACAGAACAAAGAGCTGCGTGCTAAAGTATCCTCTTTGACTAAGAAATTAAACCGCAACAAAGTTGCAGAAAAAAACTGATGTGGAAGAAGTTAGTCAGCCTGATAACACTTATCCTGACTTACAAGCTTTCTTTGAAACAGATGTAGCCATCCAATCAGTAACTGATGAGCCTGTAGATTCAGTATAGGTATGTGGAGCTAGGAGAAGATCTCAGGGAATTGAGGGAACTGAAAATGTTCCTCCCAACTCTTCTGTTGTCCAAATACAAACTGTTGCCAAAGCGCTAGGACCTAAAGATATAGAGAGACTATCCCAGAGTTTACCCTCAGCACGCACACATTTTTCTGAATTTAGAAGAGCATTGATCAGCAAAATGCGTCTCTATGACATGTCGTTGGCAGAAGTCACACAGCTGATGTCACAAATTCTAACTGAATCTGAATTCAACAGTTTTGAGTCTGCTGTTACTTCTGAACTACAACATGCCTGTAAAGGTGATTTGAGAGAAGGTGTTTTGAAAGTGTTAAGGAACATTATTGGACCAAAAGTGGACTGGTCAAAGATCACTAGTTGTGTACAGAAGAAGGATGCAACTGTCAGTGAGTACACTGAAAGATTTTGTCAGTCAGCCGTAACTTACAGTGGAATAGCTGACACTTCAGAGAAGGTGCTAGATGATAATGGTCCCTTAGTTCGCACATGGTTTGATGGTCTTTTGTCAGAACATAGAAAGGCATTGCCTTTCTTAGACTTAACATGGTCCAATAGAACCCTGCAAAACAACTTGGACAGTTTAGCTACGTGGGAAAGAGACTCTGATGTCAAGGCAAGAGTAAACATTGCAGCAGCATCCTTTAAGGTCAACACAGAGAATCAACAGAAATGCAAATGTCCTAAGAGAGAGGGCAGTTGTTATTACTGTGGTAAGCATGGACATTGGAGAAAAGAGTGTAGGAAAAACAAAAAGAACTTTAGAGAAGTTAACAATGTTACTCAGCTTCTACTCAGTCTGCTTGCTACTCTGAAGCAGCCCCTCCCCTCGCCATTACACTTGTGGGGCAGCTTGTTGAGGTGTTAACCATTTGGGCTGTGAGTGCTTAATTTCCCCAGTAACTTACAACAAAGATGAAAGATTTATTTTTGTTTAATAGAACAAAAGGAAAGTGACTGTCTCAGCCTTCCTTTGGGGGACACTGGTTAAGTAGACTCACAGCCTTAAATGTTATACTACAGCACAGGCCATTCATCAGTAATGGTGTTAGGACAGACTGTAAATGTAAAATGCCCTCTAAATGTAACTACCCTCACAGCCCCGAACATTGTTTTACAGTACTAGTAGCCTTAACTAGAGCATGCACGCTAGCTTCAGGATCAGTTGCAAATATCTACACAGATTCCAGGTATGCTTTTGGGGTAATTCATGATTTTGGTGTCATTTGGCAAAGCAGACAGTTTTTAACTTCTGCTGGATCCCCCATTAAGCATGCTGGATTAGTGAAAGATCTAATGTTTGCCATGAAACTTCCAAAGAAATGAGCAGTGATCAAAGTGAAAGCGCATCTCACAACTAATACTACGGAAGCTAAAGGTAATGCTCTTGCTGATGTAGCGGCTAAATAGGCTTGTTCCTATGCAACTGTACAAGTGTGTTCAGGTAGTACAGCACAGAAGACAATTCTGCCTCCTGAATCAATCATTGATCTGTACAAAGACGTTCCTCTATATGAAGCATGGATATGGTTAGACAAAGGAGCCACTGTGGATTCATCCGGTTGCTGGACCAAAGGGGGAAAGTATGTTGCTCCTGAATCACTGCTGCCATATTTGGCTCAACAAATACACAATTTGGGTCACAGTGGTCCAGCAACGATGAATCACAGGTTCTCAAATCAATGGTGGAATCCAAAATTCAGAAAGGTAGCCACTGAAACAGTCAAGAGATGCGTTACATGTCAGAAAAATAATGATGTGCCAGCAGCAACCACAACAGCAATACATACCCCAGCTCCACCAGGACCATTTCGTCACCTGCAAGTTGATTACATATCGTTGCCTCATTGTAAGGGAAAAACTGACGTTTTGGTAGTAATAGACAAGTTCTCAAGATGGATAGAAGCTTATCCAACAGGGTGTGCTACAGCTGCACATACTGCTAAATGTATTGTCACTGATTTTATTCCCAGATGGGGATTACCAGATTGCACTGACTCAGATCAAGGTACACATTTCACAGGACAGGTAGTCAAGGAAGTGTCTAGAATGTTGAAGATTAAGTGGAATCTTCACTGCCCATATAGGCCACAAGTATCAGGACAGGTTGAACGATCGAACAGAACAATCAAAACCAGGCTAAGCAAAATGCATCAGGAAGGAGTACCATGGGTCGAAGCACTGCCAGCAGTACTGTGTAGTATGAGAGCGTCACCTAACAGATCAGTAGAACTGAGCCCTCATGAGATTATTGCTGGACGCCCGATGCAGATGCCAGGTGTGATTGATCTTAGAAATGCTGATGTACACATTGCCTCAGATGCCCTGATTGCTTACTGTAAAAACCTCACAAAGGCAGCACAGAGTGCCAAAGAGAGAGTTGAGTCTTGTTGGCAGACTCCACCAGAAGGTGGACACACAATCATCCCAGGTCAATGGGTCATGATAAAGTCAGTCAAAAACAAGCCATTAGAGCCTAAATGGCACGGACCACATCAAGTGATGTTGATTACAGCAGCTGCAGTATTGTGTCAGGGAAAGAAAACCTGGACTCATGTGTCACACTGTAAAGTTGTTCCCCCACCTACAGGGATAGGATAGGACACGGACCAGTGAGGAGCCCAGGGAAGAACCGAATGCAACAGGCTTCGGGGGCCAACCCTGCGGTGAAGACTCCCTCATAGGCCTTCCCCATCCACTAGTCCATTCTTACCTCACTGTTCTTCAGGTGTCGCTGGAATTAACCCCCTGGGGTCGGCGGTATCGCCGGCGATACCAGCTCGCTTTTTTTCTTATCAGTTCAAAAGAGACTCAAAATACCCTGTTGACTTTGATCTTACAAACAAGTTTCATACATCAATCGATCCTGTTAAGTGTGTATTAATTTTGTGTATACTCACAATAAAAACAACGTGTTGTGCTTTTTGCCAAATAAAGAAAAATAAACATGATGTGAGTTCTGCTTTCTCTCTGTCAGTGAAGTCCATTCTGAAACGTGTCCGAAAATGAACTGTAACTCAGTGAATACTCAGTCAAACAGGCATACAGACACACAGGCATGAAGCTTGAATTCTCTTCTTTTAAATGAAGTATTTTTTATAAAAAACAAATATTCACAGTTTATGTAATATGTATGAAAAGAGAGAGATGTCAGTCGTTCTCATCTCAGCTCATTATGTTTTAATGTGACCCCACCCATGGAGAGCGCGCGCTATTCAAACACAAATTATCTGAGGCATCCATGCAAACCTGTGAAACGCCCACATCAGCTGGATAACACACACCGCAAGTTCACTTTCAGACTCATGTACTTTACGACGCTGTGAGGAATAATACTATCTTAATAATAATCCTGGAAAATTTACCTCAGAAGTGCTGGAAGTTTCATTTCGAGGAGCAACGGATCCAGGAATAGGTCAGTTTTATATTTGCTTTGTTCTAATCGCAAGTGTTTGTACACGCAAAAATACTGTTTAAAATTTTAATCGCGTTTCTGAGTGTGAATGAATGAATGCACAGATGTGCGCTGTTATGTAGCTACTACAGCTGGCAAAAATACTGTTTAAAAATGAATCTCGTTTTTGTGTGTGAATGAATGAACAGCTTTTACCGAACTCTATTGCTATACTGAGATGAGAAAAAATCGACTACAAAAATCTGATAGATTATAAAGTTTTTACTGTAAAATACTGCCACATCAAATAAGCTTATAATGTTGCCAATTTCTGCTCATATGTTAAATATATATATATACTATGTTTTGTCAAAAATAATGTCATCAACTAAGATGTTATTATAGTGTTTGTTCCAATGTAGGCTATATTCAAACTAATGAATCCTTAACTTTGAATTACGTATGATAAAATGTATACTTTAGTTTTTACAAAGAAAGATTACACTGGAAATATTGTTTCAATTTTAATTGTTGTTGTAATTGTATAACCTTTTTAATAAAATAGCAATAAAAAAAATATATACTGTATATATATATACAAGGAAAGATGTAAACAAAATCTTAAAAGGTCAATATAAACCTTCTCTTTAAATAAATTTTATTGTGTTTTATTAGTGACACATTTGGGTAGAGAATATATTCCAAATCTGAAAATACAGTATGAGAACAATTAACTGCACAATGTTTACCTTGGATATTATACAATTTGCAAGCATATATATATATATATATATATAGTGAGGAAAATAAGTATTTGAACACCCTGCTATTTTGCAAGTTCTCCCACTTGACATAATAAAAAAAAAATCCAGAAATCACAATGTATGATTTTTTAACTATTTATTTGTATGATACAGCTGCAAATAAGTATTTGAACACCTGTCTAGCAGCTAGAATTCTGACCCTCAAAGACCTGTTAGTCTGCCTTTAAAATGTCCTCCTCCACTCCATTTATTATCCTAAATTAGATGCACCTGTTTGAGGTCGTTAGCTGCATAAAGACACCTGTCCACCCCATACAATCAGTAAGAATCCAACTACTAACATGGCCAAGACCAAAGAGCTGTCCCAAAGACACTAGAGACAAAATTGTACACCTCCACAAGGCTGGAAAGGGCTACGGGGAAATTGCCAAGCAGCTTGGTGAAAAAAGGTCCACTGTTGGAGCAATCATTAGAAAATGGAAGAAGCTAAACATGACTGTCAATCTCCCTCGGACTGGGGCTCCATGCAAGATCTCACCTCGTGGGGTCTCAATGATCCTAAGAAAGGTGAGAAATCAGCCCAGAACTACACGGGAGGAGCTGGTCAATGACCTGAAAAGAGCTGGGACCACCGTTTCCAAGGTTACTGTTGGTAATACACTAAGACGTCATGGTTTGAAATCATGCATGGCACGGAAGGTTCCCCTGCTTAAACCAGCACATGTCAAGGCCCGTCTTAAGTTTGCCAATGACCATTTGGATGATCCAGAGGAGTCATGGGAGAAAGTCATGTGGTCAGATGAGACCAAAATAGAACTTTTTGGTCATAATTCCACTAAACGTGTTTGGAGGAAGAAGAATGATGAGTACTATCCCAAGAACACCATGCCTACTGTGAAGCATGGGGGTGGTAGCATCATGCTTTGGGGGTGTTTTTCTGCACATGGGACAGAGCGACTGCACTGTATTAAGGAGAGGATGACCGGGGCCATGTATTGCGAGATTTTGGGGAACAACCCCAACTCAGTTAGAGCACTGAAGATGGGTCGAGGCTGGGTCTTCCAACATGACAATGACCCAAAGCACACAGCCAGGATAACCAAGGAGTGGCTCTGTAAGAAGCATATCAAGATTCTGGCGTGGCCTAGCCAGTCTCCAGACCTAAACCCAATAGAGAATCTTTGGAGGGAGCTCAAACTCTGTGTTTCTCAGCGACAGCCCAGAAACCTGACTGATCTAGAGAAGATCTGTGTGGAGGAGTGGGCCAAAATCCCTCCTGCAGTGTGTGCAAACCTGGTGAAAAACTACAGGAAACGTTTGACCTCTGTAATTGCAAACAAAGGCTACTGTACCAAATATTAACATTGATTTTCTCAGGTGTTCAAATACTTATTTGCAGCTGTATCATACAAATAAATAGTTAAAAAATCATACATTGTGATTTCTGGATTTTCTGTGATTTCACTGTCTCTCACAGTGGACATGCACCTATGATGACAATTTCAGACCCCTCCATGATTTCTAAGTGGGAGAACTTGCAAAATAGCAGGGTGTTCAATTACTTATTTTTCTCACTGTATATATATATCGATCGTCGTTGCCCGATGAAACTGGAACGTTGAAAGCCCGGTTACTTTTCAGGAAGTGAAAAAAACAGTAATTTCAAAAGCAGTTGAACGTAGCATTGTCATACTTGGTACGGCATCTTTAAATGTAACCATATTCTTGCCAGTGTAATGATATAATCCACATTTGACCAAAATCGAGTTTAAATGGACATACGTGCATATTTTACAGTAACGGCGGTCGATACGCGTTCTTCCGATCATTAATTAGAATGGCCAAGTTGCGTTTCATATTGACAGATGAATAGGCTACGCTCAGTTTATTAAATAGCCTACGTCTCAGTTTATTAAATACGCTCAGTTTATTAAATGTCTCTTGCAAACTATGAAGGGACAATGAATCAATACACTGACATGGCAATGCTAGACAGATACTTTGTTTGCACAGTCCTACCGTAATTTTGTCACTTCTCTCCACTCCCAATAACACAATAACAGTTGTGAATATATTGCGAATATATAATAAACTTGAGAACAGTTGTCAAAAACAAACATTTGCTGATACTTTACCTTACAGTGCTTCCAGAGACGCTTAAGATGAAACTTCACGAGACCGGCGAGATACCTCCACAGGGTGGGAGATACGCGGCGTGATTGACAGCTTTGACACCAAATGGATATACGTGAAAATCAGATAACATGATTTCACAACTTTTCACTGGTCATTTAGATATGTGAAGCATACTGTATACGGAAATGAACCTGGACATTCTATCCGTCGAAAAATCTCAAAATCGGCAAAATGGACATACGCGGTTTTCATCGGACAGCGACGATATATATATATATATATATATATATATATATATATATATATTTATTATTATTATTATTATTATTATTATTATGTTTTTTTTTTTTTTGTCCTTGCATTCTTTCTTGTGGCTCAGTCACAAACCTGAATGAAAGGCTCATTATGTATGCAGCCTCATTATGCGGGTCGTTGTCTTCTCAGGTGTGAATCACGCCCACTCGCATATTGCCTTTCCAAACAAAAAGTGTCTTACAAAATTTAAATCAATGTATTGTTTTATGTGAATGATTAGGCAGGATGATTTTCACATCATTTTGAAGAAAAAACTCTATAGGCGACAAAATGCATTATTCAGAAGTCTTGTGGCCTTATTTCAGAAATTTTCATTTTTCATTTTTTCAATAACCATGCATAAACATTATTTTCTCAAAAATACAAATATGTACATACATGTTGCTCACATATTATGGTAGCCCTGTTTGTGCTAAATAGAGTGTAATTATACCTTTGCCATTAATATGTTTATAAGCAACTGAAAAAAGCACAAATGTAAGGGCATGTCAGAACATCTCAAGGACCCCAAAAACACCTTAGCCCTTAGAGGGTTAAGAAATAGGGAAAGAAGGAACAACAATAGCAGACTCAGAAAAGGATACAACCCTAGTGTTTGAACAAATACTGCTCTATCTGTCTTTTGTTTTATTTCTTACTCTGTGCAGATACCACTTGATGGCTGTCCCGAGACCCATATGCACCAACCTCCTCACCTGCGTATGAAGCTACAACCTCAAGAAAACAACTAAACCCACTGCCAAGCCAACTATCACAAAAGAAAAAGAAAAAAATACACAACGCAGAGACTCACATACGGGAACTTCAGTCTCTCACCCTCACCCTTTGTCTTTATGCATTTCCTGAACATTAAGATCAATGTACAGCTGTGCTTTTGTCTCTATGATAATGTTAATGTATGGGCGATCTAGTCAGGCTGATTGGATCACTGTTATGCTGATGAGATCAGGGCTGCGGAAATTCTGTTAACGAGCTGACGCCTATACTGTATTTGCATACTTTGTAAAGGGAAGGTCTCCACCTCTTTGTAAATCCCTCCTCCTAAATGTATATAAATTGCGATGTAAAGTTCCCTTAGACTAGACTTGGATGACAGCAACGCACAGCGAAGTCCTCAATAAAGAGTAACTTCTGCTTGAAAGATATCCCAACGTCTCCTGATCTCTGCTTTCACGAAGGAAAAGTTTCCAACAGTTTCTAGGCAGCCTTTGTGTGTGGAATCATTAGAGCAGTATTATTAAGGGACACATGGGTTGTGAGCTTGCTGTAAAAAAGTGTGTCTTCATTATAGGCAAGGCAAGCAACAAGTTCCATGACTACACTGACTGTTCCTTGTTTAAAATAGTAAACTTTGTCAATTAGACGTGGTGCTATTAAAAGGACTTAGCATTTTAAATAGCACCTCACTAATCAAGGCCTCCAGCCATTCACATTTGTCAATCTTTTTGTATGAGTGTGCAGTGCTTATAAAAGTACACAGTTGCTAGGACATTCATATATTAGATCTATTCTAGCTTCCAGTTGAACGTTCTCTGAAATCAAATTGAAGCTCATGCATGACCATAATTACTGGATGACCTTTTTAACTTTGATGGCCACAGAGAATAAGAAAAATGCACTTGTATTTTATTGCCAGTGGGTTTTTGCACCAGCTTGAATCAATGGTTACATTTTAACAGCATTACACAACATCGTTTTCAACTAAAAACAGAAAACTTTGTATGCGTTTTGGCCATTCATTTACACGACAAAGGTGTTCCCTTTCGAGGGAACTCGTGCTGCGTCGAGAATCGACACATTGGGGAACGCCTTCAGCGTGATGTGTCTGAAGTCTGTATAGAACTAGTCCAATCTTGATTGGTGTTGCGTCATGACGTCAGCTTTTTGCTCTTCAGCAAGCGCTCTGTGTCAAACTGTCTGTCCTATTTGGTGTTGTTTGTCCCATAAGAATTGTCCCATAAGAATTGTCCCAAAGTGGCTCGAATCTCGTGTTTGCCGAGGCAGCACGTAGATTAAAGGCCTGCCATGCAAAACAGAATCTATAGTGGCTCGGATCTCGCGTTTGCCGAGGCAGCGCGTAGATTACCAGCCCACTCTACAATAAAGATTCTGTGACTAGGATCTCCCGTTGCCGAGGCAGCGCGTAGATTAAAGGTCTGCATTGCAATACAGAATCTATAGTGGCTCGGATCTCGTGTTTGCCGAGGCAGCGCGTAGAGGGTTTTCCCAGAGGGGGAACCCATTTCGCACGATCAAAGTAACGCGCAGATGCCTTCATTCTTTGACGTTGTGGAAGAAACCATGGTTCCTGTCCCAGGCCCCGTGTTGGGAGCACCGTGTCAGAGAAAAAATAGTGACCACGGATGCGTCCCTCACAGGCTGGGGAGCAGTCATGGAAGGCCGCTACACCAGGGGTTCGTGGAAGGACCACCATCTCTCTTGGCACATTAATTGCCTAGAGATGCTGGCTGTATTTCTGGCACTCAGACATTTCCTTCCGAACCTCAGAGGCCATCATGTTGTAGTACGAACAGACAATATGTCGGTGGTCTCATATATAAATTGGCAGGGGGCCTGAGATCGCACCCTCTATGCAGACTGGCACATCAGGTTCTTCTGTGGTCCCAGGGCAAACTTCTCCCAGTCAGAGCCATGTTTATCTCTGGGGACGAAAATGTGGGAGCAGACATCCTGTCGAGGCAGGGGCTGAGGCCCGGGGAATGGAGACTCCACCCCAAGATGGTGGAGTTATTATGGAGGAGGTTCGGCCAAGCGGAAGTGGATCTGTTCGCCTCTTACGAGAACACCCACTGCCCGCTCTGGTTCTCCCTCACTCATCCAGCTCCCTTAGGACTGGATGCCATGGTACAGACGTGGCCGAGGCAACGCCTGTACACATTTCCTCCGATTGCTCTGCTCCCAGGGGTTCTAGAGAGGGTCCGGAGGTACGGAATCAGCTTGCTCTTAGTAGCCCCATACTGGCCGGCCCGAGTATGGTTTTCGGACATCATAACTCTACTTGCAGGCCCTCCATGGCAAATCCCGATCAGGAGGGACCTTCTTTCTCAGGCCGAGGGCACAATTTCCACCATAGGCTTTAAATGACAAATGGTCCCTTAAACTATAGACTTCAATGACCCCTGTATGTTTTAACACGTTAAAGACCTTTCTCAAACACAAAACCAGTCCCTATTTCATTTCTGGAAGCTGGGATGAATAGGCAAGCATTGTTACTGCAATCAAATATCAAATACTGACATTAAAAAGAATACATGAAAATAACATTTCAGTAATTTCAATAACAAAATAAAATCTCCAGAGAAGTCATTCAACTCATTTGATATTTAGAAGGAAAAATATTGATTAATACCTTGATTATAATCACTCATTACATATACATTGAAGCAGCAGTGGATTCCAATCCACCCCCTTCACATGCGCATGTGTATTACAAAATGCCATCGTCAACAATGCAATACAACCGACAATACAGCATTTTTTTTTCGTTTTTATGTATTCTTGTGAATGGGGATCATTTTGACAATGTTGCCGTCTATACATGAAAACAGAGAGAAACTTTTCTGTTTTTAGTACATCATAGTCGTAACGTTTCCTAAAAGGTTATTTTTTTTCTGGTTCTCTTCAGTGTACTTGTTCTAAAGGTTTTCCAAATCTGACAGATTCATTCACAAATTTTGGTTTGGTCCAAAGTCATTGTACAGTGTCAGAAGACTTATTAATTATAGCTTTTATGATGCTTTTAGGATGTTTTCTTTAATATATGAAATACATATTATATGAAGTCATTATTTGATGAACATCCATTCCATTGGTATATCGGAGTTCATTATCAACGATTCAAACTGCACAATCAAACCATCAGATTGATGGTTTGGAAATATATCAATTTTTTTAAATATATTTTTGTTTTGCACAAGACAAGGATTTTAATTTGGGTGAACTACTGTATCTCTTAAGATGTTTCATTGTGAATATATATGTATATATATATATATATATATATATATATATATATATATATATATATATATATATATATATATAACTGTTTTTTTCTGTGTCCTGTGGCATTTACTCTGAAACAGGAAAGCTGAGCGATGAACATGACTCCGTTCACTGGGGCCAATTTCCTGCTATCAAGGACATCTACACTGTTATGTGTGTATGAAGGGCCTGCAGCATCCCTGTTACCTGCCACATGATCTGTCCATTACCACCTGGAAAAAAAAGGTTAAGGGGCTTTCAGACCAAAACAAGCAGACTAAGTAACAGTTTCCTTCCTGCAGGCGGTCACACTGCTCAACAACTCCTACTCAAGCTGTCTGAGCTAATCATTCTGCAGAACCCCCTCTCATGCATGTACGCTGCCTGTGACTATTTATACACTGCCACTTCACTGCGCTTTTCAGTTTTGTGCCAGGGACAAAGTTGCTCTTTATCAATACTGTATTTGCATCCATTGCATTCGAAATCGGGTCGATTGGGACGCTTTTTCCAAGTCATCTCTATGGCAAAAAGTATCCCAATCCTCCTGAATTCACCCTACTTATCTATTTTAACTGGGACATTTTATGGTCCATACCAGTACTTTTGTGTCATGTTCATATTGTGGTTCCAGAAAAATAGAAGTGAACGGGTGCTCTCTCCAATGAATCATTCTCAGTCAAATGACTATACCTTAAAGCTTACCATTGCTGCTTCTCAGGAAAATAGATCAAAGTTCATTGAAGACACATTGACCTTTTGTGATAACATACCCAGATGGCAGCTGTGCTGTAAGTTAAAAGAACAAGTTCATTTAATACACATTGACCTTTTGTGGCAACATGATCCAATAGTGTCACACAATTTGAGGTAAATGGTTAGTGTAGGCTTTTTAGCAAAATTGAATGACATTTTGAAAGGTATATCAAACCATTGTTTTTGCCAAGAAATAATGTATATGCTAATGTTCAAAATGTTGTGGTCTGTGAGATTTTTAAAGCATTTTTGAAATTAACCTCTTAAACTCACCAAGGCTGCATTTATTTGTATATAAAAAAAAAAAACAGTACCTTTTAAATGTTTTTAATGTAATGTATTCATGTAATGCAAAACTGAATTTTCAGCATTATTTCTCCAGTCTTCAGTGTCACATGATCCTTCAGAAATCATTCTAAAATGCTGATTTGCTCAAGAAACATTACTTATTAATATCAATGTTGAAAGTTTAAAAGAACAGTATTTATTTGGATTTGTTTGTAACAATATAAATGTATTTAATGTCAAATTTGATCAATTTAATGCATCCATGCAGAATTAAAATATAAATTTCTGGAGAAAAATAAATGGTACACGGTTCCAAACCGTTTTTTTTTATTTTTTTTTATTTTATTTTTTTATGCCATAGAAGAACCATTTTTGGTATAAAGAAAATTTTAAACATCTAGGTTCCATACATGTTAAAGTTTCTTCATGGAACCATAGGTGACAATAAAGAACCTTTCTTTTTAAGAGTGAAGTGTATAGCCTACTTGTTGTTTGAAGTACAGCAAGATAAAAGTATGTATTTCTGAGACATATACTCTGTGACAACTAGCCCTGTGTTCCACTGTATAATATCACATTTGTATTACACTATCACAATGTGATGAATGACACAGATGCAATTTGATTTAACTTGACCAATGGCGTTTTCTAAGAGTTTTGTTGCAGAATCAATTCCCTTTGCTGATTGAAGTCATATTTCTAAATTACTCACTTCCACAATTCTTCTCTGTTCCGGTGGTACTTAAGGGCATTTTAATTAAATTAGGCTTAAATTGTCTTGCCGTCATTTTCACTTAGACCATCAAGAATGGGCCTAGGTTTGTGCTCTTTGTGAACCCAATTAAATCTAATATAGTTTCATAGCTGCAGAATTATTGAGCAGTCACAATTTATCTGTTCATCTCGGCTAGACGGTATCTTATTCAGACACTATTTATTTTAAGGACTGCAATGAAAATATGAAAGTCTGTAATTCTATTGTGTTATCTTTGACAAGTTGAGATGTATATTGCTGTTATTGAAAAGCTCATAATATTCACATGCTTTCAAAATGGCTTTAATTGAGCACAGCTTTTTCATAACCACAACGAAATTTACTCTTCATGGTCAAATACCATTAAAGTGATCGCACCAGGACTGCATCTGAGAGATTTTTTCCTCTTTACTTAGCTAATGAGGATGACACGTAAATCTTGGCCTAACACAAAAGCAATAAAAATGTTAGCTTTAAGTGTTCAATTATCTGAGTGGGTGAGATGTGTCTCTCTCAAAAAAAGACTGCCATTCAGGGAAGTGTGAACAAGTATTCTCTTCAGGCATTATTGTTTGTCTGTCTAAATTGATTATAAAGTCAGACACAACAGTGCCATTGCTAAGCTTTTGATTGACATTCATATGGCCTTTGTGTGTAAGTGTAGACTTGATTTTGCAGAAATGTTGCGTGTTTGTAAACCCTGAATCACTGTTAAATGAGTCTATGGCTCTCTTTACATCTAGTATTAACATCTGCCACGGGTGGTCCTGATACACTGTAAAAAGTGATCAGCTGACTTAACTTAAAAAAAGTGAGGAAACCTGTTGCCTCAAAATTATTAAGTTAATGAACTTCATGTAATTGAAAAATGTATGTTTACACCGTGCATCTCAAATGTGTCTACTGTGACCAATCAGATTTAATCAGGGGAAGTCTTTGATTTCATGAATACATAATTTGCTTACTATATCAATGTGCTGCATGTTAATAATGAGTGCAAAAATCACACAAGAAAATCAACACACTGTTGCCACTGTTGCTCTATTTTCATTTTAGCCAAATAATGAGCTGAATGCTGATTTTTATTTTAGTTGAGCAGCTCTATTAACTGAATTTTGCCTCTGCAACTTGATATATATATATATATATATATATATATATATATATATATACACTCACCTAAAGGATTATTAGGAACACCTGTTCAATTTCTCATTAATGCAATTATCTAATCAACCAATCACATGGCAGTTGCTTCAATGCATTTAGGGGTGTGGTCCTGGTCAAGACAATCTCCTGAACTCCAAACTGAATGTCAGAATGGGAAAGAAAGGTGATTTAAGCAATTTTGAGCGTGGCATGGTTGTTGGTGCCAGACGGGCCGGTCTGAGTATTTCACAATCTGCTCAGTTACTGGGATTTTCACGCACAACCATTTCTAGGGTTTACAAAGAATGGTGTGAAAAGGGAAAAACATCCAGTATGCGGCAGTCCTGTGGGCGAAAATGCCTTGTTGATGCTAGAGGTCAGAGGAGAATGGGCCGACTGATTCAAGCTGATAGAAGAGCAACTTTGACTGAAATAACCACTCGTTACAACCGAGGTATGCAGCAAAGCATTTGTGAAGCCACAACACGCACAACCTTGAGGCGGATGGGCTACAACAGCAGAAGACCCCACCGGGTACCACTCATCTCCACTACAAATAGGATAAAGAGGCTACAATTTGCACGAGCTCACCAAAATTGGACAGTTGAAGACTGGAAAAATGTTCCCTGGTCTGATGAGTCTCGATTTCTGTTGAGACATTCAGATGGTAGAGTCAGAATTTGGCGTAAACAGAATGAGAACATGGATCCATCATGCCTTGTTACCACTGTGCAGGCTGGTGGTGGTGGTGTAATGGTGTGGGGGATGTTTTCTTGGCACACTTTAGGCCCCTTAGTGCCAATTGGGCATCGTTTAAATGCCACGGCCTACCTGAGCATTGTTTCTGACCATGTCCATCCCTTTATGACCACCATGTACCCATCCTCTGATGGCTACTTCCAGCAGGATAATGCACCATGTCACAAAGCTCGAATTATTTCAAATTGGTTTTTTGAACATGACAATGAGTTCAGTGTACTAAAATGGCCCCCACAGTCACCAGATCTCAACCCAATAGAGCATCTTTGGGATGTGGTGGAACGGGAGCTTCGTGCCCTGGATGTGCATCCCACAAATCTCCATCAACTGCAAGATGCTATCCTATCAATATGGGCCAACATTTCTAAAGAATGCTTTCAGCACCTTGTTGAATCAATGCCACGTAGAATTAAGGCAGGTCTGAAGGCGAAAGGGGGTCAAACACAGAATTAGTATGGTGTTCCTAATAATCCTTTAGGTGAGTGTATATATATATATATATATATTTTAATGTTTTTATTTATAGTAGTCAACATTTGAAGTGGATCAAAAAAGTTAATCAAAGTTGTCCTAAGACTAGAACAATTATTGTTCAAAATGTATGTATAACTTTAGGTTTTGATCCACTTCAAATGTTGACTACTATATATGTTTTTTAGCCAACTGATGGTTTGCTGGTCTCAGCTGGTTTAGGTTGGTCTTGTATGATTTAAACTGGTCTTCCAGCCTCACCAGCCTGCATTCAGCTGGTTTAGCTGGACAGCCAGCAGAAGAAAAATAAAATAAAATAATTATAATTATAATTGGGGGTCATGCAGAATTTTTTTATGTTTTTTTTTTTTTTTTACAGTATATATGTTTTTGAAAGAAGTCTCTTATGCTCACAAAGGATTTTATTTGAAAAACAGTAATATTGTGAAATATGTTTAATTATAAGTTTTAAATAACTGTTTTTTTTTAAATATATTAGAACATTTTATTTATTCCTGTTATGGCAAAGCTGCATTTTTAGCCTTCAGTTTCACACGATTCTTCAGAAATCATACTAATACACGGATTTGGTGCTAAAGAAATATTTCTCATTATTCTGTGATCTTCCTCCCTTCCACCCACCCACGCCCACGATTCTTTGATGAATAGAAAGTTCAAAAGAACAGCTTTTATATAGTCTTTTGTACCATATTAAATGTATTTACTGTCACGTTTGATCAATTTAATGCCTCAGTATGAATTTTTAAAAAAAATCATAATATTTTGAACGTTATTGTAACTCAGAAACCTTAATCTGGTGGTTGTGTATAGTTTAATGCTGTACTTTAATTCTGGTTGATTGACATGCGATTTTGGTTGATTTTCACTGTTGTCCAGGAGGATACTATGCGATGTGGTTCACAAAATTGTGGACCTCTTTGCACTTTTAGATCAAAAGACCCTGTGAAATATGTATTTATATATGAAAAATAGTCTGAAGACGTCTGCTGCTTACAAAAGTGTGGATAAATCAAATGGCCTTCAGCTAATTAATTAACATACAGTATAAGAATGTATAATAGGAGTATAATGTGTGAAGTAACTCAAAATGGAGAGATTCTTGACTGATATGATGACTCATTCATGTCAAATGACTGCGTTATATTATAAATGCTGCTCAAAGTTGTAGCCATATTGCTCATTTAATAAGAACACCTATGATGAGGACTATCAATAGCGGTATTTACTTGAAGTGAAATGAGATCTGTCACTTTATTACACTGTGTTTTGTTACACTTTATTCCGATGCTCCATTTTAGACATTCTACTAAATAGAGCCTGAATGATTGAATGGAATTCAAGCGTAGTTCAGGAAGACTGCGGATCGCTAGCAATATGCTAATGAGTATTAGGATTTCTGCTTGGAATATTATCCTGACTGGACTATCGTTATGTGCAATGTTGTATCAAAAGTGTATGTAGCTAAGAAATATTTGGTTATGTTTCAGGCTGGGGGATTTATCAATCTCAAGTTGTTCCAAACCTGTATGAGCTTCTTTCTTCTGTTTAACACAAAAAGACGATATTTTAACGAATGTTGGTAACCATGTTGGTATTTTTCTCAGAAGCGGTCCTGACTGAACTATAAGGAATTTTGGTACTACATGTCATCTAACTTTCGTTAGATAGGGGAGCACAGGGCACAGCCTAACACATTTTGGGTTTGGCTCAATCATTAAAAAAATTATTAAGTTAGATTATTCTTCTTTTTTTTTTTTACACAAGAAACACACATCTCTGCTACAAATGAACACTTAAAGTGTTCTTACAGTTGCACTGAAAGTGACAGAAGTGCAACTGTTACAACTTACCCCATATGCAGGGTTAATTTTAACAGACAGAGGGGTTAGTTGTAACACTTGTGTGTAACGCACATAATTCAGTACTATTTTGTCTGTATAGTTTGATATTGTTTGTACATCTGTATATCCATACATCCATCCCTCATCCAATCATCCTTCCATTATGGATCAATATATGAAAGGGCTGCACAGTTCTGCAATAAATAAATAAATAAATAAATCATCAAATATTGTAATTGATATTTAATTATATTTGTGTGTGGCAACTGCATGCAAAATTATTATTATTAATAATAACAGTAATAATAATAAAAACGAGCTCAAAATCATATTTTAAAGGGTTTATTGCATGAAAAACATAAATAAATAAACAAGTGGTCAATGCATAGTTAACACGTGAAAAAGTCCAACATAGTTAAATGTAGCTAAATAAATATATAAATAAATACTCAACCCTGAAAAGTTGTGTGGCTCCCTGTTTTCATTTCACTATCGTTTTACACTTGGCGGCTTAGGTGTAACACAGTGCTACGTCTAACCCCGCTGTGTAAAAAATATGTTAAGCTACAGTTGCTAGGAGTTGCTGATATTTTTCAAAATGGTGCTATGTTTTAGCCAACACAACAGTGATTTAAGGTAATATAAAGTTAGATTTGGTGACGCACACACCCAACTCAGAAACCAGAAAAAAAATGTATTTGCATGGTGTCAAAACACTCTTTGTCCAGTGTCTTCACGAAATCTTAGCAAAACTTTCCACATATCCACGGGAGACCGTCTTCTGGCAGCGAGAGAGAAAGAGCGGAAACACAACCCGCTTGACCCTGACTATGTAAAAAGCCTGTGTAACCCCGCGTTAGGTTCTGCCCCGCTCTCCACTATTAGTAGACTTAGTAGACTGACGGGTTAGGGTTAGTAGAATAAGTTGACATGTAGTTGCAAAATTGCAAAAGTTGACCATCAAATAAAGTGTTACCCAGTGTTCTTACCAACAGTGTGTCTGGCAGAAATGCCACCATAGCATAGCTTTCTTAGTGATTTTCAGTCTTTTTCTTGGTTTTCTAGGTAACTGTGAAACTTGAAGCAGTAAATTCCATACCTCTAAAGGTGCAGTACGGGAGGCACATAATAGCACACATAAAACAGATTTCATTGAAATAGGAGTCCTGAGAAATCACCTGTCTCGGCGAAAGCCCTGGGATCTGTAAATGGCAGAAAAGAGTTGCTTTTTAGCCATCCAGATCTGGTAATGCTCCCTTCCTGCAGATCATTTCACACTTTCTGGTTACTAGTAAGTTATATGTTTTGATACTGATACTGCTGCTAGCATGTTCTAGTCCCATCCAGGTTTCTTAACTTCATTGGTCAACCAATAATATCAACCACATGACTATGCTTAGGGTCCTTTTAAGTAAATATACAGGGTGGGCCATTTATATGGATACACCGTAATAACATGGGAATGGTTGGTGATATTAAAGTCCTGTTTGTGGCACATTAGTATATGTATATATCACTACCCATCTTGAGGAGTTTGCCCCCTCACATATACTAATGTGCCACAAACAGGACTTTAATATCACCAACCATTCCCATGTTATTACGGTGTATCCATATAAATGGCCCACCCTGTATATTGATGATTTTTATTTAAAGGTAGGGTATGGGATTTGCAAAACGGCCGGCAGATTTTGAAAATACACAACTCAAATGGTCCTATACCTTCTTTCCTCCAACGCTGGCCCCGACTCCACCCATTCGAAGAACATGGGAGGTGGGGATGGTACGACCGTTTGATTGACAAACTTACTGTCCAATGATTCTAGGTGGTCTTGGAAATGATTGGCTGGAGTTTTTCGAGTCCTGCCCGTTCCACAGATGATTAAATTGCTTAATTTTCATTTCAGTGCTTCTAACTCAGTGGCTATAAGTGGGTTAGGAATAAGATTTCAAGTGATTTTGAAAAAAAAAATGGACAAAAAAGAGAATCACATACCCCACCTTTAAGTTTATTTAGTTTAATACAAGCAATATTCTACATATGTGCCACCATATGGACAACTCCTAGACAAACGTTCCTGTTAAAAGGAAACCTGTGTCCCGCATTTAGTAGATGTTTGTGTGGCTTTTATTCGAATTACTTGGGTTGTGTTGGTCTAATATGGTTTTCACCATGTTTTGGAGAGTTACAAACTTGACATGAGCAGGGTGCATTCAACCTCATCTCCATGGTAACTTGTGGTATTATGGGAAAAGAGACAGAAATTGAAGGCAATGCTGCTGTTTTTTAATGAAGGCTTGTATGAGAGCCAGATTTGGCCCCAAATCCATCAGCAGCATTCTGGCATCACACGGGGAGCATTTATACATCTCTGTGTGTCTAATTAGATACTTTCCCTCATTCTGTGAGAAGACAGTCCGGTGCTGAGGAGAGATAAACAGGGAGCAGGGTGTAAGCAACACAAATCAACATACAAACAATTCCTCAGGCAGAATGAGACATGCTTGAGTTCTTCTACTGATGAATGATACAAGACCAAAAATAGGATCAATATTTCACATTTTAGCAGATGAAAGCTGTATGGATGAGCTTTCAGCTTACTAATAAACGAATCACTAAATATGAAGCCTGCAAAGATTAATGGTAAAATCACGCAACACTTTCCATTTTTTTTTTTTTTTTTATGTTAAAAATGTTTTAATTATTTTATTATGTTATATGAAGTCTTCAGTTTTTAGAACCCCATTACCAAAATGTGCACTCTAATATAAAAAAATATGTCTAATAGATTTTTTTTGTGCAATTTTCCTATTTGTCCTATTTTTACATTAAGCTTTAAATTAACATGAAATTTAAGCTTAATATAATCTATAATAATATTAATAATTTCAGTTATATTTTGTTATTAATAAACATATATCCCCCATATATTTTGACTTAGTTTTTACAATAAGCATAACAACAAACACAAATTTAAGTGTAGTAAAATAAATATGAATATACTGTAATAATAATAAAAATATAAATAAATAACATTTATTGATAATTGTTGCAATTATTATATTTTGTTATGTTTTATCATTGATAAAACAATGATAACTTTAAATGATAATTTAAAAAATCAGATTTTTTTTTTTTCCTCATAACTATGATAAGGGTTGAAAGATACAGATATTTGACGTATTTAAACTAGCTCTATTTCCTTCTGGGTTAACTTTATGTAAGATGATTGTTTATTTGTGGAGCATGTTATGCATATTGTGTTGCTTAACCGCAGTCACAGATGGCTGTTTACATTTGTTTGCTTTCTGCTAGTTTCTTTTTATATCTTTGAATTCCGAAATCCTCAGAATGTGTCCGTGGGGAATTTCATCTCCTCTCCATATCTCGCCCTCAGGAGACTTCCTGCTAAATGAGTAAAACTTGATTCTCTTAACAAGCAAACGCTGATCCTCCAGTTGCTCAAGAAGGCGTCGGAAATCAACATAAGGTCTGCGGATTCAAAGTTGTGTTGCGGCACCGGATGCCAAGCCCAATAGTGTGATTTTGGGCAGAACCTGAGGTGAACTGTGCTGTAATCTGTTTGGGATAATGAGAAGCAGTGCCTTTCTGCAGCATTCTCTGAGTTGATGCCATGCACCACAGGGCTTCCATCAAAGTGACATAGAAAACCTTTGCCAGTCAGCCAATAGGCGTCCTGGAGCGGGAGACAGATTTCTGGGCAGGGACTCCCTCGTTGCTCTCAGTTCTCCAGGGAATCTCTGGAGGCATGTACTTGAGAGGCAGTAGGCATCTGTAAGTGTGTCATTTGCATGTATGCTGTTGGAGATCAGTCCTGATTTTTCTTCTTCTGTTAGTTTGGGAGAGTGCAGTTGGGGGTTGACTTTGATCCGCTGAGTGTGTGTGTGGTGTGTGTGCGTGTGCGTGTTTGTACCTGGTATTCCTTATGTTGTGAGGACCAAATGTCCCCACAAAGATAGTAATACCAGTAATTTTTGTGGGGACATTTTTTATTTATGTTTTGGTCCCCATGAGAAAAACAGCTTAAATCATAAGTTTTTTGAAAATTTATCCATACATCATTGTCTATATGGAATGTCCTCAAAATGATAGGAATACCTGTGTGTGTGTGTGTGTGTGTGTGTGTGTGTGTGTGTGTGTGTGTGTGTGTGTGTGTGTGTGTGTGTGTGTGTGTGTGTGTGTGTGTGTTTGTGTTTGTACATTTTTAAAATCAAAAGTTGTGTTTATTAACATTTAATGCATTGTGAACTAAAATGAACAAACAATGAACAACTCTATTTTTATTAACTAACAGAGATTAATGGATGTTGTAAGAAATACATTGCTCACTGTTAATCAATGTTAGTTCATACATTAACTAATGTTAAGAAATGTGAACTTGTAAAATGTTACCATTTTTCATGTTAAATATGTATTTTTTTATGTTTAAATATATAGTTCATGCCACAATTAACCATGTGAAGTTCATTATCTTTCTTTCTATTCATATTTATTTATTGTTTGTTTGTTTGTTTGTTTACTCTTGTGTGCTATACTCTATATTGCTCTATTTTATTTAATACGTATATAATTGATTTAACACAAGATACTGTAGAAAATGTATAAAGTAAGGATGTGTCAGCTAATTACCTAAATTAACCTTGCTTTTAAAAGTCTAAAAATAAATTTAAAAGAGTAAAATAAACAGTGGATGAATTAAAACTTTTCCACTGTTTCAAATGTCAACATTTAAAAATCATTTGAACATATTGTTTCAAATTACTTGAATGTGGCACTATTTTAGAAAGCTCATTATGCTAACAAATGAAACACTTAAAACAAACATCTTTGGATAAAATAAGTTGCATACACAGTTATTCATATTTAAATAGACATTTGTTCATCAAGCAGATGCTTTTATCCAAATTAACTTACTAATTATAATAATTTTCTGAGTTGACAGAAGCAGCTACGATAATGTGAACTCTATAGTGAAGACAGACACATCAAGTAAATGCTTCCAAAAATAGCTGACAACATGTCATACATACTTTATTTCACTGAACAGATTGCATACATTTAGAATATCAAATCAACCACTTATACATATAACTGATGCAGCTGGGATGTTTATGTCTCTCGTTTTCTGTCTGTCCTTCTCTTGTTGTCTCTCCAGAGTTCATCCTATGAGAGGAACCTCAATAAAGAAATGGTCAGAGCAAATAATGACTGCACCGCATGGTGTTCCTGTCATCGGCAGGCCGTTGCTGAGGTGAGGACGGCTTTAAGCAGTGGGAGATTTTAGCTGGTTTGTCCCACTGTGTTCTGATTGCTAATACACAGCAGTGTTGTTCCAATTACCAAACCTCTGGTGCCACCAGACTCTACTAAAGCCCATCTGATCCGTCTGTGTTTGTCAGGGACTGAGTGCACTGTCAAACACATGATTACAGTGAGAGTTTTGACGCATCTCCTTCAGGGAATGTTGCTCAATTCACTCTAAATCACACTTAAGTAACGTCAATCCAGCTCTGGAGAACTGTTGTACTGAGTCGGTCATAAGCACGAGACCACAGGCCTCCCATAGTCTCTTGCACACACATATAATTCACTGATGGTACTTCTATGAACGCATACTCAGCAGGGAGGGTCTTTGTTTATGTTTTGGCACTTTCTACATAATGCAGTATTTTAGTCATTCATCATGACTGTGGTCGATATCTTGTTCATAAACCATATCTCTAACAAGCTGCATGAGTGTAAACCACAGATGAAACCTTGGCTTGAGTTCATAAGACGAACATATTGGATGCAAATCACCAAATATTCTCAAGGCATTTTAATATACTATTCTTTGTATTAAAACAGAGTCCCAAACCATCAGCTTTAACTTTAATGGTTTTGTTCATGGAAAATAAAGAATATAAAGCCAGCTTCTTTGCCAAATACAGTATAGTGGTTTTGCATAAGTTTGAAGTTAAATGCAGTAGGCAGCCAGTAGAGGTATACATGTGGGTTTTATATTTCCCACATTGGAGTTTTAAACAATGTTTATATCACTTTTAATAGAAAATGTAGATCAGACAGTTCTTGGATTTGTCTACTGAATAAAATGTAGTCTGAGAGAAAGATTAAGAGTCTATTGAAAACTTGCTGATATCCAAGTTAACATGTCGGAATTTCATACTATGGATATATTAAATAATTTTTTAATAGAGCCCTTAAAATGGTGTTGTTAAGTTCTGCTTTACCGAGCAGCCTGACATTTTCGGTTAGGAGCGATAGTTCAATATGCAGGTCCAATAGGCAGTCCTTCCTGGAAGTGATGGAGACTTTATTGAATTCCACTGGGCTCTGCTGAAAACAGCTAAAAGTTCCAGCTCCAGTGAAGAAAATGAGATAAGTGAATTGTAAATCTCTGGGTTAGAAATATTGGACTCTCGGGGTAGTACATTTCTGTCCGATTCAGACATGTAATGAGCTTAAATAGTGGCCGAGTTCAGGGATGCTCCTGAAGAAGAAAAAAAAAGAAAAAAAGATTTGAGCGGAGAGCTTGTGTCATCGTACTTCTAACGGCATAAGCAACTTTGGGAGTTTCAGTATTCAACTTCCATAAGCCTTTAACTCCTAGCAGGGCTAATGTTCATGCCGATGAGAGCAACATAAAACATGACAGACCAGAGTGGAAGATTTTACACGCATTTTGATAATTGTGTTTTATTTTTGCCACATTAAGTGGAAAAGTTGTGCTCTCCAGAGGTACAGGAAAGTTAGTGTTTCAAGTTCTCCAAAAGAACTCTCTTATGACTAGTGCAACTTAAAAGTATTTATTCAAAGTTCTTGATCTACACTTTCTTTTTTAAATACGCTGACGCATATATATATATATATATATACACACAATTTAAAGGTCTCTTCCAATGTAAATAGACTATTGTGCTGTTTTTCAGGTATTTTGTCAGCTATATAATTTACACTGCATACACAAACTACATTTGAAGATTAATAATACATTAGCATAATATGTTTTGTTATGGAAGGATGGTTCCAGTCATATGCAAAGTCAAATATTCTCACAGGGCACTTGAAACCACAGAAAATAGTTTTAAGCCAGACTAAACTCTGACCTTGTTTAAAATACTGCAAGCAATTTTCTCTGTTTTATTCAGCAGTGGCTTGCTTTTGTCCTAATGTGTGTACTCTTCGTGACTCTAGTCCCTGGTGTCGTCTGTCATCACTATAGTAAATGTCGGGCAGTCAGACATGTTCTGTGTTAGACACCTCCTCAGCGGCACTCAAATGCCATATGCAGAGAGAGATGTTCTTACTGTGTCTTTGTCCTTGAGACGGTCAGACTCGAGAACACACATTCAAATGCTCTTAAACATAGTAAGATATTCTCCAGGTGATTTTGTGGTTATTTAAATTGTTTAAGTGTTTTTTGTTACATTATCATTCTGACGGAAAAAGATGGTCTAATATTGTTGTCAACATGAAATATTATTTTATTTTGTTGGAATTTACATTCAAATAAAACTTGAAAGTAGTCATATTCTGTATGATTCAACATATAATGTAGCCTACATATTTTTCACGTTTTGTTTTCAAAATGTGGCAACTTTGAAACTACTTTCCTTTTCAGATGGCATTATGGACTCTTGTTTACACCACTGAAAAATAAAATAAAAAAGGTAATTTATCTTAGAATTTCTCTCTCTTTTCATCTCGCAATTCTGAAGTTTTTTTCTTGCAATTGCAAGTTTACATCACATTTTTTCTCAGAACTGCGTGACACAAACTCGCAATAACTGCAATAAAGTCAGAATTGTGAGATATAAACCCTCAGTTGTAGATATAAACATCAGGGGCCGTATTCACAAAGCATTTTATCTTACCACTAGGAGTACTCCTAAATCGCACTAAAAGATTTTTGCTAGGAGTTTTCTCTTAAAAGTTATTCACAACGCCTTTCAGACCTACTCTTAGTAAAGAAAAATGACATCTCCTAAACTAAGAGTGAGTCTTCGTTGCTATGGATGACGTCATTACTCATGCACGAGCTTGACTGAAGTGACCACCTTGATTGGCTGATGATTGTAACGCGGGAATGATTCCAAACCCCTCCCCTACGATGATGATTGACAGGTGACAGGTCTGAGAATGCGTGCGCTACACAAGTAGTGTGAAGGACGGAAGATGATGAATAACTGAATAAATAGCCTAAATGAATAAAGAGTAAGGAAAAACAAATAGCCTAGTAGCCTAATGAAACATATGGATTGATGCAATATCTTTGCAACATTATTGAATTAATCTGTCACTATATGCCTCTGCCTACGTTTGCAAAGAGAAGAACATTTTAATTTGATTCACAATCAAACGTTACAATTAGTTTACATGCAATGAATGAGTAGCCTAGTTTTGGTTGTTGTTGGTGGCGTTATTGCATCCCTAGTTATGCCTACTACAATGCAAAATTGTTCCCTCGCGATTGGAAGCTCCTGTAGCCGCCGCGTACGCATTTCAAAACATCGCAACGTGAAATGCCACAAAAAGCGGTTTGTGAATAGGTCTTAGTGAGTTAGGAGTCCTCTCGACTTCTTTTAAGCTGTCCCAGGCTTAGGTGCTACTTTTAGGGCTAAAATGCTTTGTGAATTACTCTTAGTCAAAAAAATTAGGAGTCCTAAAGTTACGAGAGACACGCCCATTATTTTTAGGAGTTGCTCCTAAATTCGCCAGTTAGGAGCTACTTTTAGCCTTAAAATTCTTTGTGAATACGGCCCCAGAATGTATTAATTTATAAATGGTAAATGTGTTTTGAGGTCATGACATAGTATTGTGCAACCACACGAAAATAAGTCTTTATAAATAACGTGCCCCTGTAATCATAATATCAATATAATGATATCATTGAAAATTAATACAATTTGTTGGTTTTACTACAACTAATAGTTATTTCAACTGGAAACTGCAGTGATTTGTATGTAGGTACTGTATAGGAGTTTTTCAAAAATGTAGAATAACTTTATTTTATTTTATTTTTCTCAAATGAGCCTAGATTGCAACCAGTGGCTTTACAAAAAGTAATTTAATACTTGACATCAAAAATCAAAAGAAAAATTGAGAAGTCTTTCAAAAAACACTATTGCTTTTATTTCCTCCTGATTTTTCAAGCAGTTCCGGCTGTGAATCTGACAGACATAGCATGGGCTTAAACAAATGACAACAGGTGACAGAAGTAAAATGTTTGAATAAGTAAATTTTTTTGCAGAAATGTAGAGCCAATGCACCTGGGTTGTAACATGCTAATGTGTCCATTTCACACTTTTAAGATTATATATATATATTATTTTTCTTATTTTTTGGGGTACTCAGAAATATGTGTGTGTTTGGAATTGTGAGCTGTGAGCGGTGTTTCACGTTGACTTTGACCTCATAAACTAATGAACCTTTTTACTTTCTCTCTACTTTTTATCTATCAAATTCTTATTCTACCTCTCTTTATTTAAAAGAGATTCACATCTGAGGCAACATTTTGTCCCATCAGCTGTAAAGAACGTCCTCTTCAACTCCTTCTTTCTGTCATGGCTGCCCTCAGCTGAGTCAGTTGACAGGAGCTCGCCGTGGGGTCCCTCAAGGGGCTTTCTGAAGATAATTGCCTTGAAGCTGAAAATGCTATGATAAAAGCTTCTCTTTTCATTTATCTTCATTTTTTAAAGTAAAGCGAGGCTGTACTTTGCCTTTTAACCATTATAACTGACCCTTTCCTCCTTTTCCAGCAATTTCCAGCGATTCTTGATTCTGATTATCTGTGACACTTCATCGAGGCTTTTATCAACAAATGTTTGCTTGCCATTTCAGATGTAGGCTACCTATGTAAAAATCACTTTCAGGAATGGTACAAAGGAAACATCTCGGTTACTCGGTTACTCGGTTACGCGCATGGCGACCGAGTCGATTTCCATACTGAGAAAAGAGATCCTCTGCACAGGGGAGAGTTTACTCTTTTACCAGTTGACCTGAAGGCCCAGGCGGGCTAGGTGCCGAAGCACTAGGTCCCTGTGTTTGCAAACCTGGTCTCGAGAGTGAGCTAGGAACAGCCAGTCGTCAAGATAGTTCAGGATGCAAACCCCGTGCTGCCGTAGTGGCACAAGGGCTGCCTTGGCGACTTTCATGAAGACGCGAGGAGACAGGGCTAGCCCGATTGGGAGAACCGCGTACTGATATGCCCGCTCCTCGAAAGTAAACCGTACACTCTAAAAACTGCTGGGTTGTGTTAACCCAATTTTGGGTCAAATATGGTCTCACCCAACATTGGGTTAAAAATTCAATTTAAAAATGGACAAACCCAGCCGTTGGTTTACATTTTTAATGTAACCAATGCAATTTGTCCATTTTTAAATTGCATTTTTGTCCATTTTTGATTTTGTCCAAAATGCAATTTGTCCATTTTTAAATTGCATTTTTTAACCCAACGTGGGGTGAGACCATATTTGACCCAAAATTGGGTTAACACAACCCAGCAGTTTTTAGAGTGTAGGGACGGTCTGTGTCAAGGCAGAATGGAGACATGGAAGTAGGCGTCCTTCAGGTCGATTGCTGCAAACCAATCCAAGTGACGAACGTATTCGAAAAGGCTTTTCGCTGTCAACATCCCGAACGGAAGCCTGTGAAGGGATCCAGGATTGGCCGTAACCCACCAGTTTTCTTGGGTACAATGAAGTAGGGGCTGTAGAACCCGGACTTCATTTTGGCTGGAGGGACAGTCTCGATCGCACCCTTCGCCAGTAGGGTGGCGATCTCCATACGCATGATCTGGGCGTTGCCACTAACCATGGAGTAAGGCGTAGCGCCCCGGTGTGGGGGCACAGTCATAAGTCCGGGGAAGGAGTGGTCCTGCTACCAGCTCCTGAGAAGAACTGAGCCCTAACTCCAAACTGCCCGTCTCAGGAGTGCTGCTTAGCCTGGCGTTTGGCCGGCTTAGGGGGTGGAGACGGGTGGTGCCGCCCTCCTTTGACCTCCTCCTGCTCGGGGCCGATGAAGGCTCGAGGGGAGGAGCCGCAGGGAGGCGGCCTCGGTGGAAAGCAGACTAAGGAAACCGCACTTACGGATGACCGTTGGTGCAGAAGGTGCTCTACCAATACTAAAATGAGAGTATAGTCAACAGAATGTCTAAAAGGGACAATCAAATTAAAATGTGACAGAGGAATAAATAGATGAGCAGGTAGAGAAACGTAGAGAAATGTGTGATAGATGGTATGAAGAAATTAAGCAGATCGAATTTTGCTGATGAAGAAACTTCGTAGGTCATATTTTGAGGTTGCTAAGAAGCCAGGCGTTGGCATGAGGAAAATAAATGTGTTTGAGGTACTAATGAGCAACGAACATAAAAATTGCCATTGGATCACATGGTATTTGGAGGAGTACATATGAGAGATTATACCTCAACGAGAGAGAAATACAGTAGTGTGAGCAAAATGTACATGGTGTAAAACAGACATACTTTGTGGTTGTTGAACCAATTTTATATCGATTGGATGTCATTTTTGCATCCTTTGATTTTACAATTTCATCCCATTTATTTCAGTTTACTGCTGCCAGTCACCTTTTTCCCCCTGTTGTCATTTGTTTAAACCCATTCTATGTCTCTCAGATCCACAGCTGGAAAGACCTCTCGTGCTGCTTTTATTTTTTCGATGTTTGAAGGTGTGCCACAGCATTTTTTTTAAATCCCCTATTTTTTCCGAATAGGATATTTCAACTGCTATGTTTTTCCAAGAATATATGTTGATCTGCTGCTTGTAAGCCATGGTTGTCTTGATGAACTCATGTTGTTCTCCAGAGTCTCTGGGGATATTGTTCTCTTGTCTCTTAGCTCAATGTGTGGCTTTATAATTCATAAGTGACTTGCGCCATGGCATCACCAGGTCCCAAGTTGACCAGTGTCACACTAGAAGTTTATAGACAATTTTCAGTTGGAAGCTTATGTAACCAGAACGGAATTTTCGGTATAATTAAACCCAGATAACACTGACTATGCCACCCTGGGATTTGCACCCAAGGAAATACAAGGAACAAAGGTTTGGTGGTGCAATGAAAAGACACAGACGTGTTGTCCAATTTATCAAATGAAACCAACCTCAAAAATGAAAGAAAATACTGTACCTTCCCCACCAAAAGATATATAACAAAAATAGTTAATTTACCAAAAATAAAGAAACGGCAAAGCTAAAGCTTACCTTAGGGGTGGCAAACTAGCTGGAAGAAATTGTGCTCTCAACCACATATGTGTGCACAGCAAACAATAGGAAGAGGTGCTCAAACTCTGGTGCTCCAAACTCACAGCATGTGCTTCACCCAGGTGACTAGCCTTCCCCTCAGCGCACTCAGCCTTGGCTCAAACTAGAGAAAAAGGAGAAATTTTGTGGGTCCGGTACAAATACAAAATAATCAAATCATTCACATAAGAAACAAAATATAATGATTGACAGAGTCAGTTGGTACATGAATAACACGTCCTACCTTGCCTGGCAAACCCCAAGATTACTAATGGGAGTGACTGTTAGATGGACGCACTACAAACTGGTAGATGCACGCACCACCCGGCCCTTACGGCCCAAGTTACACTGATCAAACCAAACTTCAATACAAAATGAACCAAATGAAGACAATCATAATATAATTCAAAAATAGGGAAAAAAAAAACAAGTTAAGAAAAACAGCATCGCAACCTGCAGTTAACCACCACGTGATACGCAGGAGACTGCAAAACAAATCTGATCAAAGAAATGCTCCAATCAAGGAATATAAAGCAAGCACTAACTCATACATACCCTATGAAAATCACGCATATCAAGGTGTTAGCATGCAATCACGAATGTTCCATTAAAAACACACAATAACAAACATTAAATTCGACTAAACAAAATAGAAACAACATAACACATTGCGATAGCCTACGTACCTAAAAGCTTTCAGTGAACACTCAATGCAACTCCCAGGATACGTCAGCGGAAACGGCTACAGCAACCACTTCAAAATACAAAAGAACACATCCTATAGACACTTTGAAACACAAGAAACCGCGCATAACCTCCTCCGCCATAGTGACACTGGAGACCGGAAGAGGGGCAGGTATGACAAAGCCTACATTCTAGTGCCTCCTGTCTACACATTTATATACACAGGCCCTAATTATACCATCTACACATTACCATGGAAAAAATGGGAAAATCCCATACTACTACACTTAGTTTACATAGCCTACCTAAATTGTTAAAGATAAGTGCTTAATGAAAAACATTAACTAGCACATTTTTGTAACTCTGATGGCTGTTATAAAGTGCATGATGACTGGGATTATCAGAGCAAACAGTCCTTTAATAATTAAATCCAAATGGCACAGGAAAACTCAGGTATCACAACCACGTAACAAACAATACAGGACAAAGAGCTAAGTCGTTTCAATCATCCTGAAGTCAATGGGCTTTTTGAATCGTTTTTTGGTTAAATGCCTGGAATATGGTCTCTGTTTAACCCACACTCAAGATATGTATTCTATGACATTACATCGGTAATACCCCATTTGTGAAGATTTTAAGCTTTTACGTCTTGCTAACAAGTGGCTAAATGGGTATAGAGGCTGTCAGGGACATTAAAGTTCATCACGACTCATCATCTCACTAGTCTGCTTTTATAGTCTCATTGTATTTATATTCATGTTGCAAACAAGTCTAACTCAAACTTCCAATTGTACAGTATATTTGATATAAAGACTGAAAGTGTTGTCGGTAGGTAAGTGGTCTTGCTGAAGTCATGCAACCGTGATGTAGTTTGTATATAGCCCACCTTTAGCTTTTTACTTCTGGTGACAAAAATGTAAAAATCATAAGCTTTTGCTGGCCACAGAGCTTATTTTCTGCAATAATCCAAAGGTCAATGGAAAAATCCCATCTTTTTGTTGTGGGAACCACAGTGATCCGGGTTGGCCTACAAAATTACATCATCCCTGCAGCGTTCTATTAGTTAAACATTGTTCGTTTAGCGCATCACCTCTCTTTCATCCATAATCATAATCGCTGACTGCCCTCAGACATCTTTAGTATTTCAACAAGATTTCAGCAATAACAGCTGGTAGGTGTCACATTGTTTCAAGAGGGTTAGAGGGATGCCTCTTTAATGGAATTGAAGCTGAAGCTGAAGCTTTATACATGATAATTGGCCTTTTGAGAAGATAGTTTGAAGAATATGGGTAACCAAACAGTTGATGGGCTCCATTGAGTTCCATAGTATGGGAAAAACATTCTTCAAAATATCTTCTTTTGAGTTCAGCAGAATCAATAATTTCATACAGGTTTGGAACAACTTGGTGAGTAAATGATGACATAATTTTCATTTTTGTGTGCACTATCCCTTTAAATCCTTCACTGATCATTTTCCCCATCAGCGAGATTGCTTAACTGCTGTTACTGAATCTATGAGTCCGTGAGTTGAGTCATAAACATATTCATTAACAAGATTTGATTGAATCTAATCTAATGATTGATTAATAAACTGAACAGTTTGAAGAAACTCTCATGAACATGACAAATTCTCCTTTTCTGGATGTAGAAAGGTTTTGAACTACACAAAGTGTCAACTATCTCTTTAAAATGTAAAGAAAATGAAATGAAAGAAAGAATTTAAAAGGAGTATGCTTTGAAAAAAAGAGAGGAATGAAGTGTCAACGAAAACAGGCGAAGATGATGGAACAAGGCTGTATGTTGTTTTTAGAGGCTCTTGTGCAGACAGGGCTGTCAGATCTGACCCAGTTAATATGTGATTGTGTTGTCCTGCCGTATAAGTTTACACAAGGTGTAGTAATGAGTTGAACAGAGAAGACATGACGATTTGACATGTTCAGTGGGTCGTGTATTTCCCTCTTGTCCTGTCATTCAACACAATGACAGTTTGATGTTTGAAGAGGTTTGATGAGATTAGCTGTCCTTATTAACCAGTCAAAATCGCACTAATAGGGCCTCAACCCTTGGAGCTTTAAAATGAACTGCGCTGGTATTGATTTTTAGTTGGCATGACTGGCAAAAGCCTCTGGATGAGGTGACCTGGAGGCTGTTGTTCCTGTCAAATGTGTCTTTTCAGATTGTTTTATTCATTTATTCATACTACATTAATAAAGACTGGTTACAAGTGATGCCACACGTCAACGATTTTTTTTTTTGTCTTTATGAGATCGTACTGTCTCTGGAACATGTTAAGTAAATTTAACTCAGCTCAGACCAGAAAAAAGAAAAAAAAAGAAAAAAAAAGCTATAGATTATGAAACAATCTCACTTTCTCTCTTTGGATTTGGTAGCTCTCTTTATCCTTTGAGCAAATGACATAGCATCTCTCTTCTGTTGGCTTAATAAGAAGAAGCAGCTACCTGCCATCCTAATTGGGTTTCTCACTTCTGACTAATTACAGAAGACTCAGTTCAGTCCCTGGGCCGCCTGCCAGCGATGGCAGAAGGACACTGAGTGTCAAAAGTAGATTGAGGCAACAAAAACTACTAAACTGCCAAGAAAGACTTGCATCTAAATGCATCCTCCTCTCCTCTGTGATCTTGCAGTGTTTATCTTCTTTTCACCCTTTTCAATGCAAGTACTTAGTTTCTGTACTTAACTATTGGCTAATTTCTCCGCTGCTAACACCCATCGCCTGAGGAGATTTGCTGGTTTAAGTTTAATAGTGAAGATGGAGAACTAATAGTCTTGGGTCTGATGCTGTAATTTTATAGTTTCCTAACATGCGCACACACACACACACACACACACACACACACACACACACACACACACACACACACACACACACACACACACACACACACACACACACACACACACACACACACACACACACACACACACACACACACACACACACACACACACACACACACACACACACACACGTTGGGTTTCTATGTTTTATGAGGAATTTCCATAGACATAATACTTATTATATACAACCTGTATATTATGTATCCCCTAACCCTACCCCTAAACCTACTCATTTTCAAAACAATGTCATTAAGTATGATTTAGAAGCTTTTTTCCTCATGGGGACCAAAAATGTCCCCACAAGGTCAAAGATTTCTGGTATTGCTATCCTTAAAAAAATGTCCCCGCAGCATAGGGTACACACACACACACACACACACACACACACACAATCATTTTAAGCATAACCTTTTATATTGAAAACTCTTAAAGTTCACAATTAAACCAGTCAGTTTCTTCCAAACTTTAGATGGCTACAGACAAAACCTGGAAGCTTGTGTTACCTCCACCTTTGTAGAATAAATGTCAATCATAATTAATGATGTAGAGAGAAATTTGAGATATGGGTACTTGTTACAATTCCAGTTCATGACACTATAAATTACAAATGAACTGCATGTGAGCTTCTCATTACTTGAGTCTGCAAGCCAAACTGGAAGCAAAATTCAATAAAATAAAAGGTAGCCATGGACAGATAGATGGCTGGTGAGATTCAGCCTAGTTGAATATACTTCAGTTTAAGATGTATATATATATATCTTTTTTTTTTTAAGGTGCAACATAACCCGAAAACAGAAAAGGCCCTTACTTTACTCCATTAGTCCAATGGCATCTAAGTCAGTCTCATTTTTTTTCCTATTATAAATAGAATGTTTGTTTTTTTTGCCTCAGAGCTTTTTCTTATTTCCCTGCTGTGACAGGCACGCTGTACTGGAGTAATCTGCTGTTTTGCAAAGTGCTGATAGGACATATATCCAGCCCATCCCAGCAACCCCTTGAGGACCACAATGTTTTGGCCTCTAAGCATGGGTTTACCCCTCTTACCCAGCACACACTGTCCTTTCACACACACTGACGCTGAGCTAATCTCTGGAATGGCACAGCACATGCAGAGCTTCAGGGAATGAAAGACCCACCTGGTCAGGAAAGTGTGTGATGTATTTATCTTGCTAGCATGAGCAATAAACACTTACACGGAAATATTTCCTTGTATGTGGATTTCATCATACAGTGTTAAAGGGATATTCATGCTTTTCCATCCCTGGAGAGCTGTAACGGACAGGAGGGACAGGGCAAAGAAGGACATTTGTTAGTGAATTATGTATTGCATGTGTGGAAGAAATGTTATCTTTAAGATGTGTGTGACCATCATATGACAGTAAAAGAGCACACACAAACCTTATTCTAATATGGAATTGTATTGGAATGGTAAAGAGTGTTGGTATGTGACTGGAGGGCTTCCACTCGAGGATAAAATATAATGAACAAGTCTATGTTCCACGAATGGTTGAAAATACCATCATTGGCCTATAAAGATAACATTCTGGGAGTCAAGACTATAAAAGAGGAAGGATGCCCACTTTTAGACTGCAAGAAACTAAACCTCATCATTTCCAAGACTATTGGAAATGTTTATCTCTTATTCAGTGATAGAATTGTGTTTGCCGCCACACGTAACAACAACATTCTATAATGTTAAATGGATCTTGCGTGTGCTGAAAACATTTGTATATCTTAACAATTTGGATATATTCATGATAATTTAGTAGTTTATATAGTTTTTCCTATAATATTACTTCCCATTATTTTATTGTATTATTTTATTTTATTTTATTTTATAATAGGGCATATTCTATTATTTTATTTTAGGGAATATTATTTAATTGTCTTTTATTTTACTTTAGGGTGTATTATTTTCTTGTATTTTGGGGTAAATGACGTTCTTGTCATTTTGGGTAATATTCCTAGTATCAACAGGCTATTCTAAATGACATCATCCTCCAGGAAGTGACATCACTGATTTGGAGGGAAATCTACAGCACAAACAACAGTAAGTACCTGTAGCAATGGACTGGATCAATTCTGTGATGTTCTGCCATGTGATCTTCTTTGATCAAATGGCAGAAATCAATTTGATAATAAATGAATCTTAAAAGATAGTCAAAAACATGTGGACAACCTCATGGAAAATTTCAGTCCTTTACTCTCCTTTATACTGCCTTAAATTACAACACAAATTTGTTTGTTTGTGAATAAATGACCGAACAATGCTAGTGATTGGAAACATAGGAGGATATTCTCAATCTTGCACTCTAGTTAAATTGGATGCCATCGATTTGGCCCCAAATGGTGGCTTCATGTTGGCACCCTAATCACAGCAGAAGTCGTCTTTCACAGCACAGCAGAAGTGGAGGGTTCTTGGTTGAATCCGCATATGATAAATAATGATAAATGTCATACTGCACCCGTCGCTTAGCTAGCTTCGCTCTCTCATTAGGACAAATTAATGAAACATTGTGTCATGGTATCAAATTAAGATGTTCGGCTGATCAGTGAAATAACAGAGGAGTTTACAGCCTGTAGACGTCTGCTAATAACAATCTCGCTTTTTTAATCAGACACGTAAACAGCCAATTATCCAGAAAAGCATCTGCTGTTACAAATGTTTTTTGTTGCCAATACCGAGCAATCTTTAGAAATCAAAATTGCCATGTCGTGGGGGCCGCTCATTTCTCTGACTTGAGAGTGACGATGGATGACAATAAATCGTGTGGTTATTACATTATAGATTGTTCTGTAAAGTTTGCAATCTGTCTTGAAATGAGCAAACAATGCAGCAGCATTTGGACTGCACAGTTACTTTGCACACTGAACAGATGATGAGAAAACAAGTTACTTGCAATTGCAAACTTTGACTGTGTTATTGCAGAGATGCTTTTGATATTTTAATATATGCATGTTTAACAATAAGACAGCTTGAAGCTCATCTTTTCATCCCTCCGCACTTCTGACCTGTAATCTGTTGAGAGAATTAATTCATCCACGCATAATATGTCAAAGTAGTCTGCTGTCTGAGTAAAATTTTGCTTTTTTTCAGCATAATATCAGCTAATTATGGGGTTTCTTTGTCAGGTTTGCTTCAAAACAAAGTAGCGTAGGTGGATTCTGAACTCGCTTTGAGGTGTCAAGAAACTTTATTTTAGGGATTTCTTCACTTGAACTGATTAAGTTATCATTAATTCTGAGAATTAACACACCCACTTCTGAAAACAAAACTCAACTGAAGGTCTGCAACTTTCTCTACCTTCTCTAAAGGTTGCAGGGTAATGCAGCATTTTGCAACTCCAGTGTCTTTTTGAAAGAGATTTGGCATAGAGGGGGGGTTGATAATGCAAAGCTATCATTTGGTATCAAAAGTCTTGGAATACTTAGATAATATTAGATATCTTAGATAATAGTTTTTGAAATTATCATCACTATATGTTCTGCAGTGGTTGGGATTATACAATGTATTACAATATATTGCGGTTGAAGCCACATGTTTGCGCCACTCAAACGGGATAATATCTAAGATTGCAAAGGCTTTTTATTGAATGTCACCAGAGTGATGTTTTGGAGGTACACACAAAAAAAAAAAAAAAAAACAAGCGTAGTTTCCCACATGAGACCGCCTTGGTTTGTTAAATGTGCCTTTTTCTCGGAAAATGTCCGCGGCAGAGACATGAGATCATTAGAGACTGTGAATAACTGATGTGTCTTTCTGCCTCTGGTCATCTGCCATCACTCAAGCAGCATTTAATTCTCTTCTGCTCTCTTTCTCCCTCCCTCCTTCTCTGGATCTCTTTGTTTGTTTAGTGGTGCAAAGACAGTTTGGCAAGTATGTGAATAATGTAGAAACCTGAAAAGTTTTATGGTTATAAGAAGACATTCTACATACAGTAGGTTATACATTTAAACACACTTCGTCGTATTATTTCACAATATTAATGCTTTTGCTGTATTTTTATATCAAATAAATGCAGCCTTGGTGAGCATAAATAACTTTTCTTCAAAAACATTGAAACATCTTATCGACCCCAAACTTTTGAACGGTAGTATACAGGAGATTTTTGTAAATTATAAAAGTGCTTATTAAACATGCAGATTCTCTCTGCAGCAATATGATCAGAATTCAGCTGTTCCCTTAATTTTAACTGTATATGAAGCATTCACAGCTCCAAACATTACAATTTTAATATTCCATCAAGTACCATTTTGGGCATTCCATCATCCTCTCATTAAGAGTCTCATTATCCACAAACTCTTTCCAGTTGTGTTGTTCTGTGTTGTTTTTCCCTGTACGCTGAATTTTCCTTCTCATTATCCTTGGGCAAATATAGTTTACAGAAATGAAAACAATCAACATGAAGTTATGTGACTAGGGAAGGTTGAAGGCAAAGATTGTGTGAGAGGATGACTGATGAAAATAATAAGTGTGTGTAACTAGACATATTGGAATGGATTTCTTCTGCCATGAAGAATCTGCTGGCAAAGTTAACTAAACGGATGGGCGTCTATGTCGGCTCCAAATCGGGCATTAGCAATCTGGATAATTATCTTGTGGTGTAAATAGCAGGGCTGGATGTGTAGCAAGGGTATGCTTGTCCACATACTGGTGGCTCCTATCAAGTCCAAGTTTAGTTTTGCAGACTTTTGGAACCATTGCGATCATTAGTGATGCATGGGAATTTCCATATTGTTTACTCTATGGGCTAAATATAAGTTCATTGGGAGGTCAAAACTGATACATGCTGCTAAGAGATATGGCATTTCTGACTAAGAAATAGCATATGATTTTGTTCATCATAATTTATATATTACATATATTCATTTGATTATATTGGGTTACACTTTATTTTAAGGCGGCCTTGTTTCAGTGTAATTACACATTCAAGTACTGAGTAATACTATTAAACTGCATGTACTTACTATAGTGATAGGTCTAGGGTTTGGTTTAGGGTTAGGTAATTATGCATTGTTATTATTACAGTAACTACATGTGAAACAAGGACACTGTAAAATAAACTGTTACCTTATATTGTATTATCAGAAATTATTTTGACATGAACGACTTTTAAGTTCAGGACATTATATATGGGTTCATTGTCGTCTTGTTCGAGTTTCAAGTAGACTTGTTGTGCAATGTAAGTTGAATTCATAAGTTCCCCTTTCAGAATGTGTTTATTCTACTCTACGCATTGAGAACACAATATATACTCTAGATTTCAATAGGTTTAACCATTATTTCACAAGCATTTTAGCATGAAATTAGATCTCTCTGAAGCAGAAGGCAAATAATTTTTTATTGAATTTCACTTGATCTCTTATGCTTCAATGCCTTGTAGTTATAACAATCTCAGATATAATGTGAATTTAATTGATATCACAGGGTGCAGTGCACTGGCGTAATATGAAATCCAGGCATTAATAATGGCATTGACAGCAGGCCTCTAAATAAAGAGTCTAATAGTTTTTTATTTTTTTTATTTTTTTATCCAGAAATATGACTATATATGAGTCATGGGTATATATTTTGGTAGACAGCCAGCACATTTTCATACTGAAGTTAGGAGACTACAGACAAATCTCTACTAATATTTTCTATCACAGCTTATGATATTCAGTAATAGGAAAATGAGACACTTTTTGACTTTTTTCCAAAGCATCTGCCACAATACGATTATATCTTAAGTTAGTCTCATTTTGGGGCTTTTCTCAGCAAATATTAATATTAATTGCTAGTAATTTGTTTGCTTAATCAGCATATCATTCAAGTAATTCAATTATTCATCAATAAACAACTCTTATTTACAGCAGTCACAATGCATATTAGTATTATAATGTATTTGTGTCATGTTTTAATTTGTAAAATAAATATAGGTTACATTGTAACACTTTATTTTACAGTGTCCTTGTTCCATAAGTTACATGTACTTACCATAGCAATAATAGTAAATGATGCATAATTACATGCAACTAACCCTCAACCAAACCCTAACCTTATTGTAAGTACATGTTGTTAATTAATATTACTCAGTACTTATATAATTGCAAAATGACACCTTAAAATATAGAGTAACCGACGTAATTGCATTGCACTTCCTCAAATAATTCTTTATAGAGTTACGGTTAGGGTTAGGTTTTTGGTTTAGGGTTTAGGGTTAGTTGTAATTGTGCATCATTTACTGTTATCACTATAGTAAGTACATGTAACATGTAACTATGTCACTTTCAAATAAAGTGTTACCTAAATCTATTTTATTTATCCGTATAAATCAAGTGAAGTTACATGATATTTTATGGTGATCACATTCTTTCTGACGTGAAATACTTTCTTACTCTACACACTGTACTATTGTCTTAAACATCAGGGAGCCGTGATGAGAAAATATCAGCTGAACCAGCAAGTAACAGCAGTTCTTCTAGTTTGCAAAACTTTGCATTTACCCTACCCAGATAAACTGTTGTTTATAATTTAACGCTTTTTTTTTACATTTTCAACTTTCTGTAAAGTGTAATGTTGCTGTTTGAGCCTTATCTTGAGTTTTCTTCAAGGAATGGACACATCACAATATTCCTCATTTGAATAATTCACACCCAAGGCAAACGTAAAAAAGAGGCGAGGCCTTGATTGAGTTGCGTTTGAGTAGACATGCTGAAACTTGCGGTTATGGTAAGGAGCGTGATATTTCCCAAACACACACAAAGCGGTTGACCAATCACATCACACTGGTCCAGCTGACCAATCAGAGCACATTGCGCTTTTCAGAAGGAGGGGCTTCAGCGACACAGGATCTAAACAGTGTTACTGACAGACTGGGAAGAGAGGTGCTGCAACAATGTCAAATATGTGAAAAATAATGTGTATTTTTGAACATTCAAGCATTGAAACCAATTCTAGAAAACCCCCAAAACAAAATCCAGACTTTCTAAAAGAGCATAATATGGCCTTGTTAAATATGGCCTTGTTTTCCCTACAAGACATGAGCAACTGACATGTGGGCACATTGTTAGACATATAATAATTGCATTTATTTTGATGTCTTTGCATTCTGCTGTGATGTTGTTTTTTGTACTGAGATGAAAGCAAAGGGACATTTGCCTTGCGGTGAGACCTGAAGCCCATGTGCAGCTTTGAAGTCATTAATGGGACTTATATATATTGACAATCAAGGACCATGTTATGTAATTTTTTTTTTTTTTTCAGGGACTCTCTTTAAAGCTAAACACAAAGGTTTTTGCATTTAGTAGCAGCGATGACACTGGTTTGTATCTTTTAAATACCAAGGTAACACATGATCTGCCAATATCTGTTAGTACTAGTCCCTAGTACTGATTTTAGTTGTTGAATATTAGTTCTCTCTTGAGTTTTGTTTACTTGTATTACATAAATGGGCAGCTCTTGAAGTAATGAAATATCTTACTATTAATATTGAAGTCTACTATTACTATTACTATTAATTTTTAAGTGAACAGAAATATATATTTAAACATTAGAAGTGCGGTACAATACTGCATTTTTAAGGTTCATTACAGTATGTAGCCAACGTACATTTGATGTTGCAGCATTTATTTTGACAGTTACTGTACGTTGAAGCAAAGTTTTGTAAAACCTGCACTAGTTTACTCTAGGCTTCGTGTGATGTCCTTCCAATGGTTGGGGACTGCTGAGCGGCCATATATGAAATCAGTGTGTAAAAAATGGCTTTGATGCTGATGAATATTGGACATATGTTGCAGGCAACCATTTTATCTATGACAAAGTTTAATTACTTTTGGCACTAGTCTCGTTAAATCAGACCAAGCCAGCTGCTCCCAGCTGCCGATATAAACCATGCACGTCCCCACCAACTGCTGTCTTTACTCTCAGGAGATTGTCTCGCTCTGGATTTCAAGATATTTTACTTGCTGGACATTTTTAGATATTTTCCTTGACATGTTTTTGGTTGATGGGTCTCACACTGTGATCATAGACCATCTGATGAGTATTTGTGGTTGCAGTTTGAAATTGAGATGCATATTATGTTGGGGTTGATAGCGCTCATTTAGATATGCACAATAAACAAATATTGACCAGAATGGAATTTTAGCTGGCTATTTACTATATACTGCAAAGCATTATTTTTTTTATATTTATGCAGTTAAACAGAAGTGAACTATATTATTGTATAACTGCAATGAGCACCATACTCATTCTTGGAAAGAAATGTGGTTATTTTGCAATTTTTATTTGATTTTATGTAACATATATAATTGTTGCTAAATAGCAATACAGCTCCCAGACCTCAGAATAGAAGGAAAATGTCAGAAATTGTCAAAAAAGGAAGAAGCAGGCACTGCACTACATACCGTACAGGTTTTTTTTTTTGACGTGACACTGACATTGACAGCTGTTATAACTGACTGTTGTGCTTGTTGGCAACTTTGACACATCTCAAAAATCCCGAAGCCATGGCTTTCAAACCTGGGGTGCAGCTGGCAGTAAATCATTAAGAATATCTACTTTTACTAACACTGAGATAGTTTTTTTTTTTTTGTTTTTTATCAGTAGTGTCAAAAATATTCCACCAATTCCACAATATTTTCTCAAAAACAAAACAAAAACATTGAGGTTTTATTAGATTTATCATGGTTCTCTATGATACAAAGTACACTGTTGTTTCATATAACATGCAATTACAGATGAAATGAGAAAATGTGCAATTTTTAATTTTACAAGTCCATTCAATTGAACCATTTTTGGGTGTTTCACACTTCATGTATTGTTATCTCCTGCCACATGCATTTTGAGGATGTGAAACACTGCCAACAAGTTAATTAATGATTTAATTTAATTTGTATTCTCAGTATCTTCCTTTCTTTGCTCTAACAGAGTTGGCTTGGGTGAATTATTTTTCTGTCGCTTTGCCAAACGAACTTCCTTCCTTGTTTTCTGTGCACTCCCCTCCACTCGGAGAAAATTAATTCTAAATAGCCATCATAGAACATAAAAGTCTAACGCCTCAGAGTCAATCAGGTGTCAGACTACAGATAAGGCGTTGCGTCAAACTCTCAGTGGTGTGTCATTCATCGCACTACTGTCCTCCTCCTCTTGTGGAACCAAGGGAGCGTGAGGAAATGAACATAATCAAAGGTTTTGTTGCCTTCACAGCAAACACAGAACAGAGAATAATGGAAATCACTTACAGCTTGATGGGAAGACAGCTATGTTTTAAAGTGTGTGTTTCCTTTCATTGTGTTCTCTACTGAATATGGTTTGAGCTGTTTATGTGAAACAGTAAACATTAGACACCTTTTATTCAAAATCAATCCAAATAAAGATGATGTGTGCAGTTTTTTGATATATATTTTTTCGATCTTATAAATTGTTTAAAAAGTCTTTGTGGATGGATGGATGGATGGACTACCACTAATTTTCAGCATGCCATTTCATTTGCTAAAGGGTGAAACTTAAATCTGAATAAATGTAATTAAAAATCATTTTGGTGCATGCAGACTGTGATATTATAATGTGTTTATTTTTCTTCATGTGTGATATCTCAGAATAGCATGTTATCAAGCTAGAAGAGTTTGATGTGACTAACACATCACCCCCACCCCTTCCGTATACCTAGTGTGCTGAAATGTCAGTTTTTTTTTTATTTTTTTTTTTTATTCCCATAGATGGTGTTGCTTGCCCCAGAAATGAGTGCAGGCACTATTCATCTGTGACCTACCTTTCCATTTCAGAACATCAAGACAAACCTGTGCTTACTGCCGCCAGAGAGTAGCTCGATGGCTCTACGCAAAACTGGAGGTGGGGGATGGGGGAATGATGAGGGAAGATGGGATAAGAGAGTTTTCAGGATCCAGGGCCAGTGAAATAAACCGAGAAACTCAAAGATGAACATCAAATGAGGCACTTGAGGTGGATGAAGGGGAGGGTTATGACAAGAAACTTCAGACAATGCTTAAATTCTCAGTGAGAGCCGGTAAAGGAGATTTTAGAGGTGAGCTGTGTTTGATATCCCTGTGATGAATGTGATGGCTGTCTACCTAAAATATGCCTGTCCCTGATATGAACTTTAGGATCAGATGACTATTTCATGGAGGACTTCACTGATGAAACTTCTTTCCAGATTTGATAGGTTGAATCGCTATTGTAAAAGGCAGCAAACAAGCCAGTGCAAGTTTTAGGAAATATATTAGGTTGTAAAAAAAAACAGTTTAGAACATTATTGAACTTTAAGTATGCTTTTGTAGTACACAAGTAGACATTCAGCAGAAAGCTAGCCCTCAGCACAATCTATCTATCTATCTATCTATCTATCTATCTATCTATCTATCTATCTATCTATCTATCTATCTATCTATCTATCTATCTATCTATCTATCTATCTATCTATCTATCTATCTATCTATCTAGCTAGCTAGCTAGCTAGCTAGCTATCTAGCTAGCTAGCGTTCTATCTATCTAATGTTCTATCTATTTTGTGTAGAGCCATCAATGACAATGGCACTATGATAACATGCACAATGGCAACATATTATCAAAGGCAACAGAAGTCAATTGTATATATGAGTGTTTTTGGGTTCAGTGCCAGTTTAGCTCTGTTGACAGCGGTCATAATTCATTTTTCAAAAGTCACATTTACACTAATGCACTTACAATGAAGGTAAACTGGGCTAGCGTTCCAGAAGAATGTGAAGCATACTTGAATTGAAAGTACTTGAATTATTAAAGTGGGAAAAGTTTTTTAGGTGGATGAACTTGATGTAATGAGCTGCTGTGATTCTTGTGGGTGAACAGTGCTTTACAGTCCCCTTTGAACGATTGGATATTATCTTTAAACATAGTATGTTTCATGCACTTTAAAAGTTCGAACTAAAACAATAATTTGACTAACACTTTAGAAGTGTTCAGGCTTCTATACACATCATTTGACTACAATTGGCCTTGGTGTTGAATGTGCTCTGATAGGCAGATATGTTGTTCGATTGTGCAGTTTGTCATGTTTTCCTCGGACAGAGAGAAATCGTTTTTCTGCTCTACTTTTCTTTAATCTACTGCATCAACTATCACTTTCCACATATCTAATCAATATTAAACCATCTGCATGTCTAATGTCACATCGTGAGACGGGCACATGTGATTAATAAATCGCCACTTTTCCCCAAAGGACAGGTCTGCAGAAGCAAGTCTGAAGTTATGGCATGCATGTCAGTTCATATTTATCATACCCATAAGTTACAGTGTCTTTGCATCATTCTCCACCCATCGTGTTCATGTTGAGTACCATGTTGCTATTCATCATATGGCCATTAATTGATGCTCATGAGATCTCCATCAGTGTCTGGCACTATCCGTCACTATCTGTGCTGTCAGTCGAGCAGGAGAAAAATGTGAGATGCACTACTTGTTAAAATATGAAATATGTGTATGGCTCCATCTTTCTTTGCATTCATTGTCATGAGTTCGCCACTTCCTTTAGTAATTAATTATACTCTTATGTTTGTGCTATTCAATTCATAATGAGTTTTCAGTCACAAACAATGATTATTTTTGTGTCCAGACTTTGAACGATTGTTCTTTAAAAATTATTATATATAGCATTTTTGTGTCATTTTCCATTAAACCATTCAAAGATTTTGTGCCGGTAATGTTTTTGAAACACGTTTCTTATGTTTACCAAGGCTGCATTTATTTGATTAAAAAATACAGTAGTAATAAGTAATATTTCAATTTTAAATAACTAGTAGTGCATCTAAAAATGTTTACATTGCATATGATATTTGGACATATTTCCATAAATAGATTGTCCTGAATTTTTTATTTTGTTTTATTTTTTTATAAACGATGTAGAAACAAGTGATTGGATTTAATGATTTAATTCGATTTTTGCAACACTTTCTCATAGATCACACCTTAATATGTTCTGTTCATACCCACCTCGCTTTGCCATCTCTCGAACATTGACATTCAGATCCATGATGATCCGTAACTCCAATTCCTGAATGTTAAACAGACGTTGATTGTAAATAATTTGGCAGCAGTTTCCTGGGTCAGTCGTGTGAAGTAAAACCGCTCCCTCTTCATATCGAGTCCTTCTGTTCTTCCAGATGCCAGGGCAGAGAAAGAAAAAAAGTGCTATATGGACAGAGAAAGAAAAAGAGAGAAAAAAGAAAAACATTAAGAACAGGTGTCATGGTGCTTCTCAAACACTTTTCCCCCCGTCGTGCTGCAGTTTGCACAAAATATGACTACTCTAAAGTAAGCTACAAGGTCTTCTTTTTGACCTTAGTGCAAAAGAGTTTGTGTAAAAAATAAATAAAACAATAACAGTAAAAGGAGTGGATAGATAGATGGTAGATAGATAAGTGTTTTTGTTGTTATTTAGTGTTTTGTGAGAAAAAGGCCTTTTCTTCTAGGGGGCTTCAGCCTCATTGTCCCCTAATATGCTCTGTCTGTCTCCCAGAGTTTCCAGGAATACGCAACTTGGTACCGGAATAGAGCAAACTTGAGTGATAATGCAGACATGAAGAATTGACCTTGAGAGATGGATCACCCTCTGAAAAGCGAGCCTGTAGCAAGAGCGTAATAGCCACAAATCAATATGTTTAAAAGGCAGCACATCCCTCTATGGTGAGACGGACCAGCTGGATACATTCAAGAGATAGTTATTCAAATATGGAGATCAGTGTTAGGGCTTATTTGGTGACGGATGTTCTCGTCTAGCTCCTCGCAGACTTGAAATGGCATCCCGGACAATTAAAGTCCTTTAGTCTCTCCTGTTGACGCTGATTGGAATATAATTAGATGAAGGACATATTATAGGCCTATGTGTGCAGTCCATTTAGACAATGGAACATTCACATTACACTTTACAGTAATACAATGTGCTCTTTGAGTACAAATGTCTTCGTAGAAATGCTTTAAAGCTTTATTGTGATTAAGGCGGGGAGATGATATGAGGATAAATGAGATCATATGTGCCTTTTAGCTCTGGTATCCTGCATCGCGTTTTCTTTAACAAAAAATGTTCCACTCAAAAAAGAAGGAATGATGATAGATGCTGATATTCATAATGAAATTGATATGAGTGTATGAAACCTGTTTAGAGACTCCCTGTTTTAAAATCCAGTTGACCAAAGACAATGTTCCTAAAACCAGCTTGATTGCCTTAAGATGGTGTGACTATGGTAACTGTTTTTGTTTGTTTGTCCAAGATGGTCTATCGGCTTGCACTGTCTAAAAACCAGCTTAGGGCATGCTAAAAAAAACAAATTAGGCCAGCTTCTGTCTAACGTAGAGCAGCTAATGACCAGTTTGGACCAGTTAGAAACCATGTTCCAACACACCCTAAAATGTATGATAATCTCAGCCTAAATTTTAGAGTAATTTGAAATTGAAATCAGATTAAGTAAGGAGTTAGAATCAAATTGAGACAGATTTTTAATAAATTAATTTAAAGGTGCCATTGCATGGATTATTTTATTATTTTAGAATGTTTTCTGGGGTGCCCTTATAATGTTAGTATGTTTTTTTAGATCAAAATTTGTTATAATTTAGAAATAAAAGGCATTTTTCCTAGCCTGATTTTAGCCTCTGATTTGAACGCTCTGTTTGAAGGGGCGTGTCTGTGTGAGACTTCAGTGTAAACGCCCACTGCTGTGATTGGCTGCTGTGAGACTTCAGTGTAAGCCTGTTGATCACGTGAATGAAGATCTTTTCATTGCAACGCAGTTTCTGCACTCTCACTAATGATTTCACCAATGCAAACATGATGTACGTACAGTAAGAGCTTCGTTGTGCAGTGTAACAGCGTCATTGATTTCATAACGAGTTTTGGCAAGTGTCCAGATAAACTCGCGCTGTGTGATTGACAGCTTGGGCGACTGGAAAGGGACTGTTCTTTGATCGCTATCTGTATATTAATCACAGTTTAAGTAAGATTATTTTCATCCTACTAAGAGAAACGACGTGAAGTTGATAGTTTAGTCACTGGCTTGATTTGCTGATGCATAAACAGTATTGAACGACTTTGACATAACCCACTGGTTCTTCAGAGGCTCGGATGAAGGAACTAAAAAAATACCTTTGTGTTCATACATCCAAACACTGAGCAACTGCCATGCTTCGCTCGTTTGCAAGCCATGATGTCTCTCGAAGAAAAATGATTCGGACGATGATTCGGCTGCGCAGTTCCGCCTGGCCTTGAACATGGGCTGGCATATGCACATTTTTGGAGGGGTGTTTTTCAAAAACGAGATTTAAATAAGAAGGAGAAACCAATGGTGTTTGAGACTCACTGTATGTCATGTCCATGTACTGAACTCTTGTTATTTAACTATGCCAAGATAAGTTCAATTTCAAATTCTAGGGCACCTTTAACTTTACAGAAATGCAAATATAAGACCTAGATGCATTATACCAAAGATTGTAGAATAAGACAAGATGCGTCACTCGTATTGTTGTGAATGGGGAAAAGTGCAACGCACAATATTGCGGAATAAGTCCCACCTTCTAAATAAGAGCCAATCGCCGATTGGTAAAGTCATCTCGTCAGTGCAGCTGCCGTTAGAACCTCTAGTTCCTATAGAAACACTCAGATGCGCGCTTCCACTGCGCATGCGCATTAGCTTGATCCAGCCTGAAAAATTTCGTTTTCTGTCATGATTTGAGCATTTAGAAACACAATTTATGAGTCAGTTGTTGACAGATTTCATTGGCGATTTCAAATGTGAAATTTAATCGTAAGTTTGGCGAACAGTTTTGGAGAATTTGATGTTTCCCCATTCAAAGAGATAGGAGCTACACTTGCATGCCCCAGAGGCATTTCAAAGATGGTCGCCGAGTGAAATTACTTGTCTTTGATTATACCTTCGTTGGATTCCATCGTCGGGCCAATGGGTGGTCCTTACAGTTGAAAATTTAAAGGAACAGAATTTATTTGATTATAAATGTCTTTACTGTCACTTTTGATCAATTTAATGCATCCTTGCTGAATAAGTCAAATCAATGCTGTCTGATAGATATAGTTGAAAACACAATGATTGAAATCAACAAACTTCTTTATTGCCCTGTAGGCCAATCTCAAACCTCCACTGCCCTTGCATGAATACCGACGCTGGGCCAAACTGCTAATTAAAACAGGATTAGGTCCATGTGTTTTGATTAATTACCTCACTGAATGTAATGCAGCTAACACTGATGATCCTCTGCTCATGTGTCGTGTTGGAGACTTGAACCATTCATCAAGAGCAAAGGGTCAAGCACACAACAGAACTCTGATGGTAATACCGTGTTTCCTAATTACTTCTCATACGACAGCCTCAAGTGGCCTAACTAACACACTTAAGCACAAACATACATAAATGCAAACACCGCTCCATCTCGTTTGACTCTGTCTGCATGTCTCCTGATATGCACATTATAATAAACTTGTTTAATCTTTTAGTCTTTTAAAACTTTGTGTTCTTTAATAATAACTCAATCAGTATTTATGTAAACAGTTTTATAGTGTGGTTTTAAGGCATTATATTAGTGTTAGATCAGCTATGCCACCCAATATGTCAAGTATTTTTTGAGTCCTTAGTAAAAGTGTAATATTCAAACAGTATGTTAAACCTTTTGTATTTAAACATGTGATATCGCATGAGCTTAAAGCAAACATTTTAATTCTGTCATAGGTACTCACCCTCATGTCGTTCCAAACCCATAAGACGTTCATTCGTCTTTGAAACACACATTAAGATATTTTAATGAAATTTGAGAGATTCCAGTCCCTCCATTGAAAGTCTAACGCTTTAACAGAGAAATCAAAAAGTAAACCGTTATAGTTCATATACATTTACCATAGTTTTGGGAATCACCTACCTGTCTTTCCATTTCTTACTAAGACTTTTCACACAGAATCACAGAATTGATAATTGTGAATAGGTTTGTGAGGGAGAGCAATTCACAGCAGTCAATAGTCATTCAGTTGGGAGAAACAGTAATATCTCCGGTCATTTTATAGTCCATTGCACAGACAAAACTGTAATGGTTTGTAACTTGTATAAAACCACCCTGGGCATGCAGTGGCAAGCAAATTAAATATTTGAGTACAGACATTTAAATTGAGTTGTAGCTAATGTGTTTGAATGGGCTGCATGAGGGATTTTCAGCAGAATGATTTATCTGAACTAAAGGATTATTTATATTAGACTGATCAAATATCAAATTTACAGTATATGCAGAAGGCTATAAATGATATGCATGAAACAATGACATTTAAAATAGTCTTTTTGTTTTGATTTGACCAACTTCCAGTCTAAACAATGAACAAATGACGTTAGCTTCAGAAACTGCCCTTGCACATTTATTTGTTTGCCTACTTGGTCGGAATATTGAACTAAAACGTGTACTGAACTACTGTTTAAAGTCACAATGAAGACTAAGGAAGAAAAGACTATCGCAACTTCTGTTCTACCAGAAAGACTCGGGAGAGTTATTTCAATAAACCATACATTTATTGACAGCTCAGCAAGCTGATAATCTACAAAGTCATTTGGCGTAGGCCCCGTCCGTAGTGCATAATCCGAGAGTATCGGATCTGCAATTCCTGCCTAAAGATGAAGGCAGGGGCGCAGCCGACCCCCCTGGGAGGTATGGACGGGACCATCCTGGTGGTGGTGGGGAGGATGGGGGTAATCGTCGCTTCAGTATCTGCGAACTCAAACATGTGTAAGTACCGTGCTTTTATACAGTGAGCATAAGAATATGATTGGATAGAAGTGAAGGCAATAAGTGACGTAGTAATTGAGTCTTCCCAGCAGAACTTATGCTAAAGCTTTCATTTCCGGGCCCGAAACACCACTACTGAATCTACAGGGCAAAACAGACATCGCCATCAGTGTAGTCCGACTGCCAAATTAATGACTCTTGTGAGCCAGTTCTTTATTGTGAATCACATTCAATGCAACATGTGTTGTTTGATTCCTGACTGAATGACTCTTACTAAAGTGAAAATAAATAAATTAAATATGTTATTGTTATTTAATATATAATTAAAGCCAGCTTTAAAATGTTAGAACAATATTAATCTGGTGTCTCACTTTAAGTCAGCTGTATTTTGTCAGGGACCCACATGCCCGTGCGACGGATTACATATCTTTAATCTACACTATGAATTTCAATGGACAGGAGATCTGAATGTGGCACCTTGATTCAAGGATAAACAGCCTTACTAAACTATACACATCCTTAATTAAAGTGAAACATCATACTGTAACAACCTACAGCATTGCTGTTTTCTCTAGCACAATTCTATTGGACAGGTTGTCTATAGTTTGCTTGGCCTCCATACATCATTTGAAACGGAAGAAGTAGTCATGGTCATTCCTGTATACTTCACAGGTTGTGACTGTAGAGCAGATCAAAGGCGTTATAAATTGGATATGAATGGTGTGATTTTTAGCATGTTATTGAAAATGGCAATGATAATTTATTTGACTAGATCTGCTACACTGGTGCTGTTGTTGATTATTGCTGCTGCTGCAGAGCAAGTATGGACTTGCTACTGCTAATAGATACACAAACACACTGCTGTGAGCATGTAAGATAGGCTGCTGCTGCAAAAATAGACATACATATATCATGTAGCAAGTCTAGGCAGGTGGAGCTGGGGGAGGTGGATGATTTCAAAGGAACTTTGATAGCGCACTGCAGGACCAACTTACAGCACACACTGAACCAGACTATTTAAATGCTGAGCAAGCAATCTCATTGGCTGCAGGATCAACAGAGGCCAATCAGCTTGTGCCATGCAGTGTAAAGGACCTATCAGCCTGCGCCCTCTAGAATTGCACGACTGAACTAGATATTTGTTAGTCATTTGCATAATTAGACATTACAAATGTTTGATTCTGCTCTGTAAAGACTGATAAGTAATTTAAGTCATTTAAATGTGCTATATCATAGACTACATTTATAATAATAATAATAAAAAAATGTATTGGATCGTTGGATGGTTGTGGTTTACTATTGGTCGATCTCATGTGAGTGATAGGTTGCCCCGCCCTCAAACACATCATCAGAGAAGAGAAGAGATGTCACTGCAAGAGGGATGGGAAGTTATTTTGATTAAAGATTATGAGGGTACATGAATTTTAAAAACATAACGATGTGCATGGATAAATCATTTATAATAAATTCTGTGATATTCCATAAAAACAAGAATTGTCCATTTTGTTTCATTTAAAAACATACACAATGACAGCACTGAATTTATACTGAAATAAAGCTAGTATAATTTAATTTCTAATGTAAACGGTCGGCTTATCAAAATAAATAAATAAATAAATGATTAATCATTGTTGACAGCCCTAGTATTCCTTACAATGAATGACTGTGAAACAGCGTTCTACTGGGATCTGCTCTTCCGCGTTTGAACACATTTGAAAGAGGGCAGTTATAACGCTGCTGGGCTGGGAGTAAGATAAAGAGATAGGTAGGAAATGCAGATCGACAGGCTGTCCCTGAGACCAAAGCTTGTTGAAGAACTAAGTGATTTGTTAGCTGCTTCAGAGATAGATGAGAGGACAGGAGCGAAACTTCAACAATCTGTTCCGGCATGCACTCTCCCTCTGTGACTTCAGCTGAGACAGTCTGTGAGGATCAAACCGCACACCCTGAAAGAGAGAAAATCAGCCGTTCATCCACACACACACACACAACAACAAAAAAGGAGAAGACGAATATGCAACTGGTGGAAAGTAGGTTATCCCTCTTCAGGAAAATGTTTCCCTGCGGGGTAAAAATTTAGGGTGATTTTTTATGGTTGTAGCTCATTCATGTTCTAATTTAAGAAGACCAACTTTGAATTATTCAGATGTTAGACATTCTGGGTTGCATTTATTTTGCATAGTATGTCTTTGTCTACTCTGCAAAATGACACTCCCCGTATGTCAGTTTATTTGTATAGGGCAAACTGTTTGAAATAAACACATGTGGATAGTTGATATCATTTGTGATGTGACAAATCTATTTTAAAGAGAATTAATCATTATTTTATCATCAGTATGCATGCAAATTTTATGAGTTCAAATTAAATGAGGGACTACTTAGAATATTTGTATTTATACATTCAGACCTAAAGTTGATTACCACAAAAAAGTCCTTGCACATGTTGTGCATCAACTACCCATTTATATGCTTACGTGGAGTATTGTTTAATATAAGTTGATGTTATAGTTTTTAGTGTTTTTATTTGCTGTTTGATTCACAACCTCAAGGTAAAAGGTTTTTAACCAAGTTTAACATGTATGTTCAGTTTTGGTTTAGTTTTTACTGTTGTGTTCCTGTTTTGCCTGCCTGTTTTCCCTAGTTAGTTTCATTGGTCATTAATTAGTTCCACCTGTTTCTGTTCAGTTGATTACCCTCCATGTGTTATTGAAGCTCTGAGTTCAGTCTGTTCATTTTTCAGTCAATGTTAACATCGAATCCTTGAGTGAGTTTAGATGCGTGTTCTTAACCAGATTATGCTTAATAAGCCGACAATGCACAAGATCATGTAAACGTGTTAACCTTCTTTCTGGCTTATTGAAGTGCGCATGTTTGATATGTAACAGGAACGGCACATTACTGTGGATTAATCCGCATCCATACAGAGTGAACATTTTGCAGTAAGGGAGGAGGAAATATAAACTCTGACTCTTTCTTGATCACACTCTTTTCTTGAAATCTCGTGCAACAGAAGAAGTGCTACAGTCAAAATACCGCATCTATAATTGCATGAGAGGATAATATATGAGGTGTAAGTTTCCTGCTGACATGTTGCAAAACTCTTCTTTGGTTTTTAATCCTTTAATTAACATCATAACCGACGTAACAGTGTTATACCCAAAATATTACATTTTGACGACACTACTGGGAAATAACCTGATTTATTAGTGAAGTCTTGTAAACATGGTTTACTTGCATTGTTGGGTTATTGGTTTGAATGTAAACACGGACAACGGGTTATTTCAATAATGTGATTTTTGTGATTTATATACTGGTGTGCATGTTAACAAGCTCCTTGATTATTCACCTGTACATTCTGAGTAATTAAAGATTGTTCCTTCGAGTCTCCTGTGCCGTATGTGTTGTAAAGCCACACCATTTTGTTACACCAAGAAAGCCATTAGCAAAATTAGTCCATTACTCCACAAGTCCATTAAAAGCTTTAAAGTCAATAATTATATCCCTTAAAAGTCATCTTTGATAAACCAAGTTAAATTTTTTAAAGTTTTTCCTGTGTAAATAATGTTGTCATGCCTTAAAATAGCTTGTATGTAACTCTACACCTTCGCTTAATTTAGTATATGTGAATCCATGAATATGCAAATGAATCCCTGCCTCCATTCAGGCTACGTTTACACGTGGCCGGCTATTTTCATAAACGGACATTGCACCCCTCTCCGTTTTCAAAAATAACATCGTGCACACCTGTCAGTTTTCAGAAAAGTGTTAGTTTACATGAACCCGTGTATATGCCGTCAAGAGCAGTGTAACGAGAAGCTCAAGCTCACGTTAGCCAATCAGAATCCCGAAAATAGTCACATACTGTGACGTCGGCTTCCTAAAACTCAGTTTTCCTCAGTTTACATGCAAACGTGCAAACAAAGTTTTCCAAAATCTCCACTCTGGCCGGAGTTTTTAGAAAGAATCGGTTTCAGACACGAATTCTCAGTTTGCGTGTAAACGAAGGGCACAAACGAAGGGAAATGTCTCCGTTTTTCAAAATAACCATGTACATCAATCACACCAGCTTGGACTACTGATTCACTCGATCAACTATAGCAAAAACTACACAAGGCCTGGCAAGTGTAAATACTGGTTTCAGCCATATACCAGTATGAACCAGAAACTGATTCAGAAGAAGAGGAAGAGCTAATTATACAAGCTCCTCTACAAGTCGATGTATCAGAATGGTAATGCATTTTATGTATCGCGCTCTACAACGTCGGACACAATTGTGTATGATTAGCCTTTGGCTTGACATGTTATCAAACAGCTAATAATGTTTTGCTAATGTTACACAAACCATGTTCCCATTCACTATCAGACAGCTGCCTACTAAAAGCATCCTTAGAAATGCTTTGAACATCATAGAAAGTGAGTGGAGAAAAGCCCTGCCCGCACGTTGATGGGATTTGCTGCATGTTTGTGATGGTAGGAAACGGGCCGTCTTTGGTTCACTGCAGTTTTAAGGTTAAAATACTCAGCAATGGTGTTGACTAGTGATGTAGTACTCGAGTCCGGTCTCGAGACCGATTTCTGCTTTCTCGGACTTGTTCCTTCAAAGACTCGGTCTTGACTCGGTCTCGACCCTTCAAAGACTCGGTCTTGACTCGGACTCGGCATAGGCGGTCTCGTTCCCATCACTAGTCCACTAGAATACAGACCACTAGAACACTGTCTAACTATGATTTAAAAAGTCAGGGTGGGCTTAACATGTTGATGACAGAGCAGCACTGTTGAAGCAGTTTAGAAACTAGGCAGAAGATGATGCATGTGGTAGGAATTTTTTTAATGATAGTAAAAGCATAGTCCATATTAAGACGTTAAGACTGCTCCTCTAAACAATTCCCAATCTAGCTTAGTCTGTTGGCCTAACTGTTGATTATTAACTGGGGTGATATTAAATCATGAATATGAAAACTGACATGTTTTTATGGTCTTGGTCTCGACTCCTAAAGACTCGGTCTCGACTCGGACTTGCTTCCTCAAAGACTCGGTCTTGACTCGGACTCGACTGTATTTGAAAACCAACGGACTCGGTCTCGACTCGGTCTCGACCCTTCAAAGACTCGGTCTTGACTCGGACTCGGCATAGGCGGTCTCGTCCCCATCACTAGTGTTGACTGATGAATTTGCACATGGTTTATCTTAAAGCATAATTAAAACACCACATAGACATGTAAACAACATTAAAAACTGTATTTTCACCACAGGGGGACTTTAAAATTCTCTTTGAAGGCAGTATTATAATTATATACAAACCTGAACACAGGTCAACCAGTAAAATTATTTCAAATTCTCTTTGAAGCAGTATTATAATCATATACAAACCTGAACACAGGTCAACCAGTATTTCTGTGCATGCAAACATTTAAGTGCTTGTGTAGTTTATATGCTCACTATATATGCTCACGAAATATATAAAATGCAGTAAAAAACAGTGATATTGTGAAATATTATATATAAATAACTGTTTTCTATTGTAATTGTAATCCCCTAAAGTAAAAACTGTCATGTACTGTCACTTTTGATCTATGTGACATGCTAAACAAAAAAAAAAAAAAAACATGCTTTTCTGAAATAATCTTGAAATTTGTTAAACTCACCTAGCTGCTGCCATATAATATCAGTCCCTATTTGTATTACGTTGCAGGGTAATTGATAGCCAGCGGATAACCTGGTGTAGTCTGGTCATTGTAGACAGAGCTAATTAATCTCTTTCAAGCCCAGTTGCAGTGCCCAGCACAGCCCAGGGAGTTTGTGTTTCTCTCCACAATTACAGATGCCCTTCCCTGCCTTTTCAATCAATGCCTGCACCTGAATCTGGTACCTTGCACAAGGATAGGATAGTACTTTTATTTATATAACACAGGGTGATATGGGATTGATTCTCTGACCTTCATATTTTGGCTCCCTGCTTCAGTTCATGTCTCCAGTATGTGATCATTTTGCTTATATGTTGGCTACCATATTAAAATCCTAAGTCAACATGCAACATGATTAAAATTGTGGGACGATGAAATGAAATGTAATAGGTTTGGGTTAGCAGACACTCTAATTCTTGAATATCAGTGTCTTTAGATGCTCACTGCTGCACCCTGAACCAAAGTCACTATGGCTTCTTTCACACTGTGAGTTTTTGGGATTGACAACCACATTTACTAACAGATGTGAGTCCTGTTCACACAGCACCTTACAGTAGCGCCTCGAATGCTGTGGTATGAACGTGCAATGGCAGTCAAGACCGTATTATCTTACCAGTAACCATAGTGACATATCAAAAATCAAAGACTTATAATACGACAAGATTCCAAACGAGCAGCAAATTTATCCATCAAATTTTCATTTACCGACAGCAGCCTTTATATCCGGGTGGAGAGAGTATTTGAGTTGCACGTAACACAACACTGATGAGAGCAGCTCCAGTGGAGAACAGTGACTGGATCTAAAACCCTCATATCTCCGTCAGACACATTTATGCAGCACAGAGCAGCTCTCTAGCAGTGTATGATGTGAAAGTTGTTCTGTCCACACAGCGTGGGTTTTTTCGAAAATGCGGTTGTGAGTCCTAATTTACAGGTGTAAGTTCAGTTATAGAATGAGGTTGTCACTCCTGTAAATAACTGAACTGTGTGTGAATGTAACCATATTATTAAGGACTCAAATACAGGTCTGACTACCATATTCTGCTGGTGTGTGAACGTGGCCTATAGATGACTGGTAGTGAAGAACTTTGCTGTACTCCTGAGGATCTGATAATTGGGCCCTTCATCGCCTGAGACAGTACCAGCCTCAATTTTTTTTAAGTTCACCAGGACGACAATACAACATTTTCCACAGAAATAAATACAGCATCCAAAGAGGTAAGCCAGCATGTTATTCAGCCACACTGCTTTTACTTACCTTAATACACTGGACAAACATGACAGATGACTGATACATATATCGTTGTTTTTTTGTTTTGTTTTGTTTTTGCCAGGAGAATAGGTCTCAAGTACATTAGGACTCTCCGAGTCTCAGGAGTGAATGTTATCTGATAATCTTATTGACGTGTTTCAGCTCCTGGAGCCGCAGGGGAAACGCAGGCGAATAGGCACACCGATTCTTCAACTGATTAAGAAGGTGCTGATATATAGGTAATGACTTGAGTAGTCACGCACTCGGTGTAGAACTGATGTAATGATCAACTATATTTAGTCCCTCTGAAATGTTATACAGGCTTGTGCTTATATTATATCATATTTAGCGCTGTCAAACAAATGAATTGTGATTAATCGCATCTAACAAAAGTTTGTAAATATAACACACAAACTTTTATGTTCGATGTTATTAATCACCATTAATCAATTTGACAGCACTACTATTATATTACATTATATGTATAAAACATTTTATTTTATAACATGACTGTTTAAAAAAAAAAAAAAATTATATAAACAATAATACATTAAAGTGCCCCTATTATGCAATTTTAAAGTTTCCTAATGTTGTTTTGGAGTCTCCTACAACAGGTTTACATGCATCAAAGGTCAAAAAACTGTTTAATTTCCTCATAATATACATTTGCACATCACCACATTTTCAATAATTCTTGAACGACTCGTCAGATGAATCAATCTCTCTAAATCCCTCCTTTCTGCGAGCTACTCTGCTCTGATTGGCCAGACAGCTCAGTCTGTTGTGATTGGTTTACCGCGTACAGCACGCACGTCGAAAACAAAAACGTCCATTGCCATAACAACGTCAGCTCTGCGTGTCCTGAGGCTTCCTACACCGTAAACTAAACACAGAAATGAACAATAAAGTTGATTTTATCATGTCAATCCGAGCGCGAGTCCGATGATGAAACATTGGAAGAACTAGTTATTGAACCCGAACCTCCATCGCAAGGACGACTCGAGCAGGACGTTATTTCTCAGTAATACAGGTACATTATGAGATGTTGCAACTGTAATTACTCACCATTAGTATGAACAAGTGCATGTCCATCAACAAACCGATTATTTTACTTGTAATAATTTATTTACTGAGTATTTTTCTAATACGTGGAAACTGTATCAATAACGGTGCATGTATGCAATGTATACATTAGCCAAGCTCTATCGTGAATGATCTGATGTAACATAAACGAAAACAAATATTTCCTCAAAGTAGTGAGAATGACAATCTGCATTAATAGACACAGTTATAGGTAATAGTGGTCCACAACTGATTATCAGAAGTATTTCAGTAAGACAGTAATAATGTGAGTTAACCAGTTAGCAGGAGACCTACACAATATAAAACTCAAAACTAAGTATTTTGAACACTATCTTTCAAGAGTAAAAACGGTTTGCGAATCCTACATTGAACTCCGATATATAAGAAGCAGTCTTCAGTAAAATAAAGGGAACACAGCAAAAGTTTAGGATTATACTGCTGTGGTATCATGGTAAAGATGCATTTTAACCTCTGATTCTTCACATGCTTGTCCTTGGGCAGTGAAAAAAAAACTGGCTTTACCTTCACATTGTAGAGCACAGCGTCTTCTCGACATTATGCTATCCAGTATCCACAGGAATCAGCTGCTGGCTTGAGGTTAAAGTTGTCCCTGGTGTCTGTGCTCGCAATAAGTGGGTGGGCAATATACTAATGTTTAGTCTTGACAACGAAACAGCTTATGACTTGTTTGAAAGATGATTCATTTAATTGACTCTACGTTATAGACAATAATGTTATATACGGTGCACTTTCAGATTTAAAACTTTGCAGGATGTTTTCATTCACTTAGAGATATGTTACACTACATGAAAGGTAATTTTCAAAAAGCCATAATAGGGGCCCTTTAAATAAATATTCTTTTTTTATAACATAGACATTGTTTTTTGTACACGTGTAGCTCGAGGAAGGGTTCTGTTGTGAGTAGATGCCAAATGGAAATGTATTGATCGAGCACCTGCAAGATGTCACAGTTGTGCAACATCAAGTATGTCCCTTCTCTCTGTCTGTCTGTCTCACACACAGTTGGAGAATATGGATAATTGAATGCCCCATACCAGCACACCAGGCCATTTGGCGTATAGCTGATATGTCATGTGCTTATAAAGGTGTGGAATGTGATGACAGTTACCATAGAAACCTCTAGAAAGATGGGTGGGGGATTGGATGTTGGGGTCAGAGTGGACAGAATTGCTTCAAAAAAAAAAAAAAAAAATTTTTCCTTGGCACATTTAGCTTCTGTGCATTATATTTATTAATTTACTATTTATTTATGCATGCAAGACATCAAAAATGGTTTAACTGTCATTATCTCATGGTATTTACTATTGATGCCATCTTACAATTTTGCTTAATTATATTTATTCACACCTACGTTTAAATTTCACAACAGACTGTAACCTCATTCAGCAGTAATTACTAAAAGGTGTAAATGAAGTCTAATATAACATTTAATATATCTCATTTAGAATAAGAAAACACTGGAAGTGTAACATGTTTTGGATTATGAGTAATAATTGTAGAAATTAACAGCCTAATATTTATTCAAAGTGGCTGATTAAGATCATAAAACAGAGTATTGTGCCAACGTCACTAAAATGTTAAGTATACTAGTATTTGTTTGTATCTAAATAAGAAGCACTTGTTTGCCTAGCTTCTCGTTTGTGAAGCTTAAGCACTTGATCACATTGCTAAATATTAAATATGTTTAATAGGTAGATGGGAACTGATTATATAGACATACTAACGTATTAACTACATCTAATCCTCAATGTCTTTGTCACATGGCCTTAAATATTAAAATATGACAGCTCTGCTAAAACATAAATAAATGTGTAACAGTTTTATTTGAAAGAGCACATTCAGTGTTCACATCCTGCTGCCATAAATGAGAAGAACTGAGGTAGAGATTTGCACCCACTTTAATGCCTCTGTTGATTCCTCCAAACAGTCTTTCATTATTGTAATTGCCTTGTCTGTCCATCAATGGGTTGCCCCTTCTGAAAAAAACAAACAAAACAAAAACATATTATCTTAAGTGTGAATAATGCCAGCCTTGATGTGGGGAATGTGTTGTGAATTTATTGCATGGTATTATTAGGGTTGCTTTGAAGGACAGGAGAGGACAAACTTGTTTCCCATCAGCTTTGGCCTGTTTGAATGTAGATAACAATGTTAGCGGGTGCGGGATGCATCCACTCTGTCTTTGTTTGTGTGTTTAAGTCTCACATGTGGAAGCTGACTAGATATGTATTGATGTAATCTATTATAATTGTTAATTACTTCTGGAAAAAATGGCTTCAAAGACCCTCTGTAGCTTGTGTCTTTGTTATGCTTATAGACCAGCAAATGTTTTGACGCATAAATGCAAAAATATGAAAAAAAGTTGCAAAACGTTTTCCCTCTAACATCTATTTTTACAGAGCCACTAAACGGAAATTGTGGGGGGAAAACATATGAGATGGGAGGAAAATGGGATGGGATGTCAATGCTTGTGTGTGCTCTTGAAAATGTTTTTCCGTACGATTTGTCTTAAACCATGTGACGGGTATGTTTAGGGGCGGGGTCAGGGGTAGGTCATTCGTACGAATTCAGACCAATTTGGCAACTCGTAAAATATGTCCGAATTAGCCACCTCGTAAAACTCGAGATCGGGTTGGACATGGTAATGGAAAGCAAGGAAAAAAGTCATTAATTTGTTACATGTGACTAACCATATAATTGTGCATAGTTGATTTATTTCTGTCGTTTGTTGTCAATAATAAAGTCTGTAAGTTCAATCAGTCAGTGTTGCATATTCCGGTCATGCAACAATACATTTCAGTATTTGATTAAATGACATTTGAGGTTTGCTTTTTATATTATTAACATTTTTAGCACTTGTTGGGTTGCCACTTCATGTCCGATGTTAAATGTGGGTCTTGACGTGAAGAGCACTTAGCAATACAAATAAAATAAAAACAATAGAAGATGATCTCACTCTAAATTTATGGCTGATTTTGACCTCCACCTGCTGGAGGTGAACAGAAGAGCTGTTTAGTCCTGCTCAGAATAGCAGCATTTACCTTGAGCTTTAAACCTCAGCTTTGTTCCATATTTATTTTAACAGGTTACAGAATTCACACTGCCATACTTGCAAGTAGAGGTAAGTCTTTTGTATCTTTTGCACAAACTACTGTTTGAAAATGATGCCTCACATTTTTAATTCAGTAATTCTGGCAAGTATCCAGTACAGCCTTTATTTTGGAATTCGGGTTACATTCAATGTACATTAACAAGACCAGGCATTATAATTTATGGCTGATATAATGTATGCACTGCTCATGTGTGCAGTGCAATATGAAACGGACCCTAAGAAATCTTATTAACATAGAATAAACCAACTAAAGCTAACGAGAGGATGTGGTATTGTGGGTAAAGTCTAACTCTTCCCTCAGAATGACACTGACTAATGAATCAGCCTGTAATTATGAAGCTGCCATCTCTGCAGTCCTGATTACTGATCTTCAATATGACATGGTTAACACACTCAAGCATTCTTTGTTTTGTTTTCATCTCTATATGCCGACACCCATAAACTTGTATTTAAGAACAAACTCCCTGAGTGTGTCTGATCTGGAATTCCCTATAAAGCAAAGGTTCTATATAGAACCTTAAAGTGTTCTGTCAGGTGCTTCATCTATAAATTGTTAGGGGTTAACAGTTTAGGACCCAAGGACCAGATGTTTGAAAGAAGACCCGGAGTCAGAATTATAAAAAAATTGAACAAAAGTTTTACTGAAGATAGTTTGCAGTTTCATCAGCAGAAGTCAGCTTCAAGACTCACACAGGAGTTCGTAGGCTGCCCCCCTTACAGTTACAAAGATCACAGCAGTTATACCATTTCCAAGGTCTAAGCTACGTCATTGCTTACAGGTTGAATGATTCTGATTGGCTAAGAAATAGATAAACATAGTAATTTTCCACACATATACAAGATAGACAGAAGGATATCTCCATAGATTATACAGCTGACACTCGGACCCTGAAGTTAGGCACGTCGTGACCTTCCAGGTCGCAGATTTGGGTTGCTGGGTGACAGCATGTCTCGAACAACAACTCAGTCAATCTCCAACAATGCCAGTGGTTCCTTAACCTGTAAGCAAGAAGACTAACACACACACACCGACACACATCTTTTCCAAGGTTGGATTTGGCCAGGCTCTAACTATAAACAGGAGTCTCGTCTCAAAACATCAAGATAATGCGTTCTTTCTCAAGAAGAGCTACATTTTAGTCTAACTGGAAAGTAAGGCTTTAACTGAGAAATGGTCCCTTAAACTATTGGCTTCAACGACCCCTATGTGTTTTAACATGTTGAAGACCTTTCTCAAACACAAAACATTTCCCTATTTTATTTCTTGAAGCCGGGTTAAATGAGAAAGCACTGTTACTGCATTCAGATATCAAAAACTGACATTAAAGAATACATGAAAAGAACATTTCAGTAATCACACTGGTTACTTCTATAACAAAGTAAAATCTCATTCAACTGATTTGATATTTAGAAGGAAAAATATTGATTAATACCTTGATTATAATCACTCATTACATATACATTGAAGCAGCAGTGGATTCCAATCCACTCCCTTCAAAATATATACATGTTATATAGATTTCATATGATATTACCTAAAACAACTGCAAACCCCATTGCTAAACGTGGCAGTTGAGAAAGGGCCCAGCACAGCACTTTATAGGGAGAGATTGAATAAAGGGTCACTGGCATCAGTGAAGGCACATATACCATACTGCTAATGGATGTGCTCACTGAACTTGTGCTGCCCTCACATTTAGAGGTACCCCAGGGCATACTGTATAGATCATACTGTAAACACATAAATGGACACACAAACTATACACAATCAAGCATGCCATTGCATATTACAGATTTGTGGGCTCTTTGGGTGTATTGAACAGTTACTAATAGTTATTGGTTGATGGAAATTGCCCCAGGGATGATTTAAACTCTCAACATCTCAACATTACAATTTTGTTAAAAGGACAGTTCGCTCAATATTGAAAATTCTGTCATAATTTACTCACTCTCAATGTCGTTCTAAACAGTTTGACTTACTTTTGTAGAACTTGAATGTAGAGAAGACAATCTTTCAACCATCAAAAAGGACATGAGTGCATCATAATATCAAATTGTCTATATAAAGTCATACAGGTTTGGAACTACACGAAGGTGAGTAAACGAAGACAGGATGTTCGTTTTTGGGTGAACTGTTCTTTAAAAAAAAAAACTTCATGTCTTACATCTGCTTGTGTGTGACTGTTTTACAGTTATTGTGAGCTTCGTTGTGGGTTTTATAGGCATTCCATTCAATATACCAAATAATTAATTCATCATCTTCTGTCTTGAGGGTAAAAGCAGAGTGCCCTTCCAGTGGTGTGTGTAAAACACCTAACAAATTGTTCCAATTTCCTCTAAGCATTACCTTGAACACACAACATCTGTTATTTATACTGTACCAGAGCGCTGTTACCAGCTGTTGTGTGTGATTTGAGAAGAGATTTGAGGCCATTACCCTTCAGCTATTTTACATAAAGGCTCAAATGGAAACTCCCAGTGGCATAGACAGAGAAGCTGACAACTCTCTAACCAATACAGCATGTGTCAATAACACACTGAGATTGTGCGATAGATTAATCCATATCATACTCACTTCTCAGTTGTGTATCGGTGGTGTTCCTGCAACTGGGTTAACTAACACTAATGCTGATGGTAAACAGGATAAAGGGATAGTTCACCCAAAAATGAAAAATTCTGTCACCATTTATCCTCATGTCATCCCAAACCCGTAACTTTTGTTCATCTTTGAAACTCAAATGAAGATATTTTTGATGAAATCTGAGAGATTTCTGTCCCTCTATAGCTATGCAACTACCACTTTGATGCAACAAAAAGTTCATAAAGTGATCGCAAAACTAATCCATATGAATTGAGTGGATGACTGAATGAATGAGGCATTCATATAGCGCTTTATATGTACTACTGTACACCCAAAGTGCTTTACAATTATGTCAGGGGATCTCTCCTCAACCACCACCAGTGTGCAGCATCCACTTGGATGATCATGAATCCAAATTTTATGAAGAGACTTGATCGCTTTTTATGATAAATCGATTTCATTTAGGCTTTTATTCACGTATAAAACATTCATCAATGCACTCATCAGTTGTGGTAAACAGAAGCTTTTCGCTTGACATGCGAGAACCATTGAGGTTCATTCTCGTGTTACGCAGCACGTTTGAGCTTCTGGAAGAACCAATGAGGTTTGTTCTCGCAGGTTTGGTTGAGCATCTGTTTATTTGTGAATAAAAGAGCAAAATAAATCTGTTCATCATATAAAGCAATTAAGTCTCTTTAGAAAATGTTGACTAAACCGCTCGATTTATATGGTTTAGTTTTACTAAACTAAATATTTTCTTAATGCATTTTTTGAAGCGGCAAAGTGGGATTGTGGAGCTGTCTAGAGAAGCTCAGACTTCATTAAACATGTCTTAATTTGGGTTTCGAAGATGAACGAAAGTCTTACGGGTTTGGAACGACATGAGGATTCAAGCATTCAAGGAAAGAGTGAGGTTGAGTAATTGATGAAAATGAATTTAGCAATTTTTTTGGGGACACTTTAATCTGTGCGGGGTCCAGATAATATTTTACAACAAAGTCAAGTTTTTTGTTTTGTTTTTTGTATTTAAAATATTTTGGAACATTAAGGTTTTTGCATTATGTCGGCATGCTTTGCATATTTGACCTTCTGCCCCCAAATTCTCCTTGTAATATTTTAGAAAATTTAAATTAATTTCTTTCTCTTGATTGATACTCACTGCTATCTGTTGAAAAGTTTGCTGTAACATATTTTAATGTTTCTGAAAGCAGTCACTTATTTAATCAAAATACAGTAAAACAGTAAAATCATGAAATATTGTTACAATTTAAAATAACTGCTTTCTATTTGAAATAATTTATTCCTGTAATGGCAAAGCTAAGTTTTCAGCATTGTTACTCCAGTCTCCAGTGTCACATGATCCTTCAGAAATCATTCTAATATGCTAATATGATTTGCTGCTCGAGTTGACAGTTGTGCTGCTTAATATATTTGTGGAAACCATGATACATGTTTACAATGTGGATGTCTTTACTGTCACTTTTGAATAATTGAATGTGTCCTTGCGTAGTAAAAGGTTTAATTCCACAGGTTTTGTGAGGGAAAAATAGCAAAAAATAAATAAATAAATAAATAATTAATACTGCATTTCTATGATTGTTAGTCATTAACTGTAATTAATCCATGCCACATACAATGAATATTACATTGTTGATGGTCTTGGTAAAAGCTACAGTATGAAACATGGAATGCACTGTGTCTGGACCTATAAAAACCTGGTCACCTTGTTTGCCATGCAGGTCATCAGCTTTAGACATGCTGAGATGATGTTTATTTTCAAATGGTGTGACCAATGCATCCACGACTCTCATTTTCAGGCCATTTGATCAACTTTTTCTCATGGCTTTTCTATTTCACAGATATTACTGAACTGTTTTTAGCTGCAAATCATGAGGAAAATCAATATTCTGCACAGGCTGACATTGAAAGGGAGATTTTCTCAAGGTTTTAGAAAGTGTGGGCAACAGGTTACGCTTAAAAATCCTCATTTCAAAACAGCCCACAAAGACCTCTCTCTCTCTCTCTCTCTCTCTCTCTCTCTCTCTCTCTCTCTCTCTCTCTCTCTCTCTCTCTCTCTCTCTCTCTCTCTCTCTCTCTCTCTCTCTCTCTCTCTCTCTCTCTCTCTCTCTCTCTCTCTCTCTCTCTCTCTCTCTCTCTCTCTCTCTCTCTCTCTCTCTCTCTCTCACTCACTCAATCCACTGGGCTTAAAACCCACCCAAGCCAATACTTCTTGGTCAACCTGTATAAAGCTAGGTGACAACAGAAAATTCCTATCGCATGCCAGCGGTTTCAATTTCCCTCAAGTTTTTCATCTTCAGAACATCCAAACCGGTATTTGAGAGAATTGCAAGGAGTCCTAGTTGAGTTTGAGTCAGAAGAAGATTTATGAACCCGAGGATTGAATAATTATCCTACTTTATTAGTCCATATGGACCCAATTAGGTTTAGATCAACTTGGGTGACATTAAGCAAAAGTGATGAATATGTTGTGAATACATTTTGAAATTATTTTTACTTAGCTGATTCCATTGGGCATGCAAAACAGAAAAGCAAGCAAGCTTTTAATTAAAGTTGTCAAAAGGAACAATTTGTGTTCTGTAGCAGTTTGTTGAAATTTGGAGGAATTGCCAGTTGCCACAATGGTGTTGAGCTTGCATCTCAACATTTGTATTATAAAATATTTCCAGAATAAGCTGTAAAGCTCAGAGCAACAGAACTTTGTGTTTTGTTACAATGCCTCTATTATTATGATAACTGTTTGTAATATACAATTAAAGTACCAATTCTTCTTATACACATCACGTTTAATTCAACCTTCTGAAATGACAACTAACATTTTATGCTTAAAAAAAAAAAAATTCTATGTTTGTTAGTCACTTCAGTATTTCTTACTGTAATGAAGCCATGTTAGCAATCCACATCCCATAAATAGCCTATTACAATGTTTATAATATTGGTATTAATATGTAGAATGTAGAATTCAGAAACCCTTGAATTAGAGACACCAGTGGCCGTTAAGTGAACTGCAGCCAGCAACGTTTTGCTCGTGCTCTCGCGTGACGTAAGAGACTGAGGGTGTCGTGATTCAAGGCCCATGCAGATATACTCATGGCAAAGTTATTTTTTGGTCATCGCTTAGAAGTTAAAAGAAGTTGGAAATACTTTTACAGCGACATACTGTTAAGAGCATCCAGACGCCATCTACGCTGCTGAGAGCAACGGTTAGATGAATATGTAATGTGCTGCGCGCTATAACAAAAAAAAAAATAAACACACAACTAAAATGACAGTAACCTATTAATGAGAAGTTAAATTTGGTTAACTTACTCTTTGACCAAAAGACACAGCTTGCCATTTCCCCCCCAAAAAAAACCTTCATGACATGTGTGAGTCTTCACAGGCACCTTCTTATGACCTGTAAGAACTGCTGCTTCAAACGCAAACATCCGTAGGCCATGTACAAACTGTCTTTGCTGATATTAAGGTTATATAGGTCCCCTCAACATAATTCTCTGTCTGAGAGGCCTGCTAAAAATAGCACAGAGTCAATATTAAGGCCCCGCTGCGGTGCAGAGTTTATCATTAAATATGCATGGTACTTTAATGTAAAACATGACACTCAGCCACGGGAGAACTTGAGAAACATGCCATACCTTCAATAGAACTTGATACGGAATCCTTGCATTTGAGAATCGGCACCAGGATTTGCAGGTAGCAAGATGGGGCGGGAAAAAGAGCCATTTATTTGGACTGACAGGATTTGTTTGGCAACCGATATATCAATGCAAAGCTCAATAATATGTGCTCTTTTTGAAAGGGCTTGTTATAAATAATTCAGAGCAGGTTCTGTCATGGAGACTCAGGTGCAGGTTATGGATATGATTTGTGTTGTCTGTATTGACAGAGGCTAGTCTATGTGGCTCCTTGTTTCCCTGCCCAGGATACGAAACAGGCCAATATGTATATAGGCTACACACGCACGTCATACACACTATGGTGTAGGATCAATCATTAGTTTATGTGTGAAGGTGTTATTTGTATTATGCTCAGTATTTTCAGTCCGTGTTAGTAGTATAAGTTTTGGCTTTTTAGTCACTTACCAGTGAAATTCCTTTTTGTTCAGCTGACCTTCCTCTTTTTTCTGGTATGTTATTATTTAAATGCACAGTTTTAACAGCCCTTGAAAACTCTCATATAATCGAACCTGTAATGCACCACTTTAATTAACATTACTTATACTTGCAGTATATTTCTGCTTTTTTATGTCTTTGCATTTACGTTTTTACATTTTAAAGAAAGCACCATAGTTTCGGTTGGTTTCAGTTAAGAGCCGTTATGTCTAATGAACTGAACTCATTGTCACAATGACAGGAAGTATATGAAGAGACTGCTGAGCTGCTTTCTACAATAACTGCAATATGGAACTGATTTTATCAACTGGTTAAAAGGGGAGAGTGTTGTAAATGTCATCCCTCACTTCTCAAGCCGTTTTCTCGGTTCTATCTTTAAAATGCATGCATCCTTACACACGTGCAGTGAGGTAAAATACAGCTCAAATATCAGGTGTTTTTTTTTTTTTTTTTTTTTTGGATTGAGAATATGACTCATGGGAATTTTCATGATATCGATCTAGGTTTCACCCTTAGAACATCTCTTAAAGGGTAAGGTTCCCCAAAGATCAAGTCTTTTGGTTTGGTTTCGTCAAACAAACTTGACACTATTTTTACACTTGACACCATTATTAGCGAAAGATGCTGTGGATTATATATTAATGCACAGCTTAGAAGAGTGACTGCTGAACTTATGGGGCTTTAACAGGTTTGGCATAACAAATATATCTTTTAACAAGGTTGAACTAAAATATGCATAGAAAGACAAAAAAAGCTCAGAAATCTAAATGTCACATGTCAAAAAAAAAAAAAAAAAAAAAAAACGGGAGTTGCTGGAAAAGACTAAGAGCCCCTCTTCTGACATTTACAGTATTTCATGAATAAAACATTATAGAATGTGCTGCTTTGAAATATAAATAGTGTCCTAATACATCTTCTAGTATGTCTCTAACATGTTTTATGTAGAAGGCATTGACTTGTAACTTGCCATATACTGCCATCTGCTGTTCATGTGTTAGTAGTGCATGGTTTTTGTTTATCCGTACCTTGGAAGTACTTGTGCATTTGTAAAACATACTCTTCACCAGGGAACGACACATTCGGGGTTCTTTTTTAATCAAAGAAATGTACCTCTTCAGTTGCAATAGCAATTCTGCCCTTCAAAGGTAAAACATACCTACAACAAGATTTTTTTTTTTTTTTTTTTAGAGAGAGAGAGAGAGAGAGAGAGAAAGATTCCTGAAGCTGCATGTAAAATGTACTTAATATATATGGCACGTTTCCCAGAAGCATTGTTATCCAAGTATGTGTAAAATGCGTCTCTTTCTATTTAGTTATTTGATTTTTATTTTATTTTTTACTACAGACAACCACACTTAACTGCTTGCAGAACGATGACAACATAGCATCTGTTTCTGTGTTTGAAAGGCAAGATGCTTTAGGTCTCATTGAACGTTTTGGCTTTTGGACCTGAAAAAAATAAAAAAAATACATCATAAATGCATCATAAATGCATAAACAACAGCAGAGGTGTAATTTACCAGCCATTAGAGATTGATTGGATGCACAGACTCTAATCGAATACTTCTAATTAAAATCTAATACTTCTATTTAATGATAAGCCTGTCATGTACTACTATATATATGGTTATTACTTTTTTAATTATTTGCCATTTCTTTTCCTGCTCTCTTTAACCCTGTCAGAACAGACCTGCAATCCAAGTTGAGAACCACTGATAAAAATATAAGAACAATGGATACAGAGAGAAAGATCATCAGTTGATTGTGAACTCAATTATAGTCTGAATGACTGTTAACCCTTCGGTTGTTTGACTCACTGTTGGGTCCATTAATGTGAATATGATTACAGATTAATTTTAGACTCTTTGTTGCACATAGATGAGTCATGCTGTAGCTTTGGGGTAGAAATGTCACTCTGTAGCCTCTATCACAGATCCTTATGCTGCATTGAAACCTGCATGAACACAATTGATTGACAGTGGCACGCAAGAAAGCAACAAGAGCCCAGTCCAAAAGCCCACCCTGGGGCAAAGCTCACACAATCGTCCTGTTGTCTCACATCCAACTCTCCAAATGCAATGTGTCAAATTGGTGTGGAGGAAAACAATGCAGAACTGAGTGTGTGTAAATGAGGGATTCTGGAGAGACCAATAACACCTTCAGTGCGATGTTTTGGGATGTGTGTGTGTTTGCATTTTAGCGTTTGGCTGCTTTTGGTGAAGGGACCATCTCTGTTGTAAAATTATCTGCTCTGTGGTCTTGGCTGGAAGAGATAAGGTGGTTCATACAACAGTTTATCAGACATTCTCGCATGCAGTCTCTTAAATGGATACCCTGAGGGGGGCAGTAAAAGGCCATGTTGCATTGTGTAAGCTTGCTGCTGTGTTCCTGCTGCTTTATTGAACATGGAACAAGGCCATTTGGATGCAGAAAGCAGAGATGATCTTGGGTAAAGTGGATGCGCCCAGAACACTGGAGTCTGAAACTTACTTTCTGTGTAAAAATAATTTTTTTGTTTCTTCACAGTGGCACTTTGGAATTGAAAAAAAAGGGTAAATTCACTGATAATAATGTAGCCTAAGGAATAATGTAATGTGGAATACTTTACCACAAAATAAGGCAGATTTAAGTTTAAAAAAATATATAGTTGTATAAACAATCTGTCAATCTTTTTTTTTTTTTTTTTTTTGAGCAGCACACTGTAAAATAATTACAAATATAAATAAAGAAAATACTGTTTCAGTCATTACATTTTACTTGCCGTTTCTTTGTAATTAACTCTTTCCCTGCCATTGACATTATTGTCTTGCTTTCCGTGGTATTATGCATCTTCTGAAAGAGTACAGAATCTCCTGATCAAATCACAGGTGAAGAAGAAGCAGAAACAAGCCATAGCAATATGTAAGCATATGTGGTCATCAACATTAAAGGGATACTCCACTTTAAAATGAAAATTCTGTCATCATATACTCACCCTCATATGGAAGCTTGTTTCCGCCAATGAATAATAAATAAATAATAATAATTGCGACTTTTTACCTCACAATTCTGACTTTTTTTTCTCACAATTGCGATATATCAAGTCAGAATTGTGACTTTTTTTCTCACAATTGGGAGATATGAAGTCAGAATTGTGAGATATGTCGCAATTCTGAGAAATAAAGTCGCAATTGTGAGATATAAAGTCAGAACTGCGTGTTATAAAGTCGCAATTCTGGGAAATAAAGTCGCAATTGCGAGATATAAAGTTGCAATTGCGTGATATAAAGTCGCAATTCTGAGAAATAAAGTCGCAATTGCGTGTTATAAAGTCAGAATTGTGAGATATAAACTATTCTGAGGTAAAAAAAAAAAAAAAAAGTCCGCCTTTTTTTTCCTTAGAATTGGACTTTATATCTCACAATTCTGAGAAAAAGATGTCAGAATTGCGTGATATAAAGTCGCAATTCTGAGAAATAAAGTCGCAATTACGTGTTATAAAGTCAGAATTGTGAGATATAAACTATTCTGAGGTAAAAAAAAAAAAAAAAATCTTTTTTTCCTTAGAATTGGACTTTATATCTCACAATTCTGAGAAAAGATGTCAGAATTGCGAGATATAAACTCGCAATTGCGTGTTATAAAGTCAGAATTGCATGATATAAAGTCGCAATTGCGAGAAAAAAAGTCAGAATTCTGACTTTATAACACGCAATTCTGACTTTATATCTCGCAATTCTGACTTTATAACACGCAATTCTGACTTTATTTCACGCAATTCTGACTTTATATCTCGCAATTCTGACTTTATTTCACACAATTCTGACTTTATATCTCGCAATTCTGACTTTATAACACGCAATTGCGACTTTATTTCACGCAATTCTGGCTTTATATCTCGCAATTCTGAGAAATAAAGTCAGAATTGCGAGATGTAAACTCGCAACTGTGAGATAAAAAGTCGCAATTATCTTTTAAAATGTTTTATTTTGTGGCGGAAACAAGCTTCCATACCCTCATGTTGTTTCAAACCTGTATGAATTTCTTTCTTCTGCTGAACAGAAAGGAAGATATTTAGAAGAATGTCAGTAACCAGACAGTTTCTGGTCTCATTGACTTCCATAGTATATTTTGTTTCCTACTATGGAAGTCAATGAGACCAGAAACTGTCTCGAAAATCGAAAAATGAGATTTTCTCAGCTTTTTGCTCAAAACGGTGCTTTTTATGAAACTTACCCATGCACTTTAAAATGTTGATGAAACAAAATAAAAAAATAAATGCATTCAGCTAGAATAAAATGTTTTTGTTGTTGTTGTTGTTGTTGTTTAAAAGCAGAGGGTCTGTTCTTTTGATATATTTGTTCAGATATTCCTACAACAAAATATTCTGGGGGTCATGAAACTTTTGTGAAAATTATCAAAAATGCGGGAACTGGCTAGCAACTTTTTTTTTAAAATGCTGGCTGGGTAATAATTGTATTAGCCTATTATTTTAATAGCAATTTCTGAGTGAAAATTGTTTCTACACATTTTTTTTTTTTTTTTCAGTGCTTTTGTCCTTTAGTTCTTATTTTACCAGGGTCGTGGCAAAAGGTAATGGTCTCCGCATATGCTCATTGTTACTTGCGCCACTTGATTCTGCAGTGTCATACTGAATGTGATGGATACGAAGCGACAAAATAATGTTATCAGAACATTTCTATAGAGTTTTTTGCTGGCAGCACGCTAAAACAAACAATAACAACTGCGGTGTCAATAGTGTAATCACATTTATGAGAAAATGACTTAAATGAGCGGGTTCTTTTTAGTGAATCAAAAACAAACTGCACAAGTCCATTTTACAAGCAAATGACTCTTATGAGTCGGTTCTTTCGGGGAATCAAAAAATACTGCACAACGTAAATTGCGTTTAGAAGTCCAGTTCATTATCAAATGACTCTTACTGGATCTCTTAATGAATCTTTTGAAGAGACTCTCAAACTAGCTCTTGGACTCAATCTGACGAATTCTGACTGAACTCGGTAAGAGTCGTTGAATCAACATCTGATTCACTTCATGAACTGCTAGTTGTAGCCTATGCTTTTTGTTCATTATAGAGATATGAAGATTAGGGACTTCAAATTTATATGGGATTATATGGGATTAAACAGTCATTTTCAGGGCCAAAGTGTTTTTTTTTTTTTGTTGTTTATCTACCATGTAAGGTCTAAATATGTAGGAACCTGAGTGCAAATTTTTATATTTATATTCAGCCACATTGTATTAATTTGGAGGAAAACACATTTACCTATACAATGAAAGAACGTCTGGTTAAAAGTTGTGACCCTGTCAAGTATCTCAGGTGACTTTTAGGGCATTGGGGTCAGGCGGAATGACGTTATCCTACAGAAAGTATAGACGCACAAATATAGAATATAAATCCTCTTGTGTTGTTGTGACCCTGATGCCCCCCTAGAGATTTTCTTCAAGCTAGGAAGCTTTGAGGCTCCTGGAAGAAGGCGCTCTTCTATTTCCTTTGAAATGATAGGGTGTTCAAACACACCCTGTAGTTTCAACAGTCTTACAGGGAATTCAGTGATAGGGCTTTTTCCAGAACAAGGATTAGTCTTTTAAAGAGCGTTCTGTCACAGCGTTCTGATTGCCCTTCACATGATGTTCCCGTCTAATCCCGGAGGGCTCAAATTACTTATTACAATGTACATGTCTGTCTGAACTTCAATTTCTTGCTGCATTGTTTTCTGAAATGTACAGTGGAGTTTACTGGAGCTTATACAGAACACTATAGCACAAACTATTATCAGTTTCTTAAAACGCATTACATGAACATTGTTGGGGAAAGTTCTTCCAAATCAAATGCAACAAGTGCTGTGTGCACTAAGAGGATCATCCAAATTCTTCAGAAGAAGTTTATTTCATACATAAAAAAAAAAATATATATATATATATTTTTTTTTTCTATCCATGACACATTCTAGGATTTTTTTATTTGTTTTAATGTATGAAATAAACTTCTTCTGTTGTAATAGCAGATAGCAATACTGTACTGCAAAGGCAAAACACAATAACTACACCAACACTGAAACTGAGAAAATGTCTGTTTGTTTATTTATTTAAAATGTTCATACTTTGAGCATAGTTTGAGCCAAACCCAAAATAGCAGTAACAGTGTGTGTGTGTGTGTGTGTGTGTGTGTGTTTCCTACTTTTGAAGTCGTGATTACAAGCTTGTCACATTCAAGTGTTCTGTTGTCGGGCAGAACTGGAATCATGGAGGACACCAGGTGCAGGAATATTCTTGCATATTCATTTGGAAAATCGTATTAAATCCAAAATTATATTTAGCGTCTCATTCATTGACAACCATATGAACATTAGCCGTGCTATCTAGATCATTTCTAGAATTCCGGTCAAGTGCAGGCTATTTTCGCTGCGTATATAACATACAACATGCTTCAAATGATTATTCATATATGTAAATTTACTTTAAATGTACTTTAGTGACAAGACAAGGCGATGTAGCTGTTGAAGATGAATGAAGAAAACTATAGTCACAGCAGCAATCGTTCTCCCATCCGCCATGTTTAAAGTTTATGGCATGCCCATCTGGGGAAATTGGGTATCAAAATTATCCCTGGGCTTCCCACAAAAAAAGATATGATCACTAAGTTATGACATATATTTTGTTTGCTTTAACTCATCACCTTAAGTTCAGCAATTTTCATGTTTTTTTTTTTTTTTTATGTAGTCAGTTGAATGAAATTTAAGTCGAAATGTTAAACATCCAAGTTGATTGTACTTAAAAATGTAAGGTAGTATTTTTTTTTTTTTTTTTACAGTGCAGTGGTAAATACGACTTGAGAGGGCGATCGTGTCCAATTTTTAACTAATAAATCCTATATAGCATGTGAAGGAAGCATTAATCGGGATTTACAGCCTGACCTCAAATGAAGTGACATACAATGACCATTCAGACCAAGTATTCAAAACAAACACTACCGTACAAAAGGTTTGGGGTCAAAATGTTGTTTTAAAGAAATCTCTGCTCAACAAGTAACAGTAAAAATAAATTGTATAAAACAATTTAAAATATATGTTTTGTAATGTAATTTATTCCAATGGATGACACATTTTCAGCAGCCATTACTGATTTTGTGCCCATGTAACATTATCAATGTAGAAAATAGTTGTGCTTTCTTTCTTTTTTTCTTTTTTTTTTTGTGGAAACCATGATACAGCGTTGCAGGATTCTTGGTAACACTTTTATGTCTAAGTATTAGTATACTGTCTGCTTAATATCTGCTAACACTTTATTTTGATGCTCCCCCAACAGACATTCTACTGTTCTATTATAAGTAACTTTGCAACTTAATCTACGTACCCTATACCCTTAACAATCTCTACTAATACTTTAATGAGAGTTAGTTGACATGTAGGTGCAACGTTACTTCTAGTCAACAGAATATGTAAAGGGGATTCTTTGATGAATAGAACGGTCAAAATAAGTACTTTATAATGTATTTACTGTCACTTTTTAATGTATTTAATACATCATTCCTGATTAAAAGTATGTATTTCTTTCAACAAATTAAAAATATATACATATTACATTAAATAAAAAACCAACTGGTAGTGTATTTACTAAATCTATTATTGTGTGTGTGTGTGTGTGTGTGTGTGTGTGTGTGTGTGTGTGTGTGTGTGTGTGTGTGTGTGTGTGTGCGTGTGCGTGTGTGTTTTCTCTCTGTATTGTGTGGGTCTTTATTTCCTCCATGTTGTGAATATTACATTCGCAAAACACATATCCAGTGGTGGAATATCCTGAAGGTGTTGTAAGTTCATGGTTGTAGGTTCAAACAGCAGGAGCCAATCCAATGTGCCCTTGAGCGAGACACTTAACCCCAGGATACTCCAGGGGGATTTGTCCCTGTAATAAGGCTACTACAAGTTGCTTTGGATGAAAGTGTCAGCTGAATGACAAATGAATAATTAAGAGTAATCCATTTTAACCTTCCCAAAGAGACGCATAATAATTACAGATTTATTCATTTAAATTCCCCAAATTCTTCTGAGAAGACGCAAAGCATAAAACCTTGTCTAGTTACGGCAGAAGAACCAGCTTTTGGCACCTTGCAGAAACCATAATTTCTCCTCAACCTCGATCCGTCAAGATAAAAGACTGTCATAACCCATGGCCATGGCCCTCTGAACCTTTCAAGTTGAAAGATTGCAGAGCAATATTCATGAATGGTTGGGCACAAATCTATTGAGGCACTTCATGAAATGAGAGACCCGCTTTCTAGGTCAAGGAGAAACCCAAATTCATTCTCATCAAGGCTGCGGTTCCAGAAAGTCATCAGTAGGTCTAAGTGGCTGCTTTATAAGGATTTAATTGATCTTTTTTACTGTAATTTCTTTTTTTTTGCCAGTAGCCATTTATATGTCTAAGTGTCTGTGCAAGTTGCTTCCTGTCAAATATAAATATATGTATTGTGTTATTGTATTTATTTATTGTGCATTTAATAATACATACATCTGTTTAATTGGTGAATTGCATTGGCAAATTATGTGAGTGATGTTATTAATTACTTGTTGGTCTGTAACCAAAACAAATGAATTTGACTGACTACACTCTTAAAAGTATGGGTCCCAAAAAGGGATTTTTGCAGCAATCCCACGGAATAACTATTTCTGGTTCCCCAAAGCACCTTTTAGTGAAATGGGTTTTTTCCCCTTTTTTTTCTTAATGTGAAGGACAATCTAAATAACCTTTTTTTTTTTTTTTTTTTCACTATAAAGAATCTTTTGTGCAATGGAAATGTTCCATATAGACGCTAAAGGTTCTTCATGGAACCATCAATGCCAATAAAACCCTTTATGGAACATTATACGGAGTATTGGTAGTTGCACATGTTGGGGAGTCTTTAAAGACAATACCGGGATGGGCTGCAAAAAATGGTGTAGGACATTGGGACGTGGTGAATGATGACTCTGGTACATCAAACTAAATTATTTAAACCCATTAATCGAACTACATTATTTAAGAGCATTAATTGATCTCTAATGCATCAGTGGGTTCTGCAGGTAAGTTAATAGAGTTGTATTTATTTTATTTATTTATTTTTAAACAGGCATTTTAAATGACATTTAAATATAAAAGCGTATTACCACAACCTCAAAATCATTTGCAAGGGTTTTGACAGATTTATTTTGTTTAAATGTCAAATTTTTAATATGTTGTTTTTGCTGATGTTGTGTTGTCTTCTAGGTCATCCATCTTTATATATTTTTCCCTATTTTAATAGCGCCATCACAGGATTCCATTCTTTACAAAAATGAGGAACACAAGTCACATAAGACCTCTCTTCTGTGGCTTGAAGCACAAAAATGTGAATTCAGAGACAGAGGTTCATCTGAAAACTTCTACTATCACCTACACTTAAGTCATATAACAGAAGTGTGTTTTACATAATCTTAACGCAGGTGCAGTTTCTGAAATGTAATTTTTTTCAATTAACTAAATCATATATTTTTTTCTTCTTCTTTTTTTATTTAGATGATTGACTTTCCAAAATGACCGTGAACAACAGAGGAGTCATACTACAGGCCAAGATGCAGTAACCATGTTTCATAGATATTTCATCATGCTCATGGCATTCTCACGTGGCGGCAGATGTTCAGGTGACCTTGGTAAAGTGTGGCATTGTTTGCACACCATACAGAATTTCACCTCAAGATGGCACCAAGTAACTGCTGAACTCAGCATAAGAAGTCAAGGACGCCCAAATCTGTTGTGTGTTAAAATTGCAGGTCTAGTATTTCAATGCGATAGTTGTCCCCTAAAAAGATACTATTCAAATGTGAAATATCACACACACACACACACACACACACACACACACACACACACACACACACACATTTCATATATATATATATATATATATATATATGAATGATGTGAATAATACTACATTTATAAATAAAATATTTGTAAATAAATTACATAAAAAAAAAAAAAAAAAAATCAACATACCTTTCTTAACTGGCTGAAGTTTCAAACTGCCTAATAATTCAGCACTTTTACTTTGTAACTAACTACAAAAAAGCCTACGTAAAAGACAGGACAAACGGACCATTGACCACTAGATGGTGCCATGGAATTAAACAACACGATTTGTGTGTTCTCAATGAAAAAGGTATAGATATCATGATACACACCATATACAAACTGGACTTTACTTCCGTTAACAGTTCGTTGGCATGTTTGCTAGTCTAAAAGCACTTACTCCATCATGTTCACTATGATTCTTATATATATATATATATATATACACACATAAAGTGTATGATCTAAAATGCTTGTTTTATTCACAAGACACCTCTGGAAGATTGCGTGAATGCTTTTACTAAACCTTGTTGTTTAATTTATGTAGCTATCGCCTTAAAGCACAATCTGTCATTCATTCAAACCTGTAGAGGTGTGTCAAAATAAAAACAAGCTGGTAATCTCAAAGCTATTTACCTTCTGCTGTTCGTACCCTTGCGTTTGGGTAGGACACTAATATAAGCCTTCAGTTTGGCAACTGAAACAGCAATTATCTAAATCAGCCCTCACCACTTCTCTCCTGCTTGTCTTCTCCTTCCTAAACCTCCCAAATTACACATCGACGGCATGAGAAGACTGTGCCATCAGCATTAAGATGGAAATGACATGACTGGCATCTGCAGCTCCCATAATCACGGGAGATATGATGGATGCGTATTACTGCCGCTCAAAAGAGGCGGGCAACGCGCATTCAAGAATGGCAATTACAGTTTCCCCCCAAGAAAATCACCCAGATGGAGCCAAAATATGCAAAAAATTGTGTAACCATTAACGCTTCTCTTCTGAATTTTGTCTGAAATGGGCATTACAATATAGTGAGGCGTGCACCTCTGTTTTAAACGCTTCAGAGTCATTCTGCAATGCCGAATGAGGTCATGGCTGTCGCTTAAAATGCTGTTTTGATGCTTATGTGGCTCATTCTTTGCCGATGTTTGTGTAATGAAGCTTGCGATGACATTATAAGTGGTGTGTGTGAGCAAGACTATAGCAGTAACTGAGCGAGGCCAAGGTTGGGGGTTGTGTTGTGCTCTTTTCAAGAGCTTGAAAGAGCGTGTGTGTTTTTTTTTGTGTTTTTTTTTAGATATGTGTAGTTTTCTTCCACACAGTAGGTCAGGAAGTCCTCGCTAGTAGCTCAAGTCAAGGTCCACGAAGCCTCGCAAATCTACCAAAGTGCCAAATATAAAATCTTTTTATGAGCTCAGTCAGGTAAAGTATCAGGGCTTTTTCTCGTTGGCAAGCGGTTTTATGGAGATGCTGAGTGCTTTATCAGAATGCATTTTCGCCGACTCCCTGTAAGTGCCTTCTTTCGCGGAGTAATTGGCAAGTTCTCTGTAAATTAGATTTATGGACTTTTATGGAGTAAATTACATTTAAAGAGTGGCATTCAATAATGCCCATGATATGATATAGTTAGATCGTGCCTCTCCCACAACAGTATGTCTTTAAGAAGATGTATCACGTATAGTTTTATTTTACAAGGCTTTAGAACGTATCACTTGTGAGCCGACAACTCTTAGTGGTACCCACAACAAAACCGCTAAGTACAGAGATGAAAAAAATATATTGCTGTTATTTATAAATATATAACCATTAGACCTTTCTGAGTGTCTGCAAATCCATCAAGCTCTTATCCCAAATTGGTTCAGAATCCCATAACCTCCAGTGCCCCGCACAGCTTGTTAGGCTGCTATCGTCATAGCCAAACACCTCTAGAGCCCCTACCTGACTATTACCCTCGAAGTCTCAGGAGAGCTGGGCTGCTTTTTAAGATGGATTTTAAAAAGCGATGAGTACATCCTGTGGGACATTGGGCCGCATGACTCAAATGATTAATTGTACATCTGGGCTGTGTTCCACTCATCATGCCCCCTTGAGCTCGCTCTAGAGTACCTGTTTACTGCCTGTGGCACGACCCTGTAAAACTTCAGAGTCATTTAATATTTTCCTCGCTGTCTTCTCTCTTGTTTTCCTCTCTCATGTCTTATGAAGAGACCCTTTTTAACCTGTCGTGGCACATCACATAAGACGTTCATTATTGATCAATGATCTGCCCTTTGCCTCCCAAGTCATTGTGCATCTACGGTATAATAGAAAATTATTAATTATTATTAATACGTCTAATAAAAGTGGTAAGATACGTTATTAATATTTCACTAAACCCATTCAACAACCGTATTTTTGTATGGAGCATTTGATCAATGTTGCATACACTCTTAAAAATAAAGGTTATTTATTGGCAGCGATGATTCCGTGAAGATGATTTAACATCCGTGGAACATCCATTTTTTTTGTGGTAAAAGTTCTTTGTGGGACCCCAAATGGTTCTTCTTTAGTGTATGGGTAAAAAAAGTCACCATCAAGTTGTTCCAAACCTGTCTAAAGGAAGATGTTCTGAAAAATGTTTGTTACCAAACAGTTGATGGGCACCATTGATTTACATAGTATTTATTGAATTTATTTGTTTCATACTATGTAAGTCAATGGTGCCCCATAACCTCTTTGGTTACCCATATTCTTCAAAATATCTGTTTTGTGTGTTCAACAGAAGAAGAAAAAAAAAATCATACAGGTAAGGTTTAGAACAACTTGAGGGCGAGTAAAAGATATAATAACGCTGTTACATGTGATCTTTCAAATAAATTTGCCATAGTGCACAAGCTATATGGCCCAATTTTATCATACGTTTATGGTGCTTTTATGTCCTTTTTGATTCTTGACAACTCCAGTCCCTTGCTTGTAAAGGAGCTACCTTCGTAAAATGGTTTGTCTTCAGAATGTATTGTTTTGTTTTCCATGGAGACTGGATTATGGGTTAGGAATGACACAATGGTGAGAAACAAATGATAAAATTATCCTTTTGAGTAAACTATTATATGAAAAGCATCTGTGAAAAGTTGGGTCTCTCTAGCTATAGGGAAATAGTCGCATCTATTTGTACTGTATAAGGTTGTGATGTGTGCGTTATTTTTCATTTATTTTGACCAAGCAATAAAGCAGGCAATACATTTAATTTAGTCTAAAAAAGATGGAATTTCTGTTGTGATCATGGCTATATCAATTCATCAAACGATGGGGAAGAGCATGATAAGCAGGAATATCCAGCAGTGGTGAAGTGATGCAGTACTGCCCCAGTAAAGTATGCTAGATCACGGTTGGCCTCTGACCTGATTTCCAGGTGTTTACCTGAATTCCTTTAGTGAATTGTCTGTGTAAATAATACATCCTATCAGTGTGCACAAATCATTCTCAGCAAATTCTCCAAAGAATAAGGAAGTATGTTTTTTTTTTTTTTTTGGTCACTGTACTTTCTTTTTTATCTTTTGTTTCTGGCATAGTGCACCATGTGAAGGACGCACATCTTTACTATGGAGAACTTCTTTCCGGAAATAAGATTTGCATTTGTCGGTGAGTAAACTTTTAAAACATTTTGAGTCAAAAAAAAAAAAAAAAAGCTTTGTATGTTATGAGGAATAGCTTAAATGTGTTTGTTGTCTAGAAGCAACATTGTGCCACAGTGAAATGGTTGAGGTGAAGTAGACATGGTTGCAGTCTTTCTGCAAACCTATTCTTCTATTCATATTCTTCTCTATTTTTAACACTTTTAGTAATTTTACATCACTTAATGTCACTGAAAATGTTAAAATAAATGCAATATTTTTTAATTAATTAATTCATTTTCTTTGTAGTCCAGGTAAGGTTCCCTCCCAATTATTATTGTTATTTGAATTTTGCCTTTACTTCTAGTTATATGTTCTTTTTTTTTAATGCCAAGATGTGTCAATAAATGTCAAGATTTTCAGTGAACGTAATGCATTTACACCAATTTTATATACTTTTATCATTTTTTATGTCCTTTTTTATTCTTGACAGCTCCAGTCCTATTGCAATTCCATGGAAAGGAGTGACTTTCGTAAAATAACAAATAGTATTGGCTGTCCTACAGGTTAAGAGCATCATGAGGGTGAGTATTACTGTAAGTATTTAAGTTTAAGAGTTTTATTTTAAAGAGTCACTGTTACAGTGTAGTTATATATTTAAATAGTGAGTAATATTAATAACAGCATATACTTACTGTAGGGTTATGGTAGGATTAGGGTTTGTTTGAGGGTTAGTTGCATGTTTTCATCGATTACATTTCATCGATTGTTATTAAGGATGTAGCACTGTCTGATCATTTCTGTATTTTCTTTGATATATTGATCTCTCCTGCCATTGAAGCTAGATCTGTGTCTGTCAAGAAGAGATGCTTAAATGAGAACACTAGTGTACTATTTATGAAGGCTATATCTTTAACACCGAGCATATCTGCTGACTCTGTTGATTTTCTCCTTGATTCTTTTAACTCAAAAGTTAAAAGTGTAATTGATGATATTGCTCCTGTGAAAGTCAGGAAGAAGAGTGGCAGACAAAAAGCACCTTGGAGAAACTCAACAGCAGTGCAAAATATGAAAAGACAATGCAGAAAAGCAGAGCGCATGTGGCGGAAGACAAAACTTGTAGTCCATTACAGCATCTACAAAGACAGCCTTCATGCTTTCAATATGGAACTAGGCAAAGCTAGTGTAGTGAGTTTGCTTCTTTCTTCTCTGAGAAAATCAATAATATCAGAAAGGTGATCAGCACATCCTTGAGTTGCCCTGGGGTCAGACAGATCAGACCACCTGAGAAAGTAGTAACTTTGTCTGATTTCAAAGAAATTGATGGCAAAATTTTGGAAGAAACCGTACAGCACCTTAAAACATCAACCTGCGCTCTTGTCACACTTCCCACATCTCTTTTCAAAAGTGTGTTAAACAGTTTAGAAGCAGATCTTCTAGAAGTGGTAACTGCCTCACTTCTCTCTGGGAGTTTTCCAAACTCCCTGAAAACTGCAGTTGTCAAGCCCCTCCTGAAAAAGAGCAATCTGGATAAGAACATATTAAGCAACTATAGGCCGATCTCAAATCTTCCTTTCATAGGCAAGATCATTGAAAAAGTTGTCTTCAATCAGCTGAACAAATTCTTGAGCATGAATGGATCCTTTGACAATTTTCAATCTGGTTTCCGACCGCACCACAGCACAGAGACAGCGCTCATAAAGATAATAAACGATATTCGCTTAAATACTGATTCAGGCAAATTATCAGTGCTGGTACTACTCGACCTCAGTGCTGCATTTGACACTGTCGATCACAACATACTTCTTGACAGGCTGGAAAACTGGGTGGGGCTTTCTGGGATAGTCCTAAAATGGTTCAGGTCATACTTAGATGGGAGAGGTTATTATGTGAGTATAGGTGATCATAAGTCTGAGTGGACATCCATGACATGCGGAGTCCCTCAAGGCTCAATTCTTGCACCACTCCTGTTCAACCTGTATATGCTCCCAATGAGCCAAATAATGAGAAAGAACCAAATTGCTTACCACAGCTATGCAGACGACACACAGATCTACTTAGCCTTATCGCCTAACGATTACAGCCCCATTGACTCCCTGTGCAAATGCATTGATGAAATCAACAGTTGGATGTCTTCAGTTAAACAAAGACAAAACTGAAGTCATTGCGTTTGGAAACAAAGATGAAGTTCTCAAGGTGAACGCATACCTTCACTCTAGGGGTCAAACAACTAAACATCAAGTCAGGAATCTTGGTGTGACACTAGAGTCAGACCTTAGTTTCAGTAGTCATGTCAAAGCAATAACTAAATCAGCATACTTTCATCTGAAAAATATTGCAAGAATTAGATGCTTTGTTTCCAGACAAGACTTAGAGAAACTTGTTCATGCTTTCATCACCAGCAGGGTCGATTATTGTAATGGACTCCTCACTGGCCTTCCCAAAAAGACCATAAGACAGTTGCAGCTCATACAGAACGCTGCCGCCAGGATTCTGAGCAGAACCAGAAAATATGAACATATCACACCAGTCCTCAGGTCTTTACACTGGCTCCCAGTTAGATTTAGGATTGATTTTAAAGTATTATTACTGGTATATAAATCACTCAATGGCCTAGGACCTCAATATATTGCAGATATGCTCACTGAATATAAACCCTGAGATCACTCAGATCATTAGGATCATATCAGCTAGAAATACCAAGGGTTCACTCTAAGCATGGCGAGTCTGCTTTTAGCTATTATGCCAGCCGCAACTGGAACCAGCTTCCAGAGGAGATCAGATGTGCTCCTACTGTAGTCACATTCAAATCCAGACTCAAAACACTTCTGTTTAACTGTGCATTTACTGAATGAGCACTGTGCCACTGTTCGTCCGACTGTTTGTACTGTACTGTATTTTATTTTTCTAAACTGTTTTAATTATTCTTATTTCTTTTTTATTATTTAAATTTCTTCTATGTAAAGCACTTTGAAAAGTTTAAGTTTATGAAAAGAGTATTTTTTTATTTTATTCCAATAAATGCAGTGCCACTTTTAATAGTATCTATATTAGGGCACTGGGCATTGCAAATATTTTTGAAATCGTGCTTAATATTTTCTAAACAAGTATTTATTTCCAGTTGAATTTTCTGATTTCCCATGACCTTTGGTTTGGACCTTGGTGCGGACTTTCAGGTGTGAAAACGCCCTAAGTAACTGCATGTACTTAAGGGTTAGGATTAGGGTTTAGTTTGGTTTAGGGTTAGTTGCATGTAATTATGCATAAATTATAGTTATTACTAACTGCATTTAACATATGTAACAATGACACTGTAAAATAAATTGTTTTCAATTAAGTGTTAACCAAAACTGGAATTTTAGCTGTTAGGAAAATCATTGAAAGTTCTGTGAGAAGTTGGGTTTCTTTAAAATAGTAAAATAGTCACATTCAGCAGAATAATCGCATTTAATGCTGCAAAGTCCAAAAGAAAAGAACAAAATAGCAGAGCTGAGTCTCAGAGCCTGAAGCCTCGAGAAGAAATACCAGCTGCGAATGTTAAACGCTGATGCAACTGTTTTAAGACGCACACAATATCAAAGAGATACATGACAATCGATCTCTTTTTAGCCTGCTGGGTCACCGTCACACACCTGCTGTTTCACGCGCGTTCATTGACGTGACTTTGATAAGAAGGCTGACGCTTACTGAATCAGGTAACAGCGGAGGGAAGGTGTTCACATATTTCTGTCCTTGCTGACTTGACAAGTTACAGTAGAACTCTAAAATGGCCTCCGGTAATAAGAAACCTACATCAAATCTAATCCTCCCATCAGCTTACCGAGTTTGGGATCCGTGCTGTAATTGACAGCTTATTGAAGATGGTAGACGCTCCGCCAGCAGTTAACTCTCAGACCGCCAGCAAGACATAAATGAAACGACTTTCATGTGTTATCCTTTATGATGTGCGTCCAGTTTACGATGCCACGTGAAAAAAAAAAAAAGACAATATACGAGCGTGTTAGCGTCATCTCTCTGATCGCTCTCTTTCATCGGAATGATTGATGTGTGTGAGCATCTTTCATGCCACGTTGTTGCAGCAACCATGCGGTGTCCCTCTGGACTGGAGGCGTTTTCCTACAGTTCATTGCAGTCCATGGGTCATTGGTCTCTCCAAATAGCTCTCTGTATGACGCCCGGTCCCCTACTCAGTCTAAATGCTGTGATTAAACTGTTTCCACCACAACAAGAAGTCAAGCCTCGCGTCAAGCTTCACCCCGTTGGTGGTGAATATGCGTAGAATTCAAAAAGTCGTGACTTTGACAAACATTTCCATGCTGTAGGAACCTAATGGAAGCGTTGTGCATAGCATTTTTCTCTTTTGATTGAAAAATTAATGACGGCTCCACATGTGTTTTAGAGGCTTTTAATGTGACACTGTCTGCTGCTCAATATCATTAAGGCTCATTTGAAACGTTATCGAAGACAAATGATCTCAATTAGATTGAAAATTTACTATGGCAGAACTTTCCCTGTTGTCATTATGTTAAAATGGTCTCCGTTCGTTTTCAGGCAGTAGACTGTTTGATGATTAGGGCTTCATGAGAAATAGACACGGTCTACGTGAGCGGAGAGTAACATTCTTACATCCATTATAAGCACATTACCTCCGAGCGCTGCGGAAAATGCCCGCACCTCTTTTGAAAGATAAGGGCATGAGGAGGAGGAGAGGATCTGGCTTGGTCATTTCAGATTTTAACGACACATTTCTGGCAGCGGGTTGCCCGATAGCTTCAGACCCTTCTTAGATCATCAGGAAGGGGTAATCTGCAGTGACAGCTCGACTGGTCTCGGTTCACCTTGACCTCAGGTTTAATTTACAGATATAGTTGTATCAGGTCGCCATGTGCCCTTTTAACAGTGCAAAATACAGTTCAACAGCACAGCCGGACGCACTAACAAACCCTCCAGGTGCGACAGTCCTTCTGTGACTCATTGGTCAAATTCAGATGCCGTGCGAGAGGGTCACGCATGCTGTGATTTTTAATTCGGATATATAGCTGCTGCAGTATCCAATTACTTCCTCATTATAAATGGTCTACTTTTCACAGTATTAAAATGGAGAATTATTTGGCTGGCGAATTAAATCTGCATTGATATTTGAATTAATATTACATTGTCAGATTACAATGGCATCATTCAGTTTGATTAAATGGCCTCCATTAGTGTGAATGTTTTTTTTTTTTTTTAAGCCTTCTTCCCTTTTCATTGGTTAAGAACCACACCGATACATTCAATTCAGAGCTGTTCAATGGGGTTAATAGTTAGATAAGGCTCAGTGATTGCATTAATGAGTTAGAGATCTCAAAGAGGGATACTGGGGATGGGGAGACCGAGGCATGTTGTCACTTTTTACTTAAGTTAAATTTATTTCTTTATTTTATGTAAACTGCAAGAAACATGATATTTATTTATGATGTGCATATGTGTACTTACGAAAGAAAAGAAACAACGCAAAGTAAGATTAAAATTTTATCTATTACAATGAGACAGTATATTTCATTATGTTTATCCTTCAGGCGTTTCTCTGATTGATCTGCATGCTGTCCGTGGGAGAATATGTGGGAGAGAGATGATATTCTATACAATAGATAAGTGGCTCCTTCTGTGAAATGGCAAGATTTTGCATTTGCTGTAACGCTCGACGTTCAGCTATGACTGCTGGGAGATTATGTTTTTTTAGAGACTGCAGAAACAAGAACCCTTCTGAGCTAAAATGGAAGTCTGCATGGTAGCTTTGCAGAGAAAATATCTTCACAAATTGCAGGTCAGGAGCTATTGATCAAATGAAAAGTGGATCTCATTTAGTGATATCCACACTTTTGATGCATTACTGTAAGTAGAGTGAGGGTAGATTTACATTGTTGGCTCAGATTGAGTTGTGGAGTGAGTGTTGGAGGAAAATGATTATCCCCTCTTCTGCCTCACTGTGAAATCTATATATGTGAGATGGCCTGTGTTTCGCAGTAGTACAAATATGCCTCTGCACACCTGCACAAAAGAAATCTCAGCTGAACCACACCTCCGTCCATGGATATTTTAAAGGGTCCATCATTTAATATAAAAATACAACAGTGACCAAAAGTTACTATTTATGCATTCTGCATTGGATATAAACACACCTCTGTTAAAAAAGCTGGTTTTTGTGGTGTAAAAAAACACTTTATGTAAATATAAATTTACAACCTATGCAATGCCACTAAAAAACAGTGACATATTTCCAACCTGATCTCACGGGAAACCGTGCAAATGTACAAATTTTTGTTAATTGGTACATATTTTACGAATTGCCCAATTCGTATGAATTCATACGAATGACCTACCCCTGACCCCGCCCCTAAACCTACCCATCACGTGGGTTTAGACAAATCGTACAAATTCGTACGAGTGAGGTCGTACGAATTCGTACGAATTAGCCAACTTTTTATCATTCGTACGAATTGGTCGTGAGATAGTGTTGCATATTTCCAATAAAAATAAAAAAATAAAAAAAATAAATCCTCAAATAACTTAACTGCATAAGTGTGCACAGCCCTGAACTAAAAGTTGTATGCATACGATCCGCTCTGTGCTATCTTGTCTCTGGACCGAAGCTGTGGCAGTTCGAATGACACGTGAAACCAGACTTTAATTGACCCAAGCATATTTACACTGTCTCTATCCCGTATATAGTGCACTAGGTGCCATTCAATATGCAGGAAATAGTAAATGTGTGTTTATTTATATTTGTAATTAAATAATAAAAATGAAAATACATAACCAATAATAAAATAATTATATAAACGTATTTATATTATTTAAATTAGTATTATTTATTTCACGGTTTGGTTATTTTATATGTAACGACCTTTAGAATGGGAATGTTTTTGTGTTGTGGTTAAAAGGAAAATGCTCTTTTGAACCTATCAAGGATTGGTCCATGAGCAATTACCATTGTGCCCTTGATCAAGGCATCTAACCTCCGGACGCTTCAGGGGTCTGTCCGTGTAATTAGTCTACTGTAATTCACTTTGGAGAAAAGCAACTGCTAACTGCATGTTGTTTATTTGCCTAGTAACTATAAATCTAAACATGATATTCAATAACGCCTACTTTTAATTACATATCAAATGAAAAGGCACAAAATTGGATGTGTATTTTGGGAATATTGAGGTTGCTTGCTGTTTAGCTGACAAATTTCATCCATGGTGACTTACAGAACACTAATTTGAGGGACTGTCTCTGTGGAGTGTTGTAGGGTTAAGTGCCTTGCTCAAGGGCGCAGTGGCATGGCAGGACTGTGATGTTTCTGGGTCACCCCTACTTGAGGCTGAACACACAAAGCTACATTTGTTTGGCAGTGTTAGTCTTAACCATTACAATCACCACCCTTACATGCACTAATCTAGATTAACCCTTTGATTTTAATACCCTCGTGAACATGATTATTTGTAGCTGATCCGAGATCAACCTTCATTCGCTACAGTGCTTCAGGGGCTTCTAATGCGACAGCAAAAACAGAAACTGTTCTTCATTTAAATAACATCAAGCTACAAACTTGAAGTAATGCATTTCCTAACACACTTTTCTGCCTTTTAAGCAATTTCCCTTGTATTTGAAGTGAGGGTTGAGAGTGTAGTTCCACCAAGAGGGGATTGGGGGAGGTGAACAATGTTTTAGCATGGAAAGATAAAAGGTTCCACCAAACGTATGACTCGGTAACTTGTGCAGGCACAAGCAAAATGTCTTCATTCCTACTTCTGCCTCTCTCAGCAGTTTAACGTTCTCCTAGTCTTCGCAATTACTTTGTCACGTGCAACTGTGGAATAGCATGTCTTTTGTCTTTTAATGAGTTCTTTTTTTTGTGTGTGTTGGGTTTTTTTCTTCAGATTTGTTTTGTTGTGAAGTTACCTACAGAAATACTATGGACCTGGGAGCTGCGTATAGAAATAGATGAGTGCTTTGCATCTCCTTTCCCTATAATAGACAGTGACAGTGTGCAGATGGAGTCTTTTAAATTTTTTTTTCTTTTCAGTACCAATTTCTACTTCAGAGCTGCTGCCTATCATTGGAAGTGAAGGCCACAAATTTTACAGTTCCTACGAGGGAAGGCGGAAAATGAGAAATGCCGTGGCATTAAGAAAAGACTGTAATAGTTAAATTGTCAAAAGAGCGATTATTATTATTGAGCTATTCAAGGTCAGGATGGAAAAGAGGGCAGCACCAGTCCTAATAGATGCTTATTTCTCCGTTAACCTTACCCGTGTAATAGCGGTCTAGAGTTAATGAAATAAAATGCCAATTATACTCTACTTCAGCTTGGCCATGACCGCAACCAAAGGCCTTTACACTCGAATGAGAACAGACATGCTGCGGTTCTGCCTGTGGACAAACTAATATCAGATTAAAACAACATCACAATTGTATTTTTATATATATATATATATAATCCATGTATCATGCTCATGTCCTGAATAAAAAAAATAAAAAAAAACTTGGTTTGAAGAAACATTTAATTTAGACCATAAAGCCACAGACTGCAGTTACATTTTTGATAATTACTGTGTGTCGTAATCCATCAAACTCTTAATTAAATGCAGCAGGCCATATTGACGCTGCAGTACATTTAAAATATGCCTTTATAACTTTAAACTATCATTAGCTGAGTTCGAATGACAGCCCTTCTATTGGTTAATTAGTTAATGACTTCAATTTTCCGTCATTATGACAGAAGAGATGAACTGTGTTATTTAGGATTCTCTGTGCTGTTAGGTTTATTTAAGGGGCTGATTCAAGAGAGGTAACTTTTCTGTATGTAGCCTACATGATTGCATTATTATTCATAGGTATTTGAATGTAAGTTGTTGTTGTTGTTGTTGTACGCATACTTGTCACCCACGGCTGAACATTCCAGTTCTGACTATTTAAATTTGAAGATTTGTACAGAATTATACATGGTTAAAGCTGTCCATACACAAAAAGTGTACTGTATGTCTTGGACGTTTCATTTGATGCTTCAACTTCGAATGCAGATTAGACGACCCAAGCGTAACTGTATTATTTCAAAAATAGCAGCTATTGTACGTATTTTAGGTAACTTTTATTAAATGTATGTTGTTGCATGAAAGATGGATGAATGGATGGATGACTAGTTAGGACATTTTATTGGTCACTAGTTAAAAAGAATTATAAATCATCCAAAACATGTTTTATGTAGAAGTAGGGGTCGGTTTAGGCGATAGAAAATACTGTATCATTAACCTGCTATGAAATCAGTGTAAGTCTACGCAATGGCCTCATTTACTGTGTGTGTGTGTGTGAGTGTGTGTGTGTGTGCGCGCACTCGCAAATATTTGTCCAAGAATATATATTACAAATGGTTTAATCCAATGCAGCTTTAAATTAAGAGCAAACCATGGAGAGAAAAGATTTTAAAAACTTTATTATTAAAATAAGTATAAAAATATAAATACTGTATAAAACAATGCGACAGCATTCAAACAACATGAACAGAATGACCGATATTCTACAAGTACACAATTCATTGTACAGCTCTAACTCTATGTTTTGAAATGAATCCACAGTATGACAGAACCCATATAAACCTTCCACAGGAAAACTGCCTCATAAACAGAGATATCAAGTAGTTTACATAATGATCATACTTGTAAAACATATTATACACATACTGCACCTATTTTAGACTTGGTCTGCAATAAAAGCTAAGCTTTTTTTATTTTTTATTTTTGTGTTTTTTTTAGCCGTAAACATCGATAGTGTAGAAAGCTACTATCACTCACCTTGGTTATAAAACACATTGTCCACACCATTGATTACAACAAATCCCTAATCTTAAAAGGCATCTTTACTGATTCTTTTGAGGGAGGAAGAAAGAAAGAGAGAGAGGTTGAGAGAGAGAGAGAGAGAGAAAGATAGAGAGAGAGACACACCAGAAGTAGAGGACAAAGTTAAAAGTAGACGAAGAGGTTAAAGAGAAGAGAGAATGTCTATGTGAAGAAGAGTTCCAAGTAGTTGAGCGCAATGTTCAAGTCTTCGTTGATTCGTCTATATGCGTAACACAGCAGAGAACAGAGGGCGATTCAGTGTGTATGTGTTAATTTAGTGCTCTGAGATATATTTAAGTGTGCTGTGTTGCATATCCGCTTTAAGTCTCTCTCTGGGACTCCTGCCCTATATACATATCCGCCAGTTTTTTGAACTGTGGACCCCAGTGACTCAGATACTCAAACTCCTGGTCGCCTTCGGTGGCGGCTGATTCCAGGGAACTCAGAGACTCCGCCAAAGAGCCGTTGCCTTCGTAGGCGTAGGTAGCCAAGGAGTCATAAGGGGGCGCTGTGGGATCCGAGTCGTTTTCTTGCAGCCGTCCGTTGATAAAGTCTCTCACATCCGTGTTGTCTTTGATGGGAGACGTGCGGCGGAAGGGGAACAGCATTTCGGGCATTATGTCCCGGCGGAGCTTGTTGGTATCGATGACCTCGGGGTTCCGCAGAGTTCCGATGTCAAAGGCTTGCGTGTCCTCCTCTCCGCCGCCCTCGTCGTTGTAGCTGACCACGTTGTCCCTGACGTCTTCTTTTGAGATGATCAGGGGCTCCTTTTTCTTTTGTCGCCGCAGGGCCGCAAACAATACCACAATCACTATGGAGACAGAGGCAGACGAACAGAATGATATCATCAGCATGGTGCAAATCAAGCTGAACAAAGCTCTGCGATAGTCATGCTTTCTGAATGTCACCGAGACACCTGACACTAGAGCAGTGCTTCCTACAGGTTTGGCAGGATCATTTGTCTTAACATGCCACTTTTAACACATTTTATCGTTTTTATTTCATTTAAATGTATAAACTATGTATTATAGGAAAAATGCAAATGCAGTTTTATATGACATAATTATAGATAATTTCAATACTCTCTTAAAAGAAAAGCTTCTATGTTCTGTCAGGTGCTTCATATATCCTTTTAGGGGGTTCCATCATGGGATCATTTTATGGAATTACTTATAATTCCTTCAGTTTTAATTTGTAATTAAGCAGCTCGGAAAAAATCGAAATAGCCCGTTAAACATGAATATTTAAAATATCTATAATAGAACCCAATTTTTTCAAAAGCGTGCTAGCTCGTTGTTTAAGTCCCCCTGTACTCAATAATGTTATCCCTTAAAACTCATCTTTGGTCACCAAAATGACATATTTAAAGGTTTTTTTTTTTTTTTTCATGACTTAAAATAGCTTGAATGTAACTCTACCCCCTTGCTTAATTTAGCAAATCAGATTCATGAATTTGCAAATGAGCCCCGCCTCCACTCACTCACACCAGCTTAGAATACCTGATCCACTCTGTCAACTTTACACAACTCTGCACAATGGCAAGTGAAAATATTGGTTTAATTCAGCCATATTATGTTTGAACCAGAAACTGATTCAGAAGAAGAAGCGGAAGAGCGAATTATACAGGCTTGATGTATAGGAACTGTAATGCATTTATCGCTCTCTACAGGGTGGGCCATTTATATGGATACACCGTAATAACATGGGAATGGTTGGTGATATTAAAGTCCTGTTTGTGGCACATTAGTATATGTATATATCACCACCCATCTTGAGGAGTTTGCCCCCTCACATATACTAATGTGCCACAAACAGGACTTTAATATCACCAACCATTCCCATGTTATTACGGTGTATCCCTATAAATGGCCCACCCTGTATAATGTCAGACACATAACGATAATTAATACAAGCCTTTTGCTTGACTGCGTTATCAAACAGCTAATAATGTGTTGCAAATGTTATACAAACCATGTTCCCGTTCGCCATCTCAGAGTCAGACAGCTGCCTTCTAAAAATCTAAATCCTTAGAAACGCTTTGAACAACTTGCGTAAGTGGAGAAAGGCATATAGTTCATCATAACATTGTAATATACATCATATACATAATTAATTCGCTATATTGCTAAATGTACCCAATTTTTCATTTCAGCAGAAAAATATAACGGTGTAACCTTGCTTCTCTTGAGACCCCCTGCGTCGCAGTTAATAGTTAATGATATGCTAAAGCCCCGTCCCCCTCGTGACAGAATTGGCTACAACATATTTGTGATGTAGAGATAAACTGCGATTTCAAACCGTGTTTTTGAGACGTTTGAGTCTTTGGTTCACTGCAATTTTAAAGAGAGAATACTCAGCAATGGTTTTGACTTATGAATTTGCACATGGTTTGTTTTAAAGCATATTAAAAACACCACACAGACACATAAACAACAGTAAAAACTTGATTTTCACAACAGGCGGTCTTTAAAAGTTGTCAGGGTGATGGGCATTCTCATTCTAGTGAGCATTTGTATGGATAATAATCTTGAGTACTTAAAAAAAAAAGGCTTTGAAACAGTATTCACTCAGAAATTGGCAATTAATTGCAAACAAATGAACAGAAACGGCACGTAACACTGAATAAACATGACATTCAATACCTGAAATAGGTATTTACAGCTTCAGAAGATATGTTTTTTTTTTTTTTTTTTACTGTTTTTGCAGTTCAGGATGAGAAATAAATGTTTTTGGTTAAATTAAAAAAAGAAGATACTTTAAGTTAGTTGCTTGTACTTGAGCTAGATAAGCTACTTGAAATAACTAACAGTTTCAAAGTAGTTTTTTCCATCATTCAGTTGGAACTGCATGCTCACAACTAAAAAAACATACAAGCAAAACCAATTTATTTTGCTGTGGCATTGTAAACCGATACGGAGTACAATATCTAATGCAACACGCAAGATACACAGTACACCAAAGAGTGAGACCTTATGATTAAGTTTAGTTAATTCAATCAGCGAGATCCCAGACAATCGATGCCCAGGACAATGAAAGTGTCACAGTCACCGCAAACAGATGCACTGAGTCAGCTAAAAAAAGCAGACGAGCTAGTTTGTGGCTGCTCAGAGAAACAGATAGAGAAAGCGTGCATAATCTCAATCACTGCAGCGAGAAGAAAGGACAGCCGAAGAATCACAGGCTGTTCTTGGATGGCTAAAGCAGAGCAGCCCGATAAGAACCCAGTGAGCAGCGCACAGCACTACAGACAGAGCTTAGCTGAATATACAGGAGTGTGTTTCAAAAGGTGTCATGCGCTTAAGGTACTCATGGATACAGAAGAGAGAGACGCACCGCAATACATAACAATGTATTATAATAATATATAAAATAAATAACAATGATAATTGAATAAAAAAAATAGTAATTATACAAATGTAATAACTACAACTAATAATAATCATAATTGTATTTAATAATTGTATTTATTTTTTTATATGAAAAGCCCCCTTGGATGAGATGCCAATTTTTGTTGGTATTTTTATTATTATTTAATAATCCAATCAATTATATTTCACAAATTAGGTGAAACATAATCAAACATAATTTAGTGAAACAAATTCAATTGAAATTAGATTAATAGCATGTTAAATTGCAGTTCAATATTTCTTTGACTGGGAATCTGTTAGGTTTTTTTTTCTTTTTTTTTTTTTTTTGTCAAAACAATTAATTTACATAGAATATTTGATCCCCCCCCCAAAAAAGTGATGTATTTGATAAATCGTGCAAAAAAATAAAAATCAGACGACTGTTTAAGGCACAAGTGTCTGTGCTGAAATGCCGCATACAAAAGTGCTACAACTGTTAGGTGAAATCTTACGAAAATGTTCATATGTTGAGCTATAGAGATGAGAAGAAGGAATTATGGTCCTAAAAAGGGAACAGGTGCTGTAGTTTGCAGCTTGTTTTTCCTGTTCAGTGGCTTTTCTCTCCTCCCAGCAGGTAATCGGAGAGCTCGCCCCTGCCTCCCACTCAGGTGTTAATTATGAAGAAGGAACGGCGGGGGGCAACATGCTGTGTTCTGCCCAGCCTGGGGGCCTGTGGTGTGTGCGGGGCTCATTCTGTGATCTGGAAGGGAAACGCTGGTGAAAGAGTGTGGGCTGGATGCGGATATTTCTTGCTCTGGCCGCGTAAACAGGCTACTTCCTCTTAGAGTGTATATTGTCGAGTTTACATTAGCCAGCTCATCAGAAAAGGGTCCAAGAAAAAGAATGTGAAATGAGGGGCAATTGGAGAGCAAGAGCCTGAGAACGTAAATGGTAAATGGTAAATGGTGTGCATTTATATAGCGCTTTCACAGACCTATGGCCACCAAAGCGCTTTACATTGCCTCACATTCACCCATTCACTCACTCATTCATACACCGACGGCGGTGTCAGCCATGCAAGGCGCCATCCAGCTCGTCGGGAGCAGCATAAGAGAAAGAGAATAGCAGAAAGATGCAATAGTTTGTTCTGGAACAGCTCTGTCCTCAGTAACCTGTCCACTCAGCGCCAGCAAACGGGTTTAGGGGAAGATACTGAAAATGGAGAAGGATAACGGGAAAAGTATCCATATTAAGTTTGCCCAGAGAGGATCAGTGGTGGACTAGATGGTGCCTGTGCAGGGGAACAACAGAATATGAGATGGCAGAAGTGGTTGAACACGCGGCGCACAATTGTCTGTGTTGTGTAAAATGTATACATATCATTTTAGGGGGGGTTTAAAGGGGTCATGTTCTTAATTTTCACTTATAATGTTAGTCAAGGTTTCTTGCACCATATTTTTTTATTCTTTTGAATTCAACATGCAGTTTTACTGTACTTATACCTTTAAAGTCAGCATGAATTATATACATGCACTGCCCGTGTTGGATCGATGCACCTGGAATATTTTGGTTTACTTTTTATGGAAACACTTTACAATTAGGTTTCTTAAATTCTAAAAATACATTAGTGACTTTATGACTTAACATTATAACATTATGACTTCTGAATATGGGTGTTGATGTTTAAACATGGATGTTAAAATGTTAATTTATTCATTTGTTAGTACCGTGACTTGTGTAATGTAAATGTAACAGTAAAGTTTACTTTTTACAGTAGTAGTGTAATGTAAGTGCAATGTAAAAACATGTAAAAACAACATAGGTGCATTGTACAAAATTATTAATATAAATGTTAGTACATAGTAAAGGCACTTAATATAAAGTGGGACCATGGCTTTCCCAAACCAGCTTTGATACACTGATAAACAAAAGTCCAAAAAACAGGACTTTGGATGCTGTGGTGAATGCTGGTTTAAAAACTCATGCACCATGACTTAAAAGTAATAAAATAAATAGATTATGAAGCATTTGAGCTGTCTTCATGAAGTTTGGCCCATCATTGCATACTGTATATCATGTATTCAATAAGTCAGAGACACACAGTGTCAAAGTTAAATGTGATAGAACTTTGAGCACAACGTTAAAACACTTGACCGGCACACAACACAGCTGAAGTACTGGGAAACGTTGACGTTGGAGTAACAGCTTTTTGAACGTTTACTTACAGCATTGCTGTTTTATTTCAAAATAGATGGTACATCTTAAATTTGTAAACCACTTTGGCCAGCATGAATAATACATAGTTAAGTCTACCTGAAGTCCTTTAAAATATTTCATTTATCCCATTCAAACAGAGGCAGATAGAGGAAAATGCTGAACGATGACGGATTGCCTCAGGTTAGATTGGAGACTTGAGAGATGCACTCACCAGCAGTTTCAACAATTACTTATTGATGGATGTTTTAACTTAAGCACAACATTTTTTTTTTTTTCTTCATTTTCTCTACAGAAACAACACAGCCACATGCTGTTCAGAGCCGGCTGCGCTTTCATACCGCATTACCTTGCACAAGTGGTGTTTTAGGACGTCAAGTAGTAGCATGCGACCTACTTAAGCCTCAGAAGAACACAAAGGCCTTTTTGTCAATTGCATACATTTAATAATGAAAGCTATTTTTCCACACCGCTGCACTTTCTGAGAAAAGCAAAGAAAGAGAGGGAGAGCACCTACAGTAATGTCTTAATGGGGTGCCCTACTTTTTTATTGTCTGGAGGACATATTTGGAGAAAATTCTAAATACAAATGAATAAATGAAAAATAAACATCACAAGTAGGATGCTGCATGGCCCACACTGTGCTGCATCATCAGAAGAGCAGGACTAGAGGTCAGGATACATTGTGTTCTGCTTGCCAGACGCATCGCTGAGATGTTAAGTGTTTATTTTTGGTCCATGTCCTCAGGGCAGGTATGTTTTATCTTTACTGTAGTTTTGAGATGGTAATTAAATATAAGAACATTTACTGCATTGAACAAGCAGTGTTGGTCTAAAAAAAACTATCTATCTATCTATCTATCTATCTATCTATCTATCTATCTATCTATCTATCTATCTATCTATCTATCTATCTATCTATCTATCTATCTATCTATCTATCTATCTATCTATCTATCTATCTAAACTTATTGTAAAATGTTGTAATAACTTCTGACTGTTGTGTCAAATTAAATAAAAAATCTTTGGATTTTAAAATACCATTTGGAAACTAGGTGCCAGATTTACTAACAGCTTGCGCCAGCGGAATTTATTATTTCTTTTTTTTTACTAAAGACACGGAGTGAAAAATTAGAGCTGGAAAGGCGTGGACGAGGTTTTTTTTTTTGCGGCTGACCTTATTGCATATGCATTTGTAGGAGTTTCCCTTTCAGATGCAAAATTAATGGGATGAGAGTATTTAAATTAATCATACAAGATAATATACTTTTACTTAGGTTTGCGCTGGTCAATTTACTGGTATTTATGCCATTATTTACCACCTCAAAGGAGCATGTCTTAAACCAGGCGCTAATTTGCGCTGCTCTTGGTAGATTGCGTTGGTCATTATGGAAATGATCCAGCTGATTTGCATGTCGTCAGTAGATCACGCAAAGAACTTTACACTCCGATCTGCACTTTTATGGGATTGCGCTCTCACGCTAATTTGCCCTGTTTAGTAAGCCTGGCTCCAAGACTTGTAAACAAAGACTGATAAACCGGCCAGTTCTGATAGAGGTTTGCAGATCCACGAGAACGTGTAGAACATGATGTGTAGCCACTTCTGAAGTCTATAGCCAATCACAACACTGACACTGTCTCCTCCTCATCAGAAGGTGATTCTGAGTTCCTTCTGAGTAAACAAACCCTGTTCTGAGTGCAACCCAGAGATGTAGGACTCAATCACAGTAGCATCCCATTTATGACCTGAAGTGGTAAGACATAACAACAGAAGCAGCTTCAACACATTTCTCTCATCTCTGTTTGAACCATTTTGATTGCACTTTTTGGTGGATTTGTTCTATGGTATTACATCAGTGCATATTTTGGCAATAGATGATAGATATTGATATAGTCTATGAAATGCTTTTGAGAAAGTGCACTGTACAGTATATGATGTGGTGTCATATCACACATTAGAGTAAAACAAAAATGATGCAAGTAAACAGGGACAGGGTGGCTTAAAACAGGGCCGGATTAACCATATGGGCAATTGGGCATCTGCCCAGGGGCACCCTGTTCAGGGAGGCACCATGCAGGGCCGAATGAATGTTTTTTAAATAGCTAAACACCTTAACACTTACTGAGTAGTATTAAAATGCAGAGTAAGATGGCCACCAGGGCTCCGGTGCTGAGTCCGGCTGAGAGCAGCAGGGCTTCAGTGCTGCACGTCTGCACATTCCCACGGCTGTCGCAGGCACAGACACGGACCGTCAGCGTGCTGGTACTGCTCTGGATGGGGTAATCGTTGTCTGAGATGACGACAGGCAGCAGGTATGAGTTCATCTCTCTTCTGTTGAAACCGCCCCGGCGGGTCAGTATCCGCGCTGTGTTGTCTACAAGACAATGATGTCAAGATTAAGAGAGAGTAACCGAGGTTCTGTGTGATGGACGGTGTTGTTTGCAAAGCTTTAATATTGCGTTGTATTTTTAGCTAGCCGTTTATTTGTTGGATCATTGACATCATGATTAATAGTATGTTAAATACACTAAAACACCATTTAGAGTTTGCATAAGTGACAGCAATGCAGGTCTGCGACCAACTGAACCAGCATCATAGTGTTCTATACCTTATTCTGAGACTGTTATCAAGCACAAACATATTAACAATGAAGAGTTTTATCTAATTTAAAGGTAAAGTGTGTCATGCCTGTGCCTCTAGTGGCACCAAATGCAATTGCACATTGCTTTTTATCTCTTAAAGTAACTATTCTAACTTTTATTTCACATGTGTGACTTCATATCTCACAAGTGCAACTTTATTTCTCACAATGGTGACTATTTCTCCTAACTGTGGCTTTGTGTTTTGCTTATGCAAGTTCATTTCCAACAATTTACTTAAATTTTTTTATTTTCTGGAGTTTAAACAATATATATATATTTTTTTTTTGCAAATAATTTCAACTTGTATTGATAATTGAATCACATTTGTTTGAAACATAAATCTTTTGTAAAATGTTAAACGTCTTTACCATCACTTTTGATTAAATTAATGTGGCATGCTGAATAAAAGTATTCATTTCTTTTGAAAATAAAAATATTACCCAAACTTTTGAACAGTAGCGTGTATCCACAATGTGACTTTATTATTATAATTTTTTTTATTTATATTATACGTATTTATTTTTTAAAATGTATTTAAAGTTATATATATAAAATATAAATGTATTTATATAAAATGTAAATGTAAAATATATTCATATATATATATATATATATATATATATATATATAAAAATGTGTGTGTGTGGTGAGCTTAACAGTTCTATTTTACACTGTATTTTTTTATTTTGAAACATCATGCATTTATTTTACATGTAGGCCTATTTTTATTTTATTTTATTTTTCTCTGATGCAAAAAAATAGGCTTCCATTGAATTACCTTCATTGTCGAAGATGGTGAAGTTTGGATTGATGGTGCTTAGACTGAAAACAAACTTGTGCCCGACAAGAGGTTCATCAGTGTCCACAGCACTTATGGTCTGGATGAGCTGCAAACATAATAAGCCAAGATTATTCACTTCATTCTAACTTAAAATAGAACTGTGTAGAATAACAAACCATCCTAATCATAAATGTAGTGCTAAAGCTTTAGAACAGTGGAAGGAACAAAGCAAGCAGAGGCGTCCAGTAAAATATTTTCGTGAAGCAATGAATAAAGATGAAAAAGCAGCATACCTGACCGGCTCTGACATTCTCACAGACAAAGGTCTCGTAGAACATGGCGAATTCAGGCGCATTGTCATTCACGTCTCGCACTTTGATAAACACCGGCACTCTGGTTTGCAGGGCAGTACCTAGACGCCAATGATTAATGCGTTTCAGCAATTCTGGAAGATATTCAGTTTGCATTCAAGAGGTCTAATTTTGTTTCTCTGTATTTGTCTTTCAGCCTTTTACCCTAGGCATATATTCTTCTAAAGAGAATGGAGAAAACATGTATTAAACCACAACTCAAGCTGACAGTTTGATTTTTGTCATCAGTCATTTATTGCAGTGCTGTGGTTTTAGCCATTTCTGAAAATGTCTTGAGGCTCTTGAGGTTTCAGTCCACCTGAGATAACGTTGTAACACATTATTTTTCACAGGTTTGAACAAACAAAAACACTTAAAATGAATTTCACCTCATAACTATTTCACAGTTTGAAATTGAAAGGCGATGTCTCTCCGCATTGTTGAAAGTAAACCTTGCAGCATTATCCCATTTTATATCAGTAATCCAGCAAAGGCTCACGAAGCAGACTTACTGAGTTCTGTCGCCAGGACCGAGATGTTGTGCCATTTGGAAGTTTCTCTGTCCAGAGCCTGCAGTGTGCTGATGGTCCCATTGTTGGAATCAATGTTAAACAGCCTCTCCAGGTCTGTGTGGCGATCAATGGTGTATCTGAAACAAGAATGACGGTAATGAATGCAAGACAATGGACCTCTGATTATGCCCAGGCACAGGGACGGAACATCCTCAGTGTTTTAAAGTGCTGTAAACATGGCCCCAGGAAGTGAATACGGGTACATCACACACCCATAATCAAGGGCCCAGAACAGTGCCTGTGCAGGCAGCCAAAATGAATCAGCCAAGACTGGTTTAATTTTCCTTCAAACGGCAGGACGTATTTGATTTGACATCTCTATTAGAGAACAAATTTGCGCTAGTCAAAGGTATTGATGTTAGCTACATGCAGAGCACAACAAACTATTCATTGTACCTCTGCTTTTTAAGACCACGGCTACAAACTACCCTGCTGAAAAAAAAAAAAAGAAAAAAAAATAACAGATTTTGAATTCCCATGCTGGCCCAGATTGGCTTACAGCATTTAAAAAAAAAAGTATTCACCATCTTGGAAGTTTTTTGGTCAACAATTTATTTGATGGTTGCCTTTAAACATTAGTCAAGTATTGCACATACATGTCAACTAACTCTCATTGGAGTATAAGTGGAGTATTAAAAGACTGTCTGCTTAATAACTGCAAACACTTTATTGCGATGGTCCCCCAACAGGCAAGTACATATCAAGCTATTTTACTTACCCTAGCCCCTTATTCAACTAATCCTACCCTTACCCCTAACAGTCTACTAATACTCAACGAACACTAATGAAAGTTAGTTGACATGCAGGTGCAACGTTCCATATAGTCGACAGAATGTCTAAAGTAACCAATAAAATAACCATTTTATGTGCTGTTGTTTTACAGCTTTGAATCACATAGGATCTAATTTGCCTTTCTGACAGTGTTCAACAGAAAATTAGCATTTCATGCCAAAGTTATTAAGCACAAAATAATTGTGCAAAATGCATTTGGCTACTTTTTAGTTCATGGATTTCAATTGAATCAGCCACACCCACAGCATCAGGACAGAAGAATGCAAACAAGTAGACAGGATTTATTTGACACAAGATATATTTCAGCAGATGAGCAGGTGAGTGGTTGAAGACTAAAGTAGAGATCTTTTGGCTGGGTTGACTGAGTCTCTTATCTGGTTTTGGTTGTAGATGATGAAGAGCCAGACAGATGAAGGCAGACTGGATCAGAGAATTGGTCACAGAATGGCATCAAAGTGGTAAGTATAGGGAAAGGATGAGTCAAGTAAGTCTTTCAGTGTGGAATGACAAGACCAGACAACGTAGTGCTGTGGGTATGGTGACTAAATAGTGCTGGCGATTAGTGGTGCTGAGTGCAGGCAGGTGGTGGTGACTGGTGATGGTGATTAGTATTCAGGAGACAGGGAACGAGTGGGAGGAGTGTAGAGGTCTGGTGCTGTAGATGTTGACTCCGTGACACACAGGAGGTTGAACTTGAATTGGAATGGCAGGAAGTGGAGTTTATTGAACTGCAACTCAAAGAAATTCATTAAGTAATTGCATTAAAAAAATAAGTATACTTATTTTTATACCTGTTGAATTCAAATTAAGTTCAAATTCAGAAATTGATTTGCAATTCTGAATGATGCACAACCCAAATTTGTGCAAGTATTTATGTTTTCAAGTCAGTTTTTTAGTAAACATCCTTCAACTTTGCACACCCAACCACTGTAGTTTTTCCGCATTCTTCTTTTCAAACCTGCTCAATCTCAGTCAGGTTGCATGGAGATCATGAGTGCAAGTCCACCCATAAATGCTTGGGCCACTCCAGGCCACTAAAACTTAGTTGTTGTTGTTGTTTTTTTTTGTCCCTTTGACTTTATGCTTCGGGTCATTGTCTTGCTGGAAAACAAATCTTCTCCTGCAGGTGTTTTGCAGACCCCATCAGGTTTTCCTCCAGGACTTCTTGCGTTTTGCTGTATTAATTTTACACTCACAAGCCTTCCAGGACCAGCCGCAGAGAAGCGATATGCCCCTCAGCATGATGCTGCCACCACCATGATTCACAGTGGGGATGATGAGTTTCTGCTGATGCTCAGTGTCTAGCTTACGCCAGACGTGGCGTTTATTTTAATGGCCAAAAAGCTCAATTTTAGTCTCATCAGATCAGAGATCCTTATTCCAGCTGGCTTCAAATTCTCCCACATGCCTTCTGTATAGCTGAGATGTCATATGACAATGTTTTAGCAGTGGCTTTCTTTTTGCCACTCTCCTATAAATCTCTGACTGGTAAAGAACAGTTGTCAATTGTCTTTCCAATCTGAGGTAGTGACACTTGTTTTTTTTCCCAGTATTTTTTCAGTATTTACAAAAATGTTTTAGTATTTCCTTCTTGCACAATCTCTCATTGTTTGAGGACATCCTCCTCTAGATAGATTCCATTTCTTAATTATTGATTGTAACTGTACTCCAGGGGACATTGAAAATCTATTGTAATCATCCCATGCCTTGTGCTTTTCAATTACTATTTGCTTTGAGTGTTGTAATGGAGTAAGTTATGCCACAATGACTCAATGTTACACCTTACAGATGGATGTGTATTTACCACAGACAATTAAAAAAAAAAAAACCTGACTACACACAGATTATTTTTATTGAACTATTTATGTAACTTCAAAAAACAGTTAACTATATCATTGAACATTTAAGTATTATATTGCATACATAATTAGTAATTTTGGATTTTATTTTTCACCTAAAATCACATTTTTGAATAGGTGTTCATCCATTCATTCATGAATTTACTTATTTAGTGTGTATCATATTAAAGGTATTGAATACTTATGAAATTATATTCTGAATTATTTTAGATTTACATTGATTACATCTTCTTGCAACACCAGCACAGTAGCATTCAAAACCTGAAGACCAGCAATGCTGTTTATCCCAGCAGAATAGTGGTACCCCATGCCAGTAACTGCTAATTTTTAAGTAATCAGTTATGCGTTATGCGATGAATAGGCAGCTGTGACGAAAACCTTGCAACTAGCAACTATCAATTATCCTTAACCGCATATTGCATGTTTTGAATTTTGAAGTGGCTCGTTTGAAAGAGCCTGAATGCTAATCACTCTGTTGATCCCCTGCCTTTTGTTTTCATGAAATAAGAAAAGGAAATCTTTCCTATTAAACCCATTTATCACTGTCAGCTTACATATTCTGCTGACATTTAAATATGCAACTGAGTGTGACGTGCATGAGTAAGCCAGAAGGACAGGCTTTTCAGACAATCGCTCATAGAGCGCGCATGTGGACAGGAGACGAAAGACAAGACACACTCTTTCACATCAACTTTGTGACTTATAAAAGTCTGAATTCAGAAAGGGAGGGGAGGAGAGATAAAACAGCGCCTGTATTCATCTTGCCGAACTTCCGGAGGGAAATCACCAACTGAGGCCCCATGAATAATTTTCTTTTTCCTCACCTTTACACACATACACACGCGCACGCTTGGGAACATGTTGATGGATTGGATTTAACCGAGCACAAAAAAATCTGATAAACAACTAAAATGTGGAAGGTGAAGATGTGTTATGCTTGCTTTTTATATGCCATTATGAACTTCATGTTCAGATGCTTTGGGAAGCACTTTTCTTGGTGGCATTTTACTGTTTCCCCCCAAGTGTTGGATGTTAGGTTTTGTTTGAATTTTGCACCTTTTATTTGTGTCTAAGGTGAAAAGAGCCACTTGTTTGTTAGCTTCATATTCAAAGGCATTTAATTACAAAGAGTCCCTCTGTTCAAATATCTACTGGACCATTAAATTGCCTGTTACACTGGCTAAGATTATCTGTTGACAGAAGCCTCCTTATTAGCTAAATAAGCCTTTGGATGGTAATGAAACTAATATAATGAGTGCGACAGAAAGCAAGTGCATCACAAAGCTAGTAAGAGCATCAGATTCACAAACACCAGAACATTAAAGGGGGTCATATCATGCAGAATCGAGTTTTCCTTAATCTTTTAATGTAAGAGAGTTTTTTTTTTTTTTTTTTTTTTTTTAAAGCAGCACATTTCAGAAACTCTAATGATATTTGAAATAAAAATAATACTGTTTAGTGTTTAACATTTGTGTAGTGATTCAAAACGAGTCTGGTTTTCTAAAATATATGTTGCTCATTTTAATTTACATAATATTTATATTAAATACGGTGTAAATTAATTAATTCTTATTAATAATGTCAAATAAAAATAATATTTGAGTTTTTTGTAGTTAGTCTAATATTACATGGTAATTATATTAAATATTATGTAAATATTATTTTTATTTATGTTTTATTTATGTTATTATTTTTACATTATGTTGCATAATGTATGAAATAATAAGCCAACATGTGACCACTATTTTTGTTTTCACCCAAGAATGTTCCTTTGGGTGCATCACTAGACGTCACGCAGAATGCGGCAACATGATCGTCTTCCTTCGTAAGTAAATGATGCCTATTGGGTGAAAATTGTGGTAATGGACCCTTTTCACAGACTGTAATGATACATTTCCACAGTTATTAACATTGTAATCTAGCCAAGTATTTTTATATTTTCAGTTTTTAAAAACATGTACATATATAACACTATATACTTTGTATTGAATGACCTTGGCATTAAATTACAGAAAACTATTTAATGCTGCTGTGTGAGTGTTTCTAACACAACGGCTGAGGGAGTGACTGCAAATTTGATCTTTCTCCCTTCTGACCACCGTAATCAATTTCTTAATGTTTGTTTTTTCCTTTCGAAAGTCATAGAAACGCTATCATGATTTGTTTTTTTTGGAGCAATTGGTAAAACAAAAATGATATTTATTATAGTTTCCATTCACCACTATAGGTATTAGGTATACGTTTACCCAACTATGACTTATGAGAACCCTGGAAATTTGAAAAGAGTAGTAGCATTAAAATAATTTATTTCTAAGGGCCAATGAGAAGGTGAAAATGGTTCTCTTGGTTCTCTTGGTTTTTTTTTTTTTTTGGTTTTTTTGGGTAAGGCTTTATGATGTTTGTAAAAAACAACTAATAGTTACTCACTTGACCAAGTGATTGATTATATCAGGGTCCCGAGCTGACACCGTGCCAAGTGAGCTGCCGGCCGGGGTGTCTTCGTCCACCTCAAAAATGTACAGAGCCCGACTGAAGAGCGGAGGTTCGTCCACATCCGTGACTGTGATTCGGACCATTGCCGTGTCGCTGAAAGGCCCCAGGTGCTCAAAGCGTCGATCTATATGCGTGTTGGTCACCTGTACCCGTAGTGAGTATAACCTCTTACTCTCGTAATCTAGTTGCTGAATGGGAAAAAGGTTACAAGAAGAAAGATAAGATGTTAGCCCAGTCTTCATGACCTGTCTGAATAAAGGAAGGCTTATACTTCTCTGATCTGTTTCAGCTCAGGTCCGTTCAGTCACAGATTTACGACATTTTCTAGCAATGTCCTAAACTTTTCCAAATCTAAAGCTCGTTTTTGGAAGCGTTCATTGAAGTGTGCTTATCACTATCCCCTTTCTTTAACGTTGAATGTCTTTTTTTTTTATAAAGGCAGGGTATCGTGCTTTAATGCAGCCTTTAATTATGAAACGATTAAAGACTCAAGGTGCGATCTTTTACCTTTCGCCCATTCAGGTCTTCCTCCGTAGCTATCTTTTATTCTAGTTTAAGCAATAAGATTTGCATAATTGCCTGAGCCTCGTCAAAGCCTGACCTGACAAAGAGTGGAAATAAGCTATAGGCAGATTTCAGCAGGCAAATAGATCCCTGTGCCACACAAAAGGAAAAAAGGGACTTTTTTGGGCTGTGAATAGAATTAAGCACCTTTGTAAAGTTGATAGGACACGAAGGCTTCGATTTAGGGGATTACTTTCTAAGCACTTTGCTTTGTATGGACGCGTGCACACATATGAAAGAATGAGAAAATGAGAATGAGGGAAAGACCGTGGCATGGTGCGGATTTTATTTCTAACTGGCGACTTACAGTGTCATGTTTAAAACTTTAGATATAGGGCCTGTTTACCTTCTTTACTATTATCACTCCTTCCTGGCTGGTGCCGTCTGTGATGATATTGAACACATCTTGCCCGTCGCCATCCAGGATGGTGAACCACATCTCGGCGTTCTCCCCCACATCTGCGTCGTACGCTTTGATCCGGCCCACCGATGATCCGATTTCGGCCGACTCTGGAGTGGAGAGATGGTAGGTACCTGGAAAAAGGAGAGCAAAATAAATCAATTGGGTAAACAGTCAGGTGTTTGTACGAACTCTTTGTTCTCAAGCAGGGTGCTTCAGCGTGCATTTGTCTATTTGTTTATCCTTCTCTCGGGGGGAAAAGCAGAGCTGCCTCTCAGTGGTTATTCTTTAATAGAATTTCGGCTCCGATGAGCCATTGGAGAAGGTTCTTTTAAACCCAGTTTGTGGAAACTGTTTCTGATGTGGCTCTTGTATTGGATTTGAGACTGTGGCGAAGAGAGAGGGATTATCACCCCAAATTAAGCTCCCGCTGTGCTCTCTCTCTCTCTCTCTCCATCTCTCTGTCTTCTAGTTTCTATCCTTCTTTCTCTACCCCCATCCACCCTTCTCTCTCTCACTCTAAAAGCCTCTCTCTGTGGAGATTTTGTTCTGGGTTCACAGTGTGACTCATCCTGGTCAGTAGGAGAAATGGGCCCAAAGCATTTCCATGATAATTCAACTGAACCACAACGTACATGCTTGCGGTTCTTATGAAATATCACTTGCGGAGGAATGCGAAACATGAACAGTTCATTGCATATGCTGATTTTTTGTTGAAGTCTATTTGCAAGTCCAACCACAATTCTGCTCATAAACACTCTGATAATCTAGACTGCATCAATTATTAATTGTTGACTGGCAATCAAACTCTTGTTCATTTGATATAAACCTGCTGGGCTTGTTCTATGCCTTTTGTTCAGTAGATTTCATCAAATTCCATATAATAATAAATTCAAGGTAATTTGCATCAAAATGAGTCATAATTTTGTTTCATGTGACCCAAAAGTGGTCTGTTTTTGCTACGGGTTTGCTTTATTTGCAGTTGATCTCTTGTGGATTGAGCAGAAAGCTTTGCATTTTGTTTTAGATTATTGCCACTTAGTACATATTTTAAAGGTTTAGAGCAAGGCGGATGATGGATGGATGGATGGATGGATGGATGTGGATGGATGGATGGATGGATGGATGGATGGATGGATGGATGGATGGATGGATGGATGGATGGATGTTTTGTGTTCTTACTGTGTGGGAATCGAGGAGGACTGTTGTTGACATCCATAAGGGTGATGTTGACTGTAGTGGTCCCGGAGAGACCACCCATCTGTCCAGCCATGTCCTTGGCCTGAATCACCACCTGATAGTGCTCCCGGTTCTCTCGAATCATGTTCGGAAGCGCCGTCTTTATGATGCCTGACATAATGGATGGACACAGGTTTTAGGTGTTATCTAATGAGCTTCTCTGACTTCATTATTTATATGCTAATGTCACGCTAAAAAAGAAGGTTGGACGAGGGGGGAATAAACATAACCATGGAAATGAATTCCCAGCCTTGGGGTATTTTAAAGAGCGAGTTTTAATTGAGTAGGATGTCAATCTTCAAATTATGTTGTGATAAGGTTATTAGAACATGAGAACAGAATGTATGTGTGTGTGTTTTTATTTTATTTTTAAAGCAACACACTTAACTTGTACCAAATTCAGTAAAGCAGATAGAAAACTATAATTGTTTTTGAGAAAAAAAAAATATATATATAATAGTATTTTGTGTACTTTAATACAGCAAAATACTGTATACAGTAATTAGAGTCGAAATTGTTCTATTCTCATTACTTCCAATTATAAGACAGATTGCAGTAATGGTAATTTGGGTGGTAAAATGTGAATTTTCTCAAACATAAAATGCAAAAAAAAAAAAAAAAAAGAAATCTCAATGTTGTAAATGTTGTGTTAGTTTTCTTGATGCAAAATATATAATTCCTTTGTTGTAGAAATATGCTGATTTAGGGTGAAATATGGCCTGGGCAGTTTCTTGACAGGCTTTATGCGATTCAACGACAACATGTAAGAAACTATGTTGGCAAATGCTGTATCACCTTATTATTGTACCCCATCTTTTTAATAATTTCAAATGATACTTGTTCTCTCATCTTTGCTCAACTTACCCGTTTCAGGTTCAACTGAGAAATATGGCTGGCCCTGCAGTATGCTGTAAACCAGCTTGGCACTGTTTCCATATGCTTCATCATCTGCATCTGTGGCTGTAACTCTCATTACAAATGCACCTTGAGAGAGAGGGTAGATGAGAATTATAGAGCAAGGTATTTCAGTTCCAAAGAGCCCTAACATGAGTGTAAAACATGATCCCCACATCCAGTATTAAAACCTCAACCATGATCAAAGCAGTGCATCCTAAAGGTGCACCATGAACGACAAATTCCAAGTTGTAAAACTCGCTAATATCCTATATGGAGAGACCCACACCCTCCCAGCAAAAGCAATGATCAAGGCGAATGCATGATCACTCGTTCTTTCATCTTCTTTATCTCAGTGTATTTCTTATCTAAATCCTAGTCTCATAATTACTCCAGCTGCACGGTGAGATGGACATATCTTTAATTGTAGTTTTTCTTTCGCCCGCTCTCACTGGGTCATCCCATTCATTTTCCGCTCTGATGGAATCTGCTGTATGTTGCTGGGAAACGTCAGACCAATAATCTGCTCAAAGAAACATTATAATTACACCAATTAATCTAGAAGTAACATGATTTTAGGGGGTTCGTTTTCAGCTTGATATGGCTTTGGACAGATGTGGGAGGGGGAAAAAAAATGTCTCTGATATGAAAAGCTCTTCAAAAAATTTAACATGGCCATAGTGTATAGTAAAAAAAAAAAAAAAAAAAAAACTCATTTCAAACCCATTTGGCTAGTGTGCTATTAGGGCAGTATATTACATTTTCACAATGATGTAGGCAATTCACAAGATATCACGAGTAATTTTGCAATCTTTTACTATTCGCCACTATTAAAAGTATTAAAACAGAGAGGTGTGAGTAGCTTCTCTGATTTACCCTTAGTAGCAAAAAATGGCATTAGTGTTGGTAAGTTTGATTTATTTCTGTGAATCAATTCAAAGTAAAATTTTTATAATGCACAGTATTTATTTTTTATAATAATATATGAGAATATTGCAGTTTTATGTAATATGGGAAATTATTGTGTTAGTGAATAAATAAATAAATAAATTATATATATATATATATATACTTTAAATTTTACTTCTTTATTATAACATATGCAGATAAATATTGCTGTGATGTTATATTGGCACTTATACATCAAAATGATTGTATTCATTTAGTGGAACAAAATTCATTGACTCTCTGGCCATTTCAGATCAAGCAGGCCTTCAAAACCCATTTTTGAATATCATCAAAGGGCTGTTTTCACGAGTGTAGTACATCATTACCCACAATAAAATCTGATCTTGGCCTGGACTCAGATATAACTAGCGACAACAACTTTTGTCCTGCCACATGAAGGGCAAAATCACTCCTCATTCGTAGTTGCCAACTGCCGCGCTTTCCATAACAGTCACGGCTTACTGTGAATAGTTTCCTATGAGGTTTCGCCTTTCTCATTTGTGTACTACTGACATCTAACAGTTCTTTCTTCTGAATTGACTTTAGAGGTGACTTCGCGGCTTCTTAGTCTCACCTCTGAAGGTGGACCGAATGCACATGTTGTTTCTGCCATGGATCAGCGGCGTCCCTGGCATCAACAAGACCTCCGCCGAGTGCCATTCGCTCTCTGAACGGCTCGGAGAATACTAATGAATGCGGAAACATCTGTCGCCCTCCAATCCCATTCCGATAACACGGAGGGAAACAGAGTCTCAGACTTCATGGATGGCCAGATCTGATTAACGGCAGGCACGTTCGCAACACATGGGCGGTTTGTTCGGCTTAAACGCGAGTGCCACCGTGACCTCATGGTTTGGCAAGCAGAGCCGCTCGTGAATTCGTACACAGGCGGGAGAAAGGAAGAGCTCCAGCGAAGTGTCAAACGAGCACGGTGTCTCATTTACGTTACGGAGTGCCGGGGATGATGTAACTTTCAACCCCATGGAGAAATAAAGAAATGAAAGGGAGAACGAGCCTGCCAGAAAGAGAAGCGGAAAAAATAAAGGTTGAGCTTCGGTTTCAAGTGCAAAAGCTTTGGGGGAAAAGACTGTGGTCCATTTACAAGGCTGTTGTAACCAGATTTGTGTTGAATAAATAACTGCCCACAGTTGAACTGCTGTAACGTGACAAGGTTTTAAATTTGTGAGGGAAATAAATATCAGTAGTGACAGCAAATCTGACATGTATCATGTTCTGAAGGATCTGAATAAAACAACATTGCATGTTCTCAGCTTGTAAAACACAGGTGCTTTGAGACTCTCGACAGCAGAGACATAAAGGAGATCAGGCACTGTAATGCAAGAATCCAACTGAGAGTCCCTGGAGTGGGTCTTGCATTTGTCTGAAAGGAGGACTGATAGTGTTTCACGCCTCAGGGATCCATCTTTCAGCAAACATGGCTGCATTAAGATACTCTCCGATGAGACATTCAGAACTTAACAGAAATTTGAATACCTATACACTTTAATAACACATTTCATTTCTTGTTGCACTGAAAATGTCATGACAAGGATGTGACAATAGTGTTGATTGGCCGATGGCACTTCAAGAATGAATTACAGTTCCAAACCCTTCACTAGTGACTATCCTGAGCTGTGACTTAAAAGGCAGCAGACAGGGAAAAATATTAGTCAATTTCATGCTTCAAAAAATATTGGGCACCGGTGAAGCATCTTCTATAATATGACATTTTTGTGTGATTTGTGACAATATGTAGCTCGCCAACTTTTTCATTAAAATTTCATCAGACTACACAGCTACTTCTGAATGGTCACTGCAGAAATATGTTTTATTTGTCCAGATTGTGTAGTTGTGGCTTCTACCAGCAAGGGCTAACTAGCTTGTGCTAACCAACTAACTAAACCTTGAAACTTTGGTGTTCAGGTGATGTGAGTTTGAATCAAGCTCATTTTATAGTCTTCCATTTTTCTGCTGTAGGGGAGAGTAGGGTAAGCTGTGACACCTTTTCTTAAGTTGTTTTTAACAAAATGTGAATAAATAATATGATAACCAAAATTCCGAATTGTATGCCACAGAATGATGACCTCTCAAAGAAAGTTGGGAAACCAGTGTCATGTCAAGGGGTTAGTTAAATCCTGGGGATTGATTGATTGATTGATTGATTGAAATCATCAATCACAGGCATCTTTATATGATGGGCCATTTCTAAGGGGGCTTTCACACGTTTGTGGCACGTTTGCTGTGGTTCGAGTCCAAGCGCGACTGCTCCCGGTGCCCCCAGCAGTGTTGGTCTTGTTTCACATTCAACTTGATTCAGTCGAACCCTGGTGCATTTGCGTCTATCTTACGCCATCTCAAACATGCACGGCACATGATTGAGAACGGGTGATAGGCGCGTCAATATATCGCCTGAAGCTGGCTTTCTACTGCTTTAACTTAAAAATCAATTAAAAAGGAATTTATACTTGTATTATATTACATTGTAGCCACATTGGACCAATAGTTAGGGAAATTGATGGATGAATGATTCAGCTGCAGATGCCATCTTCTGGTCAGACCTTGGAATTAATTTGGTGTTCTCTAGCCATTGAGCATACATTGGTTGTACACTTGTTATTGCATAAAAGTATTATTGTGATGCATTGTGGGATTGAATGAGTGCACTTGATAACATCCACTATGGTTTCGGTCACCACTAAAAATGGTTGTCCCCTTAAATAGATTTTGGACACAGCCTTAGTCTCGGCTTCAGCACCCCGGTGCGCTCCCGGGTCCACATGACAGCTTTCACATTGCAAATTTTTCATGCGAACCGTGACCCATTTCGAACTAAACTGTCAGTGTGAAAGCACCCTAAATAGATGGTGGCATGATGAAGATTGTGCTCTAGAGGGCAATACATCTCACCCACTGACACACTTTACCCCACTCTCCTTGAATTATGTTAATAATGTGTCAAAAATGCACAAAGATTTAATACCTTTTACACAGACATTGTGTCAAGCGTTCTCAAACAGTGCTTTATGAATTGACAAACACAAATAGGTACACCAGGACCACTTCAAGCATAATTTCCTCATTTCCTAGTGATTAATCTTTGAATCATTTGCCGGGTCACAATGATTAAGATCCACAATGATTATCTTATCATAGCACAAAATCTTTAATCAAAAACGGCTGCCTTGTTTTTGTCGGAACTGCAAATGAGTTTTGATTCATTCAAGATAAACCTGCGGGTTAATTTGTTGCTTCGTGAAGAGTAATTGATTTCAGCTTGCAGCATCCCGTTCATTTACTTTGATTCTCTCTGCTGCTCGTAATGGGTTTAAAATCACTGATAATTGAATGAATTCAGACGGGATATTTTAAGATCTGTCAATAGATCTTATTGGCTACCCCCCGTTAAAAATGTATGTTATCCCATAATTTACTCCCTCAAGCCTGACTGTCTTCTTTCAGCTAAACACAATCAGAGTTATATAAAAGAAAAATATCCTGGCTCTTCAAGCTTTATAATGGGAGTGAATAGTACCTGATTTTTTGATGCCCAAAAAAGCACATCCATCCATCATAAAAGTAATCTACATGGCTCCAGGGGGTTAATAAAGTCCTTCTGAAGCCAAATTATGAATTATATAATTTTGCATGAACAAACCCTTTAAAACTTGAGGCAGCAACTCACCAACATTCGACATCTCTGATACACTGGCCACGTAGGTGTCCTTGGCAAACTTTGGCTCGTTGTCATTGATGTCATGGATTTTGATGATGAATTCCGAGGCCCTCTCGAGATCCTGTCCAGAGGTTTTGTTGACGGCTTTTGCGCTTAGGGTGTAAGACGCTTTCTCTTCCCTGTCAAGCCTCCTGGTGGCATGGATATCACCCGAGTTCTCATCAATCTCGAAAACAGTTCCGGCCCCGTCTCCGGTTAGGACGTACTTCACATGTCCGTCTTCTGTGTCCATGTCTGAGTGAAGCTTAAAAGAGCAAAGAGAGTTATGTTGGAATTAACAGTTCCGGAATTAACTGTTTTCTTAGTGTGCGACTGGCAAATTCTTTGCAAATATACTCAGTCTGTCAAGGCAAAATGTTCAGGCGGTGGTCCTAAACCTTGTGCAAATGGAAACAGAAATTAAACGTTTTTCTAAATGCAGTTTAAGCCCTTTCTGGTCGAAGTCAGAATGTGTTTCTTGAGCAATGTTTTTAAATGAGTCATGAATATGTGAATGGGAATTTTCTCAAAGGCCCCGGTCGGTTTAATTTTCTTTGTGGGTAAAGCTCCGAAATTTCGACTTAAATATTTCATTCACTTCAGTATCAGTAATAGTTTCAGAATTCTTCTTTTCCTTTTCAATAGCAAACACAGAGCGACGAATGGCGATCTAGTCATTATCTGCAGGAGCGCAGAACTTACAGCATAGAAAGCTCTGTGTTTGACGGCATATGGCAGATATCTCAGAAAACTGTCAATAGACTCCTGTACCTTCACACTGTGGAGGAAAGATATGACCTGTTTTTGTTCAGAACGGTCACAATTACACAAAACGCTCCTTCAGAGCAGAACTTTCATTTTACACCTGTCTCTTAGCAACAAGAGGAAGCCCGGCAGCCCTCTCCATTTGATTGCAGTTCCTCTTTTCCTGATTAGGATTTTACCTGAAGAGGCTAGCCATACAGCCCTGGACAAAATATCCAATCAGCATAGGTGCCATAAAATGATTCATATTTAATAAATGATCAATCAAAACCCGGAAGAGGCTGCAAAAACAATCCTTTGTTTTTGTAAGCAGCAATTAAAGAAGAACCAAAAAACATCTTGCATTATAAGAGCGGCATTCTAAGCATTGCACCCTACAATTTCATAATATGTCCACTTACAGCTAAATGTACACTATAATTGGAAACAATTTTACAGTCTTTTCTAACCACTGTTATCAGGATGTAGATAATTTGACATGCAACAATTAAAACCTCAATTTGGAGGTTGCGTCATTGTGAAACAAGTGTTCCTCTCTGTCCTGAAACTGAATTAGGTATCCATTACACACACAATTGCATTAACAGTACACCAGAAAGCTGCTTAGAGAAATGGCTATCTTTTCTTTAGTAGTTTTATGTCCTGGCATAGGCAACTGTAAGGGGAAAATCTTTGTGAATGTGATTTTGCTTCATGTTTACTGCAAATAGCAATTGCAATAAAGCATTCATTAGTTATTTCGGTAACACTTTATTTTACAGTGTCCTTGATACACATGTTACATATTCTTACTTTACTAAAACCAATTGCAAGCAACTAACCCTAAACTGAACTGTAACCTTAATTCTAACCCGTACAGGTAGCTAATTGGTATTACTTAATTGTATAATTACACTGTAACAAGGACACATTAAAATAAAGTGTAACCTCGTCAGTTCTGTCACTTGTTTAGTCATCATCATCATCTGTATCACCTGTGTCTTGTTAATCAGTGTCCATCTTGTATTTAGTTCCATTCTATTCAGTCAATCTTTATCTGATCTACGTTGTATTAAGCGTGTGTGTACCTTCTGACTGTCTCCTAGGTACCTGTTTGAGTGAGTAAAAGTTTGTATTGGAACTTTTGATTCCTCTTCGTCTTCTTCTGCCTGCACCACATCGTGACAGAAGATCGTACCGGCCAAAATGGATGATAGGGTAAAAATTATCATCATGGCTCAGGAGAGCAAAAACTTTTTTTTCTTTTACAAAGGACTTTTGCCACCTTGCCGTCACCAGTGCCCTCGACGACGAGAGCCTGAGTATCTTGTTCCGATCAGGGCCATGTTTAACCACCCCATTGACTTCCCAGACACCACCAGAATGGTCTGGAGGGAGACCGTCATCCGGTGTCTGGAGAGCGCCGTGCACCGATCCGGAACACAGCCAGACCCAAGGCTCCTTCACGTCATGCCTGCCCAGCCTGAGCCCTCAGCCTGGATGGCCTCTGCCACGCCGATATCTGTTTCTGTTCCCCTTTCTGTTCTTAGACCTGTTCCTGCCCCAAGGACTGTCCATGTTCCCAAGCCAGAATCTGTTCCAGTAGTATCTGAATCTGTTCCCGAGCCTGTATCTGTATCTGTTCCCGAGTCTGAGCTTGAGCCTGTTCCCGAGCCTGAACCTGAGTCTGTCCACGAGCCAGAATCGGTTCCTGAATTTCCACCCAGCCTCCCTCTCCCATCTGCCACCTCTCAACCCTTCTTCCGCCACTGCCTGTCAACCCCTCAGCTCCTCTAACCACCTTCGGGGAGGTGGGGTCGCCGTGGGTCTGCCAGCCTGCAGCTCCTGCCTGGTCGGTGGATCCCTCCAACCTTCACGACCAGGACTCTACCTCGGCCCGTGGATCCATCAGCTCATCTAATCTCATCTCCACCATGGCCCATCAGTCCACCAGCTCCACCGAGCTCCCTCGTCCCTCCGCCTGGCTCCGGCTCCTTCGTTCGTCAGCCTGCTCTCACCTCAGGACAACACTCCTCTGGCTTCGCCTCGTCCCTTCGTCCCTCTGGCTCCATTGGGCTCCTCACTCCCTCCAGCTCCACCTTGGTCCTCTGTCGCTCCGGCTCCACCGCGGCCTTCTGGATCCCCGCCTGCGCCTCGGTCGCCAGAGCCGTCGGCATCGCCATGTCCCTCGAGATCCTCAGCATCGCCCTGGCTCGTCGGCTCTCCGGCTCCATCCGGGTCTCCACTTCCAACTGTGCCGCCTCCGTCAGTTGGCCCCTTGGAGTCGTCAGCCCTGCCTCCACCATGGCTCCTCCCTCCGTCGTCTCCGCCATGGCCGCCTGCACCATCTGCTCCACCCTGGTCCCGTCTCATATGTACCTGTTTGAGTTATATTGTGAGTAAAAGTTTGTATTGGAACTTTTGACTCCTTTTCGTCTTCTGCACAACACCGTGACACGTCAGTACAAACCCTTAAGCTCTTCTTTTTTTTTTTTTCTGGACCTCAAGAGAAGGAACATGTTGGTCTTTCATTCATTTACCTATAAGTACCAATAAAGCACCATAACTGTGGTCCATTTCACTTGTGCACTATATGTTCCAAGTCTTCAGAAGTCATACAATAGCTTTGTGTGGATAACAAGCAGTATTTAGCTGAATTTCATTGGTTTTCTCTTCCAGTGAACTTTCAAATTTGTAGACTGAATCAACTGATTCAACGAGGACGATTCATTCGCAAATTGAAGATGTCAAGATTTTCAGTGAGTTAATACCTTAATGTAATTTGGTTCCAATTATCAAATCATATGACTTCAAAAGTTTTGGAATTTAGTGTGTGAGTGTTTGGAATTTAGCATTTGTGCCCTTTTTAAGATAGAAAGCTGGTTTGTTTTATTTGTGTGGAAAATTACCAGATTTTTTTTTCAAATGAGTAAATGATGATCCTTTTTTTACTTTATTAGGGGTTGAGCCTCCCTTATATTAAAAACGTGTGGTGTGTGTGTGTGTGTGTGTTTTTTTTTTTTTTTTTTTTCAACTAAAAGCTTTTTCATTAAAATGTTTGGAGTTTTCTTGCCTCCCCAGTGGCTTTCTGATTGTTTTTTTTTTTTTTTTCAAATTGTCAATTATACACATTTTTATTTGTATACCTACTGAGCATTTTATTTTTATTTTTTTCATTTCATTATAAAACAAACACGAAACAGAGAGGGTCATTTATTTCATAATTTTTGGTCCTCATATTTTCATCCCCATTTTCCAGTTTTTTGGCCTGGTAAATGAACCCTTTAGATTGAGATTTTTTTTTTATGCTTTTGAAAGAAGAGTCTAATGTTCCCCGAGGCTGCATTTATTTGATCAAAATACAATACAAAATGTAATATTGTGAAATATTATTACAATTTAAAATAACTTTATTATTATTTTTATTTATATATATATATATATATATATATTAAAATGATCTTTATTCCTGTGATGGAAAAACTTTCAGCAGTCATTACTTCAGTCTTCAGTGTCACATGATCTTTCAGAAATCATTCTAATATGCTGATTTGGTACTGAAAATGGTTGTGCTGTTTAATGAAGATAGTTTAACAGAACAAGAAACATACAAAACTATAATAGTCCACATTTCACTTCATTGATAAAAATGTAATTTTAGATGATATACTGATTGCTGGATTAGAAACGCCCTTGGTTTTTATTCCAAACATCTGTTCATCTTATGCAAGTGTATCTGTACTGTTTACAGAAAGATTTTTGCTTACAGTATGTCAGAATTGGCTGTCTAGAGGTGACACACGTAACACAAGTTTGATTACTTTTGTAAACTCCAGTCTCAGAGTTGGCTCACACTCTATTGATCGTTTGGATTCTCCTGGGATTATGCTGTCACCGCTGACACAGTGAGAGAAGAGAAACATACACCGCTCCCTCACAAAAGTCATCTGTTGACGTCAGGCATTATGGAGCGTATCAGTTATCCATATTTACAGCATAACCACACAGTTTAAATTACAATAATTGTTGATGACACTTCAAATATCAGTGCATGAAGAAGAAAAACTAAATATCTTGCAGCATTGAAATATGTATAAAACAACAGTTTTGGCAACATGTGACAGCGTCAATGTGTAGACCCATATGGTAGATACAACACATTTTTCACACACTGTTGTAGCTTGTTTAAGACTAAAAAAAGAAAAGAAAAAGGTATTCAGCTGAAATCTAATAAATCTTGAAGAGCCTGTACTTGAAACCTGACAAATGTACTATATTAGCATTTGCACAATGGATTATGTGTTTTTTTTTTCTTTCTTTTTTTTCTAGTGGTTAGAAAAGACATTATGGCTCCAGCGTTAGAAAGTTGAGAGAAAGTAATGTCAATGCTTGTTAAATTAATGTGGACCATTTAAGACACATTCCCATTTTACTCTGAATTTTAAATTCAGGACAATATGCAGGTTTGTTTGGAGAGAAAGAAAAGACCAAATATGAAATATTCTCTTTTTAAAGTACAGAATACTGAAATGCTTCAATGGACATTACATTTGCAGTCCAATCAGTGGTTGTTATGACATGGTGATGGCAAATCTCATGAATATTAATTTGTCCACGCTGACGTTGCTTGGTAACCTTTCTAGACTGCCCAGTCATGCAAATGATTAATATTCATGAGGCAAACCTTCACCATGGTATATCTTATAGTTCATATCCATTGCTTGAGCTCTGGCCTTTGAGGTTCAGAATCAAACCATATTTGATCAAGCAAGGATGCATTAAATTGATCAAACGAGACAGTAAATACTTTTACATTGTTACAAAAGGTTTCTATCTTAAATAAATAAAGTGCTTAATCAAATATTCCTAAAAAAAAAAAAAAAAAAAGCATTTTCTTTTCTTTTTCTTGAGCACCAAATCAGCATTTTAGTGTGATGTCTGAGGGATCATGTGACACTGAAGACTGAAGTAATACATTTATTCCTAACAGTTATTTTAAATTGTAAAAATATGATACATTACTATTTTACTGTATTTTGTACAGGTTTTTTGGAGATAATAAGACACGTCTTTCAAAAATATTAACAAATATTACTGACCCCAAACTTTTGCCTTTTAATGCAACAGCAGTTTATACCAATACAAAAATACAATGCTGTATGTATTGATTTGGAAACCAAATCTATAGCAGAATATTTAATCTTCTAAATGATGCCAAAACTGTAATATTGACAATTTAACATTAAATTATGATTGACAATACAATGTTCAAAATCGTTTAAACAGTTACCAATAGGTCAGATCATTATCCCAATTGAACATTTGACAAACAATTTTATTTGTAAGCTTATTTATTAGCCTGCACTCTTAAAAATAAAGGTGCCAAGAAGAACCAAAAATGTGTTTTTAGAAGAACAATATGTGGTTCCCCCAAGATCCTTTCTTTGGGCAGGTAGTAACCTTTTTTCCACTACAACCTTTTGTGCAGCGGGAAGGTTTAATGGATGAACCTTTATTTTTAAGAGTGAAATTAAAATAAAATGCTGCCATGGTATGTTAGATGAGTGCAGATGTAGTACCGTATGCTTTCTAATTTCCCCATCTTGTAAACACAGTGTGCTGTCATTCATTTGTGACTACCAGACACTGCAGACTCTGTCGCTGCAGGGGTTTTGTGGGTCAGTGGATATATGCACACATCAGACGTCTGTATTTCTTCTTTTTTTTTTGTTTCTTTTTTTTTTCAGTGTAGGGGCATAAAAGGTTTTTTATATATATATATATATATAAATAGTAGTGCACTTTGGTTGAGTGATCTGTTAAGTCCAGCTCTAGAAAAGAAATCCATCAATACAGATAGACAGACAGACAGACAACAATGCAATATTAAATGCTTAAGAATATAACATTTGCATGCTTTTTCTCAAGTGTCCTGGACTTGATTTCCATGAAGCCGGTGTTGTAATCAACCTTCTGCGACATAATGACAAACCTCAATGTTTATAGTCACCGACAAGAACGACAGAAAAGTCCAAATAAATAAATCCAGAATTTGTCAGGCACAGTAAGCGAAGGGGGAGAACGTCTCTGCTTTCAGCTCTAAGCCAGTAATCTATGCAAACATTAGCATGCGATCATTAGCATGTGGTTAATGAAATGTTTGTGCGCTCTATCTCACGGGTCCACATTCTCCTGAGTGACAGAGCGAGTGAGGGACACAGCATGCAGGAAAGCCAAAGCAGATATAAATAACTTGAGATAAGATCTAATTATTTTCAACATATTTACAGCCAGCGACTCTACACCCAAGTGTGATGGTAGTTGAACCAATTTTTGGGAAGAAATTACATCTTAAGATGCATTTATAAAAAAAAATTCTGATGGAAATGTCAAATATGAAGGATGTTTGTTTTCATAGGAAATTGCATACACACTCGCCCGTGCATTTCTCATCATATCCATAAAAAGAGAAAAGTTGCTCCGGCTACTTTGATGGTGTGGGAGTGTCATAGGTTAGTTGTCACAATGAGATAGAAAGGTTGACACGGAGCAGCTAAATCAATCGTAAAAAAATAAAATAAAACCTGAACAGAGGAGTCTGCTAGCAAAAAGAGAACGTGACAGAGCTTGTAATAAACAAGAATCAGCATTGCTTGGCTTTTTGGAGATAGCGAGTACTAATGGATTTGAAATGTTGTAAAAGTGACAAAGGATATGTTTTTTTTTTTTTTTTTTTTTTTTTAAATCAACAGGTGATTAAAGGGGTTCTATTATGCCCTTTTACGAAGTCTTGATTTTGTTTTTGGGGTGTATTAAAATATGTTTTCATGCTTGATTGTTCCAAAAACGCATTGTTTTTCACATATTTTACATTATTACAGCTTCCAGTCTGGTTGAATGCTTTGTTTTCAATAAAACCCCTCCTTTCGAAATACGAAATTTGTTGTGATTGGTTAGCTGGCCCACTGTGTTGTGATTGGCAGCGCTCAGCACGTGTTCGGGAAATGTCACGCCCCTTCATAACCGCGAGCTCTACTCAGATGTAAATATTAACAATGGTGTCAATTTCAAAACATTTTGAGCCCGATTCAGACCCTGACAATGTTAACGAACTAGAGGATTGTGCTGAACGGATTTCAAGCACGGACTGTGCAAGCACAGATTTCAGAGGACATTTCAGAGTGGTATGTTTTTTGTTTGTTTTTTGGTACGATGTTATCCACCATTTAATAATATTTGTCGGAAAATGTGTTCATAATCATGGATAATGTTCCTAAGAGGCAGTGAACATTACAAAAGCTTACAAAAGCTACAGTAAACACATCAACACTGTAATGTTAGTTAGCAGACTAGCGGAGGCAAAGCTTTGCCCTTCAATCACATAGAAGCTACACTGTAAAAAGGTTTTCAAGCAGTATTTCATCCAATTAATAATTTGTCTTTCAATTCAGTTTAACATTATTTGTTTTACTTTTCAAATAATATTTTTTCGTTCAAAACATAGTTAAATATAAATATTTTTCATTAAGAGCTCAAATAAGAAATATTTGTTTCGACGAATGTACAATTTCAAGGTTACACACAGGTTTGCGCATGGGCATTAAACACAAATCTTCTCGACGACCACGACCAGTCAGCAGACCGATGTAACCGCTCTTCTACGTTCCGTGGATCACTTTGCTGCTCCAGAGAGAATCAGATTTCATCGCGGATAAACTGAAGTAAGTGAAACAAACAACCATTTAAATGTGCTGCTGTATATTTAGTAGCCTGTACAAGACATGTTGCTCTGCCGAATTTATCTGGTAGATATCGTTATAACTTACATTAGTTTAAAAATGTGTTAGCTAGCTTAGTTTACACTAGGCAAGTTAACGTTAATGTGTCGACGTTAATCAATTCCTGACCGATTGCAAAAGGGAACATATACGTTTACCCCTGGCTTATTTTGATTTTACAATGGTAATTAATGTGAACGTTTAATCATTGAACATAACGTTATCTCGATGCAGCGTCATAAGAATGACGTTCTCTGGTTAAAACCGTAGAAACCTGATCAACAACTAAGGAGCTAACGTTAACTTACATGTAAAAGGACTGGCGTTCACTTGTGATTAATGGTAACGTTAACTAAAACTTATGACTGTCGACACTCACAATGGTCATTTATTTATGGATTGTATGCTTTTTATTTATGGAAGTATTGCTGCATTGGCGCCAATCGGTTGATGTCAGTTGGTTTTCAAAAAAGTGTAGTACTAGCCAGAGGACACTGGGGGGCAGACATTTTTTCGTGGCGGTAGTAATAGGATTGACACACTTTTGAATCATATATTGTAATGATTATTATATCAACTGATAACGTATATTGTGCTAAAGTTTGTTGACCATAATGTTCCCTCATGCCAAATTTGTACTATCTTGATGCAGGATACTGACACCGCTACAAAGAGCACTTAAATATCTCATCCTTTACATGGGAGAAACAGTGGAGGACCTCATCAAAGATTTCCTGGTAAGGCCAGATTACTTTAGAGATGTGAAAACGCTAGATATGGCTGTCCACTTCAAAATTAGCCATCAGACTATGTTCAGATATATGTCTGAAAACAGTCTGAAGGCTAATTTCAAATATAGAAACAATTACTTTCAGCTAAAATCAGAGTCCCATGTGCTGGAAAGTTTGTGCAACTTATATTTATGTCAACAACAAATTGGAGTAAATTTTATAATTAGTTAGAAGTATTAGTATTATGTAAACTAATTTGGGGGGAAACCCAAGCTGTATTGATTCCTTATTCTTTTTTTCTTTTTCTTTTCTCCTTCCTAAATTCTTTTCCAGGTGTTGGAGAAGGAAGAGGCTGAAAAAAACTCTTCAGCAAAAACCATGGAAATCTTTGTCATCAGAGATGCACAAGCTGTATACCCACAAACATTGGAATCATACTTGAGGGTCAAGAGGTTCTGAGGGACTTTCCGTCTGTCGCAAATGTTGAAAATCTGACACGAAATTGTGGATGTGTGGAAGTAATGTACTGTATATAATAATTCAATAAATATCGATTTAATGAAAATGATGTGTCTTTTTTATTGTTATATATTTTTATATATGTGATCCATATCTTTTTGTTTGTTTAAAATAAATAATTTCTATTAACTTGTATTTTTAAAAATGAGAAATAATTGTATTATTAAATCAATATCTATTTAATTGGAGAAAACAAATAATTTCTAATACATATTTATTAAATGAGAATTTTTGTTTTGATTAAATCTATATATTTTTGTTTAGATCAAAAATAGAATTTAAATTAATTGATTTTTTTCAACAAGAAAAATATGCTTTGTGCCAAGTGTTATAAAATAGTTTTCATTGACATAGAAAATATTGGTAAGGTCAAGTTATTTATTTTTCATTGGCTCAAGTTATAAAATATAGATGTGAACCATTACCCTAAAAATTTTTAATTGGATGAATGAAAATATTTTTTCAGTGTATCATTGCAACTACATAAAGTTTATAATTGGAACTGTTAAAAATACATTTTAACGTCTCTACGTTCGTCAGCCTTACGACCAACTTTTTCAGAGTAAAAAACAGCGACAACTCCTCTTCCTCTTCTTTAAAGCAGCCTAACATGGCCTCACCCCCTTTGTTGTGTGTTCCCGGGGGTAGGGTTTATGTAAATGTTAGGGTTTGTGATGTCACCAACCCGGGAAGAAGCTCGTTGTAGGCCCTACCAGCTGTTTGTTGTAGTCCTTAAAAAGCGATTTCTGTAAAATAAAATATCTCCCTTTGCTTTGAACTTTGAGCATCATAACTTTGCAGATGTTTTTTTATGCTCAAACAGCAACATTACACACTACCTAAAGTTAAAAAAGTGAAATCATAATCAAGGACCCCTTTAATGTATTATTATTGAACAGATAAATTGCTATATGTAGCTCTCTAACATTGTAAAGCATTATATATTTTATATAAGGGTAGAGCTACAGTAAAATTATAGTTACAGTAACGTCTTCAGGCGGTCAGCTTTCCTTTCCATCTAAACTGGTTATATATCTTAAACCTAGTAGTGTTTTTTTATTTTTATGAGCAGTAGGATAACCATATTCATCCGCAGTCACGCAGAGCCGAAGCACAACCAAAACAATGTTCTTCCGCAAAATGCATCCAATTTGTTTTTTAACAGCTAGAAAGTTACACTGTACCGTTAATGTAGCAGCTATGATGATCTACAAATGATCAAAATGATTCACTTTTTTCACCATGGGATTCAAAATCATTTTATTTTAGGTATAAAGTGATGAATTACATGACAGTTTCCAAGAACTCACAAGTCTTAAATGAGATATTGAACTTCTAATCATTGTTCGTAAATGTTGATACTGAACTACAAGGTTTCAGACATGAGCGCGTCTTCTCAATGCTCAAACATTTGCCACGGTTTAGGGCAGAGTTAACATTTAAACCAGACAGAAAAGCATGACAGATCACATCAGCTACAGTCTGAAATATACCCTTGTGCAACCTTGATGGTTTTAAATGAACGTCTGAAGGCCTTTAAGTCGTATGTCAATGTATGCTACACCGCTCATACGTATCATACATTGTATTTGTGATTCATCTTTTAATTCTCTTTCATTAATTTCAGAACAAAGCGCGTTGTACCTCCAAAGAATATTTTCTGGAAGAGGACTTTCATGCTACTTGTAACCAGAGGAAGCCGATATGAAGATGTAGATTCCATTTTCATCTCCGCTATGTATAAAATCCCTTGACAGCACCATAATTAGTCTCTCTATGTCCTTTATTGTGAAGAAATCCTCCAGCGCTGCCATGGCCCACACAGACGTGAGTTTGAAATCCATAAAAAGACATCTGAGACAAAGACATGCAATGAAAGCAGACAACCGCATAAAGCCAATACAAACCCCAGCTTCTCAGGGCTAATTGGTATTTGTCAGGCGAGCGTCTACTCGCGCTTTAAAGGGTGCACATAAAACATTGCATTAATCTCTGAGGTAAACACACGCTTCAACGACAACAACAGGCTTCATTAGGTCATTAATTTGAGGTGGACTATGGTCGAGCCTGAAAATCCCTGCAGGAATGAAGGCGATGTGTGAAAGATGTTTTTGGCCCCGCTTTAGCAAAGGCGTAATGCGTCTCATAACTACCTGTCTTGTTCTATACAGTGCTGCTGGTGAGTCTTTAGCCTTTGCATATTATTTCAGCAGTCAGAGAACAGGAAATATTCTACGCAGAGAATGAAGAGCCTGAATAAACATTGACGATGTTTACAAGCAGTAATTTACAAGTCTCAGTGCTTTTTAAGTCGTTAACACAAAATGCTTCATTCTAAATATAACGCATTTGAAAACTCGGAAAAGTTTGCCACTAGGGCTGTGCGTGTTTCTTCTTATTCAGGCAGACCTGTAAAATGCTAAATGGACCCGTGAGGGCAGCGGGTTGAGATCAACAAACAGTAAATTACACAGCAAAAAAAAAAAAAAAAGATTTCTTCAAAGAAGACATTCTTGAATCAAATTGCATTTACTCGAGTTTATGCTTTACAATTTTTAATTTCAGGACAAAACAAGATTCATTTTCGTACCCCACTGCCATGTATTTTTGTTTTATGCTAATACACCTTATTTATTTATTTTCAGAAAACAAGACTAAATATCTCATGTATTTTGCTTCTCAAGTAGGTTAATGTATCCTGATTTAAGAATATTTAGATATTTGTACTGGAATATAATATTTTTGGAGTGTAAAGTTAAATTAACATGGTGCTTCACACAAACATTTCGTTTAGCCTAAAAGTACAAGTTTATGTTTGCTCTGTGCGTTGTTTACACTGCTTTGGACAAAAATCATTGCATATCATTGAACACTTGGCACATGTACGATTACTATAGCTGCAGGCACCTTAGTAACTTGCCTAATTGATTGTAAACCCCATTTATTTATTTATTTTCCAACAGGTCTATATCGCAATTCACCAGATGTTTCGTTTCCACAGTGTAGCCAATGTTTTCCATTTGGCTGCACACTGGAAGACTAGGGGTGTCCTAATTACTGCCAGCTCAAAAAAAAAAAAAAAAAAACAGCTAAAAAAAGAGAAAGAGGCAAAGCACCTCTGGGCTGCTGGGAACAAATTAAAATACATTTCAGAATAAGGTGTCTGTCGGCCATGTGGCGGCCTTTCACAGTGACTTATTCAAAATATGAGCAATTTGATTCGGCCTCATAGATCCTGATTCAACCCTAACCACGATCCCTCTGTTCATTTCAAATGCACTACAGGGAGAGTGCCGCATGGCACTGAATACTGATCACTTGCTCATTTGCTCTGGGGGCACTTTTTGGCACAACACTGAGCTCTCTATGGCACCGGCAATCCTGAACAGATACCCTTTGTTTATTGGCAGGAATATGTCTCCGGCGTGAGTTTGCCTAAATAATCTCTGCCAGTCAAAAATCCAACCGTGTCCCCAAAGAGGCAACATGGAGAAACACATGGAGCGTGCCAGCATTCCAAGCGAACGTGTGCTTTTTCCATTATTTTTTTGAAGGATGTTCTTGATTATAATGAGCTGACAGTTGAATATGAAGTAAAGGCAGCGTGGACTTATCCCGGCCTTGCTTTCATTTGCCTGTGCTAATTCGCGTAGCACAAAATTAGCCTTTGACTCGGAGCAGCTTTAGGAATTAAATCCCCTGCACACACACAGAGGGATTGTCAGTCGAGCACGGGAGAAATCATTGACAATTCTTGTCAGGTCGGTGGTGAACACTTGCTTAGTACTGCAGAGAGGAGATTGTGAAAATGAGAGCCTGGGCCCAGAACGGATATAGAATAATTATGTACCCCCCTCCCCCCCCCCCTTTTCTTTCTTTGTGTATATCTTGAGCTCACTCAGAGTAGGACGAGTCACATTCAAGTTGACTAACTCGACACAAACACTGCAATGCAATCTCCTTCTCGCTGCCTTGTCTCACCCCTTTTGTGGTTTCAATGTTAGGCGTTAATCATAAGGCCATGCGGTTTGCTCTGTAGATTTTACACTTTTTTTTCTGTCACTCGCGGAGGTTTACAACAGATTTCATCGCATGCAGACTCTCTGAGGAGTTGAAAAGCGCATGAACCCAAACTCAGCGAAGCAGTCTCTCTCTCTCTTCTAATCTCCTCTGCTGGCTGTGGACTCTGCTGGTTCATTTGAGTGGATAAGGACACACTGCAACTACTTAGATAGCTGGAGGTTCCTGTGAGGCCTGACTTTGCTGTGACAGAAAGTGTGTGTGTGTGGGGGTGGGGGGGATCCGCAAGATCTGTATCAGGTTTTGTCCAGGCCGTTCAGTGTGCTTCATAGCAGATTTTTGTATTTTGTTCATTGTTCGCATTTTTTAGACGACCCTTGAGTGTTCAAAATCAACAAAACGGTCCTTGGTGGATGTATAATGAGACCGGGATTACTCTAGTGCAAAAGCCATCAACATGTAAATAACTGAAAACAAAAATTTTCTCATTTTCATTATGTTTACTTTGACTATTAATGCTGTCACTGAGGATGTATTTATATGAATAATTAATTAATAATTTTTACTACTACTACTAATAGTATTTAAACTAATACTGGTGTTACACAGATATTGGTACATTTGTAATATTTTAGTTAGAGTAACAAGTCAAGTTAAATAAAAAATAACAACAAGAACAAGAACATAAAAATAACGAATTGAGCAAAAAGTACAATTGCCGTAGAAGTACAGTGAGTGGATTTCTAATTATTATTATTATTATTATTATTATTATAAAAAAATAAATAAAAAAAACTAATTTTAGTTAAGGAGTGACAGGTCACAAGTGCATATCTGAAAATAAGAAAAACTGTTCTATAAAAACAATACATGTAAAAATGCAGAAGAAGTAGAGTAAATGGATATATAAAAATTTGTGCTGTCAAATCGATTAATCGTGATTAATCGCATCTAACATAAAAGTGTGTTGTGTTTATATGTTATGAATGTTCGGTAAGAATGTCGATTAAGGCTAGAAGAGATTTATATATATGTCAGAATTATGTTTTCATGTAATTATGCTACAACATGTAATATTTAGAACTGCTGTAATACATCACATAATTACTTGGAATAGTGCTACAACTGTCAGATTAACACGCAGTTGAGTTTCCCCTCTATGGCTTCATGATGTGGTTTTCCACGCTCAGATGAGTTTATAATCCTGACAAGTCCTAATGAACCTGTGCTAAATATTTAAACATTTAAATGTGAGCCATCACTGCCTTCTCGATATTAATGCTTGCAAAAAATGATCAAAATCGCGGCGTTCTATTTTTTTTCTTTCTTTGTTTTATTAAAGCGCTGAGTATTTACGTGAAGAGGATCAAAAGGGTTAGGTAGACAGAAGAAGAGAGCTCACCGGGAAAACGGCAATGGGTTTATTTGCACAATGCATTATGGGGCTTGGAGAAGGTTAATAGGATTTTGTTCACATCAATAGCGCTGATGGCACGCCATGTGAGCCGCTGCCCCCACATCAAACTCATGACACAAAAGCGGCAAAATGCATGGCGGGCTTCAGCACTTCTGAGCTTCTTTCTGCACAACAGGGCCACGGAGCCTGGGCGGTCATAATGACCAGTGGATGGCCAGAAGGATGTTTCTGGTTTGTGAGTTTTCTCTTTTATACACATATTGGTATGTGCTGTTAAAATGTGAAAGATTTCTCAGTAGTTTTAAGCTCGAGTCATCACAAAATTACATTTAGAAAACTGCCTCTTTAATCCTGTTTATTTTGCATTTCTGCCTGATGCGGCTTCATATTAATTCAAGGCAGTAGCTGTTTTCACATATCATGGACTAACTGAATTATAAATTATAGTATACTTGCTCTGTGGAGCATTAGTGCTAATATTGAATCTCTCACTTTAATATTCATCCTAGTTGCAGTGTTGGTTGTGTGCGAATTATTCAGTGACTTTTAGGGGTGTGTGTGTGTATATAAGTAAAAGAATATATGGCTCATTATTTCTGTTTGTATATATTTTTGGGGTTTTATTGGTGGTTTTTATTTGTAAATGTATATTTATATGGCATACAGCAATGATTCCGGGGATCAGACTCACTCTCCCAGTTTAAATCTAGATTAAAGACGCATCTCTTTAGCCTAGCATTCATATAATGCATCTCCTTGCCTTATACAGTTATATCAGATCAAATGCACATGATTAGTCTTGCTTAATGTTATGAACAGCATCAGCTACGCTAATTATTTTCTGTTTGCTTCTCTATTTTATCTCAGGATGCCCATCCTGAGGTAACTAGAGAGTGTGTCAGCTCCAGTTTGGATCCAGCCTATTATGAAGATTGCAGATCCCCAACACCTATGAAGATATGACGCCAACTCCTGCGAAGACTTCAGATGACGCAAACTCTGAATCAACATGCACCAATGCTACATTTTTCATAATAATCATAAAATAATCATTTGTGAACAAAAAAGTATTCATTACTTCAATGAGTTTATTGTTTCTGCATTAAATTATTACATTGTTTAAATTAATACCTTTTTCGCTAACTGTGATTTTGTATATGTACATTTCTGAAATACATAACTTAGTTACCTCTGATAACAGATCACTCTAAATTGTAATGTGGACTAATGTACATTATCTGTAAAGCTGCTTTGAAATGATGCGTATTGTGAAAAGCGCTATACAAATAAATGTGAATTGAATATAAATACTGCTCAAGTGAAACACCCCCAATTAAACTTGAAAACTCCACAGCTTACTGTATATAACTGCTAAAAACATATTGTTTTAATTTAGTTAACTATAGTTTTTGTTTGTATCTTGTCGTGTAGCTAACTTCTTTTAGAACTACAGTTGAACTAACTGTAGCTTGTACTGTTTAGTGGTGTGTCTGTTACTGTTACTGTTAGTCTACCATATGTAGATGTTTCTTGTGAAACACATCAAATGGCTATAGACTACAAGACCTCTGAAGCAAGCGATGAGAGGACTGATGTTTTATTGGAAATATTCTTCCCATTTTATGGATTATTTCTGGGTCCACACTGGAAAATAAATCCTCTTTTAGGTTGTTGTCGTGTCGGGGGGTCAGTGGAGGCCTTGGTTGGATAGACATAAATATGGTATCCCACAAGGCTCCGTAAAAGGTTGCTGAATTATCTTTATGAGGAGAACCATCAATGGCTTTGATGGCTTCTCGCTGGGGCTCAAAGTACCCATCTATTGGACTACACCAGATCTAATACGTCACCCACACACACACTAGTAAGAAATGGGGGGAAATGGATGGAATGGATGATCAAGTCGCTCCACAGTGGTCTCCCCGAACCAGCATGTGGGTGTTTCGTTCTCCCTCGCCCTCCTACAGTATTTATGGGAGCCCTGTGTCTTTCTGGCACTTTAATTGGGAACGAGAGTGGACGGTAGATGAGATGCGGGCCAAAAGCATGTGATTGCTGTCAAGCCAGAGAAACGCAGCAGCCAGGAAAAGAGGGAGAGATAGAACGAGAAAGAGCTAGAGAAAAGAGAGAAGCATCAAAGCTCCGGGAAAGAGGCCAGGACACTGCTGAGTCTGACACTTCCTCATCCGATGGACTCTTCCCAGTCAGCGCTGTTTTGTTGCCTTGTCACGTAAAATGAAACTCTATGAGGGCGGAATCTCATTCTCGTTTTTGATTGATTTATTGTTTTCTCCTCACCCACTCTTGCTTGCTCGCCTTTTTTTCTTTTCGTGCGCTCGCGTGTTTCTTTTCTTGCAGTATTCTCAACAAAAACAACCCTGCACCATAAGAGGAAGAGATGTTGATCTGTCTGTGTTACCACTCATCTCTCCAACCAAAGCATCCCATTTACTTGTAGACAGTGAATGCGATGATGAAAGCTGAAGTCTTTGACGTAAAATTGTCCGTCAACAGGCTGCGCCGACCCCCTCATCGCATGAACCGGGGTTGTAACTGCTGCTGTCTCTGCTGTCTGATGTCGGTGGCTTGACAAGCGTTGCACTCTGATCTGACGCCATACGAGTTGCATTTGATTTTAACCGAATCATGTTGCACTGGTAGGCCCACCTTTCAACAACTGGCACGTCTAGGTTTGACTCTCAACTGTTTCATGTCCCGAGTTGATCTTCGCTAAAATGCATCTTTCGTGCATGCTGAAAGCCAGGACATCAGCTGTTATTATCAGTTCACGGTTATATTGTAAGCCATTGAGTTAATCCCACACAATAATTTCTGTTTTGGAACGTCAGGATGTGGTCAATGATATAAAGAGGGTTATTATGGCTCTTTGTATCCCACACATCGATTCATCGTAATAGCCTACATTGATTTTCTTCTAATACATCATTAGCTATCATGCTGAAAGCATCATCCGCTAGGTATGAGTTCATTTGATGTTCGTGAGTCATGTTCATAACTGACACTTTGTGCTTGTTTGTGTTGTGTGTTAATGGTCAGACTGACTGAAACTGCTCATATTTTATACTGTAATTCCCATGATGCTAGCAACTCCACAGTCACAGGTTCGATTCCCATTTTTGCATCTGGCAATTGCTTTAATCCACTGCATCAAATGTATACATTTTATAAGTTAATGCATTCCCTAAGAATCGATTCCAGGACCTTGGTGTTGTTAGCACAATGCTCTACTGTTCAAACTACTAAAGGAAACACACACACACGGCTTGAAATGTAGTCACTTTATAAGTACACTCATAAAATACATTTTATACGTTTTTGTTGTGCTAACAGCCTAAAGTGGCGCTTCGAAAAAGTACCATGATAAAGATGGTAAAAACATGCTAAATTAGTGGTACGGTTTGATTATATTGTATTGCATTGTAAGGCATTTGAAAGACAACCAATGTTTTATCATCATGGTACTACGTCCATTTTAATACCAAGGTACTTTTTCATAAGGGGTAAAAATACATGTACCCAACATTTGCAGCTCTTTCAACCCTTAGAGTAACAGCTCTTACCTTTCCGACATACTGTTTTCCAGTTCCTGTCCACTCCTCTAAGAGAAAGAAACTATTCCACATCCATCCTCGTTTAGTGCGGTGTAGAGTCCGTCCATCCCGATCCAACGTGCTAATTCCAGGCACCGGCCGGATCAGTGCACTGCTCCAGCCCAGCAAGCAGGACAACAGGAGGAAAGTAACTTGATTGATTATCATTGTATCCGATCACTCCTGGAGAGTCCTTGACAAGGAATCAATTAAGAAACAGAGCTCTGTGTTGAAGATACTGCTGAATAGTGGGACCGACGAAATGGGGCATCTTATCCTTAATTCTCTTCAATTATGTCTTCTTGGGGCCTGCGATGGGGAGAAAAGATCTTTAAGAAAGCATTTCATTTGCAAAATTACCTCTGGGTCGAGTGCCACATATTACAACAACACTCTGTAAATGTATGTTAGCTGACTAAAAATCAAGTTGGCTAACTAGAAAACGAATCATTAATATTGATTGATCACAAAAGATTAAGTGATTTTAGCACACAGCAGTCACTTGGTGGTCTCTAATTGATGAACTTCTTGAGCTTGAACATCTCTAAACATTTACTTTCCTCACTCGGTATAGATTTGCGGTTACCGCCAAAACGCAGCAAGTCGATAGCAAACTCGAACGGCTGAAAAATGCTGAGGACTTCCACTTCTATATCACAAACTAGCGTAAAAGAAGTAAAGGCAGCGGCTCACAGAAGCGCTCTCTCCTCTAGGACTAGTTCTGATAGGTAATTTAGAGGATGTATGCATAATTTATTGGCTTTTGGAAGTTAATCCTAATAAATCTTTCTTCCCTCATTTGACGAAAGCCCATTTTCCAGGAGTCTGCAGGAAAAGGCCAAGGAGCCAGGTTAGCCTGACAGGCATTCATTACGGCAAACGTCTCCAGGGGTATCGCAAGCAAACGAGGAGCAGATTCATAATGTTGTGGGGTTTTTGTTTAACGATCTGAATCAAAGAAAAGAAAAGAAGGGGGGGAGAAAAAGAAAGAGAAATAAAACACACACGGTGTCAACGGGGCCATCTCAGCGAACAAAGCCATTCCTTTCTTTGTCTAAGAGCAAATTAGGGCTCTGGTTCTATTTGATGTGACTGAAGTTTTGCATGTAAATGAACATTGTCTTGTGAATACGAATCCAATAATTTACTTAATGAGATATGGATGAAGTTAGGAATTATTCACTAGGCAGCGTTTGAAAGTGTGCAGACTACTTGTAATTTGTGGAATCACTGGCTTCGCTAATGCGAGTAATGAATTTTGTCAACCCCAGCAGAGGAGGCCTTTTGTGGCCCAATCTTCCATTCAGACATATGTTTCAATGCAGCTCAAGGTTAGCTAGCAGGGCAGAACTTTGACATTAGGAAGGTCTGCAGAGGTCTTTATGAATTAAACATGATTTTTCTGAGCCTTTCATATCCGGTATGTGAATCACACTTTGGCACAAACTGAGACGGTCTGTGTCTATGTAGGGAAAGTGCCGCCCACATTTGATTTTGGAGTAAGGGTCGTAGAGAAGCTTGTAATCAGCAGCTGGCATAGAAAACCCTGCTCAAGTCTCTGGCGTGACCTTGACGGACAGATAAATATCCATCTGTCAGTGTCATGGTCCACAACCGACTTGATTGATTTAACGGTTTCTATGACATGTTTTCCATCCGTGGTCTTAGCTCAAGGGTGAACGTGGACAAAAGAGTAATAAAAATGAGTTCTGATTCGTGCATGTTTATTGCAACGCTCTTTCAAGACCTAATGAAGTCTGCTTATTGGCGCTCCCCTCCTCATAGCACTGATAGATTTAATTCAGTTCTCAGTGATGTGTCATGTATCTATCAATTTCATTTCTATTTTCTCAATTTCTCTCTTTTTTCTAAAATTGCTTAATAAATATAGCACAAATTGTTTGCATTCAGTAAGAGAGTATAGCTACAAAATGAATGTGGATAGCAGCACAATCAGTTTAGTCTATTGCAGACTTCTGAGAACCAGAAGGCATTTATTACTATTTATACATTCATTGTATGCACTTTTTTGCATGTATTTTCCTGAAGTCTGCTGAAATGTATTGCGGATCCAAATTCATGAGCGCTGTTTAAGAATTGACATTGATCCAGTCAGAGGTTGCCCTTTTATAGCTCAGGAGATTTAACAGAGTTCTCACTCATGTCTCATTCAAGTATCACTGTTTTTTCTATCAGATGATTGTCCTAAAAATCAATTTAAAATAAATAATAATTCACATACAGCAAGAGTATAGAGTTATAAAATGAATAACTCAAATCTCTGAATGCTGTTTTAAAATTGACATTAATTGACTTCTCCTTTAATAGAGTTCTTAGTTATGTCTCATTCAAGTATATATATTTTTTCTCCTAAAATCCCTGAGAAGAAATGAATAGCCAAAATAGACAATTACTGGCATAGCATGGCGTGAACAAACCAGAACCATTTGTTGTGATTTGTGTTTTTTTTGTGTGATTTGTGTTTTTTTTGCAGATGTTGGTATATCATCAAATGTGAGCACAGTTTGAGACATTTTTTTAAATCTTTTTTAGACATTTGTGGTTAAAACCTGATGAAACAATGTCCCCTTGATGTTCAGAGGTTGCTCTTTCATACCTCAGATTTAATGTTAGAGTTCTCAATACAGTTATGTCTCAATACCCAATTTTGTTTCTCTTAAAATATATTAGTAAAGCTTTAAATGAGGATAGCATAATATACTTTTGTGTTGGAAGAATTTTATGAGACTTCTTATTGGAGACTTTGGTATGCTGGCACAGTTAAAGATGCTGTTGAGATTACAACATGGGATTACTAAAAAATCTGAGAAATTAGAATTAAGCCATAACAAATTCTTATCCACACATGTGTTTACTGCACAAACGACTTGTGGTTCTCATTGTTCGCAAGTGTTGTTTAATAATTGACGTTAACCTCCTCGGGCTGGTTTTGTTTTCATTAGGCATGGCGAGCTGAGTTATCAAATCACACGCTGTACAAGGTTTTTGGAAGTTTACACAACATAATAATGGAGTGAGAAGTGCTGTTTATATGCAGCTCTGCCGGGGAGATGTTAACACTTGTAAAAAGGCCCAGACAGGAAATTGTGTGTTTCTATGATGACTGCAGGACAGGGTGCCAGAAAATGTAAAAAAAATTCATGTTAGTTTAGCCCTTCCTCTGCAATGTCAAGAACGTTCTGGGGAAAAAAATGCCCGCAATTGTGTGCACCAATTTAAGCGTGGTGATTCTCATGATTGCATTTTCTAATTATCATTCAAGGCTGTCCTTGAGGTTTAATAGCATTCTGGATATTAATCTTTGATACAGCATGCCTATTAAGCATTAGGCCAGTGAATCTTTTTATATTATTATTATTTTTGCCTGTTAGCATACAAAAAAAAAAAAAAAAAAAAAAAAAATCTCTTGCCAGATGTTTAGGACTGTCACTTAATTATTTCACTTTGATTAGTGCATTGAAAACTTGTTTATGAGCGGCTGTATGGGAGGATCCGTGATACTATATAAGGGGAGGAACGAAGCGAGGGAGTCGAGCGAGGAGGAAGAATCTTCTCACTTGTCCTATTAAGAGCGTCTAATTAGTGTGTATATGTGAATTTAGGCGTGTGTGGATATGCTAGTCGAGGCATAATGAGGTAATGCTATATAATTATGAATTAATTGGCAGAGAGGATGGCGCGTTGTCCTTCTGAAAACTGCACACGGATGACCCAGTTGATCTGTGTGACATGCAAAACATTCTGTGCCCGTGCAGAGCGGTATAATGCAGGCGTACAACAAAGTTCACGTTTTGTAATTTGCAGGCCTGACTGACAGTGATACACCACTAAAGTCTGCAGGATCAGGCCGCTACCGCAAACACAGACCCATAGTCTATGTAATTGCCGTTGTCCTGTCTGCAAGGTACTGCTATATTTCTCCCGAGGTTTATAAAAGCAGTCTGGGGCAGCGTTGTCTTTGGGGAATACATCTGTCAGAGTTCAACACGGCTTCGTTCACTCATGCTATCTGCCTCCAAACACCCCTCCCCTCTTTCTCTCCCCCCTCCCCTCTTTCTCTCCCTAGAATATTCCCCCTAAGACCATATCAGACACGGATCATTTAGGGAAACTGGGTTATTTCTGTCCACACCTGACTGTGTTCTGATGGATGTCTGGAGCCATATGTGGGATACGGCAGCTTGTGTCTGTGCATTTGTCGTGCTTATTATTGCTTGGGGAAAGTTTTTTGGTGCTTCTTTTTTTTCTTGACCTTGAGATTTTTACATCTCAAGCTTTAAATGATAGAGACTTCATGCAGCTCATAAGTTTGACGGGGGAACTTCTGTGTACAGGATGAACTAATCGCTTAAAGATTGAAATATTGCCCGAGGCCTGTCTGATATCTCACAATGGAAGCAGCCTCCTGGGGTCTCATTTATAAAACTGTGTATTTATAAAACAAATAGTGTAAAATACATTTCAGAGAAAGTTCTTCTCAGTCTTTAGTACTATAGCCAAATTGTATTTTTAATTTACTTATATTTTTAATGCAAACACAACAGCCTTGTTGTGCATTACTTGCACGAAAATATTTTCTCAGACAATCTGCTATTTTTATTGTAACTTCTCAGTAATGATTTCATGTAATTTAAGTGTTTTAAACTTCATTAATAAGAATGGTATATTTCATCTAAATGTTTATGTCATAAGTAAAACATAGTTTAAATCATTATTTTATTTATGTAAACTGTTATTTTGAACATGCACTGTATTTATGATTAAGACTCATTATGAAGATTTACGCGTATGCGTCAAATATGCGTCAGTTTCACTAAACGGCCCAACGCGCTCGCTGGGTGTTGGATGGATGGATGGATGTTTGCTTCATGTGATAGGCTTGGTAAGTGAAAGTATATTTGTATTATCTTTTTGTAGTCCTATATGTACAATTTTCATGTTCTGTCTAAAAGTGACCAAAAACACATTTAAATCCAGCTCACCATCGGTGTCGCCAAACTGCTCCGTCTCCAAAATGTTCGTACGCATGGGTCAGAGTTTGCGAGCCGGTGCACAAATTTCCCCGTCAAGTTTGTTTTTATAAATGACAACTTATGCGTTGGATGTGGCCTATGCCTCTTTCAGAGCCTGTTTTGTGCGTACGCAACGGATATAAATGGCCCCTGGTCTGTCCAGAACACTTGCAGGGCATCAATCTCTCTGCCATGGCCAGATAAAGATGGAGGCTAAGTTTGTTTTGTTTAAACGTTTAATATGGCAGAGCCCTTCCATCACTTTAAATGTAGGGCTGGGGCTTGTGACAGCAGGGTTTTTAGGGTTTTAAATGTTTGTTTGTGAAAGTAAAGTCACGATGGCTTAAAAAGATTCAAGATCAACATGATGAAGACTGATCTTCATTGCTGCTTAGCACAGAATTTTGAGCCACTTGGTGGAGCTAACTCTCTCTCAGATAACACTGAAAGCTCTGTATCTGTGTCTCGCTCTGTTTCCTTGTGTATATCATATGTTTTCAGTCTAAAGGGGTAAAAATAAATGCTAATGATTTTGTACTGAAGGCATAATCCAGGAAGTGGATTCTGATTGGCTTTTTCAATATCAATTTTATGTTAATTTCAAGACAGATTTTATTTAGAAAGTGAAAATACTTAATGTATCACCTTTGGCATCCAGTCAAAATATACACTCTTAGAGAAAAAGGTTCTTATGTGGATCCATGGGTTCTTGACTCAATTTTAAAGAACACTTTATGCCAAAACGGTTCTATGTAAGGAGAAATGTCTTAAATAATTTCATAATACTTTAATGTTTAACAGGTAATTCTAGCGATAATGTGTCTTACGAGCTGCTTAATTCATAAATTTTAATTTAAAAAAGCATTAAAACACAAATCGATTTTTTACCTAAATCCATAAAATGATCCCTTAAAATGTTTTATATATGAAGCACCTCTAAAGTTCTTGATGTGATAGAGTGAAGCTATACAATTATTGTAAATAGCTCAGAATTTCAAAAGTTCATTTCTAAATTTCTGACTTTGAAATCTCGCAAATCTGAGCAAAGTTTGAGACATTGTTGAAATCTCTTCCATGAGAGACTATTAAGAAGTTTTTTTTTTTAGAAAAATCTGAGAAGCAGGAGATCTGAATTTGCATTCAGTTTAATCTCATGGAGAAAACTACACCGAGATATTAGATGGATCTTATAATAAAGTTTATCTTTCCAGAAAGAAGAATCTTTATAAACAGCTAAAAGGAGTAATCTAAAGCCTGTAAATTTCTCCCAAGACATTTGTCTCCTAAATGTGTATGCTGTCAGTGACAGATCTTCTATTCACAGGCTTTTGTGTGTGTTTCCAAGTGAATCGTTTTGCATTGAAAGAGATGCTATTAGTGTGGCTAATTTAGAACGCAGAAATGCAACAAGCACTTTAGACGTAAATTTGTGTTGGACAATAATGACCACTCACTAATGACCTCCAATACTGAGATCCAGTTGATCGGCGGTATTTAACAGCAGCATACGCTAATGTGTGTGTGTGTGTGTGTGTGTGTGTGTGTGTGTGTGTGTGTGTGTGTGTGTGAATGAAACAGTGAGTGAGTGATTAGGCATGAGCAGTGGGGTAGACTCTTGCTGTGTCCAATGCAATACATATTTATGAAATATTTTAGCACATCTCTCACTCTCTCTCTTGCACACACACACACGCACACACACACACACACACACACACACACATTCACGCACATCGTTTATCTTCAAACTGAGGCTGCCTGTAAAATAGCTGCCAGATGACACACGGGTCAAAGCAATAATCTGCTTATCAGAATCAAGCAAAAGCATTTGTGTAATTGCAGGATTCATAACAGAGCAATTGTCAAATAAAATGACTGCAGAGCAGAGCAGAGCAGTGCAGGCAACCCGTATGAAGTTTTTTAGACACATCTTTTGCTGTATGTTTTATCTTTTAATGCACCTATTACAATCTTACCTGTGTGTAGAAATACAGTTTTATTTAAAAATAACAAAAATGATCATATAAGCAATAATGAAAACAGCCGTTTTGATCTAAAATGATATAATTTTGCCTCCGTATTGGCAAACAAGAATATTAAACATCTTTTGAAAGTAGAAGCAACGCAGTGTCTAGAGATGCAATTCAACAGCACAGCACAAAAACAGTTTTAACAGTTTCTAGCCAGGAATTTTTCTACAATATGAACTCAATAAGCCACAATAAACCCTGTAAAGTCCTTGACTGTAAATATGGCATTGAGACATTTCAAAAGCGACCAAACTATCTCTTTAGATCCTACGCACATTATTTGAAACCACCTGCAAAAGAAACTAATCAACCGTCTACTCACACTCTCTTTTTGTGTTTGCCACGTCTTTCTCAGTTGCTTTAAATCCGTCTTAGCCACTCTTTAATCAAATAGTTCCTCCAGTGTAAAATGATCTCCACGGCAACCACTCTGCAGGGCACATCTGTCTTAATGATAACCTTTAGATTCAGCGAGCAGGAGAGAAAATTACGTACATGACTGCTCTCTTTCCGGACTCTCCTCATCCGTCTGAGCAAGCGTAGGGGACTGAGAGAGCACAAGAGCAACAGAGCTGGAGAGGGAGAAGGAGGGAGGGACGGATAAGAGAGACACACACACAGATAGAGAGAGAGAGAGAGAGAGAGAGATAGGGAGAGATAGGGAGATAGAGAGAGAGAGAGGGAGAGAGAGAGAGTTTTACCTTCGTTGTCTATACTCTATTGTTTTCTGCTGTGTTTTCAGGCAACTTCTATATCTCCTTAGCATAAGCTCCACGCTTGTCACCTTCCCTCTTAGTTTTCGCTGTAAGACTGAACATTGTCCTGAAGCTTACTGTGAGAGAGAGAGAGAGCTGTCTGACTGTTCTCTCTTTTCTTATTCTAGTCCCTTTGTCTTAAATTTTCCCAATGCTTTTTGATTTCTACTTGTCTTTTTACATCCTTTTTTGTCTGTCGGTGTATTATTTTTCCTTTCATCTGCTTTTCTCTCTCTCTCTCTCTCTCTCTCTCTCTCTCTCTCTCTCTCTCTCTCTCTCTTGAGTGTCAGGGAGATTGTGGCAGCAGGATTGAGCCCATGATTGGCTGCCACTCAGTCGTCGCCGATGAAAGACAGCAGAAAAAAGAAAGGTAGAGAGAGAAGAAGAGGCTTTACTCCCCTGGAGCTGCAGTTTTGACTTCGCTTGCCACAGATGGTGGGGGGGTGGGGGGGTGGGGGGGTGGGGGGTTAGGAAGATACGCTGCCAAACGACCGAGAGAGATATAAAGCGAGAGGGAAGAGGTCAAGGATATGAGGGCCACGGGCGTTAGAACCGCTGGCAATAGATGGCGGTAGCGATCCACAGCTAATGGAAGTCGCGTGATAGATGGACTCATCGATGCTAACTGTCCAAAGCGATCCGAGCTTGATCTAATCAGGGTTCAATGACAGTGGAATGAAGGAGAAAGAGCCCATAATAAGTAAATCAACACCAGGAGAGAGGCAAAAGTGAGGTAGGAGATGGGGGCGGGGTGGACCATGTCCAGGCACTCAGCGGGAGTGTCATTACCTGCTCTCTCCTCCGGTTCATATTAGTCCATCACCTCACATAAAACGAATCGATGGAGAAAAGCTGGATTTGTTTCAATGCTGCAAAGACAAACTTAGATCATTTTACCACTGCATTTGACAGAGAGAGTTGAAAGTTGTGACAGACTGACACCCGTGCCAAAGTTGTAGATCCGTCTTGAACAGACTGAATTTAGGCTTTTTATTCACATATAAACAGAACCTCAACAAATCTCATTGGGTCTAGCGGAAGCACAAACTTAATGCGTAACACGAGAATGAGCTCACTGGTTCTTGCAGAAGCTCAAATGTGATTCGTAACATGAGAATGAACTCATTGGTTCTTGCAGAAGCTCAAATGTGATTCGTAACATGAGAATGAACTCATTGGTTCTTGCAGAAGCTCAAATGTGATTCGTAACATGAGAATTAACCTCATTGGGTCTTGCGGAAGCACAAACTTAATGCGTAACACGAGAATGAACTCACTGGTTCTTGCAGAAGCTCAAATGTGATTCGTAACATGAGAATGAACTCATTGGTTCTTGGAGAAGCTCAAATGTGATTCATAACATGAGAATGAACCTCATTGGTTCTTGCAGAAGCTCAAATGTGATTCGTAACATGATAATTAACCTCATTGGTTCTTGCAGAAGCTCAAATGTGATTCGTAACACAAGAATTAACGTCATTGGTTCTTGAGGAAGCTCAAACGTGCTGCGTAACACAAGAATGAACCTCATTGGTTCTTGCTGAAGCTCAAATGTGATTCGTAACACGAGAATGAACCTAATTGGTTCTTGCTGAAGCTTGTGGTGGATTTTTTATAAATAAGATAGTAAACAAATTTTAAGTTAAACTTCTAACCTGACTTCAACCTGTGTTAAACTTTTAACCTAACTTCTCCTTTGGGTCTAACATTATGACAAACTTTTACCTGACTTCCTCTTCTAGGTCTAACAATATAACACGCTAAATTTTAGGTCTTACTAACCTTTTGATAAAGGTTGAACACAATTTCACCAAAATGTTCTGTTCTTTGCCTGTATTATGTCATGATATATATTGAGTAATCAACTGACTGTTAACCCTTTACAATGTTTTTTTGATGATTTTGCTTATGCCAGTAACAGAGGGTAAAGAAGGGAGGGGCTTGCTTTACCAATTGAACCAATCATATTGATAGAAGGTGACATGTTAGTCACGCTGATTTTATTTTTGATGTGTCTGTCTTTGTCCTATAAAACCTGATGTATTCTTCTGCTTGGTTGAGATTCTCTGAGAATTGCTAGAGTACTCTCCCAGCCGTAAATAAAGAACTCAAAGGACATTTGCTGAAGTCTGTCTGTCAATTTCTACTGCTCAGCAGTTGAGTTAGTTTAGGGAAATAGATTATATATTGAAGCGTCGATTGGAGACGTTAGGGATCGTCGATTGGAGACGGCCCAGGGGGATCGTCGATTGGAGACGGCCCAGGTATTTATTAAGCGTCGATTGGAGACGTTAGGAAGCGTCGATTGGAGACGTTAGGGATCGTCGATTGGAGACGGCCCAGGGAGAGCGTCGATTGGAGACATCTCCGGTATTTATTAAGCGTCGATTGGAGACGTTAGGGATCGTCGATTGGAGACATCCCCGGTAGACTTAGGTCAGATGAGATAGGACTTAGTTAGGTTTCGGAAAAATCTACGACAAGCTCAAATGTGATTCGGAACACGAGAATGAGCCTCATTGGTTCTTGCGGAAGCTCAAGCGTGCTGCATAAGGCGGCGTTCACATATCGCGCCTAAAAACGCATAGAAAACGCTAGGCGCGCCGCGTTCTCCTTTTTCCAAAGCGCTCGGGTGGTTGCGCTTCGGAGGCGTCTGTCGTTGCTAAGCTTGGTTCTTGTCACGTGACCTGCGGTGCGCTTGCGGCATTCTGAAAAGTTGAGATGTTTTTATCTCGATGCGGCGCGAACGCGCTTGGAAAAAACGAGCGCGTCGCACCGCGACCGCGTCACTTCCATTATGAGCGCGCATACCGCGCGCCTACATTTGAAATAACGAACTTGCGCGCGCAAAAGACGCGATATGTGAACAGGCCCTAACACGAGAAATAACCTAATTGGTTCTTGAGGAAGCTCAAACGTACTGTGTAACATGAGAATGAACCTCACTGGTTCTCGAATGTCAAGCGAACATGATTGAGCTTCTGATTACCGCAACTAATGTGTGAGTTGATGAATCCATGTGAATAAAAGCCAAAATTAAATATGTTCATCATATTAAGCGATTGTGTCTCTTCAGACAATTTAGACTAAACTGCTCAATTCATATGGATTGGTTTTACGATCTCTTTATTAACTTTTTGTTGTGTCAAAGGGGTAGTTGCGTAGCTGTCGATGGAGGAACAGACAGCTCTCAGATTTCATCAAAAAGATCTTCATTTGTGTTTCGAAGATAAATGAAATTCTTTTGGGTTTGGAATGGCAGGGTTGATGACAGTAAATGATGATAGAATTTTCATTTTTGGGTGAACTATCCCTTTAAACATTCTAATCATCACAGAATGAACATTTTCAAAGAATGAATATGAGATCATGACACTGAAGACTTGCCATCACAGGAATAAATTACTTTCTTTTAAAATATGTTCAGATAGGATACAGTTATTTAAAATTGTAATAATATTTACAGTATTGCTCTTTTTTATGTATTTTTTGTTCAAATAAATGCAGCCTCTGTGAGCATTTATGCACGGTGAGAGACCTCTTTTAAAAACATTAAATAATCTATCAAATAATACCATATATCAATTATTAATACTTAAGATACCTAAAACAAAATATATATAAAACGTTTAAAGCAAATCCCCCCCCCCCCCCAACCGTCTGAGATTGTCATGTTGTGCGGCAGTATCACACTTAGTTAGGACTGACAAATTACTCATTGCTGGAAGCCAGGTTAGGACTCAGTGATAATAGGGTACATTTACAAAAGGCACAAAGACAGGAAGACTTCAGTGAGGATTGTGTTTTAAATGCGTCTAAAATGAAAGAAATGTAATGGAGGTTGGTTTGAGAGCAGTGATGGGCTCAATTAACACAGTCTGTGTGCCGTAACACTGCTTTATTGTAGTGCCAAGTCCTCATTTATGTAATTTAAACAGAATGTGTGTATGCACTTCTGTTGTTTATGAACATATAGCTGCGATAAAAGGGAAAGACAAACCCTTTTAGAAGTATTTTACAGAGATACTGTAAACATAAGGTTTATTTTCATCCTGCAAGGAAGACCTGCACAGCTCTGGAGATTACTTGTGTCTTGGCTTCAAGTAATTTTTATGAGGAACGAATTTGCTTGATTAGGCTCAAAACTGTTATATATTTGAAATCAGACATTTTTAACTAATGAATATCTCTTTGTATGCAGTGAAATAAATCACCACATGGGGCACTGCTGTTTGACACGGATTCACTGTCATTCAGCATCATGTAGTGATCTAGATTTTTCTAAATAGCCAATAGTAGATCTCAGAGCTTTAACAGACTCTCATTTTCTTGTTCCAGTTCATCAAGAGTAAGAAGTTTAGTCTGTGGTTGGGTACAGCCATTGTGTGCAATGTCTCCAGTTGGGGGCAGTAGTGGGCCAAAGTTTTTTAAAATGTCATAAATTCACTCTCTCTGACTAATGACACATTATTGGGCCTTATCAACAATAAATACAATAACAAATAATCCATTAAAAACAGAGCTACCATGTGGCCAGCACAGTTATGCAGATGTGCATGAGAAATTGAGACCACAGGAAATACATGACCATGACTGATGAAGTAGGGAAGCGCTAATGCAGAGTTCATATGAAAATATAAACACTTTCACACACACGCAGAGATACTTACACTTATTACTACATTTGTCCAATTACATTTACTCTACCTTTATGCTTATTACTGGACACTGCAGGGGCACCATTAACTTCCCCGGCTCACATAAACACACATTTATTTTCATGAACAAACAGAAATGTCAGAGACTCAGAGTTGGTTTGAGTCATCAGGCTGGTAAACACTGCAGGCTGGATACCACAGTGCTTTCAGCTGTTTTATATTCTCTTATTTATATTTTATTTTTATTTATTTTTTCTCTGAAGTGGCCAACCAGAGATGAGCATATTGATGACTCTCACTAGACAGTGTTGTGAGTTGAGTGATACTGATACATAGTTATGTCAAAGACACTGCAGTACCATCAGTTGGTACTGACAGGCATTGACAGTAGCTTTCTTTGGATTTCACCGCTCTCTGATGAATAAAGCGAGTGCATATGAGTCATATAAAGTTTGTGAACTTTTGTGTATGTCACAAGCTTATCAGAATCAAGTAAAACATTATTACTAGTAGTTTAGTAGTGTATTAATTTGTACATAAATTACAAGTCGGTTCTTGTTCACTTTAAACTAATTTTCAGTCAGAACACAGGAGAGTCTGCTAGCAAAAAATAAACAAATGTGACAGACCTCGTAATAAAATGAGAATCAATGGCTCTTCGGAGATAGCGAGAACTGAGGGATTTGAAATGTTGAAAAGATGTTGTTTTTATTACTCAACAGGCAAGTAAGGTAATTTATAGAACAGATAAGTTGCCATATGTGTAATCATATTCATAAACACAGTCACGCAGAGCCGAAACAAAACCAAAACAATGTTCTTCCGCAAAATGCAACCAGTTTTTTTTTTTTTTTTAACTACTATTAGGCCAAAAGTTACATGGTGTACCTTTAAAGGAAATATCATATTCACGAATGTCTACATTAGGGTGAAATGTTGCACTAAAATACTCGGACTGTGGATCCTGCATTGCTCAGCCCTGCTGCTACTGAATCTACAACGCCACGGCAAAATAAATTGTTTTAGCTGAGTTGTGCTTGCAGTCTGAATTGGATGTAATGAAAGAGAATCACTGGGAGCCTCAGAATAATACAGAGACAATAAATAGACAACACATCTTTCTATTGAGCTGTCCTCAGCCCCGAGGGGGCCAAACAGCACCAACCCACCCCCCCAACACGATTTCAACTGAGGGGGGCCCCCTCACTACGGCCCCTGCGCAGGGGCACAGAGTCCGGCGAGTGAATTTCGGTTAAAATTAGTATGATTTTTTTAAGGAAACAAAAGGGATTTATATATTTTATTCACTCAATAGCCTATGAAAGCGATCCAAAAATAATAATAATAATAATTTGCTCATTAAAAAATGATATATAGTAAAAATGCAGCTGGGTATTATATGGTTGATTGCGTACTGTCGACTTTCATGATTGGCCATAATATCTGTAGGTTTCAGTCAATATGCTTCTCTATAGTGCACGCCTCACAGAACCGATCATCAGAGTAAACCACTAAACGTCTACAGTAGAACAGAGTCTTATGAGCTGATTCTTTATAACAAATTTATCAGTTATTTCCTTGGCAACTACATAAATGTAAAAAAAAAAAAAAAAAAGAATGTTGAAGAACTAAAATTACTAAAACTAAAGCTGAAAAAAAAAAAAAAAAAAAATGATAGCTACACAGAAATATTAAGAAAAATTAAAATGACAAAAGCGCATTTCTAAATCACTAAAATGAAAATATAAAAATTAAAGCTAATTCAAATATTCAAATATTAATAAATACTATAATAGTATATAACTAAAATAACATTAATATGAAAGGAATTAGTAAATCATAATAGAAAAAATAATAATTTGTAAACAAACAAATAAATAAACACATGCATGCATACAATGAAGGTACAATTAAGAGGTATAATGGTTTGCAAACATGATTTTAATTTGAACTTAAAATTCCTTATTCACAACCTTGTCCTGAACACTGTATAAGTGGCTGGTTATGAGCCATCATCAATCACAAAGTGTTTTATAATGGTACAGACTTATGTGCAGAATCACATCAGCTTTCAATGTCAAAGTCAAAATTATACACTAGAACTTTTTTTTTGCCTTTTTCTTGAGAGAAGACAGGAAATGATAGGGGACAGGATCAAGAGATGTTGAAAGCCCGAGCACCATCGCTCATTGTGTCGGGACTAATGTGTGTTAACCGCTTGGCCATTTTCAAAATTGGTTTATAATAAATCTGCACACTGTAAATCTGTTAGGGGAAAATCATCCGTGAATCTGCGGTTAGCTCTTTAACCTTTGGTTAGCTCAGCTTGTGTGGATTAATAGAGAGGATTGCCTCCATGTGAGTAAACCAACCCAGATGCTGAGATAATCCTGGAAAGACATGGTTGGCATGGCGATAGACCCTAAAGCACAGCCACTGTCTTTGTTGGCAACTGGGAGATTTCTGGAGCATCGTCACCAGATGCTTCCGTGGCTGTCAAGTGCTCCAGGGGGTTTCTGGGATTGAAAATAAGTTATGAATGTCTCAGGCTTAAAATAAGATATGCTAAAACTACCTAAGGTGTCTTTTTGACATATGTTAGTATATATGTATGTATGTATGTATGTATGTATGTATGTATGTATGTATAGGCCTATAAGGGCCCTATAAGGGCAATAAATGACCATTCAGTTTCAGTGTGGGTTAGTACACTGTAAAAAAATAAAATAATAATAATTAGTCTATTAGTCACGACAACATGACTTTTACATTACTTTAAATCATAAAAATAAGTTTAGCAATTTCAACTTTTTTTTTTTAAATAAGTTACTGTATATGAGAAGTCAGTTTAATTTAATTTAAGTTGATTGTATTTAAACATTTATCTATCTTATTTTTAGTCAGTTATTTTTTTAAGAAATGAATACTTTTAGAACACGTTAATGTCGTCAAAACGACAGTAAATACATTTATAAAGTTATATAAGATTTCTATTTCAAATAAATGGTATATTTTTGAACTTTCTATTATTCAAAAACTGATGCTGAAAATTCAGCTTTGCCACTGCAGGAATATATCACATTAATACCTTTTAAAATATAATAAAACAGCTTTTGATTAAAACATTCAATTTTTTCGTGTATAAAAAAAAAAAAAAAAAAAAATGTATAAAATAAATACAGTCTTGGCAAATAAGCGACTTATTTCAAAAACATAAAAAAATATATATACAAAAAACCTTAATGACCTCAAACTTTTGAATGTTACTGGAATGTGTGTGTATGTGTGTATATATATATATATATATATATATATATATATATATATATATATATATATATGTGTGTGTGTGTTTTAAGAAATGCCAAATGTTCTATATATTGTTTTTCACAACTTGTAATAATTACTTAAATGAATTTTCTGTAAAGCTGCTTTGAAACGATATGTATTGTGAAAAGCGCAATGTAAAAACATGTGAATTGAACTGAATTGAATGTTGCTATGAGTTGAGATAGTCTTTGTTTCTCAGTGAAACTGTAACTTTCACAATAATAATAAATCCATATCCTATAGATAAACTTCAAACTTAAAGTTAGAAGATGTGCGAGTCATGAATCAATTGAATTGCTTGTGTCAGTGAGAATCAGACAATCAATCTTACAGTGCGATTTAAACAATGTTGCAGATGTCCACACAAAAACACACCTTTCAGACATCACATGCTCAAAGTGTTGTTTCGCTTACAAGGCTGCCCTCGTTAAAACTTTACCAGAGACATGTTTTGGTGTACAGCACATCATTACAGTGATCATGTGACACCAGGAGAGAATCAGACCCTCTCATGGAGATTATGCCTGACTAATGTATGCTTTCCTCAAGTTTTGCAGAAGAAACATTAGGACAAGCGCTACTGGAATAATGAATGGCGCTCTGGTGTCTCTGCATGTTTCTCTGAGCTCCTCACCTCTCATCTCCAGCACCGTCAGCGGCGGTGAGGCGTGTTTCATTTCAACGTTCCTTCAGCTGTCAATTCACATTCACATGATGACAATGACTGAAAGAGGCCGCCACACACCCACCTCAACTGTAAATTAGACCTGACTGCGTAATTAGTCAGACCAGCTTATTTGTAGAGATCAAACACATTTGAAGGGAAGATGGCAGAGTGGACCAAAGAAAAAGAAGTATGTTTAGTCTTTTAAAAGCTTTTGCACCTAGCAATTACTAAATAAATCACAAGAATAATTATATATTTATTGACTTGTTTGATACTGCTGAGCAACTAGTGGGCCTGACAAAATAAATGCCCCTTACAAAAAGTGATGAGCGATGGTAAAACTATGGTACTTTGAAAAATACCATGGTATTGTTTGATTGTCAAATAAATATAATATTTCAAAGATATTATCACAGCAAACATGGAATGTTCTCATAACTTTGGCTACAATTTTTAAAAGGTTGTCTCAATTTATAAACAAACATTCTTGCAGTAACATTAATAAAATGTTCGTTCAAAATGACCTGGTCTTTAATAATGTTCTCGAAACATTAAAGGTGCTCTAAGCGATGTCACGCGTTTTTTAGGCCAAAACATTTTTTGTCACATACAGCAAACATCTCCTCACTATCCGCTAGCTGCCTGTCCCCTGAACACACTGTAGAGAAACGCGGTCTCTCTAGACACCACAGGCTCCACAAACGGCAACAAAAACAAACTGGGCTCACCCGCACCACGAAACACAACAAACAGTGTTCCAGCCAATCACTGGCAAGAAGTATTTGAGGGTGGGGTTTGGGGGGTTAGTGCGCGTACACATGAAGGGGGTGTGGAGGAGAGAGAAGCATGAAGAGGGAAGTTTGGTAACACTTTATAATAACTGCACACTATTAATCATTAATTAAGCATTAGTAAACAGTTAATTCATCATTTATAAAGCATTAATAAACATTAATAAGCAGTATATAAATACAGCTATAAATGCTTTATTCTTGATTTAAAAGTGTATCTATAATGTGTTTAATAATTGTATTGTCATACTTTATTAATGATCAATTTATCATTTCTAAATGAAGTATAGCATTATTTACAAAGCAGTTATTTAGGAGTTGCCAGCTGATTCATAAGATCCCTTAGAAATTGTAAGTAAATGTAGTAAATTCAGGTAGTTATAAAGCATTTAGTAGTGGTCAGTTAACTATTTTTGTGAGCTCATCTAAAGTAAGGACTATTTATGCCTTGTAAAGCATGTATAAAGGATATTTAAAGACTCAGTTATCTTCTAAACAGAAAAAGGAAACAAACACAACACAGTGATATAGAACATATAAATATTAACAGCCTTTAAATCTCCCTTGTAAATGCTTTACAAGGCATAACTAGTCCTCACTTTAGATTAGCTCACAAAAATAGTTAACTAACAACTACTAAATGCTTTATAACTACCTGAATTAACCCTGAATTACAGTAGAAATACATGTTACTAAAGCATTTATTAACACACTAAGTAACTATTACTATATGTCTGAATAATAAGATATATGAATGTACATTTAAATAGTTTATTAATCATTTACTTACAATTTCTAAGTGATCTTATGAACCACTGACAACTCTTAAATAACTGGTGTGTAAATAATGCAATACTTCATTTAGAAATGATAAATTGATCATTAATAAAGTATGAAAATACAATTATTAAACACATTATAGATATGCTTTTAAAGGTGCCATGTGTAAAAAAAAAATCAATTCATACTCCACATTCCATACCAGATGGGGGCAGTATACCTCCAGAAAGTGTGTCTACTCTATGAATATGACATCTTCTTCAAGCTACTCCCCTTCACCAGTGAATATGTTCATATTCGTTTTGTTCATATTACATTTTTATCGTTAGTTTGAATTACATTAATTTGACAGACAGCATTTGAACAACATCAGCATTCGCTGATGTTGACCAACGTAACCAGAGCTGCCAACTATCACGCATTCACCGTGAGACACACGCAATTGACACTTTTCACACGCTCTCACGACACACATCAATTTTCTCGCGCACAGAAAAATCCCGAAGCAAAGAGGACACGGATACCGACAGACTAGACAGAGCAGGTTAGTTATGATATAAAAAAAAATTCAGCTCTCAGATTCTGTAAATTTTATTACGCAATTCAAACAATAAATACCGTTTTGGCGCTTGTAAATGTTACGTGACAGATCCCTAGCACACGTGAACCGATCATCTCTAGTAGCTAATAGTAAAAAACACGAACACTGTTGAAAGATACAGTAGGCTACAACTTACCTCATACATAATATCTGCCAATCAGTGTTTTTTATCAGCGTGAAGAGGTCAATAACATAGCTGGAGAACAATTATGTCAGATTTACCTCAGGAAAGCCATTTAATAAACATAATATAGGTTGTTATAATAAACAGAAATGTTGCAAGTTCGGAGTCGAACCTCATTTCTTTCATGGCCATTAGTTGTCTCCAGCGATGGAAAGCAGTGCCAATGTTTACTCTGGTTCTGTTCCTTTTTTTATCAGATTTTATTTCCGATTCCGAGCGCGTTTTATCCCTGCAGCGGGTGGGTGTGGTGGTGGTAAGGGTCTCTTGCCAAGGGCTTCAGCCATTCTTCCGCTCTCTTCCCTGAACTGAAATGTAGTAGTGGGCTGTATTTTCCACACGATTGACATCAGGTTCAAGTACGTCCACAAGCCGTGCGAGTTATTCGTGTATTGCAGTTGGGCTGGTGGTGGTTATGTTGCTCGCATACCGCCTCCCATGGCCGAAACTGGTATTACAACACCTGTCGGGCCGTGGCTAGTAATGCTATTGCTAATTCAGGTTGATATCTCTGCAGCACTCTAACTTGTCATTTTTTTAATGACATCATCGCCCTTATTTCTTCTCATTCTTTTGATGCGTGTAGCTCATTTTTTGGATATTTTTACCTCAATTTTTACACATGGCACCTTTAAATCACTTGTCATTTTTTTAATGACATCATCGCCCTTATTTCTTCTCATTCTTTTGATGCGTGTAGCTCATTTTTTGGATATTTTTACCTCAATTTTTACACATGGCACCTTTAAATCAAGTATAAAGCATTTATAGCTGTATTTATAAATTGCTTATTAATGTCTATTAATGCTTTATAAATGATGAATTAACTGTTTTCTAATGCTTAACTAATGATTAATAGTGTGTAGTTATTATAAAGTGTTACCGGAAGTTTGAATTATGGCCGACACACGACCAAAGAGACGACGTTCCGATGAACAAATTGCTAAGAAGAGGGACAAGGAGAAGGAACGTGCGAAGTACCGAATTTACATCGGAAAAACCTTCGAAAGGTGGCGAGAACTCCGCTGGCAGAAGGGCTTCCAATCCGACATTCAGTTGCTCTGTTTTTGCTGGACAGGTAAATCCATTTTTCTTTCTAAACTGACGTTCATGTTCGCCAAACCAACACAAGGATGTAATTAGCTAGAACTATGCAGTCAGCGTTAACTTTGGTGAATACAACATATATGTTTCTGGCAGCTAGCGATCAATCTCTATTGTAAATGATCAAGCAAATTCACAGTAGGGCGACAATTTGTGTGAATGATTGTTTTCACCCACTGTTTGTTATGAATTTGAATGCTCATTTATAGGCTATTGACAACTTTGACTAAATTTGTTTACGACTCCGCCGTTGTTTATGCTTACTGGGAAACGCGAAGCTAACGTTATCTTGTTATTATTGCGTCCTTGTATGGGAGCTATAGTTATAACCTCAGGTGGCGAAACGATTTTAAGATAATGTTTCTCTTTTTCTGCATTCTGTTCTGCAATATATAAAAGCATTTATCTAACTTGGTGACATTACACATTGAATGAAGTATCAGTAAAACTTAACTTTGTTTGTAGTGACTACTTTGACTTTCCTTTATGCCGGAAGGGAGGGGAGGAGGGAGGAGACGGGATGAGGAGGAGAGAGGGTCTAGCCTCCGTTTTGTTTGACAACAATTCGAATGTCAACAAGAAGTTACGTCTCCCGACATCGCTTATAGCACCTTTAACGTTTTCTGAAGCATTTCAGCTGTAAAAATTTAACATTTTTAAAATTGTACTACTGGTATTAGAATGGTTAGATAACATAACATTTCCATAATGACTGACAAAAAATAATAAAATGAAATGTTCCGTTAAATTTCGCATAACCAATAAATGTTTGTAAAACAATAAAAAAAGGACATTTTGAACGTTCAGAGGACATTTAAAAAATAACGTTTTCATAACTAAATGGTAACGTTAGCAAAACAAACACACACACACACACACATATATATATATATATATATATATATATATATATATATATATTGGTAATGACATCCTACATGTCCATAGACAACAAATATTATCTTGGTGCAATGTCATGGTCATTCTGTGCAGGATAGAGGTTTGTTTATGTACGAGGTTGACTGTTGTGATTATTTGTAAGAGAAATGTTAATTCATATTGTCATTTTGAACACTGGGCTGTGGATAGCAACACTCACCATTATAGCCACAAATCCTGATAACAGCTGTTGTCTCAGAACTGTCTTTATTACAAAGGGTTCCTCATCTGTGTTTCTACACTGTGCTGGAAAAATACAAAGTGAGGTAAAGACAGGTGGAACATATTGTCGGCAGTATTTTTAAATTTTCACTGTGGATCAAGACTTTGTTCCTAGCATACCACATTTGTTTCAGTTATAGCTGACTGGAATATGTGGATTTTTGTGGTTTGTTTTATTTGGGTACGCCTCGTTTTTTACTGTCATAGCTGACAGGACAATGTGAATCTGGAGGAGGTGATCTATCATAATGTGGAATAGAGTCGTAAGTGTGTGAGATGGAACTCATATATCACTGCCATGTTTACCTGTAAATAACCCGGTTTGAGGCTTCTCATCATTTTGCCACATGCGCGGACAAAGAGCTACTGTGAGTGTTACTGAATCTGTGAGTGTGAGTGTAAAGTCTTTCACACTGTATCTGTTTCAGGAAACCACACATTCACACAACCTTTATTTGTTTTCAAGCTTGCATTGTATTATGCAAAACTGGTGATGTCTTTCATAAATTTTTATGTTCAACAAGTGGGGATTTTTCAGTGAAATATCCATTATATGGCGACAAGACCTGTTTATTTGTGTGTGAGTCATTGAATCATTACTTAACTGGTTCGTTAAAAACGCACTGATCCATTGTGGAAAAAAACAAGTGACCTTTTAAAGTAAGTTATGCAATAATTTACTCAACCGACTCAAATCATTCAATCAACAAATTCTTTCTGAAACAATAGGTGTATTTCATCAAAGTAACGCAAGATTGATTCGAAATCTCTAATCACTGTCGCGGTACTTTGATGTCAAGAATGAGATGAGTTTGCGCATGGCCGCTTCGAGTCGAAGGCTCGTTTGAGAAGAGCAAAATCTGCACAGAACCGATCACCACGAAATGCATGCCAGTTCTAAATGTGTCCGAGTGTGGGCTGCCTTGCTCTGATGTCATGCTGATGTGTGCCAAAAGACTCTTGTGACGGTTCTGCAGTCAGGCACAGTTGCTCTCCTCTGCGTGCGCTGATCAAAAGCATGATGGGAAACGACTTGCTGACAACACAACTTAAAGGTAGGGTTGGCAAATTTTCGTAGTGGTTAGCAATAGCAAGCTAGCTTTGAAAACGTGAGATCCCACCCTCCCTCCAGAGCGTCTCCAAAGCCACGCCGCCTCCAAAACACATGAACGCACAACACAGAGTCTGCAAAGCATCACGAGATGAGAGATGGCGTTAAACTACCTCATGTCTAAAAGCACGTAACATTACATTAATAATGAAATTTAACAGAGAACGGACCTGTACTAACTGACTGATTCAGATGATTCATTGATAGTGTTACCATTGAAACGCACAAATTCGAGTCAATGACTGCTCCGATTATAACCTCACTGGATTCAATCCCTTCCAAATTACAATAGTTATGGTGTGAATGCAGCATAACCTCGTTGTTTTGGTTCAGGAGGAACTGTAAAAGGTTTTTATGAGTGAGTCATTGAATCATTCATTGAAACTATTAGTTCAAAATTAGTTCAGATTAGTTCATCATCCCCTCAATTTTGACAGAGGGAGCGAGTCTACTCTGTCTGTAGTGTAGACTGGCTTAACTGTAGTGTATGATATATTAATTATTTTGAGAATTAATTGCATAATAGTGTATAGCTATATTAATTATGTTGAGATTTGATCACATAATACGTAACTACCTTATGTTCACAATCAAAGTTTATTGATATATATTTTTTTAATTTGCATATAGCATATAGAATGGTGCATAAAACAAGTTCATAAATAAAAAGGGGTTTAAATAATAAATCAGCTCCATAGTAAATTCCAAATGATCAAGAACTTAAAGGGATAGTTCAGGATTTTAGACATGAATCTCTATAGCTTCCCCATAAGCAGTGTGGTGCATTGACCATGACTTACCCCCGACAGCGTCCTGTGAGCCGAGCTCCGGTCCAGTTTTGGTCAAGATGAAATTAGTCCGGCAAGTTTGCTGGGGTCACGGCAATAAAGCTTTTTTCTTCTCAAATCAATATGTGTTCAAAAGAGTGATATATTTGCAGCACAAAACCGCTGTCTATGGAGAGGTCAGACCTCGTAATGGCTTGGCACTATTTTCTTCCCCGTCATATCACTGCGCGCTGCCGCTACCTACAGCCAGCTGGGAGCCGCGCACGTGTCACTTTGTTTACAGCTCGTAAAGAGAACGATAACATGTCTGACTACAGCAGCGACGATGACAACATTGACTTCGACACACAGCCAAAAGGATATTTGAAGCCCAGAGCAATGAGCCAAAGTCGCCTCAGAGCAACATCTGCCACAGGAAATCTTTGAAATGTGTGAGGAGAAAGCGCCACATCTTTGTTTGTACAGTCCGGATAGTCACAAGTCCGCACCATTTTCTACAAAGCTTGTACAAACTGATAGCTCTTGGTGAGTAGCTATGTTAGCTCGTTCGTGTAGCTGTTCTGAGCACGTAAACACTGCTGTAAACACTGCCGAACAACTGAAAAAGTGGTGTGCGCCTGCGCAGCTCGCAGCTGGCTGTAGGTAGCGGCAGCGCGCAGTGATATGACGGGGAAGAAAATAGTGCCAAGCCATTACGAGGTCTGACCTCTCCATAGACAGCGGTTTTGTGCTGCAAATATATCACTCTTTTGAACACATATTGATTTGAGAAGAAAAAAGCTTTATTGCCGTGACCCCAGCAAACTTGCCGGACTAATTTCATCTTGACCAAAACTGGACCGGAGCTCGGCTCACAGGACGCTGTCGGGGGTAAGTCATGGTCAATGCACCACACTGCTTATGGGGAAGCTATAGAGATTCATGTCTAAAATCCTGAACTATCCCTTTAAGCCCAATTTATCCTTCTACGTCGAACTCTCAGAAGTATAAATACAGTATAAATCAGCCTCTTGTGTGTTCCATTTAAAAATAATCGCTACAGTTCTTCATATGAATCGCTACATTTATTAAAAAGAATCGCTAAGTTTCTTCAAATGAATCGCTACATTTCTCGGAAAGAATTGCTGTATTTCTTCAAAATAATCACTGCATTTCTTCAAAATAATCAATGCATTTCCTAAAAAGAATTGATACATCTCTTAAAAAGAATCAATATATTTCTTATTTCGCTGTAACAAATGTATAATTACACTGTAAGAAATATAAAATTACACTGTGAAAATATATAATTAGACTGGTATTGTGTGCAAATGTAAATTTGTTGTTTTCACAAAATATACATTGTTACACTTTAACAAATGTGTTATTACACTGTAACAATCGTAGTTACAATGTAAGACATTTATAATTACACTGTAATAAATGCATAATTACACTGTAACAAACTTATAGTTACACTGTAATAAATGTATAAATGCCCTGTAATACATGTATAATTACAATCTCGAAAAGAATCGCTACATTTCTTAAAAAGAATCGTTACATTTCTCGAAAAGAATCGCTACATTTCTTTAAAAGAATCGTTACATTTCTCGAAAAGAATACTTACATTTCTTCAAAATAATCACAAAATGTATTAAAAAGAGTCGCTACATTTCTTCAAACTAATCGATACGTTTATTGTAAATAATCGATGAATCGCTACATTTCGAAAAGAATCGCTACATTTATTTCTCAAAAAGAATCACTAAGTCTCTTGAAAATAATCGCTATATTTTTTCAAAAGAATCGCTACATTTCTTAAAAAGATTCACTACATTTCTTCTGTTGTTTCACTGTAACAAACGTATAATTACACTGTAAGAAATGTATAACTACACTGTAACAAACGTATAATTACACTGTAACAAATGTATAATTACAATCTCGAAAATAATCACCACATTTATTACAGTTTATTCCAATTGCTAACACACAATTTTGCAAACTAGGCTGGTTTTATCAAAATACTTAACACAATTCACTAAACCACACACCCAAACTGCAAAATACCAAATATATCCTGCAAAATGAAGCACTGCAACCAAAACTACATATAGCATTATCAAAATCAAACTTATGCACGAAATGGCACACACTTCATTCATATTACCAGATTTTTGTCTAACCAGTTAGACACTGTTGGGCATAATGGAAAGCACTCTCATCTTTAGTATCCTTTGCCATAATACTAGCTCAAATTGTAGAAAATTCTTCAGATTGTTCACAAGCACAGAAATATTTGCAGACACACACACACATGCTGTTGAAACATTTATTTATTTTTATTTTTCACCAAACAAGTCAGTGCAACAGATGCACTGCAGATATATTTACATTGGACTGAACAAAAAAATGCTCACAAAAAAAAAACAGTAAACTGAAAAAGATTGAAGTGTTAACAATTAACCATTGAGGTGCTTGACCAGGTGGCACGTGTATTGGCCAATTAGCTCATGTAGTGTCATTTTGAATGGCAGTGTTTTGAAATGGCAAACATGTGACTTGATGTCAGATTGCTGTGTCTTATGCAGAGAACAGTGTTCAGTGCATCTCTGTGTGTCAGTTTAAATAATTGTGCTGTGCATGTAATTTTAGTGTGTTAGCAATTGGAAAAAAGAAACTGTAAGAATTGCCACATTTCTTCAAATGACATTTTGAAAAGAATCACTACATTTCTCTAAAAGATTCGCTAGATTCCTTCAAACGAATCGCTACATTCCTTCAAAAGAAATGCTACATTAAAAACAATCGCTACAATTCTCGAAAAGAAACGCTAATTTGTTTCTGTTATTTCAAAAATTACACTAATTTGTAATGTATCATTATACAATACTAGTAATTACATTATCATTACACTGTTAAAATATATAATTACACTGTAACAAATGTGTTATCACACTGTAACAAACGTATAGTTACACTGTAACAAATGTATAATAACACTGTAATAAATGTATAACTACACTGTAAAAAAAACTTATTACATTAAACAAATGCATAATTACACTGTAACAAATGTAAAATTACACGACAATAAATGTATAATTACACTTTAATAAATGTATAACTACACTGTAATATTTTTTTTTTTTTGCGCTACCTTTATTTTACAAGTGACTTAATGAGTGAGTCTTTCATTCAAATGATTTGTTCAAAAGGCTGAATCATTCAGTAACAAAACACGACGCTGAGTGTTGCTTTCCATTGGAACTATTTTCGTCAGTGAAATGGAACAAAAACATTCAATATTGTGTCTAAAATGTGTCAGAAATTCACTATCCATTATCATTTGCTGTTTACACTAAAAGTAAATAAAATCAGAATCATTCTTGCGTATCGATGCTTAGGCTAGTTATTTTTGTCACTACAGTTTAAAGCTACTTTTCCGGGTGGGCAAGTAAAAATCCACTTTTCCCGGACAAGCTGTCGAGCCCTGTACTGTACAAAAGAATCAGATTTTGTTAATTCCTTACCATAGTCAACAACAAATCTATTTTCATTGACTCTGTCAACCACTATTAGTCTGCTGTGACAGAGCGTATCAACAACAGTCCAACCAGCCTCAGGAAAATGGCATGGCTTTATGATGACATGTGTCTCATGGAAATTGTCATGTTGGACATTTTGGCAGTAGCTTGTCCAGAATGTTCTCTTCAGGGTATAAGAAAATAATGATTGATAATTCATATCAACACATCTACTGCATCAGCAAGCATGTCTATCACTTTGGGAAGAAACTGTAGTCTTGAGTAGTCAAACTTTTGATTGCAGTTGTTAGTCCCGTAAACCATGTTGAGTTTCTTTTTTTAAACATACCTGCCATATGAAAACTTACAATCATTAGCTTCCAATTTGCACACCAATGAGGAGAAAATGAAGAGAATGCAGAAGTAATGAGATCTAATTGGATGGGTTCCAGTCATCTACTCAGCTTCAATTAGCTACCAATTTACTTCAATTTTGACCAGAGTGTAGATTATTTGTCATTACGGTGCATAATGTTAGACTTGATGCTTTTCCAAATGGCCCCTAAACCCAGTATGAGTGTTATTTCATTTGAAGGATGGAGAACAGCGACAGTTAACCCTATCTTTTGGACAAATTCTTGCTTTTCAAGCATGCTGGATTTATATAGATTTTTTTTAAGGCACTTGTGATTTGCCAGAAAACCTGTTTAGGTCCGTGCTTCATTTACTGGCATTTCATAATACATTATCTTCAGAATTTTAATTCCTTCACGTTAGAGATGCACAATTCTGGATATTGAATGAACTAATTGAGAATCACAATACTTTGATTTAGACAGAGATGATATATTCTTTAAACATGGCAGAGGGGAGAACGATTGTTGCTGTGACTGAATAGTATTCTAAATTTTTTTTTTTTTTCTACAACAGCTATATCTCCTTGTTTTGTTGTTAAAGTAGTGCATATTTACATACAGTATGTGAACCTGGACCACAAAACCAGTCACATTTTTCTTATTTATTTTTTTATTAGCTTTAAGAATAAGCTTTCCATTGATGTATACGGTTTGTTAGGATAGGACAATATTTTACTGAGATACAACTATTTGAAAATCTGGAATCTGAGGGTGCTAAAAAATCTAAACTTTGAGAAAATCACCTTTAAAGTTGTCCATTTATGTTCATGATTGTGCTGCAGTCACTCATAAAAATAAATGTTTTATATATTTATGGTAGGGAATTTACTAAATATCTTCATGGAACATGATCTTTACTTAATATCCTAATGATTTTTGGCATAAAAGCAAAATCGATAATTTTGAACCATACAATGTATTTTTGGCTATTGCCACAAGTATACCCGTGCGACATGTGCGACTGGTTTTGTGATCCAGGGTCACATATATGAAAAACATTTGATGCATTATACACAGCTGAAATAGCCTGTATTTGACCAAAATTCCAGAATTGTCAGCGAGTTGACTGTCTAGTTAACCATATGAACCGTGCTGTCAACGGATGGGGTGCTAAATATAATTTTGGCTTTAATACGATTTTCCCAATAAATAGGCAGGAATAAACCTGATGTCCTCCATGTATCATGTTCTTTCTGACAACAAAACTCTTGAATGCAACAAGCTTGTAATCATAACTAGAAGTGTAATCAGAAGTGGGAAGTAGGACATTTCCGATAGCACCTGAAGGCAGCATTAATATTACTAGGATAAAGGATTTTTCTCAGGCATATTAATTAGTTCCGTGACTGGGCAGTCTAGGGTATAGCAGCATCAACACGATAGCCCCGCATTTGTAACCTTGTTCCGTCACCTCATTCTCACAAACAAAATAACACATCTTTAGATTGCTTATCATAGTACATACTTCAGTAAAACATCCCATACTCACAGTTGCAGAGAAAGAGAGCGAGGGAAAGAAATGACAAGAGATTAAGCCTCAAGACAAAATGGCATCATCTGCAATGAGCTGAAACAGCACCATTAGTGTTCATAGTGAGAACCGGAAAGGATTGCTGAAGATTAGGCTACCAGATACTGCAAACTGTATGCTTGCTGACATAATGGGGACTAGTCAGGATTTTTTTTTACAGCTCTACATGGACATGATCATGTTTAGTGTGAGTATTCATGGCCTCTGACAGCTAGTGAAGTCCCATCAGTATTCCAGTCGAGCATGATGGGAAGGTCATTACTGAATGCAGATAAATGTTACAAGAGATAAAGCACTGACCTCAGATCAGATTTGGAGAATGAAGAAAGGTCAAATTTACATTTTAGTCTCTCTTTCTCTCCTTTCTCTCTCTCTCGCTTTGACTATCCTCTAAAATGGGATGCAATCAGAGGATTGCATTGGAAAATAATTGACACTTATGGCAAGGTTATGACTGATGGATGTATGTTTACTGTATCCTTTGATTTGAGTAAAAGCCAGAGATCATGCCTAGACACATCACAAATACACCAATTTCCCATAGGGCAGTTTTATAAGGGAAATGTTTTCGTGGTGACTTTTATCCTGCAACACCAACCAATACATTGCCCTCATGACATTCTCACCTCGATTTTCAAAGGATTCTGTCAAAGCTTCTGGGAATCTATGTATTTTATAACATTTTTGAATGATGTAAAATAGGAAACTGGTGTCAACTGCAATATGTGTTAGGATTAACAGTATTAAGTTTCTTAATACTTATATTTCTTTAAGTTTCTACACTTATAACTGGTATAAAAAGTAATTACTTAATTCAAAAGTACCATTATAGCACCATAAATGTAGGCCATGACTGGCGTGCCATATTCAAAGTCTTTTGAAGATGTATGATAGCTTTGTGTGAGGATCAGACAAATATTTAAGTAAAATGTATGTGTTTTATGAGTGAAAATTTTTACTGCAAATGTTTACAAATCATTTTAGGTTAATATAATACTGAGTTTATGGAATTTATTTATTGTATTTAATCAATGACATTAAATATGTCCAGTGCCATGATATTTATTTAACACATTAAAGTAATTTGACATTATATGAGTTTCATTCTGTACATGTGATTTCTGGTGACATATTCGACTGGTTTTGAAAATGTTAATTACTTTATCCAAACCTAAATTTGTCATCATTTAATCATTACTTAATCATTTAATTTCCATTTTGATTACTGTGGATCAGCTGTTGCTAAAAAAAAATTAAATGAATAAAAATATATATCTATAATCAAGTCTGTCATGTAGGCTACATAAAATTATAGACATTATAATTTTGTGCTTAGTACATATTTTTTAATGGTGAGACTTGTTTTTGTAATCAGGCTCTCAAAAATTATATAAAAATTTTGATTAAGATTTATCGCCCAATATATTGGTTATCTTTTTTCAAATATAAAGAATTATTGGTTATTGAGAAGTGGTCAGGTTTAGGGAGGACACGAAATATAGCGCACAACAGTGCCTGTCCACATTTTTAAGCTGCGTTGGTTCCGGAAGTTTTTTTTCCATTAATTTTTCCCATATGGATTTTTAAAAAAGTCTTTGTTAAAGCGTTATAAGCCATGAACCAAGTCAACCAGCCACGAGGTGAATCATAAGATCACAACCTTGATTTGAAGTAAAAAAAAAAAAAAAGTATTTTAAAATCAGACAAAAATACAAAGGTTCCAGTGTGTGAGTGTGTATATAACACACATTCCTCTGTTAAACAATTATTTAAAACATTTGTTGAAATGATGCGTGCTGATGGCAGAAGCAACTTTAACTGCATTGAAGACTTTATCTGCATTCTTGAAATAAAATATACACAGAAGACATATAATTAAATTGTATTATTTTTTTTTTATTTTTTTTGTAGAACCTTTTACAGTAAATATTGCTTCAAAGCAGCTTTACAGAAAAATGCAGGTTTTACTCATACAATGTCTTTGGACTAATTTAACTAATTGGACATCATAACTGTTTCATTCTGTGCAGATTTCTGGTGTCATATTCTTGAACGATACCCAAACCTAAATTTGTAAAAACTAATGGAAATGCTGTCATCATTTAATCATTACTTAATCATTTCATTTCTATTTTGTTTACCAGGGGACAACAGCAGTTTAAAAATGACAAACACTCCATTATAATAATATCTATATAATAGTGTATTGTAACTAGAATTATTATTATTATTATTATTTATTTTTTTTGTCTGTGTATTATATTTTTATATTGTTGAGAAGTAGTTTAGGGAGGACTTGTAATGTAGTGCACAATTATGGACCACTTTTTTGTGGTGCATTTTTGAATATTATATATATGTTGAATATACACAAAAGACAGAATCATACAGATTTTGAGCAACATGAATGTGAATAAATGATGAAATAATTTCTTCTGAACCAGCACTAGAGCAACATTTAAATACGGTGGTGGTTCAGGAGAAAAAATCACTAAAGCTGTGTTTCTTTATGAGATTGCATTGCCCTCTCTTTCTCTCACATCCTTAGTTAAACGCACAGTAGTGAGGTGTTTGGAGTCTTTGATTAGAAAATGCTTCATTTCCAGACTAAGAGTTTTTCCTCCTTTATTATTGCCTGTAACCTTCACTGGGACTAGATTATTTCCCTTGTTGCTGCTTATGATGAAAATACTACTTCGCAATCTGTGTAGGACTGATGGAAAAGAAAGGGAGGTATAGGGAAGCTGTAAGTGAATGTTGACATCCAATCCGCATGTCCGCATTTGTGGATGTAGAGTTCCTGTATGTACAGGAAGGAAGAGGATTAGGTTATCTCGTTTTCCCATTGTGACCCACAATGTCATGACTGAACATATGAGATGTTGATCATCAAGCTGATTGATCCTTGACATAAATGGTTTTGGATATCCAAGATAACAGCATCAATTGCAATCAATGCAATGAAAAAAAAATAAAAAAAATAATGAAATATTAATTTTCATTCCTTATCTGATGTACTTGAAACCACAGAGGTGAGTGAATTCCCAACAGGGCCTGACATCATAACTACATTAAAGCATGGAAGTGCGGGATTTCGAGTCCCCCCCTTCTCACAGAAACACTGGATGAGCCCCTAAATAAAAGATGCACTGAAAACAATTAGCAGGTTTGTGTTCTGAGGTGGATCGCTTATCATGTATTGATATCTGTGGTCTGCTAAAAGGGAAAGCAGAGGTAATTCAGTCAACTCCAGTTGTGTCGAAAGGTAAAAAGAGTGTATTTAGAAGTCTAAGCTTGTGTTGTTGGTAGTTTGGTCTTTAAATTGAGCTGTTATCAGTCAGCACAGTTGGAAAAATTGAGTTTTTTTTTTTTTTTTTTTTTTTTTTTTAAGATTGGAAGTTCGGATTGGAATGATTGTCATGATGTTTGGCTCCATAAACAGGTCTCAAACATCTGCATTCTTCCATGTTATGTTGTCTTTGCTGCCATATCATTCCAATCGATGCTAGTGTAGCTATTCTGATTCACATATGCATGGGTTTTATATATATATATATATATGTATATATATGTATATATATATATATTTTTTATAAACCATTCAAGACTTTATGATTTGAAAAACTAATCATCTTATTGTATCAAACAGAATCTATGAACTCGTTCACTGAAATGAAAAGGACATCCCAAAATTATTTGCGGACTTTTTCGGAGATTGTGTTTTATCATTGACTCGGTTTGCACAGCTGAATGGTTGTGTGCACAACACTCATAAACAATATAGTTACTGAAAAACAACACTATTTTGAACACTGAGCTGAGCTACTGTCACGCTATTTAAAAATGGATCTCATTATTTCTTAGCGGGGATAAATTTGGCACCATATGGATTACAGTGGTTCATTTCGAAAATCTGAACTAATTAATCACTTAATTAACATTTTTCATAATGTTGGACAGACTGAATCATGTGAATGAAAATTACCCACAAGTTGTTATTAAACCAACTCTGAGCACAAAAACAGATGTGTGATATATTCCTTTTTTTCTTTTTTTCTTGGTGAATAGTCAGCATAATATATATCATCTGCAACAGCCCTATTCAATCTGTAAACATCATAAAGTCAGGGTAGCAGCCCAAGCTTGTATAGTAAAAATCTCACATCCTTTTAAATCAACACCTAGACTAATGATCTGTGTGTTTCTAAACACTGTCTGTGAACTGTGCTTCTCCATATGAATACAGCTATGAAATGCTAATTTGCTCTTTAAATGCAATGAAATTCTTATTGTTGGTGTTCCTACTTCCTCCGTCACCTCCAAAAGCTTGCTTTTGGTTTGGTTTACATCAAATAATTTCCAAAGTTAAGCATGTTTCCTATATCTTCACTTTAAACAAATATGCAAAGTCCTGTTAGAAGGTAATAACTTCCTAGGCACAATGAAGGCCAAATATAGAGAGCAGAATATGAATGGATAAATTACCTGCAGTTATAACTTCACAACTGTGCAATATTTCTCGAACAGACAAAGTGATAATTTAACTTCCAGACTGCTGCAGTGTTTTATAATGTAGGCACCCATTCTTTCATGGCCCATTGTAAAAGCTGGTATCTACTGCAGAGCTACAAAAAATAAGGCAATAATACGTTTAGGGCTTTATGGTGAATAATAGAGAAAAAAAAGGAATTCACTAAATTCAATAATCACATTAAAACACGCATTTCCTGGACCATTGAAAAGCTTTCCAAATTAAGGCTATTAAGACTATTTCAAAGTTATTCTGTGAATGACATTGTGATTTGCTTTGTATCAACCACCTGAGTTTTGGAAGTGGAAGAACAATGTTCCCAAAAGCATTGTCATCATTATCATCAACATCTTGTTGTTGGTGCTTATTATACGTTGTATAAATGTATACACCTGATAAACCTTTTCATATCAACACACACATTTTGAAATCATTTATTTTATTTTATATTTAAAATCTTTTTTTAGGATTTTTCTAATGGAAACATAGACTTAATTCTGCATTGATCAGCTTTAGTTTGAGTAGCTTCATAAGGGATAGTTCGCCTAAAAATTTAAATTGTATCATTAACTATCCCTTTCCTTGGGATCAAACCCATGATATTGGTGTTGCCAGGCTCTTCTAGTTGAACTATAAGTATAACTATACTCCCTTATTCTTTGCATTCTTCATGAAAATAATTGACTCTTCTTATATTCCTATTCTTTTGTTTTCCCTTCATAGTTAACAATCACAT